>NC_140441.1:24856220-25456220 GCF_963576455.1 Neolamprologus multifasciatus
CTTTTACAAATTTAAAGTGAAACAACACAAAACACTGCAAACCACAACACAATTAAATATAAATTAAAATATGAAAACAAAAATAACATGCATATTCTCTGTCATATGGGCCCGCATGAATAAACTTTCTGAATTCTTTATCATCTGCAACTGAAAATAGTTGTGGATGATTACTATAGGGCTTTGGAGTTGACGTCACACCGCAATGCATTATGGGAGCGCAGCGCCATTTTCGGGGTCTACGAATCCAAAGCCCTATTCACTTTGCTGGAACGACGACGACAAGAATCATGCTTAAAAGCAGCTCAAAAGAAAACGGACGGTATAGAGACCGATTGCGTCCAGAGGTGAAGCAGCGTTACTTGAAAAAAATAGAGTGCATCGCAAATCTGGACCCGTACGAAATACGGCAGTGGAGTAAAGACCCAGACGACCTACTGCCACTGTCCTACCCCGATGTCTTCGCCTATCTTGTTTGTGGAGTAAGCGCCTACACAGCGAACCAGTTCCGAAATTACAAGTCACTGGAGGCGCACATCCAATTTACCAACGGCTGGGTGCAAGATTTGGGTATTTTCAAGCCGCCAAACTCTGAGTACGTCGTCATTCATACCAAGGTAAGTCAGCTGAAGCGCATCAAGTGTAATAGCCATTTTCCACCCCCCACCATAATTAATGTTATACATTTATCATCGAACTGCTAAAATATCGTTATCATATTATGTGCCCATAATTGTAAAGTAGATGCAAATTAACACATTGATAATCGGGCAAATTATTAATGCCAATTCGTGTCCTCCCTGTCTCATTTCATTTATTGTCAACCTTGTCCTTGTATGTTACAGGTACTGCACTCCCAAAGATTGAATGAACCTGCATTACGACCATGGGTAATTGTAAGCACCACGGGGAAGGTCGAAGCTGCACACTGCACCTGTATGGCCGGAGTTGCTGAGACCTGCACCCATGTCGCTGCACTTCTATTTAAAGTGGAGGCAACAGTGAGGATCCGTGGCACAAAGACTGTCAGAAATGCAGCCGCGAGTGGTCACAAAGTTTTTCCTTCTGGTGTCTAGTTTTCTGTCAGAAGTGCATTGAAATATGTATAACTTGATTTCAAACCTGCAGCACTTACCATGTAACAATTGTCAAACTGTAAAATAAAGAGTGAAATACAGTTATTTGTTATCTTGCTTTTATTATAACGTCATTTTAGTGAAACAGGTACAGAAATGGTTACATAACGTAATGTCAGTGTGTTCATACAATAACACATAAAAAAAAAGGTTTTACTAGTACTGTCTTCAGAGACATACTGAGAGTTTTCACAATTATTAATTAACAAGTACAAGTCTCATGTGTGCCTGGTTTCACTACCACACTAGGGCACATGTTAACCAAAACACAACACACCCTCACAATTTTATTAATGAAGGTAACGTCTTCACCCTCACATGGAAGAAGAGGACGGATTGGCATGGTGGTATGTAGCATTTTGAACTTGTTGCGCAAACTGCCAATTACTCGCTCGACATGGATTCTTAGGTGTGCAATGGCTCGTGTATTTTCTATGTCCTTGGCATCTAGTTGACAGAAGCCCCTTGTAAATGCTGGGATCTTAACCTCCGCACACATCATTCCCACCGCATCTCTGATGTCAAAGCCTCTGTCAGCCAAAACTACATCCCCTGGTAACAGCTTGTTAAGTATTCCACATTGCTCTGTGATGTGTTTATCTGATGCACTGTCCATCTCTGGCTGCTCTCCTGCGGTGTCCATCTCTGGCTGCTCTCCTGTGGTAACTTCTGCTGGGGCTTCACCTTCACATTCTGCAGCTCCATTGTGAAAGCCTGTCCAATAAAAAGAGTGCAAATACACAAGGGAATTTTAAAGTGGTTTATACATTAAGGCAGTATGAATACTCAAATGTTTGTGTTAATTGACTAAGATCAACTTTTAAAATAAGAGACTGTGGTTGGGGGTGCGGTTGTTGTTTACCTCCTACTAGTGCTTTTTTTGTTGCCGTTGTGTTCGCCTCCTGTGACGGTCTGACTGTGATGTTCGGATTTCGGAGTGCCCCATGTGTAGCGTTGGTACCCAGTCTGGATTTGTTTGATCCATTTCATAGGCAGGCTTCCCTACAGTTGTGCAAAAGAATTAGCGAATCTTTACATAGCACATATGTCTGCAAAGTCACTCCATTCATGTTTGATCGCAATTTCTATAACTTCCGAGACCACCAACGATAATATTATTCAGCTATAAAGTGTGATATGAACATATCTAGCACTTACCGGAATGAAAATGTCTGGAGCACACCAAGTGATATGGGGAGATGGAACAGAACTTGATATCAGCTCGTCTCACGGCTGCTATCCAGGCTCGACGCCTTTGTTTGGTAACATCCGATACATGAGCTCCTTGATATTGCTTCCAGGTTGGGAAAGCATAAAAAGACAACCCAAGCTTATTCCCGTGCCGATCGTAAGATCGAACATTGCAGCCGACCACACAGCAAGTACGAACCATTGCTGTGCTTTCGCTCCTTCGTCGCTTGCTCTTAGACCCCGAAAATGGCGGTTCAGGCCAAAATCCTTTCCACGCCCACCCCCGTGACATCACGCTCCAAAGCCCTATACCTTTCTAATGTGACGTTGTTGTCCCTGGCTTTCTTTCTCTCCCTCTGGCTCTGTTCCTGTGCTACTGAGTGTAACTACCGCCCCTCCCCCCTCTGCCCAGTGTAAAGAACAAGGCTCGAGTGCAGAGTGAAGCAGAAAAAAAGTGCGAGAGAGAGGCTGAGAGAAAGAAAAGAGAAAAAAAAACACATGACGGCTCGCGATAAGGAGCCGGCTCGCGTCGTTCACGTCAAAGAGCCGGCTCTAACGGTGTGTTCACACCAAACGCGAATAGAGCGTCAGGTTTACATGTAAAGTCAATGGAAAAGCGCGATGACACGCGATTGCGGGTCCCGCGAAAATTCGGAAGCAGATTTGCGTCGCGAAAACGCCAAAACGCGTGAAACGCGCGTCAGTGTAGCGCGTCTGGCGCGTTTGACTCGCGAATAAAACCACGCGCGTGAGTTTTTGTGTTGCATTTTGTGCATACGCGCGTTTCGCGTCTACCGCTCGAGTTGGAAAAATCTGAACTCCAGCGTCAAATTGTGCCGCGACAACCAATCAGGAGCCTGGTGACGTGGCTCTGACCTAGGTCAAAGGGGCAGATCCAGCCAAAGCCCTTGATTCTTCATTCAGTATGGAGGAAAAGCTCATCAGTGCCGTGGCTAATCACCCAGAGCTATATGATGCTAGCTACTACTTCTACCGAGACAGGAATAAAAAGGACCTAGCTTGGAGACACATAAGTGAGGAGATCGGGCAACCTGGTAAGTTCATTCCTTCTTCTTTTTAATTTTCAGACTGACCCGATGAACCCGCGCAAAAGCTAGCAAGCCCGCCTACTGTCCCGCTATTTTCCCACTGATGTACAAATACCTTTCCGCTAACAAGATAATGCGTTTATTCAGAGGACATCTGCAGGAGAAAGTGGAAGAGCCTCAGGGACACTTATAATAAGGAGAAGAAGACAGAGAAGGAGAAGAGGAGTGGGTCTGCAGCAGGATCGGGGAGAAAATGGAAGTTCTTCGCGGTCATGGGGTTTCTGGACCCCTTCCTCACCCCGCGGGAAACTAGCGGTAATATGGTGCGGACCATGGAGAACTTCTCCCCCGAGGACCAGGGACAGCCCGAAGAGGCAGCAGGGGAGTGTCAGTCAGAAAGTATGTTTACATAGAGTTAATGTAGGCAGTTAATTTATGCGTGTTGTCATACAGGAACATATTTTGTTTATTAATAAACAGTATACAGTAGTCCCGCTGTTCATCCGTCACTGCCTCGCCTTTTCGCTGATTTTTTTTACGGCACCGTACAGCTTTCAACGATGCGCATTGCATTCTGCAGCCCAAATGACAAATCTCCTCCGTGTTGTGTCTCCTGCGCTTGCCAAACTTATCATGTTTGGTTTTGATAACCATCACGTCCAATAGAAAAAAACAGCACAAAAACACTCATAACTATGACCCTCATTCGGAAATAGACACCTGCACCGGGAGCAAAAAAGGCGCACAAAAGTGGCGCCGCAGACGGAGAAAAAGCGCGGCATAATACTTTTACGTTTTAAAATCGACAAAGGTTTTCACTTTGAGAATCAACTTGTGAGAACTGTGACTACTGTTCATGTGCTGCAATAAATGAGAGACCACTGTATATAATAATAAGTATATAAGTATATATAAGTATATAATAATATAATATTCTCTATGACTATTGTCTTCAACCTGTTAACATTTAATATTGTCTTCATAGAGTCAAGTAATCATGCAGCAGAGTCCTCCCCTGTCTCTTCTCCTGGCTCCCCAGTCCCTGGTCCCTCAGCTCCTGCTGCTGCACCCACAGGTATGAACATCAAGCACTGACAGCTTTTTACTTGCTTGGATTCCCTTGTGATCACCTTTACTAAATATCTACAACCAATCTGTTTATATCATGTTTTTTTCAATTTTGAAAATGAAAATCTAGTAGCAGCCTTCTCATTACTTTGTGTTGTTTTGTGCTGTGTTTTACAGGCCCACAGAGGAGGACAGCTCGAAGGCGGGCGAGGGACGGGTCCCAGGACAGTCCATCGGCGGTGGAGCTGGCCATCCTGGAGTCCCTAAAGAGGCCACGCCCGTCTACAACTGAACATTTCCTCCTCGGCCTTGTTCCTGTTCTGGAGAGCATGCCGCCTCAGACACGAGAATTCGTGAAATTTCAAATTTATAAATTAGCTTTTGAAAACAGCACAGCTGTGTTAAATTTGGAAACATTGGACCCTAATGATCAGTAGTTTTCTGATGAGGCAGCAGCTCTCCAGGGCAGAAACAATGTTCTTATTTTTCTCCTCCTTCTCCCTGAGGCTCTTCCACTCCAAGCTGGGTCCTTTTTATTCCTGTCTCTCTGTAAATAGTTAAATTTCATATATTTATGATAAATGTTTTTGTTAATGAATTTATATTTTTTCAAATAAACATTTATAATGACAAAATGTCTCTGTTCTACTACACAGCAAATATTGGCACCCGACTTGACACAAGTAGAATTTATTTCATATTATACTAATGACAAAACATACTAATACAGTGGGATGCAAAAGTTTGGGCAACATTGTGAAAAGTAATTATTTTCTTGTACAAATCATTGGTTGTCACAATAAAAATAGTCAAATATATCATATAGGAGACACACACAGTGATATTTGAGAAGTGAAATGCAGTTTACAGAAAGTGTGCAATAACTGTTTAAATCAAGCAGGTGCATAAATTGGCAACACAAAAAAAGAGAAATGAAATAAATATTTAGTGTATATCAATGTGTGTGTCTCCTATATGATATATGTAAGTGACATTTTTCATTGTAACAGTGATTCATACAGGAAAATAATGACTATTAATAAGGTTGCCCAAACTTTTGCATCACACTGTATATAGGAACATAGTGAAGACAAGTTATTTAAGAGAGTAAAAAGAGGTTAGTTTATTTTGGAGTAGAGCTCCATTTATTAAGAAAAATTTAAAAAGACAGGAACACTCTTTAGAGGTTTGTGGGTGGCTCTTAAAAGAGCCGTTGTGGGGAAGTCACTCGGACTTCAAACAGGCTACTCCTTTGGTTGCCAAGACACAGCTCCCTCCACCGAGAAGTGAGCCATGAATTTCTCCCTCACCAGGACAGCCTCTCTGGAGGAGTTGTTTGCTGGCAAGGAACCTGGACAAAATTGTTTAAAATGAGTATTATGTGTACTGCAGTTACAAAATTCATTATTGAAATTCCAAAATTACAAATTGCAAAACATAAATCTTACATAAAACCTTTTGTAATTATAAGGATAATTACATGATATATATTAGATATAATCTAAAACAGTCTGCGGTGATTATATACAAATATTCAACTATCCCAGAATTAAACCAGGTCTAAATAAAAAGGAGTGAGTATCACTACAAAGGTTAACTCAGTGGTCCTAATGCTACAGTTTGATATCAGCAAACACCGAGCGCATACATTGATATGACACCACAGCCATGCTATCATTCAAACACTGATAACAGCATAAATCGAATTAAATCGGGACTTGATGAGACCTTCTGAGTATCACTAGAAATATTATAAACAGTCGTCTCCGTACCACAGTTTGCTATCAGTAAACACCGAGAGCATTCACTGTTAGCATAGCACATCCATGTTAGCAGTGTATAAATGGATGGTTTAGCATGTATTAGCACAGGTATCAATAAAGGACTACCGTATTAAATACTTTTACTAACCTCAGGCAGATGGACAGGCGCTCTGCAGGTGGGATTGAGCGCCTGTAATTGGTGTCTAGGCGGGCGATTCTGGGACCGACCCGGGGAAGCAGGTCCTCAAACTGGCCGAGTGAAAGACGGTGATGTCGCTGGAATCGGCCGTCATCCAGGCGCAGCTCCTGGAGCAAATGGTGAAACTCACCAAACTGCTCATGCCTCTGGAGGACCTGATGGACCCAGGTAGGGCGAGGGCGTCTTTTACGCCGCTGCTCTGCTCTCCACAGTACATAGAGAAGGGAGACTCTCTCTTCAAGCCCTGTTTGAAGTCCGAGTGACTTCCCCACAACGGCTCTTTTAAGAGCCACCCACAAACCTCTAAAGAGTGTTCCTGTCTTTTTAAATTTTTCTTAATAAATGGAGCTCTACTCCAAAATAAACTAACCTCTTTTTACTCTCTTAAGTAACTTGTCTTCACTATGTTCCTGTATACAGTGTGGTGCAAAAGTTTGGGCAACCTTATTAATAGTCATTATTTTCCTGTATGAATTGCTGTTACAATGAAAAATGTCACTTACATATATCATATAGGAGACACACACATTGATATACACTAAATATTTATTTCATTTCTCTTTTTTTGTGTCACCAATTTATGCACCTGCTTGATTTAAACAGTTATTGCACACTTTCTGTAAACTGCATTTCTCTTCTCAAATATCACTGTGTGTGTCTCCTATATGATATATTTAACTGACTATTTTTATTGTGACAACCAATGATTTGTACAAGAAAATAATTACTTTTCACAATGTTGCCCAAACTTTTGCATCCCACTGTATTAGTATGTTTTGTCATTAGTATAATATGAAATAAATTCTACTTGTGTCAAGTCGGGTGCCAATATTTGCTGTGTAGTAGAACAGAGACATTTTGTAAATGTTTATTTGAAAAAATATAAATTCATTAACAAAAACATTTATCATAAATATATGAAATTTAACTATTTACAGAGAGACAGGAATAAAAAGGACCCAGCTTGGAGTGGAAGAGCCTCAGGGAGAAGGAGGAGAAAAATAAGAACATTGTTTCTGCCCTGGAGAGCTGCTGCCTCATCAGAAAACTACTGATCATTAGGGTCCAATGTTTCCAAATTTAACACAGCTGTGCTGTTTTCAAAAGCTAATTTATAAATTTGAAATTTCACGAATTCTCGTGTCTGAGGCGGCATGCTCTCCAGAACAGGAACAAGGCCGAGGAGGAAATGTTCAGTTGTAGACGGGCGTGGCCTCTTTAGGGACTCCAGGATGGCCAGCTCCACCGCCGATGGACTGTCCTGGGACCCGTCCCTCGCCCGCCTTCGAGCTGTCCTCCTCTGTGGGCCTGTAAAACACAGCACAAAACAACACAAAGTAATGAGAAGGCTGCTACTAGATTTTCATTTTCAAAATTGAAAAAAACATGATATAAACAGATTGGTTGTAGATATTTAGTAAAGGTGATCACAAGGGAATCCAAGCAAGTAAAAAGCTGTCAGTGCTTGATGTTCATACCTGTGGGTGCAGCAGCAGGAGCTGAGGGACCAGGGACTGGGGAGCCAGGAGAAGAGACAGGGGAGGACTCTGCTGCATGATTACTTGACTCTATGAAGACAATATTAAATGTTAACAGGTTGAAGACAATAGTCATAGAGAATATTATATTATTATATACTTATATATACTTATATACTTATTATTATATACAGTCGTCTCTCATTTATTGCAGCACATGAACAGTAGTCACAGTTCTCACAAGTTGATTCTCAAAGTGAAAACCTTTGTCGATTTTAAAACGTAAAAGTATTATGCCGCGCTTTTTCTCCGTCTGCGGCGCCACTTTTGTGCGCCTTTTTTGCTCCCGGTGCAGGTGTCTATTTCCGAATAAGGGTCATAGTTATCAGTGTTTTTGTGCTGTTTTTTTTCTATTGGACGTGATGGTTATCAAAACCAAACATGATAAGTTTGGCAAGCGCAGGAGACACGACACGGAGGAGATTTGTCATTTGGGCTGTGAAAATATGTTCCTGTATGACAACACGCATAAATTAACTGCCTACATTAACTCTATGTAAACATACCTTCTGACTGACACTCCCCTGCTGCCTCTTCGGGCTGTCCCTGGTCCTCGGGGGAGAAGTTCTCCACGGTCCGCACCATATTACCGCTAGTTTCCCGCGGGGTGAGGAAGGGGTCCAGAAACCCCATGACCGCGAAGAACTTCCATTTTCTCCCCGATCCTGCTGCAGACCCACTCCTCTTCTCCTTCTCTGTCTTCTTCTCCTTAT
Source organism: Neolamprologus multifasciatus (assembly GCF_963576455.1). Lineage (NCBI taxonomy): Eukaryota > Metazoa > Chordata > Actinopteri > Cichliformes > Cichlidae > Neolamprologus > Neolamprologus multifasciatus. Next base: position 24,864,878 of record NC_140441.1, read on the forward strand.
TATAAGTGTCCCTGAGGCTCTTCCACTTTCTCCTGCAGATGTCCTCTGAATAAACGCATTATCTTGTTAGCGGAAAGGTATTTGTACATCAGTGGGAAAATAGCGGGACAGTAGGCGGGCTTGCTAGCTTTTGCGCGGGTTCATCGGGTCAGTCTGAAAATTAAAAAGAAGAAGGAATGAACTTACCAGGTTGCCCGATCTCCTCACTTATGTGTCTCCAAGCTAGGTCCTTTTTATTCCTGTCTCGGTAGAAGTAGTAGCTAGCATCATATAGCTCTGGGTGATTAGCCACGGCACTTATGAGCTTTTCCTCCATACTGAATGAAGAATCAAGGGCTTTGGCTGGATCTGCCCCTTTGACCTAGGTCAGAGTCACGTCACCAGGCTCCTGATTGGTTGTCGCGGCGCGATTTGACGCTGGAGTTCAGATTTTTCCAACTCGAGCGGTAGACGCGAAACGCGCGTATGCACAAAATGCAACACAAAAACTCACGCGCGTGGTTTTATTCGCGAGTCAAACGCGCCAGACGCGCTACACTGACGCGCGTTTCACGCGTTTTGGCGTTTTCGCGACGCAAATCTGCTTCCGAATTTTCGCGGGACCCGCAATCGCGCGTCATCGCGCTTTTCCATTGACTTTACATGTAAACCTGATGCTCTATTCGCGTCCATCGCGTTCGGTGTGAACATACCGTAAGAGCCATTTCGTGCGCGAACGACCCATCGTTACTTGGTACAACTAAATATCCCAGAATGCATTTCGTCCAAAACTCAAACGCGGCAATGGCGGACGAGCGGGGCTAAAAACTTTTAAATATTACTCTTTCTGGGTCACAAAATAAACTTTTAAGTTCTTTTCAAGCGAGAATGTAGTTGTGTAAACTTCAAATATCATATATTTCCAAACGAGCTCCGACGTTTTCGGAGACGTCTGTGACCCGCCAGCTCCATAGCAGACAGCGAGATCGAGGATTATTACAGCTGGCGAGAACAGCGGACTCCCGGCACATCGTTTTCAACCCCCCCGCGGTCTTTTCGCTACTCAGGTTAAACAAACCCCATACCCCAGTAGCTGTCTATTGTATTGAGTGTCCACTAAAATAAAAATAAAAGCGTTCTAACATCTCACCTGCTTGTTTTTATTAAGGTATGTACACGTATGTATATGTACACTATTTTTATTAATAGAGATTTCACTACTGAGTTTAAACATGATATATAAGTCACTTAGATCACTTCTAAATGTTAATGTTTGGTTTATTTCAGTGTTTTATTTGTTCCCGAGTAAACCGGTTTGGCTGTGACTAAAGTTAAGCTTCATAACATATTACTCACAGTTAAATTAAGAGGGGACGGCAGTAAAAACTCCGGACCTGTGACATCATTAAGTATGCTGGTGTACCAATTGTACAAATCGCGAGTCTGTGCTCGCGTTCTCGGCGAGTCCGTACTCCCTTGTGTTCTCGGCGAGTACGTACTCGCGTACTTGAGAATTGAGAAAGGGCCTTTCTTTTTGCAGCGTTTTTCTTTTTGCAGCATTTTTCTTTTTGCAGCGTTTTTCTTTTTGCAGCGTTTTTCTTTTTGCAGCGTTTTTCTTTTTGCAGCATTTTTCTTTTTGCAAGTGTTTTTCTTTTCGCAGCATTTTTCTTTTTGCAAGTGTTTTCTGAAGTTGCAGTCCGTTTGGCCTCTCAGGGCCACCGTACAAAATGGTTAAAAAAAAAAAAAAAAAAAAGAGTGTTCCTAATCACTTTAAGGCTCTGTAACTAATGTAGAATAGAGCCTATGATGTCACTGGTAGCATCCGTGTTTGGTGTTTACCTCTTTTTTGTGTGAGTTATGTCCGTGTGAGAATTTGCAAAAAACAGCAAGTTTTCTGAGTTTTTTTTTCAGTTTTTCCTGTCTGTTGTGCTTTTTATCTAACTACAACAAAAATGACCAATTAAATCGGTGATCTTTCTAACCGCAAGCTTCATATTTTTCCATGCCATCTCTATTTGCACCACTGGAAACAGATGAAATAAACAGAACACATTAAAATACCAGTTTTATTTAGTTTATATGGTTAAAAAAAATGTCAGAGGCACATCCCAAATCTGCCCTGTTTCATTGCACATAACAGATTAGGTGAGAAGACCAGCTGAAATAATAGAACAGAAGAAAAAGCAAGCAGAAGACAATTTCAGTTTTTTAACTTTTTCTGTTATATACAAATATTTCTGTTACAACTAAACATTTGTAAGCCTGGGTGGTGATGTGACTATAAGCTGGGACCTTTCTGTGTGCAGTTTGTATGTTCTCTCTCTTCCTGTGTGGGCACAATCAGAATTAAGCATGCATTTTAGACCAACTGGTGACTCTAAATTGATGGAGTGCAAAATGAGAAACTGTGATACTGCATCTGGAAGCCAGGAGTGGCAAAGATGTATGTGAGGTGGTGCAGGAAATGCATGAGAAGAGTGAGACAGTGATGAGGTGTGCAGTAGGAGTGACGGGTGAGTTCAAGATGGTGGTGGGATTACATCAGGGATTCACTCTGAGCCCCTTCTTGCAGTGGTGATGAACAGGCCGACAGATGAGGTCAGGCAGGAATCTGTGTGGGCTTTGATGTTTGCAGATGACACTGATCTGTAGTGAGAGTGTGGAGCAGGTTGATAGAGAGCCTGCAGAGGTGGAGATATGCACTGAAGAAAAGAGAAATTAAGGTCAGGAGAAACAAGGCAGAATACATGTGTGTAAATGAGAGGGAGACCAGTATAACAGCAAAGAGTAGAAGTAGTGATCGTGGATGAGTTTAAACACCTGGAGTCATCCATGCAAAACAACAGACAGCACACGAGAAGTAAAGAGGAGAGTGCAGGCAGGGTGGAGCGGGTGGAGACGAATATTAGGGGTGGTTTGTGACAGAAAGGTAGCAGCAAGAGTAAAAGGGAAGGTTTACAAGATGGTAGTGATGCTGTGATGTATGGTTTGGTGAGACGTAGAGCTGGGCGATATATCGAGTTTTTAAAAAATATCGATATATTTTTATACGAGATATAAGATGTGACAATATCCTTTATATCGATATAGTCTATGTTACGTTATAACTATACTTGTGGAGCCGCAAGTTTGCCTCTCTTTCGTCCACTTTTGTCTTTACGCAACATTACTCGGCCTCACCCCTCCTTCACTGAACACAACTCCCCCTCCTCCCCCATCGCTTCACCTGCAGGAAGCGACAAGATGGACACGGCAAATCTCCGTTAACGAGTTACTGCGCATCGCCCCGTGCGTGGGGCTGGACGCCGTCAACGTGTTAGCTAGCTAACCACGCTAACAAGCTAACCACGCTAACGCCATGCAGCCCAGAGGCGCTGCACAGCCTAAAATCCTTTCATTTTCTCAAAAGTTGACAGCGCGCCTTATGTATGAATTCTGGTTGTGCTTGATGGCCGCGAAGCGATTTTATGTGGTACACAGCGCTCAGCAATCTGTCAAAAAATGTTTTAGTACGACTTTGGTAAGCAACGGTGCTGCACCGGTTGATGGATTGTCAGAGCATTACGGCTACCGAGGAGCCTCGCGGAGTGATACGTACGGTGCTTCAACGTAATATTACCCTACTGTGTATAAGGACCATAAATGGCACCTGTTAAGAGACGTGGTTACGAAGAGGATTTCAAACTCAATGCTGTCAGTCACACAGTAGAAGTTGGGAACAGAGCAGCTGTGAAATCTGTCTTTGTTACTATGCTCTGCATCTTTTAGTTTACATTTTGACTGCACAATTGTGAGCTTTTTGTTGTGCACAAAAACAACATTGTTTTCTTTTATTTATGGAGCATTATTATTTGCATTATTAAATGCTCATAATTTATTTTTGAGTAAATTTTATGTACATCTATGCTCTATGTTAATAAAAGTGCCCGTGTGACATCTGGGACACAGCTTTGACTAAGAACTCTCTTTTTGTTCTTACTTTATGGCTTAAAAAAATATCGAGATATATATCTTATATCGCCGTCCAGGTAAAATATATCGAGATATGAATTTTGGGTCATATCGCCCAGCCCTAGTGAGACGGTGGAACTGAATAAAAGACAGGAGGCTGACCTGAAGGTTTTAAATTTATTGAAATGAAGTTCTCATCATCTTCTCTCTGTGATCCCATATGAAGCTGAGCTGCAGCAGCGGTCACCTCCATCGCTGATTTCTTTGGCCGGAGGAGCTCCTAACCCCAGCACCTTCCCCTTCCAGTCAGCGTCCATCACGGTGAAGAACGGGCAGACAGTCACCTTCGATGAGGAGGCGATGAAGAGAGCTCTGCAGTACTCCGCCTCTAATGGGTGAGAAATCCAGACGACAGAATCGGTCACTGCTTTGTGACAGTTTTCAGAACAGCATTTCAGTTTGGAATAGAGGATTAAGACAGACGCTCATGCAGACATGTGCAATATTTATGTGAAAATAAAACAGATTACTATTTTATGAAAATAGATTTGTCTTGGAAACACCTGATTTCTCTTCAATGCGTAGAATACCTGAGCTACTGACGTGGATGAAAAACCTGCAGAAGAACCTCCACAACCCGCCGACTGCTAGCTACAGCCCTGAGAGCGGGCAGATGGAGATGTGTGTGACGGCGGGGAGCCAGGAGGGGCTCTGCAAGGTACTGACACCACCACCTGTAGATTGATTTACCTGTCCATCTGACATCAGCTGAACAGCTTAGACCCACTGAAACCCTTAAGCTATAGCTTTAAAGTAAGAATCTCTATATTTTAATATAGTTTTATTTATTATAGCAGTTTTTCATGTCAAGGAAAACATTCACAGCCTGTGTCTTAACCTCGTCTGTTTGCTGGTTTTGGTGCAGGTGTTTGAGATGTTGGTCAACCCCGGAGACAATGTTCTTCTGGATGCGCCCACGTATTCGGGCACGCTCACAGCAGTAAGAGCATTTTTCTTCTGCACAACACAAACATTGTGACACGAAGCACTGCGACCACCTGACACTCTCATTTCCTGTGCAGCTCCATCCTCTCGGCTGCAACTTGATAAACGTTCCCAGCGATCAGCATGGCATGATACCTGCAGCCCTGAAGGAAGTCCTGTCCCGGTGGGATCCGTCAGAGGTCCACAAGCCCGGAAGCACCGCTCCCAAAATCCTCTACACTATCCCTAATGGAGGAAACCCCACCGGGGCCTCCATGACAGCAGAGAGGAAGAAGGAAGTGTATGAGGTAAGTCCTCGCCAAAGTCATACTCAGTGAGATAAATACATGCACACGCTGCAGATTTTGACTCTCTTGAGTCACGGTCGTACAAAGCAAACCAGTGAAGCGTGCACTCTGCTAATTACAGCTTGTTGTAAAGCTGCTTTCCCTGCAGATTCACTCTGTTGTTTTTTATTTAAACCTCTCTTCTCTTTAATAGCTGGCCAGGCAGTACGACATGCTCATCATCGAGGACGACCCCTACTATTTCCTACAGTTTGAAAAGGTGCAAAGACAAGAGATTTTATCTTTAAATGACAAACGGCAGCCTGTTAATCTGACCTTCATTAATAATGAATAAAGGTCACAGTTAGTTCATGTCATGTTTACTTGTGTGGCAGCCGTGGGCTCCCACGTTTCTCTCCATGGATGTTGATGGGAGGATCATCAGGACCGACTCCTTCTCCAAAATTCTGTCTTCAGGGTGAGTTTCTCAACCTTTGTGACCGTTTAGGTGGGTGGATTTGTTTTACTCCCAGTACATGTGGAACTGATGTTCCCATTTCTTGATTTGCCCTAGCGACTATGAACCTGACACATAAATTTCTTTTACATGTTTGTAGGAATGAAAACGTCAGCATCCTTCAGGAACACATATATTTGAGTCAACCCTCAAGTAAACAAACTATTTTAGCGACTAAAATGACAGAATAGGGTGATGTATGACCTATAATATGTTATGCAGGAATAGTTTGTTTAAATGGCTGAATATGTGTTTATCACAACTGTAGCGTTCCCTTTTGTCTATGACAGAAATGTTAAATAATGTTCTAATGTACTTATTTGTGGTTCTGGCATCACATTTTTTCATCAGATCTTTATGCCATACTTGGCTGCTTTTTTTAAGAGACTGAAACACCACCTGCCTCTGAAGGCCACCAACTGTTCATGTACACAGAGATCAGTAACAGGGAGAAAGTATTTCAGGCAACAAACGTTGTCCAAATATGCCTGAAAGCAACAAGTTTGTCCGTGGCCTGTGTCTGAGCTCCAGCTGCTCAGTTGTCAAACTGCACACCCCTCAGGATACCTTGTAATCTTGTTCTGTTAGCTGCAGTTCACAGTAAAAAAAATGTATTTAATGGTAAAAGTGGAAAATTAGCACTATTAATGTTAAAATAACATGTTTCCAGTGTCATGTGTTACTCTATTGGTATTCTTGCCACATCACTGGACCCGTGAAAAGCGGTAGGAGTAATAGATTGGGGGGGAAAAAATGTCAGGAAACATTTTTATGAGTCAAAGTACCTCAAAGATCAGACACTGATGTAGCATACAGGTCTAGAAGGCAGCCCATGTGCTAAAGGGTCACTGCAGGGGTCCAGGTTCGAGTCTGTTCTCAGCCATTTTCAGTTTAGGTAAAAATGCTCAAAAATAAACTCTTAAAAAAAGAAATATCACAGTGCCACATAAAAATATATGGCTCACTCACTCGCTTGAAGTTTATCTAGAAAGATCCCTCCGGTTATTTATTTATTTATGCTTTTAACTACATGATGTGATGGCTTTGGAGAGTGGCTCCATAGTTTTTTACATATTCACCTAACAAGCAAAAGTTCCCCGGTTTGTTTCCGGGAGGAGACACGAATCCCTTTTGTGTCATCCATCCGGCATAAAAATCTGCCAAATCAAACACGGAGCGCTACCTGCTGTGGTGACTGCCTTGTGACTAAGAGAGCAGCCAAAGGTAACGCATGGAATAACTTTTACACTTTAACCACAAATAAAAAACAACAAATGCAGTTTTTTAAACAATCGTAAGTATAGTAATGAGGTGAATTGTAGTTAATTATAAAGATTACAGTAGTATAATGTGTAGCTATTTCTAAAGGGGTTCAAGCAGGGTTTACTGACTTATGTTGTCAACACATTCAGAGGCTTCCAGCCAAGTGACATAGTACAGACACTTGTTTATCAAGCAACATCCTCATGGACACAAAATGTAAATATGCCACCCCAGCCTTTATCTGCACAGTAATGTGTGTTTCCAGCATTGCTTATCCAGGCTTCAGTTCCTCAGTTTCAGTGAAGTCACATTGCGAAACACAGTCTGTTAAAACAGGATCCGGTCACAGAGAGTGTTTACGTCTTAGGTTTAAGAGTAAAGTTAATATTTGACTCCAGCTTTTATGTACTGTGAGTGTTTCTGACTTGAATTATTCAGCTGGTTGTGTTGTTGCTTCAGACTGAGGATAGGTTTTGTGACCGGCCCCAAACCGCTCGTAGACCGGGTGGTGTTGCACATCCAGACTTCGACGATGCACACAAGCACCTTCACACAGGTGAGAAATCTCCCACTTAACACCACCCAGAATCTCATCGTATTCACCCTAAATGGACTAAAAGAAATCTTTCAGCGTGAAGTGCTGTTGATGGTGACAGTATGCCATCACATAAAGCAGCAGTAAACACAGAGCAGGGCAGCACAGTTGTGCAGTGTCTGTACGCAGTGTGCTAGCAATGAAGCATATTTGTGAGCAGAGTCATTACTGACTTTTATACTCTGCCAGATTAAGTTCCCACCCACCAGGCATGCCTGATTTGCACAGACATAAACTCAAACCAGGCGAGGATGAGTGGTGTGCTGCTGTCACGCTACATTCAAAGCTGAAAAAGAATTTATCGCATGTCTGAACTAGCAGAAGCAGCAGAGGAGATTTTACTCAGAAAGAAGGAGGAGAGGATTAATGAGGACCTCCAAAAGATCTGCCTCCAACCTCTTATTTAATCCTCACCTCTGCATATTCATCTAATCTAAACCAGAAATGTTATTAATGCATGAAAGATTTAAAATGCAAACAGCTCAGGCCAGAACACACACATAAAAACCCCGTGTGAGAAGGAGGAAAGCGTGCCTCTTCAACTCATTAAACTACTAATATGCAGTTTTATTATCTGCTGTAGAGTCATTTTACAGTCAAATGATTTGGAGTGATGCCAATATATAATCAGAGTGCCCTGCTTTCTTTAGCTCATGGTGTCTCAGTTGTTGCACAGCTGGGGACAGGAGGGTTTCCTCCAGCACATAGACAGGTATGTCACTTCCTGTCTGACCAGTTTGACTTGTTAAAAACTGACTTGGATCCAGTTACGTTTCCAACAGTAAATCAAACAGTTTCTTTCTTTCCTCTTGCAGGGTGATTGAGTTTTACAGGAAACAGCGAGATGCCATGATCAGCTCTGCAGACAAATGGCTCAAAGGTTTGTGCACTCACAGATGAAGCCCAAAGTATCCACATGTAAACAAGCAGTGACCTGTTCACTTTACTTCATGTTTCCTTTAAGCTGGACTCATAGACTCTATATAACAGGTGATGTAGCCACAGTCAGATCAGCTTTGATGTGTGAACACTCCAGACTGACATGAGTGGATCTGATAGTCAAACAGTAACGGCTTTAAAACATGGCCAAGCCGTGAAGGGTACCATGCTTTATATTCTAGTTCACTTTAAATTGTTCCATGCTGTATTAGGTATGTTAATAAACTAGTGGTTGAACCATAAAGTCAGCAAGTAAGCATTTAATGAGGTCAAGTTACCAATAGGGTAATTTTCTCTTTGCATCCAGAGGTGTCGCCTCCTGCTGGAAGCAACAGTCATCCTTTATATACAGTATTAAGCAATGACCAGGATTATTTGAGTGTGCTGAGGCCCTTTCTGTGTAGAGTTTGTATGTCCTCCCTGTGCCTGTGTGGGTCTTTCTGGGTATGTGAATGTGTGTGTGAATTGGTGGATGACTGAATGGAGTGTAAAGCGCTTTGGGGTCCATAGGGGCTAAGTAAAGCACTATACAAATACAGGCCATTTACCATTTTACTCCAGCTTCCTCCCACAGTCCAAACACCAACTCGTTAGGTTAACTGGTATTTCTAAATTTGTGTGTGTGTGTTTCAAATTATTAGGAAAATGTCTGGTTTACAGTTGGTTTCTCAGGAAGGAAATGGATTAAACATATTTAATATTTATTATATCCCCATTAATGGAAAAAGGAAAACTTACCTCTGCATCCAGACAACTCTGACCTTCATTCATAACGGCCTGGAGCCAAAAGGTCATGCTGTATAAATGGAAAAGTACTGTAGTGGGGCCACACCCATATAAAAGTGTTAGTTATTTACATTCATCATAAAGCTTATGATTACTTACAATTAGACTTTGGACAGGTTGCCAGTCTGTTACAGGGCTAACACAGAGAAACAAACAACCATTGACACTCAGAGGCAGTTTAATCACCAGTTAACCCCACTAACTGCATGTCTAACTATGGGATGAAGCCAGAGTACTCACAGAGAACACACACAAACATGCAAACTCCACAAAGGAAGGCCACGGCCGGCCTGTGGAGTCGAACTCTGGAGCTTCTTGCTGTAAGGCAATAGTGCCGTCATCTAACAGCAGTCATTTTTGTAAAATTACTTACAATCATTTGGCAGCAGATTCACTAACAAACCCAGAACTAAGGTGTAGTGAACTATCAGTGATTTTTGACACTTCCTCTCATCCTTCTTCATCTTCCTCAGTCACTTTTCTTGGACTTTCTGCTCAGTAGCCTTTTCAGGAACCAAAGACACTGAATCTAAGTGAGATTTTGTGGCTCACTGCACTAGCAGCCGCTAAACCAGTGACCGTCTGGCCTACTTAAAGGACTGTATGACCAAAGAGGCATTGTGAATCACAGAAAAAATGCTCAGGCACTTTTGTTTGTGTGTGTGCGTGCAGATGTAGCAGAGTGGCACACACCATCAGCAGGCATGTTCCTGTGGATGAAACTGAAGGGCATAGCTGATACCCAGCAGCTGATCATGGAGAAGGCGTTGGAGAAAGAGGTCAGTGTGAACAAACATGCAGGTGCTGTTCTCTTTTCAGGTTAAGACCTGCCTATTGAACAGCAGATACCCCAGAGGCACTTGTGTGTGTGTGCGCGCGTGTGTGTGTGTGCACGCGTGTGTGTGTGTGTGTGTGCGTGCGTGTGTGTGCGTGAGAGGGAAAACACTTGCACAAAGGCTGCTTTACAAGCACCATCCCACACTCTGCCGAGACACAAAACCTGCATCGGCCTTGGTGCAAAACATCTCCTCACAAACACACACACTCAAACACAGTGTGTTTGTAATTCCATGCTACTGAATTAGCTGTGTATGAACAAGAGTGGGTACAATCAGGAGGCCTCTGCACAGCAGGCTCATGTCCTCTGAGTCCTGAGCATTTAAAGCCTTCATACAGCAGATAATAACACCACTGTGTCATTGGACAGAGGAGGAATAATGGACAGCTGAATCTAAAATGAGTCTTTCAGTGCTGTCATAAATGCCACGGGGAACAGTTTACAGCCTGTGAGATCAAAACAGATACCAGAATATTTATACCCAATCCAAACCGCTATATCAGAGTGAGAAAGCGGGTTATCAGAGACAGAGAAGACAGGATGCTGACCAAACATGGAGGATATCCTGGAAGTTATTCCTAGTGTTCCTCTCACTTCACATGAATAATGCCACAAATAGTAATTTTTTTTTTAAAGTTACCAAACAGAGAGAAATACGACGGTGACACAACCTGGCATAAAGGGAAACATTTGGCCTCACAGTTTGTAACCAGTACCTGAAATCCTAACAAAAAACCTGCAGTAACTAAAATATATCACAAAGTTGTCATTTTACTCGGTGAGCTGCTAGAAAGCTAATGTAAGCTTTTTTTTTACTTTTCTGGACTTAGGTGGACACTATTGTAATTTTTATCATTTCGAGTAAAATCTGGGGACCTGCCTGGCTTTATGTTAGCTCAAGACACAGTTTGGCTGGGGTTAATGTAGGAAAAGACAATATGTAATATGTTTTATTCCCTGTGTAAAAACTGGATGTGAAAAGAGGTTTTGAGATTGTTTGTGGTGATACATGTTTATGTGTGTTACAGGTCCTGCTAGTTCCTGGAGGTGTCTTCATGATCAACAGTAGTGAGCCCTGCCCCTACGTCAGAGCGGCCTTTTCTCTCAGCACACCGGAGCAGATTGATGAGGTAAACAAATGGATAAACAACCAGATAAACGCATACAATCTCTACAACTCAATCTAATCTCGTATTTCTTTCCCCACCAGGCTTTCAAAAGACTCTCTGCGCTCATCAAAGAGGCTTTGTGATGGTTTATTCGTCCTTGGCAGATGCAGGATTTTTTAAATATGTGGTTGAAGGGCTTAGTTTAGATTTAATAGTGTGTTCTTATGACTGTCAAAATTATAGTGTTACAAGCCCAAAATCAGGACCTACACAGAAAAAAACTATAGGTGTGCTGACTGGGTGAAGAAGGTATCTGATCATTTGAGTGATGCCCGCCTTCCTCAGCTCAGAGTTTGTTTAGCAGACCAAGAAATCGGTACAGCACACCCTAAACGCTTAATGAAGTTCTTCTAAATCTAGTTTTTCCAAATCTAACCATCACCCATCACAGAGACGTCATAATGTCTGGGATGAATTCATGTTAACAAACAGATCATTTTCCAGAAGAAAAAAGATCCCTTCCTTAGCGAGCAGGAACAAATGATCAGCTTTAACTGAGCACATTTATCAGGACTTCAGACACAGCCTTAGTGCCATCATCTAAAATCTTTTGTATTCTGTTCTTAAGCTTCTTAAGGACGAACAGATTTAATGTGTCTTGGCTTTCTTTAGTAATGACAGATAACCTCAAAACAAGAAGGGCAGTCAGGCTCATTTGTTAGAATTAAGGTCCTCTTATTTTCTGGGAAAGAAAATTAAAATACTTCAAGGAGCTGAACGCACAATGAACCAGGAACATGAAGGAATCAGACCTGATTGGTCCATCATGAAGTCAGAGAGCTCCGCCTTAACAGTTCTTGATATAATTATTTTAAAGTAGACCAGAGGCCTCTGCTACAAAGCAGGATTTAGGTTTATCTGGGTAACTTCAAGGTTAGCCCTGAGTTTTCTGTACTATGAAAGTGGTTCACTTTCATGCTGAAACATTCAAGCAAGTAAGTAATACAAAGGGAAACGGAGAAGGCGGAGGTGGGGGGAGGAACAGAAAACGAAACCCTGAAAACACTAAACATAAATAAACTAAAACTAGGAACTGAAACCACGTAGAAAAAGCAAGGACTCAATTCCAAGAAAGAAGAATACAGCAAGGCCTGAAGCACCACATAGCTGAATCAAAACCTCAGCACAGCAGCAACCTCAAAGTAAGAGGATCAGAATATCCAACACATTAAAAACCCTCTAAAGAAACTCTGACCCCTGGGACCCAAACCAGGGCAAACATGGCAGACACAGCCTTACTGCTGTATAATGAACAATGGCTAAACAAACTCATTACTGCATGAGAACATGGTTTTATCTCATCTGTGAAATAAAGTAAGGACTTTTTACCTTTTGTATTTTGTTGTATTTTTTTGAGTCTGTTTGAGTAGTTTGCTGCTCAGGGGTTGGTGCAGATGATAAAATCAGATCATATTGCAGGTGGACTGATCTGATTTCACTTTACAAAGTAATTGGTGTGGTTCTTACATAGTGCTTTTCTACTCTGAGCACTCAAAGCGCTTTAGAAAACTTGCCTCATTCACACCAGTGCTTTTTTCTACGCTTGTTCTAGCTAACATTCACACACATCCATGGCAACTTGAGGATAGTATCTTGCCCAAGGATATTTGGTATGCAAAGTGGAGGGATTGAATCACCAACCTTCCCATTAGCAGGTGACCTGCGCGACAACCTGACTTGCAGCCACCCCTAAAGTGAAAGCCTTCTCAGTCCTCAGCTTTTTTTTTTTTTTAAATATGGCACTATTTATTTCCTGTCTGCAACATTTGATATTATTACATTATCTTTTAAATTTAGTGTGCATATTATGTATATAGTCATTGTGACTCTATAAATTGTTTTGTCTGATTGCTGCACAGGTTTTGTGATGCAGAGCTTTTTCTCAGTAGCCTGGAAACCAGTAACTCTTCACATGAGATGAGTTTTTTTTCTTATAATGGGGCAGAACTCCAGCAACACTTGTGGCATAAAGAGCACATTAGTTTGGAAGTCGACCTGAGAGCTGGTCAGGTTCAGGTGAAGTCATGAACAATTCAGCACCGACTCGTCTTCCTCTTTATCCTTTTTTCTAAAGTCTGCTGGCTCTCACATAACAGCACCTGCTGACAACAGCAACAACAGGGTCCATCTGTTTGGTGGGAACTGTTTTCTTCTCCTTTGTACAGACTTTCTGCCCCCGCTGTGTTAATATGTAGCAGTCTGAAGTGTTTGTGTACAGCTCAAACATTCATCTGGAAAGGAGGACGGGGTCAGCGAGGTGGCTTAGATACAAGACTGTTAACACTTTACCCCTCTCACTGCAGTCGTGGATGAAGCGTTCAAATTTGAATGCAAAGATTTCTGTAAATACCAGGATGGAAATCTGAACAACAACTGAAGAGGAGCAACTGTGAAGAGGTCTCTCTTTGAATGTGTTTCAGTCAACAGTAACTTTAAAACCGAAGCAGTGCCCCAGATTTGTTTGGTAGAATGTGAAACATTAACACAGAAATGGATGAAAGCACCAAAATCATCTCTAGAGCAGAAAAGTTGAAATTCTCTTAAAGTTAATGTATAAACTTTTGTTTTGTTTTTACTTTGAAACAATAAAAACAACCTTCCACACAAGCTAAAACACACACCACCTCCTTAACCTCCACAGCTACTATATGAAGCATTGACTTAATTATTGACTGCCTACTGAGGTTGTGGCATATAACGTCAATCCCCGACTCGCGCTGTGGCTTCAGGGTCTCCTTTTATCAGGCCTGGTAAACAGAATAACAGCCTGTACAGGCTGAATGACCCTGGCCGGGTCTAAATTTAGAGAAGCCTTTATTCTGCCTGTAATTGTTTCAAAAGGAAGCTGGCACTGTGATCCATATACAGTCTTTTCATTGAACGGCCTTTTAGAATGTGTTTTCACCACAGCCCATTTACCTCTTACTATAGGCCTACGCTGTAATGCAGACATGCACAAAATAACCTACTTAGTGTGCCATGCTATTAAATGCCACAAGGCTTTATGTGAGCGAGGTTATCAGTCTTTTGCACTGGAAAGCTGTTCAGACCCTACTTCTGTCCTCGTGGGAGTCTGGAGGCCGGGCTGCATAAACATGCAGCAGTTATAGCCAGGGCCGTGCAAAGACGTTTAAAGGGGCGGGTGCTCAAAGTTAAAAAGGGGCACATTGAACCAGGCTGAATAACAACAACACACATTCATCAAGAATCTAATATGGGCAACAAGGCAAAGCAAACGTAGCCGATGTTTTACCTGATGGGTACAATGTTGCTGTAGAGGGGTTGCTGCTGATAGTGCTGGAGGGCAGGGCTGTGTTGATCTGAGACTGTAGACATTAAAAAGTCCATAGGAGAGATGGTAGCTGATTAAACAAATATCATGAGATAATAACAAAATGCAAAGATTGGTGACAGCGCTTGGAACCATAAGGCAACAAAAAACGGTGAGAAATAATTTAGGCTCTGCCTGTGAATCACTCTTTGCTTCTCTTCTTCCTTCCATCCCATCTTTTCATATATCACTCTCCACTTGCTGTCTATCTGAGAACAAGGCACAACTTGCTATTGCAATAAACTAGAATCTAATTATCCACACCTAACAACTCTCGCACTTAATCTATAATAAAATGATGACAGAAAAATGTTATAGCACTGCCTTTAGTAGCCTCACACAGCTCCTACTGTTTCCTCCTCATGTCCTTACCAGGCATGTCTGGACAATGTTATATCATGAGTAATATTTTTTTTTTAAATCCATCTAAATAAAACACACACACACACACAGTGACGTTTTAGACCTTCTTCAGAATACTATATATACTATGGGCATCACTGTGCTGATCCAGAATCCTTACATTATTATTTATTACTAGAACTACAATAATAAAGCAATGAGGAGGGGGAAGTAATAAATATGAAATAATGTCATTATGATGATTCCATTTGTTTCACGATCCACTCTGTGCAGGGGCAAAGCTTATTACATTTTTAAACTGTAGAGATACAATCATTTTACTGCTGTAAAATCCAAATTTTGTCTTATTTAAAATATGAATCTAAAATAATCTGCTTCTTAATGTATGTTCTTTAAAATACAGCGTGTGTTTTTTAATATATTATAATTATAATAATGCATAATTATGTGGACATGCATATTAGATCGTTTTTTAGTGAAATATAATCCCTCCAGAAAGGCAGGAAAAGCCCGGAAACTTACTTTAAAACTAAATATGTTCCCTAAAACGGTGACAGAGCTGCAGACCCATGACAGCCTTACACAGGTAGCCAGCAGCTATGATCAGCACTACTTGTGCAGTTAATAAAAGGACAGGTAATGTTTGTCACGCTGTTGCACACACAGCACGCTCGTTTGTTTCAACATACCAACGTGTACGTAATAAGCTAATACTCCTGTGTGCTATAGACTACAGTGTACGTTGTACACCTACTTACTGGTTTTGTCGCATCAGTCTGTGTCTCTGAGTTAACTTGTGTTTCTCCTGCAGCTCCGGACCGCAAAAAATGCGCGTGCTCTTTGTGAGCTCGTTCCCGGCTCGTAACCAGCGCGTTCTGCCGTCAAGAGCGATCATTGGTTAAATGTGATCATGTGACTGATGCAAGCCAGATCCTTTTATTTTATTTAACTGTGATTAATAGTTAAATATTATTGTTGAGGGGCACAGACAGGACTCCGTACGCACACACACATTAAAAAAAATAAATAATTTTTTTTTTTTTAAAGTTGCCTCAACAAAAGGGCACTTTGGGCACCCATCAGGAAAGGGGCGGGTGCTCAAGCCCCTCTAGCCCCCCCCTCTGCACGTGCCTGGTTATAGCCTGTGTGAGGAAGGATAAACCAGGCTCCAGCACTGATGCTCACAGGTGTGTTGTGTATTAAAGCTTCCATTTAATATCTTACCTCGTGTGTCTAGGTTTGTCTGATCTATCTGAAAGTAAACCAGTTAAACACAAGTATCATTTTAAATCAGACCAGGATGCTTAATCTTTAATTAGATTTAAAAAAAAATCTAATTTTTTTTAAACCTGTTTTGTGTATTAACTTGTGGCTTTTTGTGGTTTAACTTCTCAAGCTCAAGTTAACATAATTTCCAATATCTTCCCTGCCTGGTGTAAGCTGCTAATAAATTAACCAGAGAGCATAAGAGGTCACCTGAAAGCGTTCCAGAAAACAGGTTTAGTGATGGTTTGGATAAGTTGAAAGCATCGGCAGTACTGGCCCTGTATTTACTCGGTATGAGATCGATACCAAAATTTGCAGTATTGCACTGCACCAGTATTTGTTCATGTGTTGCATTTTTCCCACCCTCTGCGCACCCCACGTGATCAAAAATCAAGAAAAGAATGTTAAAATGGATTAAGTTATAGAAACCATGTCACAAATATTATTTTATTGTATAAAGTGAGAATTCAGTTTGAGTCTGGCAGCCATCTGTAGAGGCAGGGCAACCCAAGCAACTGGGCGACGTTGCCTCCCTCCGTGCCTTGAAGCAGCTCAGTCGTCGTTTGCAGAGCGAGCTGTCAGCGGTCCGATGAGGAGGAGGACGATGATGCCCGAGCAGAAATAGCACAGCGATAACCGCCGACTATGGTAGTTTCTACCAAACTTTCGAGGTGAAACAGCGGCCGACCATGATGTGAGTATGAAGCCCGAGTTTTATTAGCGGGGGAGTCGCGGATTTTGCCATTTTTAGGACCGTTTATCCGCCGCCGCTGCCGTTGTCAACGGTAAGTTGGCCGGTTTGCTGGACCGCTTGGCTCTCCGCCGAGGAGGTAACGTTGCAGCATTACCCGGTGTCTTTTCAGCTATTTGTTTCTCCTCTTTTGGTCCAGTAACGTTGACAATTTAACTGTAGCGATACATGAAATGAACCCTCGTGCTGTGTAAACAGTCTGCGGCGGCACAGTTCTGGAAGGGTCCCCATACATACATCTGCTGTCCAGCACGTAGCCGGGTCCCACGCCCTTGTTTTATTTTATTTTATCCTCAAGCACAGTTTAAAATCTTAACAGCTCAGCCACACATGACTAATATCCGCATTGACATATCTGTATTCTATCTAATTGATAAAGTAATGTAGGTAACGTTATTTTCGTCGGGACTTTACGTGTGACAGCGGAAAATAGCCGGAGCCCACACACAGCTCCGTTATGTGGCAGTCTTCCTTTGTTTTCATACTAATCGAGCCCAAAGATGCGGTTGTAACGCAAAGCAAGGCTGCTTATATGGATAAAACGTTAAAAAAAAACATTGTTAATCGTAGTTGTTGTTAAGCTGTACTATGTGCGTTATATCTGTCTGATGTAACACTACCAGCCTTTAGCTGGAATATTAGCTCGATGTCAGCTTCAGACTAGCAAAAATGCTGCCGTTTGATGTTGCTAACTTTGAAGTCTATGAATGAACATTTAACGGTGTTTTCGAGTGGATTTCTTTGTGACTGACTCAGATGCGGATGCAGTTTATTGCAGTGAAAGCTGATTGAACAGTAGATACCGTTAACCCTGCGAGACATAAAGGAAATGGGCGATTAGTGTAATAGTATAACAGCAGCAGTGGTCAAAAATATGGTATTTACCGGAATAAGAACGCAGTGTAGGGGAAGTAACTGCGAGGTTGCAGGGTTAAGATTGTTGTCACTTTAAATCTAGCACAGAAACAGAATCTGCTGCAGGTTATTAAACATGGAGTGCGTTTCTTCATAGTGTATATAAAACAAAGTGCTGGGCCACACCTCATAATCTTTGAATTCAGGTGGTTAAAATCAACCCTGAGTGGTGTTATTGGAACGTGGGAGCCTTTAGGAACCACAGCAACTCACCCACAAAGTCCCAGATACAGTTACGGAGTGGGGTCGCTGAGGGATGTGGCATAGGCATTAACATCAGCACAAAAACTGCCCTGGGAGCTTTGAGGCCAAGGAGCTCTTGTAGGAGCAATATGCAGGTGGCCCAGTACTTTTGTCCTTATAGTGTAATTGTAAATGGATACTTTTAGATATTAGATCTTTGTGTGAACAAAATTCAAATGTAAAAACGTAATCCTGTCTCACAGAAGTGTATTAACCTATGGTTGGAGTTCTAGTTATCAAAACATCTGATTATTATTTGTTTGTTCCTGGGCTGTCTCTAATTATTGCATGCCCCTTACTTTCTTGCTCCAGTGAGATGCTTCATGGACCTGAGCTGAATACCAAATTACCCTCAAGCATCACGAGATAGCCAGTCTGCAGGATGGAGTCCCAGGAGGAATGACAGTTTCGTCCCCCTTGGGTAACAAACCTTCAGCTAGAGAAAATGAACTGGGCCGGTGGATTCGTTTTTCTGGTCCTGGTGTTCTTCGTCACCTCGCAAACTGCCGGGGCCTCACAGCTTAACGCAGACGGAAACTACACGGAAACCGGTAACGCGACAGACGGAGGATCTGTCCCCGCTGTGTTCACAAGCGTGAGCCAGATAATTGCCCGAGAGGGGAGCTGTACACTGATTGATTGCAATGTCACTGGAGACCCATTCCCCAGCGTTCAGTGGTTCAACTCCCACGGTCACCGGGTGGACACGAGCGGTGAGATAGACTTTTTTTTTATTCATTATAAACCTGGTTTCCTGCTCTCACTTTCCTATTATAAAATGATCACATTACATTAAAGCAGCCCACTGAAGTGAGTGGTTCCTGACTGTTTTTCTTTTTGCAGTGACATTTTTATTTACTTGCAGCATCATCATTGTTACCACATGAGTTTAGGGTGATTTTCTTAATTGGAGTAAGTTAACCAGGACTTAGAAATCAGCATAAACACTACAGATTTCTCCCCACGGGAGCTTGTGCTGTGGGCTTTAAACATTCTGAGCAGTCATCGTAAGAATCTAAAGACCAGAAGCGTTGCTGGCTCTGTATTCAAAGAGGAGTCTGACTTGTGTTCCTGGGGGGATTGTGGCCCAATTATTCTCCATTTTGTCTGGCAGCAGTGATTATTCTTTTTCTGATGGATGGTCTGTGTCAATTAGATTCAGGAAGCCTTAAACTAGTGATTTTCTTTCAAGCCCACTATCTTTTTGTCTGTGCTTGTGATCCACCTTAGTAGAAACAGGGAGGGAGCAGTGGTTTGTTGTTTTCGCGATCCTCTTGAGCCGACCTGTTGAAACATGCTGTTGAGAGCGAGAGAAAGAGAAGCCGCAGTTGTTATTATGACCTACAAACCGAGAAGTGCGTCTGTACCCACCACTCAGCTTTTCCCTTGGGTTACACTCAGGAATATAATTAGGGGCAGATAGATTTTCCCATAGCTGGCAGTACTTCACTGAGCAATAAACGTAGCAGAGTCACTAACCTGGATCCTGTAAAACGAAGCCAGTTCACCATACCCAGGACATCTTTCTGTTATCAGGTCTCACTTACTGTAACATTACCAGTCAAACTGTCACAAGAAGCTGGTTATCGACTCGATAAGTCTACCCAGGGTTTATCAATCTAGCTGCCAAAACTTTCAAATGAAAGAGGGGTGACGTTAGCAGTACCTGGCCAATCAGAAACATGCACAGATCTGCTGGTGAAAGTTCGATGCATTCTTTTTACAAAGATAAAGATTTAATGTTACATGTTAAACACATGGTAATGACTGAAGGGAGCAGATGTGGGTGTGTGTCTGGCTTCATCAAAGGATAAGCGAAGGTCCAAAAGTACATATGTGTCCTGTTTTATGATCATATGTTAAGGTTAAAAGAACAAAAACTATTTTCAAACAATTGAAACTGATGCTCATCCGGGAACAATAGCGACTTTTAGACCCAATTTAAAAAAAACAAACAAACCTTAAACCTTCTTACTAACTCAGTGCTAAGATCTGAGGGATACTCCAGGAATAGTGCCTTTCCCTAGAGCTGATTGATCAGTAGTTTTGTACCTGTTGATCTCTTATTTTAAACAGAACATGCTCAAGAGCAGGTGGCATGTGAAGCAAGAGTAAAACACCCAAGTTAACCCTGAAGTTCCCTCGATAAGCCCCACATCCTACTTGGTAGCACAGGCTTCTGTGGTTTGTTAGCTCGTAGTACTCGGCAGCACATCAGTCATTTTATAATCCGGTGGTGGTGATAAAATTAGAAATGCTCGCCTCCACATGAAAAAGGCGGATGGGCGGGACACTGTTTGCCGGCCAGGCTACATTTCCTGAATGCCCATTCATCCTTCTCCTCCGGAGGATAGCAGTATGGGAAATTGATCGTGATTGCCAAGTAGAAAGGAGCAGAAGTTGTTTTTAGACCTCATACTGCAGATTTGTAAAAGCCCTCTGCGATTTCTGACCATCTCTTGCTCCCACACAGTAGAGACAGTGAGTAGCTGGAGATTAATGCACTAAATCAGAGGTCCCCAACCTTTTTTGCGCCACGGACTGGTTTATGCCCGACAATATTTTCACGGACCGGCCTTTAATGTGTCGCGGATAAATACAACAAAATAAAAGAAGTACTGGTACCGAAAAAAAGAAAATTTATTCATAACACACGTGAAAAGACCCAGGAAAACCGAGTAAACGATAAAAACGATAACAAAATAACACTGAAAACTGATAAAAACCCCTGAAAACCATACATTTCACACCTGAGCCTCAACTCTCATGGCCCGGTACCAAACGACTCACGGACTGGTACCGGTCCGAGGCCCGGGGATTGGGGACCGCTGCACTAAAACGTTGCTCTGTGGGGGAAATATGCAGCAAATAGGGTCGTTAAAAACAACTTTCAGCCAAAGGTAGAAAACGGCAATAACTCAGGGATGTTAACTGCATCTGCAGAAAGACTGCAGAGCGACTAGAACGCACCTGCGCTGTGCTGGGCTGCAAAACCTTATCAGACAAGCATCTCTTAAGCTGAGCTCAGCACAAAGATTGGAATCAGGTTGGAACAACAAACGTTGTTTGGTCTGAAAGTAACAATATCTCCACCAGCACCTCCGCAGCCCACTCAGCAATATGTTCATACAATGCTTTATTCTATACACTTTGGTCTAGGGCTGGGCTATATCATACCGTTCACGGTAATACCGGTGTAATTTTGGGCAACGATAGGAAAATGAAATATTGCGATAGAATGTGGGTAAAACGCGCATGCGTACTGCTTATGTTTACATACGCACATGGTGGCGACGCAGAATGAGAAGAGCGAAAGCGGATCGTTAAATGAAACGGATGAACCAGAACTGGTTTGTTAAAATGCTGCAACTTCAGTGGTGGAACTGGTTTAGCTTTCGTCCATCAGATACACAACAAAGCACTATTTTTGGTAGAGCATGCTAGCGGGCCGTCGTTATTACCGTGTTGTTTGGAAAATACGGCACACTTAAAATCAATCCTTTGATTTTTCTGAAAATCGACAGTGCCCCTTATAATCCCGTGTGCCTTATGTATGAATTCTGGTTGTGTTTACTGACCTGGAAACGATCTTATGTACACGGCGCTCGAAAATCTGTCAGATGTTTCAGTACGACTTTGCTAAGCTACGAAGCCACACCGCTTGATGGATTGTCGGAGCATTACGGCTCCGACAGTACGTATCACCTCGCGGAGTGATACGTACTGTGCTTCAACATAATATTACGGTATTGTGTGTATAACCTCTTTTTAAGTTTTGTGGATATTATACATGGTTATGCTGAGGATATGTCGACCAGTTTCCACTGGAAATGCCTTTCAAATACCTTTCAAATACGTATTTTTCGGACCATAAGGTTATGGTCCGAAAAATACGTATTTGAATTTTTTATTTGGCAGACTGCAGTTTAATGTAGCAAAGCAACTCTTTTTTAACTTCAGTGGATATTATACATGGTTATGCTCAGGATATGCCAGCCCATTTCTACTGGAAATGCCTTTTGGTTAAACTTTGCGTTTGCACTGTTAAATGTTTATATAGCTTTAATGCACATTAAAAAAAAAACCTAAAAAAAAACAGCTGCTTGTTTAAGTAAAATAAATGGATGTTTGTTTGTTTTTTGCGCTAGTAAAGTTGTGGAGTTGTATTTTGTCTCGCAGAAATTATATCGTTATCGCAAATTTTCAAATATATATCGTGATATATATTGATGGCCATATCGCCCTGCCCTACTTTGGTCTACCTCATATCCACGGTCACTCACTAATTAACCTGGTATTTCAGGTGGATGATATACTCTAAGTCATATTATAATATGTCAGCAGAATTTATGATATTTCTGATGATATAGAAGGAGAAAAAACACTGAATGGTAACAGCATTATGGATAAAGTAGGAGTGACACAGTACAAGTTTAAATGTAAGCACACAAATATAACACAGCTGCTTAACGCTTTACTTTAATTGTTCTTATTAATAATCTAAGCCTGTAACGCGTCAGGAGCTGCACAATATTGTCACGTAAAAATGAAATTGATATTTTCTGCCTGGGATGTTTCCACACAGTTACTGTAACTTTCATCCACCATTTGTCATATGGAGTGCAGCTAGCAAATACTCCAGCAAAGCATATTCTTGTTATGCTTAATGATGGGTTATTGTTATTATTTATTTTATTTATTTATCTTTGCCTCAAGTGGTAAAACAAGTTTCCACCTTCAGTGAACACCATAGCTGGACTGGCCATCGGGCATTTGCCCGGTGGGCTGATGGTGATTTTTCGTTTTTATGGGCCGATGATTTTTTTTATTTATTTATTTTTATAACAGTATAAACAATGAAAGGTGATGGATTGGCCAGATGCTGGCAGATGTGTAAAAATAACTCAGTTGTTTGGTGGTGGCTATGGCGGAGCTGCCACAAGAGGCCAGGTGGATGAGGGAAAGGTGAGGCAGGAGGAGCAGAGACCCGAGGCGGCCGCCGGTCCGAGTGTCAGGTGAACTGAACTTCAGGTAAGAAGTTATGACCTGCAGTCTATCTGGGTCAGATATAAACCAAGTTTAGGTGGAGTTTATTTTCGTTGT
This sequence comes from Neolamprologus multifasciatus, assembly GCF_963576455.1. NCBI lineage: Eukaryota > Metazoa > Chordata > Actinopteri > Cichliformes > Cichlidae > Neolamprologus > Neolamprologus multifasciatus. The sequence continues at coordinate 24,888,158 of NC_140441.1, forward strand.
GCTGACTTTTTACCGTCAGTTACAATAACTCGTACTGCGTACTAGCTAGCATGACAGAGTTTCTACAGCTGGGTGGGTGCTATAATGTTACTGATGGTGAACTTTATTTTATTCATAAAGTTAGTTAGTAGAGTTGCCAACCGTCTCCTAAAAAACAAAATTGTCCCATATTCAGAGAAAATATTACACACTTCGTATTGAGGTGAAAAGGAACACAGTTTGTCCCGTACTTCAGCTAGGATGGAAAAAGACACAAAGCTGGAGTTTTGCTCTGTCTTTACGCTGTCAGCTGTCTCTTCTTCTCTTATTCAATCGTGAAACTGATCAATGATCAGCTGATCGGCTTTTCTCTCTTTATCGCCCACTTTGCGCCAGAAAGAGGAAACCAGCGGTTGTAGCGTTAAACAACAGCAGCACGTTTGATCAGCTGCTGTTAGAATTTATTTAATATTAATTTCTAGTATCAGCTGAGGTTTGCTGGAGCCACAGCTGTAAAAGCTGCTGGTCATTATGTCGGTTTGGTTATCTGGTGAGAGGGAAACATGAAGATGAAACCAGGAGATGTCCTTACTGAATCATCAGAGTTGAACAGGTGATGGAGAAACAGGTTTACCTTTTAGGTGACATGAATGAGTTGAAGGGAAGTTATGAACTGTTTCTGAGAGACAAATAACACCAGGATCCTTTTTTATGTAGCTGACAGCTGGTAACTGTGCAGGGCGGGTCTAGCAAAGCTTTGCCATGGGGGCAGGTGGGGCATTAACAGGGAAAGGGGGGCACAAAGAAATCCTTTTCTTTCTTACTCTCATTTAAAATATCTAGCTTTTATTAAATAATTATCTGAATCTTACAACCAAAGTTTTTATCTGATGTACAACGTATAGAAATCATACATATACCAACAAGACAGTGTACATCACTGTCACAACAACATTTGTTTTCATTCAAAGGCTTTATGATTTTTCCTATAATACCTGGTGGGCCGGTCTCTAGTCAAAATGCCCGGGCCGATTTTTTGTCCCAGTCCAGCCCTGGTGAACACAGTTTTCTTCCAAGTATTCTGCTGTGTTGGAAGAGGCTGAAGCAACTCCCTGTGATCTAATTGTTTTGATGATGAGTGTTGTACGCACCAGCGAGCATAACCACGTGGAGCTGCTGTGACAATGAAGTCATCATGTGGTATTTTATATCACTTAGAAATGTATACAGGTATTGACAATGTGGTATGTGGTGCCTCACTAACAAGCACGTCTTTGGACTGTGAGAGGAACTCGTCTGCTTCTCTGTCACTCACTAGAATAGCTCATGAGGGTGAGAACAGCAGGCACCGAGTGCTTTTTCTCCTTTCCCTTTAAACCACACACAGGTGTTAACAGCACCACACTGACTCCAGGCAGTTTCTCAGCTAAAACAGCCACTTCACTATTCTAATGAGAACTGATACAGAACCAGCAAACATTTAGGCTACACACACACACACACACACCCTGTATGAATCGCTCTGCCATGGATTTGACTGTAAACCACATTTTAATTAGACACTTCTCGAGTTACCTCCTGTGCTGCCTGACAGGTGCTGTTAGTTATCTGTCACCACAACTGGTGGCCAACCCTGTGACTGAGGTTATCAAATGTAGGCTAGCAGGGAACCAAACTTTATAGATGACGTCATTACCCATGATCTGTTTACAAGTGGGTAAACAGATCGCTCGTGTGCCGATCAGTGCTGGAAACCCCAGCACACCGAGACATGTTTAAATATTGAAAGCATGGCAGGAACACTAAGGTCACTTCAGCTCTGCGCTCACACGCACATATGCAAACCACATGTTACCCTAAAATGAGTCAGCTCATTTATCTCATTAACATGTAGCACTGTTGAATTGAGCATAGAGGTGAATAAGAGAGTGCCGATGCTTTAAAAGACTTTCTGTACAGTAACAGGACAGGCATGAAGATAAAACGCCGTGATTTCCTGAGCGAACAGATTCTAAAACGCTTCAAAAGCAGCAGCTGCAGAAACACAGCTGAGGAGAGGTTACAGCAGACTCGCAGAGCAGGGAGACTGATGCATTAGGAGGATTTTCAGGGTTTAAACTCTGACTTCAGTAGGCCGTGTTGTACCACTGAGTGGTCATGATTCTAAATCTGGTCAGGATGTCCAGTTTCTGCTAAAACTAATGACAGGAATTTCTTTCTGCATGGTCTAAAATGTTTGGCAACCGCGAAGACGTCTCAGTCAGAGCTGCTGTAATAAAATTATTTTTAACCAGATTTTTTGATTGGGATTTAGTTTACTCAAACATAACAGACAGCTTTTCTTATTAAATGATAGAAGATAAAAATGTCTACATTTCTGTCAAACAAGGTAACAGAGTCATTGCCTTGAATAGACAAAGACCATTTGTGCCCATAAGTCACTCCTCAGAGGCTCAGTGTGGGCCAGGAAAAATCTCATGTTGTTGGCTCAGTCGGTTAGGATAACAAAGCCATGACCAAAATAACTTCCAAGGAACAGAATCTGCACGTTAACAGGGAAAACCAGCAGCAGTGACACAGTCAAATCCTCCAAACACATTTCAAACAGATGGGCCACAAAAACAAAAATCCTGCTTCTTTAAAAGTTTTTTATTGGTCCGTGCTTTTACCGTGACCTTCTCTGTGTCTGCAGGAGGGAAGTGGTCGCTGCTCGACAACGGTGTCCTCAACATCACTGGCATTGAGTTCGCGGACCGCGGGAAGTACACCTGCATGGCGTCCAATGCGTATGGCAGCTCCAACTGCACGGTGACGCTGCGCGTGGTGTTCACCAACGGCGACATGGGCGTGTACTACATGGTGGTGTGCCTGGTCACCTTCACCATCATCATGGTCTTGAACGTCACGCGCCTCTGCATGATGAGCAGCCACCTGAAGAAGACGGAGAAAGCCATCAACGAGTTCTTCCGCACCGAAGGCGCAGAGAAGCTGCAGAAAGCCTTTGAGATCGCCAAGAGGATCCCCATCATCACCTCGGCCAAGACGCTGGAGCTCGCCAAGGTGACGCAATTCAAGACCATGGAGTTTGCGCGGTACATCGAGGAGCTGGCCCGGAGCATCCCGCTGCCCCCACTCATCATGAACTGCCGCACCTTCATGGAGGAGATCCTGGAGGTGGTGGGGGTGGAGGAGATGAGGCACACCTTCCTCAGGCAGGCTCCCGACGGACGCCGGCTCACCTCCATCGGGGTGAGAGATGTCTTCACAATCCTGCAGGAGAGGGAGCGGGGACGCAGCGAGTCACCCGCCGCCGATTCCGACAACTCCTCCGATCACGAGCAGCCGCAGCACATCGCCATCCAGGTGTCGGTCCACCCGCCACTCGTTGTCGGCGGGTACAGCGAGGAAGCCGCAGAGCAGCCAGAGGCTACGGCGTCCCCGTCCCCGTCCCCGCCGCCGTCGTCTCTTCACCACAATGAGCAGCCCGAGGACACCGAGGAGGTCGCTGCCGCCGACGAACCAGTGGCAAGCAAGACCCCCACATGCCAGGTGTTCTACGAGAGCCACGTGTGACGAACTGTGGGGAGCTCCAGAGAGACGATACGTTACCCTGCTATGCATTTCCACTTGAAAAAGGTCCATAAACATTCGTAAGTTCACATTTTGAAGAGAAACAATCAGTTGTATTTATCGTTTGTGAACAATCTCTCTAAACCTCTGCAGGCTCATCTACTGAAAATCAATCAAAAGGAGACTCTGGGTGCTTGAATGTATCCGGGCGGAGGAATATCAGTGTAAATGTAAAAGCAAAGCATTGTAAACGGGCATTTCCTGTGTTCTTATTTAAAGAGTTGTGGGGATTTTTCAGTTGGTAGTTTCTTACAGTGCTAGGGGTTTTTAACAACATACTTCAGAAATCTGCCTCGAGCTTCCTAGATCCACTCCAGAATTCACATCCAGCTACTGTCACAGCCTACAGATGCATGCCAGACTCGAGGAGCAATAGCCGACAGTCCGACTGCTTACTCATGATTGTACAGCTCTCTGCATCTCTAACAACATGGAAGTAAGCGAGGAGAGAGAGCACACACACACAGGGTGGAGCTTAGATCTGTTTCCTTTGAAATACTTAGAGTTTTTTATTATTACTGCCCATTTTGTGCTGTGATTTTTGTTTCTTAGTCATTTTTATCTTCTTACTAAGACTAGTGTCTTGTTTTCGCTTGAGTAGAGAAGAGCAGCTTTGCTTCCTTTGTGATTTTATTTTAATTTGACTCCTGACCCGATTTCTGCGTCTTCGTCTTGCTTCTGCAGAAGCTTTACAGTACAGTCGTATTTCTGCTGCATGTTGGGATTTTAAACATTTTTCTCTGGGACTGAAATGACTCCTTTTGTTTGGCCCTTCGCTTGGCTTACAGTCCAGTCTGTGGCAGATATGAGTGGGCGATGTTCTGCTTCTTCTGGTGCTCTTGAGATGCTTCTCTTTTGTAGTGGAATAAAATGAAAGTGCTGTGCTTAAAATGATTCCACAGTTTGGTCTGATGTCTTTTTTCATTATCAGTCATGAAGTTGGCATAGTAAATGGAACTTATTATGCTCATTTGCAGCTATTACAGCAGCTTTGCATGATTCACAGTTCAAAGTAATCATTTATCACAAGCAACCCTGTATGAAATAAGCCATTATTAGCACCTCTCCATTTACACCAGTAGTTCTCAGCTTTTTCTGGTGTTTCCTTTTTTTCCCAACAAGCAAAAGGTTCCTGGTTCAATTGTAGGAGGAGACAAATGTCTTTGGGGTTGTATCAGAAAGAGCATCCAGTGTAACATGAAAAAAACAAAACAAAAACATGGAGCTGTGGTGACCTCTTGTGAAAAAAATGGAACAGTCATCTTACTTCTGATTGGCTGAGAAAAGTGAAGCTAAAGCATCAAGTGGCTGCAACTATGCCCTTTATTAATACACTAACAAGGCTTATTTTGAGCCATGACTCATGCAAAGTTACTCTAGTAGAATCAAGAATAAAAATCTAAGATGGAAGTGGGAGTAACTGACCTCCTTTAAAAGCTGAATAAAGACAAAAAGGATAAAAGAAAAACAAAGTTATTGAAGTTTTGGTCCTTTTATTCTTTTTCACTGCAGTCCGATAACAAACCATTCAAGGTCTGTGCTTTTTCCTCAACTTGAAATGGTATGCTCCCGAAGGCATTCACGTGAAAGGCGTTAATAATGCAAGTTAGACCTTTTTGTGTAATGGCTGTGGTAGCCATGGCTACGAGGCTGTGCCAGACACAGGTGATGGAGGAAACAGATCTCCTGAGAAGAGAAAAAATAAGTCTCATTTCTTTCAGAATGCAGGTGAACAGCAGCACATTCATTCAAACAACAAACTGAGAAGCTGCACACAAAATGTTCACACAGCTAATCCGATGATAATATGGATTTAGGTGAGAAAGCCCTGTTTGTTTTTGAATCTGCAAGAGGATCAGACGCTGTTTTGTGAATATAGGTGAACAGGGAAAGGACAGAGTCATGAATGATAGATGTGTAAGTGGATATGAGGAGACGTGGATTGCTGTCAGGTCGCTGAGACACTGGGCAGGGACTGCTCACAGAAGCTGGTCCATCTCTGGGAAACCTGAACCTCTCAAACTCAACCCCATTACTGCGTTTGGGACAACATTATAAGACTTCCTGTCTGCACTAATTAGCTTCTGCTAGTCTGAGGACAAGAGCTAAATCACAAAGTGCAGTGCGAATAAACAAATGTCTCGATCTGAGAGAAGCATTTTCTTTTTCAGCAGCAGGCTGTTGCATTCCACCTAAAGGGAACCTCAGATGCTTCAGTAAGACACAAGAGTTCATTTTAGACTTGAAATCCTTTTTTAACATCACAAAAAAAGCAATTAATATCTGTTTTACAAACATGTATAAACAAATAACTTCACGTGTCAGATTTCTTGCAATATGACTGAGCAGTTGTTGACAAAGCTGCAACCACAGAGATTATTAGGAGAGACTGAATGAGAGAGATGCTTCATACTGTCTACGCACAGCAAATCATCAGTAGAAGAATCATCAGTGGAAACCTATTAGCTGTTTGTTCTGTCCTGCCACACACACACAGTGTCAGCGTGTCCTTGGAGGAAAGTGGGGTAAGATGAGCCAGTGGGTAAGTAGATCCACCCTAAATTTAGGTGACATTTCCTGTTTCAACTGGCTCTGGAGGAAGAACCTGATAAAGTGGATAACATTCTTTTTTAAACAAGATTTTCTTTACATAATCAGTTTCATATCAAATTCTGCTTTTTTCTTAGATTATATACTTTAAAGTTATACCACAGCTGCCAGATGTGCCACATCTGTGTCAACAATATGGCAAATTATGGCTGTGGAGCAACATGAGAACAGAGAGTGAGTGCGTGCCTATCCCTGCTAATGTTTCTAAGTGCCCGAATAAACAACATGCAAAGCAGGGTGGAGAGTATTTGCACAGAATTTGACTACAAACAATAATGAAATCCTTACAACGTTTATAGTAAGTGATAGCTCGGTCTGCAGGTTCTTCCTCTGGCAAAGACCACAAGATTGCAACCACAACTCCAAAAAAAACCTGATGACTTGAAATACAAAGCAACCATTACATGAAAGGAAAAGAGACAGTAGTTACACTCACTGGACAGTTTATTAGGTACCTTCATGGTCCACGTTGGCATGACAGCATCACACATCTATGATTTGAATCTCCTCTTCCTCCACATCTCAAAGCTGCTCTATCACACTGAGATCTGGAGACTGTGGAGGTTGTTTGAGTTCAGTGAACTCATTGTCATTTTCAAGAACCCAGTTTGATCTGAGCTTTCTGACATGGTGTGTTGTCCTGCTCGAAGCAGCCATCAGATGGTGCACTGTCGTCATAAAGGGATTGACATGACTGGCATTAATACTCAGGCAGGCTGTGGTTTTTAAATGATGCCCAGTTGGTACCGAGGAGCTCAAAGTTTGCCAAGAAAATATCCCCAACATTATACCGCCACCAGCCTGGACTGGTGATACAAGGCAGGATGGAGCCACGCTTTCATGCAGTTGACACCAACTTCTAATCCTACCTTCTGAAAGTTCCAGAGACTCATCAGACCAGACGCCATCTATTGTTGTCCAATTTTGGTGAACCTGTGAACTCAGTTTCCTGATCTTAGCTGACAGCAGTGGCAGCTGACGTGGTCTTCTGCTGCTGAAGCCCGTCTGCTTCAAGATTCAACATTCAGAGATGCTCTTCTGCATCGTCTACTATGGTTGTAACAATAGTTATTTGAGTTACTGCTGCCTGCCTTCAGCTTGAAGCAGTCTGGCCAAAATAAAATCCTCCAGAAAACTGCTGCTCACTGGATATTTTCCCGATCATAAACCAGAGAGATGTCTGTGTGGGGAAAATCCCAGCAGTTTCTGTAACATTTAGACCAGTGTCAGTTTAAACTTCAGTAGGTCGTCTTGATCACGTCTACATGAATAAATGTGTTGAGCTGCTGCCATGTGATTGGCTGATTAGATTTAGATTTACAAGCAGTTGATCAGGTGTACCTAATGAAGGTAAAAGCTTTCCTTTGGACCTGGTAACCTGTCGGTCAACAGGTGATGGATTTGTATTTTATAGAGCACCTTTTTCTTTTTTGTAAGAATGAGTTTCTATTTTAATGAAAAGGGTAAATAAACTTTGTCTTCGTGGAAACTATAAAGTTCTCTGAAAAGTCTGTCTGATTCTAAAATCGAGGACTTTTGTGAGCTTCATGACAGCTAACAAGTGGAGCTCAACAGCCTGACAACAAGCAAAACCTGCCGAGAACAAATCACACATCAGTCCACGTGTGCAACTTGAATCTTTGTTTTTAATTTAAAACAAATTTTAATCTTTACAGGTTTTATTTTTAATATACAATCAAACAATTGTTGTAATCATACATGAAATTCATTATAGTAATGCACAACTCTATCCAGACTACCCATAAATAAAAAAAGAAACAAAAAAAAGAAAAAAAGAAAAAACATCGAGATCAGTATGAAACACAACGTTAGGCAACACCACAGGTAACAAAGACGATCCTGTCACACCACAGCAGGACAGTCACTGCAATGCAAAGACGGACACAGGAACACACACACCTCACTTCATTTCCCTTCATCAAGTGATGACGTTTGGTTTAAAAAAAAAAAAAAAAAGAGGGAGAAGAGAGATCGGGGTGTGAAAAGCCTAAAGAAAAAACAAAACAAAAAAAACTTGTGCCAGGCACTTGGCAGACGTGGGGAGAAAAGAAAGAAACCCGGTGTGATTGAAAGCGACAGACAGTTGCAGCCAGATGTTCTGCAGTTTTATTCTCTACAACCTTGAAAACAATGCAGGGCAAAAAGCAAGCTTCATCCGAGGCGTTAATGACATGTTAGACCCAACAAATACGTGTGGATTTAAGGTGGCGGCAGCTTTGGATCAGAGTACAAACTCTATATAAAAATCTCTCAAACTCCAACAACTGTAGTGCAGATAAAGTTTAATGTTTTTTAATTACCGTCTGCTGGCTTCATCTTCTAAAATGTGACGATTTACAGCTTCACAGGCTCTGAATGTTGGGACAAAGCACGTTTATTAAAGACCTAAAAGGAGGTTTAAACCAAACACTGAGAATCTGTGGATCAAAGCATCGATCACAGTGTTGATCAGTTGATCTCTCTTTCTGTCAGTCTTTGTTGTGTAAATGAGTTTGGAGTGTTAAACACCACCTGTAGGGGCTCAGACAATCAACTTTTATATATTCTATAATTATAAAAGGTGGGCTGAAGGTACATGAGTCATGTTACTGATGAAGTTACTGATCACTTAAAGCAGACTTGAAATGATTGGAGAGCAATAATCTAAAGGTCACATGGGGAGAAACAAACTGCGGTTCCACAAAACTCAACCTTTTTCCCCTTCCTTTTCTCTCTCTCTCTCCCACACCCACACACACACACACACACAAACTGGCTCAGAAATGGACGCACAGAGATCTTCACTTCTTTCCTCCTCACTGGGAACACGTTTGTTCTTGAAATACAGTATCGTCCTCTCTTCCTCGCACTCACACTCTCTCGCTCACACACACGCACACACACCTTACAGACGTCTCATTTTCACATGACCCAGGGAAGCAGCAGCGTGCCATGATGCGATCACAAGAGGCTGCCGTGTTTTCGGGGTGAGGAGCGTAAGATCATCCCCTCACTTCCGATGATAACCTGGCTGGAATGTAGTGGTGCTAACGACACGCGCACACACATACACACACACAGACACACACACAGACACACTTCACAGGTAAACAAGGTAATCTTCTGCAGGACGGACAGCTCAGGTGTGTGCGGGGGTGAGGGAAGTCAGTTGTTTTTATGTTGCTTTTTGTTTTAAACTTTATTTAAACGAGAGCCTGGAGGCTTCAAGGTCCCTCATCGCATCCCTCATCAGCGGTTCATTCTGACCTTTGACCCCAGCCAGGCGGCGTCCACCACAGAGGAGGGAGACAGTACAAGGGGGTGAGGCACGTGTAGAGTGCAAACGGGCGTAGCTGTACAGGTTTAGGGAGCCGTGTGTGTGTGTGTGTGTGTGTGTGTGTACAGCATGCATGAGTGAGGTGTCTGCGAGTGCAAAAGTGTGTGTGTAAAAAGTGCATTCCTTGTGTGTGTGCGTGCCTTCAACCCGTGACCTCATCGTGTCCTCAGCAGCCGGACGATGAGAACAAAGTCTCGTGTCATCGTCTTTTCCTCGGGTGGCCTGAAAGTCTCTGGAGGCCTCAGTCAGTCAGTCAGTGAGGTTCAGGGTCTACAGCTGAAAACTAAAAACGAACAAACAAAAACGGGGTCCGAGTGTCAGAGACTGGAGCCGTTCAGGAGGCACACCTCTTCCTCCTCCTCCTCGTTGCCCCCTCCACCCCAGCCGTCCTGGAAAGAGCGGATCAGTTGAACATGATGGACTCTGGATCCTGATTTGCCATTTGAGCCATGTGACGAAGGATATCTTTTTTTGTGATAATACCAAGAAGCCGCCTGCAGAGGGAGACAAAGAGGGACAGAAGCATGAGGAGGTGGTGGTGGTGGTGGTGTTGGTGCTCGGCAGCTGAAGTAAAGCAGGAAACAATAAAAACATCATGTTTTTGTTGGCAAAAACAGAATTGCATTGTTTAATTTTGGCTCTGGTATGACATTAATTATATGAATCTGTGTCAGAATGAGGCCAACAAAAGCACGAGTCCCTGAGGAAGCAAAAGTCAGCAGCAGGAGGTGGAAGAGGAAAAAGGCAGGTGAGAAACAGCACCCAGCTTCCCCCGCTTCAGACCCCTGCCACGGCCGTTTGAGATTTGCTGTTGAGCAAAAGGAGGAGCTGGATCCTTCAGAGGAGACAGGAAGCAGTGAACAGGAGTAAAGTCAGAGGAGCAGAGGAAGAGGCGGTGCCCATCACAGGAGTCAGAGAGGACATTTCTATCTTTTACCTTTTCTTTTTATTCAGTCCAATTTAAAGCTTTTGCAGTAAGATCAGACAGCAAACATTATAGTGATGTGCAAAAGTCTTGAGCCAGCCATCACTTCTTTATATTTTGTTTCCAAGCAGTCCGGCTTTTGTATTTTTTAAAGTGCTCTTGAGCAACAGTTCTCCAGTCTTTTTTGAAGGCCTTTCAAAGTTTTTCATTGGATGCTTTTTCACTCATTTTCAGTCCTTGTACTTGACCATTTTCACAGGAATGCTTTGTTTGTTGGGCTGCGTAACACTGGTTCATCCTTTGAGCCTTTTAATGCTTTGATATTTTACAGGTTCATGATGTGTCTACACGTAATTGACAACTTTAGACACTTTGTTACTGCCAATCACAAAAACACATCAATTGTTCCTGTTCTTTAAACCTGTGAGAAATATTTCTAATGTTTGACATTTTCCAAAGTGCTTTCTGTAACATCATTTTCATAATACGAAGCCCTGAAAGTCTGACAGGTGACAGAGTCCCCGTTGGTAACCAGGGGACAGTGTCACATTAAAGGGCCGTTCACACGTTCACACATGAAGTGACTCACTTTAAAGCATCATTGGTTGCTAGTGGAGAGTCCAAGCTCCAGTTGCCAAGGTAACCCTCTAATCTGTTTACCACTCTGTCATATATCAATCAGCAGTGCACTTCACCCTCATTTCTAGTCGATCGCCTCAAAGATTAACTCTCGACAGACCCGCTTTGTGTCGCCAGCGGTTATATCGCTTGCATGAAGTCAGTCATCATGGGTCTGTGGAGATGAACAAAATTCTGACTCGAATTTCATTAGAAATGTTATCATTTTTATTTCAGATTGCTAAAAAACTTAATGGTGAAGGGTTTGAACTGTGTTGAGCCAGAAAGTCTACATCGCCCAGTCGTTGTACAGAAAAACGTTCAAAGTCTGTTTTTTAGTGTGAAATTCCACATTTTAGGATTTATTTTCCCTTCCAGGTTGCATTTCTGATTTCTCTTTTCCTGAAAGTTTCCACAAAACACAGGTGACTTCAAGTTGTGATAAATTACAGCTCATTTTATAATCATATTTCAATAGCGATTTCTGACTCCTGTGATGAATCCACCTCGCAGCACTATGGAGCACTTTCTCTCTGTATGACACTGTAAAGGATTTAGTCAGTCAGCTGAGGCCATTAAGGATTAACACGACAGCTTTTTAAACATCGGCGATGCTCCTGCTAACTGCAGTGAGGTCAGGTGAAGAGGAGAAACAGCTGAGAGCAGTGAGAAGAAGCTATGTGACTCCTACAGAGCTCAAATCATGTAGAGCTGCGTCCAAAGAGCTCAGCGTGCTTTGTGTTAATGCAGTCAGGTGACCACAAGGAGTTCATGCGTTTATGATTAATCGTGATCTTCAGCTGCGTTTTGACCCTAGAAGGCAAATAATTGAAAGCGAACCCAGGTCTGAGTGGGTGGAGCTGAGGTACCTGTGGAGGGCGGAGGTGTGAAGCAGCAGTCACACAGATCAGACCTGGGTTCCCCCGCCGGCCGATCAGACCGGCAGCAGAGGCTCGGGAAGCCAGGTGCAGATCAGAGTGGGTCAGGTGAAGAGTGACCACAATGTTTCCAGTTAAACCAGCAGTGACCTGCCCCAGCGAATTTCAGGTAAAAATCTGGGCCAGGAAGTGAGCGTAGCACCACCTGCACTAACATTACAACACATTAATAATAAAGCAGCCTGTAACTCTGCTGTACACCTGCCTCTTCTCTGCATGCACAGCAAGGTCATAAATCTGTGCTGCAGACCGTCATTATTCCTCTGGTGCTGATACACGAGTGTGTGAGCTGCAGTTTACGTATGCAGCCATGTTAGCTGATAAACGAGCCCTCCATCCTTTCATCCACACTCGGACGTTTCTAACGTCTGATATGGTGGCACCAAAAATACTGAAGCTTCAAAATCTGGAAACAGAAGCAGATGGGTGGTGTCACAGTAGCTGATGTAGCCATGTTGCTTATTACAGATTATTATATCAACTGGAGCTTGTGCAAATGATGGTGTTTTTTTGTGTGTTTCTAATGACAATATACACAATTTACTTATAATTTACTTTAAAAGTTTCTATTTTCCTTCCTATTGCTTATAATAATCGTGCTTTTTTAACATTTACTCCAGAGTATATTCTAACACCTTCTCCATGTCTGCTGTGGGCCCACACTCACAAGGCGGGACACTGCTGGCTCAGAGGAAACATCGGCAGGTTAAAGAACAGGATTAGTAATCACTTCATAACAGGTCTCATGTGATCATCGCACGCTAGCTACATAAGCTACAGCACTACTGGCACCAGTCAACACAACATCGTCACTCCACCACGCGCACTACCACTACAGGATGAGGGGGATTACAGGAATGAGTCGCATCACTACAGATTGCCCCCCTCCCCCCTTCAATCTTTAAAAGGACTAAAACAACGGTGGTCCGCTTTCCCAAGGCGGCTAACTACTCGCCCAGTCGTTGTACAGGTGACGGCTCACATGTCGTTGATCTGTGGAGCCCCAGGGGCGGTTGTGGTCGAGAGGGGAGGGGTTTAAAAAAAAAAAAGAGGGGGGAGGGAAAAAGCAGTCGTTAATGAAAACAGAAAACTTTGGGAGTCACTTCTGTTGTGAGGGGGAGATGGGAAACACACAACAGGCTTCACGGTTACACGACTGCACACATGCTGAGTGTCTCTGATCACACAGTCAGCCAGGAACACAACAGGGTGCTGTGAGTGAACGGGGCTACTGTGTGTACAAATGCAGGTCGATGGGATGAACTCTGCTCTGTGGGAATCTACTGAGCCCCTTTCAGACACCGTCAGCAGCACTCGTCACATGTCTGCTAAACTACCGTTTATTTTTAAAAACCAGGAAATCACTGTTTCAGTTAATATCAGTCAATTTATGACGTCTTTTACTGAATAGTGTTGAAAATTTCAAGCTGTGTAAAAAAATGTCCATGAAAAGCAAAAGAGTGCGTCTAAATCTGGATTAGTGACGGAGAACTGTGCATAAAATCCAGAGTTTTACACCGACTACAACGTGCCATCATTGTTCATCACACACAATCACTAGCTCAGCCGCCTGTTTTATAGCCTGAAATAACTCAGTTATCAGGCACAGTGTTAGTTTATGACTCACTTCTGTTTGCTTACACACTCCATGCAAACTGGAGCTTTTAAGTGGTGCGTGTGCATTAACGCACTTTATGGATGCAAACAGTTTTAGGGTGGGCGATGCTCGTTATCTTTACTATCAATTAATACTTAATGGACACCGTTTTTTCTAGACTGATATTAAACCGTGTAACAGAGTTTGTTTACTCTGATGCAGCTGCTCAGGTGTGCGCTCAGAGGCTCTGGTGGTTTCCCCACTAATGTGTTTAAAGTTGAAGGTTTTGAGTGTAAGAGGCATATCTGATCAAATCAAGGCCCTGATCATGCTGTAACCTGGCTCGATGAATCACTTCAGGTTCTCAGTAAACTCCAGCTGAATTGTGATTTATGCTCCAAACTAAACACACAGTTAAGTCAAAGCACAGCAAAAAGGAAGTTCAGGCAATAATTGTAAGAGAGGCAGCTTTATCCATCTGCCACGAGGCTCTGTTCGACTCCAAAAAGCAAAAACACGAAAGCCACAGAAAGAGAAGAGAGTCATTTAACTGAAAATAGCCATGCAGCTGAAACACAGTGTGCTTCTCCTTGAGACAAATATCAAAGTAATGGAGTTGAAAGCAAATATAAGCTTTGTTTTCATGTGCAGCTACATGATGACAGATTCTTTACTTTTCTTTTTCAACTGAAGCTTCCTCCATCATCAAAAATCAGTCATTTTTTGCCTTTTACATCAGGATACAGTCTAGTCCAGTTTTAGATAGATACTAGATACAGTCTAGTTTTATTAAATGCTTCGCACTAACAGAAGCTACTGTTGTCATGAGTTTGAGATGTTCATGTGCTGGACTAAACCAGAGTTATGACGGTTTCGTGTTTTCTGATTAGTTTCAGTGTCGACTTCTTGTCCCAGTTCAGTTTAGTTTGTTCTGTTGTGTTTTAGTTTAGTTGCCGTTAGTCATAACGCTCAGTTTTAATTTTATGAGTGATTAAAATACTGAAGTTTAACTGTCAGCGGTAAGATTTCCTCTGTTTTTTAAGTAAAATTAATAATATTTGTTCATTCTTTGTGTTTTTTGCTGCTTTTAAACTACTTTTAGTTTTTATTAACAATATTATTAACAATAACCTTGAACTAAGCATTTTAATGGTTATTAGTAGGGATGCAACGATACCAATTTTTTCCAACCGATACGATATCGATACTTGGATCTGAGTACTTGCCGATACAGAGTACAAAAAACAATACTTCTACCACACACACACACACACACACAAATACAATTAATTGGAAGACAGGTTTTATTATATTCCCTGTCGATAAAAAATAAAATCTTAATAAAAATGACCACAAAAATATTTCAAGTGAAAAATAAGCACTTCTGTTAAATCCAGTCTCCACATTGTAATTTTACAAAATATCACTGAACTATTGGCACTGTCTTGAGCTTTCAGAATAATAAATAAACACTTCTGTTTGGAATAAAATAAATACAAATTAGGTTTGCGAATAAAATAAACTTTTAAATTATTGCAGAGTGTCCATATTGTAAACAAACAAAATTATTATTATTAAATAAATAATACATAAAATAATAATTGGCTCCCTAGTGGCCAATCTAAAAAACTACAACAGAAATGACAAGCCACCCTCTGATTAATGAAATAAGTTGGTATCGGTTCATGGTATCGGTTAACTTTTACGAGTAAGAGTACACACACATTTTACAGTATCGGCCCCGATACCTGATACCAGTATCGGTATCGGTGCATCCCTAGTTATTAGACTTTTTTCTTGAGGACCAAATGACAAGTTTGATGAAGGCTGTGTTGTTTGTATTACAGGACGTCAATAAACTCTGTTGTCCAGTTTCTCAGACATGAGAAGCTGCCATGCCTGAGCAGCTGAGCCTTTGTCTGGCCCTTCGTGTGACTCCCACTGCGTCCAACACGAGTCACAGTAAGCGCTGAAGCTCGTGTCTGAAAGGGGCTCTGAACTGATGTGGGTGACAGTTCCCATCGAGGTCCAACATTACAGGACCAGCCTAATGCTTCTCTACGCGATGTCTCCGAAACTGCTACAGCTACCATGAAGAGGGAGGTAAGACTAGTTTGTCTACGCATGTTTGGCTATGACTTCATTAGAGGTAAATCCACAACAAACAAACCCAGGAGCAGAAAAGTGCTTGAAGTAAGGAAGAGGGCAGGAAGTCTGGATGTTTTAGCCGGGAACTGCCATCAGCTTTTCACACTACACTTCATGCATCCCCCCTCCCCTCCCCTAAGAGGCAGAGCCTAAGAGACAGGTGCAAAAAAAAAAAAAAGTGGGGGAACAGATCACGTGTGAAAGGGGCGGGGCTAGTCACCAGGGGCGGCGTGTGCTGCTTGAGCTCCTCCAGATGCTCTAATATATTCTTCTTAGTGATGATGCCCAACACAATCCTGAAACACACACCTGTTACTCAGCAGACTGCCCAAAACAACAACAACAGACAGACACAGAGAGAACACACAGCAGCAGTACACAATAAACACAACAAAAATACAACTCAAAACTAACAAAACTAAACAAGCAAATACAACTAAAGATATAAATGAATTCAAAGTGTAATGATAAAAGAATAACGGTTTAATTACTTATAATATGACTGATTCTTCTGTCAACAAATCCCATGAAGAGGTCAACACGCAATACTGTTTTACACTCATCTGCCACTTTATTAGGTACACCTGTTAGACTGCTCGTGGCATTGCCATCCTGGATGTGCAGCAGACAAATCTGCAGCAACTGTGTGAACTTCTCATGTCAACAAGGACGAAAATCTCGGGAATGTTTTAAACACCTTCACAGCTGTGAAGACAAACCTGGGTCAAACCCAGTACTAGCAAGGTGTACCTAATAAAGTGTACAGTGTCTTTTGTAAGCTGTAAAAAAGATTATGTTACAGCAGAGTATCAGACAGGTGCATTAAATGACTTTAGGTTTATCCAACGCGAATGTAAGAATCATTAAGAACCAACATTTATTAGCAGCTAATAATAATCCAACCAATAAACCTAATCCCTCTAATCTCTGTAGGATTGCTCAGTGTCTTATAAGTACTTTTCAATCATTGTGTAACATTGTTCTTCATATTTTCTTCTTCATACGTATAAAGGAGGCCTTGTTCCTTCCTTACTGTTATAGGAGTGAGTGTTCATATTAAACATTTTAAATTATGAGATAAGTGTGTGACTCTGAGCCACAAACTCAGCATTTGGACTGCTCTATGTGCTCAGTTCTTTCTGTGTTTTGCTCTGTATGACATCACTGTCTATCACTAAAACAGTCATCTCAGGAACTCTGAGCAAATCCCCTGCTGTTCAAACCTTCTGCTTAGGAGGGGCAGCCAATGAGAAGGCAGCCGGCTTCAAGGGAGAGGAGCTAAAGCAGCTGCCTATATTCAGGTGGATGAAGACCCAGTATCAGGTAAATACAGATTATTCTGAACTATTAATCAAGCAAAGCTACTCTAGCAAAGCCCAATAACAATAGAAGGAAAGATCGTAATAAATTTACATCTTTAAATCATCCTGAACCTCCTTCATGACTGATAGTTTAGGTCTTTTCATGAGATTTGTTGACAACAACAAAAATATGAAAAATAAAAAAAACTAGTGTCATTATTTAAGAAATAAATAAAAGGTTAATTCTTAAAAAGGTAAATGAAACAAACACTGCTGCACAGTTCCTCTCCAGTGATCATCACAGCAAATTAACACGGTCTGTCTCGTAGTTTCAACATCGCACATCTGCAAAGACCCAAACAGACCGGATCTCCTGCAGGCGTCTCCACATGTGGACGAGACTTTAGTTTTAAATTAGTTTCACTGAAGGTTTCTCGCGGAGGTAAAACCTTTAACGTTCCTCCTCAGATTCAGACCACACATCAGCTCCTCTTACTGTCTATACTCCCACTGCGTGACACCTGTTATGTATTTGTGGTTAGTTTCCGTCAGCAGCTCAGCTTCTCCTGTAAAGGAGACCGTCACTGCTCAACAGGAGGATAAAAGGAGGTGCAGCACAGCGATTAGGCCAGGCCATGCAGATTACAGCATAAATCCAGGGATCCCAGAGCTCATGCAACACCAGACAGTGTGTGTGTGTGTGTTAAGCAATCACTACATCAGAAACATCGATGTGAGACGGATCCACCTTCAGCTCCTACAGCACCTCCTTCCTTCTGAGACACACTTACCCGTTGTGAGTAACCAGGCACTGGCGCAGACCCAGCTTCCTGAAAATGTCCACCACGATCTCCATGGGGGTGTGGTCAGTGACGGTGAAGGGGCTCATGTCCAGGATGGAGCGAAGCTTGAGGGGTCGAGGGCTGTCAGCAGGCAGCGTGGGTGCATGCTGGGTGAAGTACACCCTTGAGTTCAGCACGATGCCCTCCTGTTTGCGGCGTGCATTCTCTGTAGAGATATGAAAAGCATTCACTTTACACCATCTTTAAACTCCAGAAGGTCACGAGGGTTCAGGTGTTGTCTCTCCAGTCTTACCTATAGCGATTGTGATGTCTCTGCGCAGTGCGAAGCCCACTAGCCTCTGGGACTCCTTAGACACGATCACAGGGAAACCATTATAACTGGTTTCATTGATAATGCCCTGCAGCTCCTCCACAGTCAGGTCGTCCTGCGTGAGCACTGCCAACGGCGGGTCGTTGCGTCGGGGCCTCATCACCTCCCGGGCCAGCGTGGTGTGCGTGAACTCCTCCTTTGAATCCAGGAAGGGGTATCCGTTCAGTCGGATGTGGGCCTCGTAGATTCCCTCTCGACCGAATGCATCGCCCACCCATTTGCTGGTCATCACGGCGGCCATGAGGGGGACGATGTACTCCAGCCCGCCGGTCAGCTCGAACACGATGATGACGAGGGAGACAGTCATACGAGTCACTCCACCTACAGAGGGAGGAAGGCGTGACAGTAACACGCATTAAACTACGACTCCAACTAAACAAGTGTTTATTTCTATAACAGATGAGACAAAGCTACACATCCCTGATCACATGTTACTCACAGTGAGTAACATGTTCTGACACAGCCAGTTATTACAATAGCAGCAGGATATCTCATATATGCTCATCACCCGCCACTTGGTGCTAAAACGTGAAGGCTTTGGCACAAACTGGTGGCAAAGCTTAACAATCCCATTAAGTGCTGACTCACCCAAGCACGCTGCAGCTCCCACCATAGCGTAGAGCCCTGGAGTGATGCAGTCAGCTCCGACTTCGCACCACTCTTTGAACAGGAACCAGTCGTGGTGATAATATGCAAGCTGCTCCATGGCAATGCCAACAATCCGCCCCGCGATCGCCCCGATGGCCATGCTGGGGATGAACAAACCCGACGGCACCTAACGATGAGAAAGGAACATGTTTCAGTGCTGATGAAGACTCGCAGGGCAAAACATCTGCTTCATTATTAAGGAAAAAACTCTCTCACCTTGAGTCCAAATGTGAATATAGTCATGATGATTTTAAAGATGAGCGCCAGGCACAGCTGCCACATGGCCGAGTAGACGCCGGGCCCCGCCGGCTGGTCATCAGAGAAGGCTTTGGTGCCGTTCATCTGGCTGCGGTACTGACAGAGCTGCGAAGACTCCAGCGGACCGCAGTCGGTGAACAGCTCCTTTATCAGCTCGCTGGTGTTCTTACGCGTGTAAGGGTTTGGGAAAGCAACCACCGCAGTGATGGCCGCCACCAGGATCACCTCCAGCACCGGGTACCTGCCTACAGAGCGAGACAAAGGTTTGTGTGAAACGCCTCAAATGCAGATTAAACACAGTTGCTCTGTTTGCTTCATGGAAAGATGCTTGTATACATTTGATTTTAAGAAAAGAGGATTTTAAAATTCAGACACGGCACTATGGAGTCACTAAAATCATAAAAAGCACATGAGAGGAGAGTATCGACTAATAGAAACAGCCTTTATTCCATTTCACTTTTTCCACCATTAAGCTCTCAGTAAAAGTTTTAAATGGTGAGGTCACCACGACGTCACATCATACCGAAACGTGTCGACTTGCGCCGCCGGCACCAGGCGATGTTGGCTTTGATGAAGAAGGCGCCCCAGAGGCCCCCGAACACTCCCAGCAGGATGAACGGGATGAGCTCAAACAGGTACCATGGCGTGTGGTACTCCACGTAGAACAGCACCAGGCGGCTGTTCCCAAACGGGTTAATGGAGCGAAGCACGAAGGCCGCCACCAGGGCCGCAAAGAATGAGCGCCACAACGTCTTTAGAGGGAAATAGTAGCTCACCTGAAGGAGAAAGGAGAGCATTGGTGTATTAATACTGTTGCTGTTACCATCACATTAAAACAACACCACATAGTAACTTGTTTAAGTGCTGATGCACCTCCTCTAAGCTGAAGAGGACTCCCCCGATTGGTGCTCCAAAAGCAACAGACACCCCGGCAGCTGACGCGGCAGAGAGAACCTGAGAGCACAAAACAAACACATCTCAGCACCAGCGCCGGGCTTGTTCACATAGGCACAAACTACTAAAAACACTTGTACGTATTAAACATTTATTACTCATGCTACAAGGACTTGGACTTTTTTGCTTCACCTCTCGTTTCTTGGCCTCGTTCTTGCTGTACTTGGGGAAGAGGTAGGAGAAGATGTTCCCACAGCAGCAGGCCACGTGGACCAGGGGGCCCTCTTTCCCCAGGCTCAGGCCCGACGCCACAGCCAGCACCAGAGTGATGGTTTTGATCATCAAGGTCCACTTGCCCAGATAGCCCCGGATGATGAACCCACTCAGGATGGTCTTGATCTATGGGAGAGGCAGGTGTGAGGATCAGACACGTAAACACATGAAAGTTAAAATGAAATAATGACATAAATTCACTGGGTTGTTAGTTGAGCTGCATCTGCTTTCAAGTCATTGTCTAACACGTGCCGCTTTTATGTTTCCATGGCAACAAAGAGCCCTCCCCCCTTTTTTTTCTTAGCAGTAAAATATTTCACATCTCCCAGCTGAATTAATAGTTTTTAAGTGCTTCAGTACATTAAAAGATCCTGAAACCCATCAGACTCTTTCACAGAGTCACCGGGAGACAAATCGATCAAAAAATGCGTGCAAAGATCCCCCAGCGAACAGTCGAACAACATAAAGCTGAAGACATTTCCCATTTAAGAGTTCAAGGATTTCCTTCATGCACAACAATGTATCACCAGAAGAGGTTAACATGAAGAAAGTTTCAGCTGTACCAGGACTTACAAAAGCAATGTTTTCCTCACCTCTGGGATCCCTGAGCCGCAGGCGTACGGCGCAAACACCTTAACCAGACAAACTGCCAGAAAGGCGAAGGACAGAGCCCAGTAGATGTACATGAAATAGTTCATGATGTACGAGCCGGGGCCCTGCAGAGAGGGACGGATGAAGAGGGAGGGAAAAGTTAAAGAGTGGAAGAAAAACGTCCAAACCTTTAATAAAAATTAAAAAAAAAACTTGTGTGGACGCCTGAGACTACATCTGCCCTTATGTGTCGGTGTCACTGTCACTGCAGTCAGCTCATGAGAAAAGGTGCAAAGCTTTTGCAAACTGTCTACTTTTTAATTGAATTTTTTTTTTAATGAATTTGAACAACAAGGGTTTTATTTTTGCATTGTTGCTTAGAAGCCGTAGCCTCTTGGTCTCACTGCAGTGACGTATACGTACTGCAGAAAATGTCTGGTTTTAAATCGACAGCATGCTCTCCCTTTCATGTGCCCGTGTTCCTCTACCTCAGCCTGCCCCAGTATTAGCTCAGCCCAGCTCTTCCACTGAGGACACTTGTCCCTCTCAGCGAAGGTGGTCTCATTGGACGTCCAGCAGCACTGCTCGTGGTTGAACCACAAGGCGCTCAGACACACGCCCTCCTTCAGGTCGTTCATCCAATCAGCAGCAATGTCAATCAGGCCAGCCAAAGCACCTGGCAGGAGGAGGGAACCAGGAAAGGAAAGGAAATAAAAGGGCAAAGAAGTGAAGGCAGGGATGAGTGGGAAAGGTGAAGAACAGAAAAACAGAGAGAGAGATGAGTTCCTAACTACACTACCAGGCGTACTACCTGACAAAGATGTTTTCAGGTGATTTAACAATAATTCTGAGAACCATCCTCACTGAATATGAACCTAAACGCACACTATAAAACTTTGCAGCAAATCTTCACATTAGACAATCTTCAGCTCTCAATGCATAAATATTACAGCACAAAAATCAGTGTCTGACTTAAACAACAAAGCTTCTTTTGGCTGCTCCTTTATTCACAAACCTTGCCACAGTGGAAAGATTCACATGTTTGATCTGACAGATGTTTAATGCCTGATACCTGGATATCCTGATACTGGGATCTGTGTCTCCTCCTGTTCTCTAACCAGTGACCTTTGGCATGTAAGGGGACTGTCTGGCTGACATTTTCATATCAGATGTGTCTAAACATCACAGGCTCACTGACCTTCACGTGACTGAGTGCAGCCACATTTCTAGATTTCTACATGTGTCATTGTGATATTATTACCATCATTTTATCCGCCTACTTCTCCCACAACCTGTCATAGTTATTTGGGGGGAGTGGGGAAAAGGCCTGTTAGTGTGATAAAGACAATGGAAAGTGGTATCTGTAAGTTTATCAGTAAGAATTATCTGATTTCAAAAGGCTGTATTTTATGAAGTAATGGACATTTTAGGCCCTAAAACAGCTCAGTCACCCCAGTTTTAAATCTATATAATGTGATATCACAGTGCAGAGCTTTCTTTTACACAAAGAGCCCAACAGGCATATGCATTTTACTCATTTCTCCCCTCTGTAGCCTGGACCTTTTTATAAGTACTCCACTTTGACTAGCTCAGCTAGAAAAAGATTTTCTGTTATTTAGTGGCCATAAAACACACACAGCGAGGATTTCATGGCTCTGAGATCTGTCACGTGGGGCTCTGCAGGAACAGCGTGCTTATAAGAGGTGGGTGAGCGAGAGCACAAGACAGTGAACAAGAGAAAGACTGAGTGTGAGCTGCCTGAGGCAAAGCATGTGAGAGTCACCAGCAGGGCAGATAAGAGCTGTGTGCACTTTAGTACCACATCTGTGTTACCTGATGCCAAGCCAGTGAGCGTCACCACCAGCCAGCCGGACCAAGCGTCGTACAGGCTCTTGGTGAACTCCCATGCCGACTCCTTTTTCTTACTATTGATCTGTATCAACACACACAAAAGACTCAATAACAAGCATCGATGGCTAAAAATAAAACTATTAGATCAACTTACAGTGAGATTAATGCAAGTGAGGGAAAGGTTAACAATACCTCATCAGCCTTTTACAGCTGAGGGGTAAACACAGTGACCTTCAGTGACAATACACCACCTCTACAGGGATGATTTTCATTGTTGCATCAATATAACAGTCAGCTGAGGGGCGGAGAACACCGGGTATGCAAATAACATTCAGATTGTCCTGCAGCGTCCTGCAGTAAAACACTTGGATAAAAGTGTTGGCAGACCCGAAATGCGCTCATGACCAACTGAAGGGCCGTAAAATCTCCCACACACTTAGCCTGTGAATGCTAGTGGTGGATAAGAAATTGATCTTTTAATTTATAATTTGGAAACTGTGGTTGACTTTGTATAAAGTAAAAACATTATAAGAAGGGATCATTTTTGTTGGAAAAGTGTTGTTTACCCTCTCTGTTAAGCCATCAGGGCTGTAGGTCCTGATCCTACCTGACATTTCTTTCTTTTATGTGACTCAAACAAACTGTTTATACAACAGGAAGTGCATAACACAGTGGTGTGAAACTTTTTTCTTTCTTTCTTTAAATTAAGTAGGGCTGTTTGTGGCCCGTGAAGAAGAATATTTTCTTTCCAAAATATTAAAAATATTTTTCTGTCTCTGGGTGGAAGCTCTGACAGGTTTTGTAATATACATACAAACTGGTTGTTATATCAAAGTATAAAAGTTTTTGCTCGAAGCTGAAAAGTTTTTATTTTTTGAGCTGGTTTGGCATCGGTATCCTCACCTTCCGGTGTCTCTCGCGATCCTTGCACTTCTCACGGACCCAGTCGATGGTGTGAAAGTCATCGTAGGTCCCAACACCAGGGATGGGCTCCTCTAGGAAGTCCAGCAGGTGGGTGGAGCTGCTGGGAGCCCCGCCCCCGTTTGACATGGCGTAGTTAGATCCTGAAGAAAAAACAACGAGCACAAGTTCACAGTCCAATTTTTTAAAAGAAGACTATTGACATTTAAAACATATTTGAAAGAGTAAAAAACAAGAAATATGATTATTTTTCCCACAATGTATGAAACCAGAAGGTTGTGTGAGCAGGCTTACAGTGTTACACCATACATCAGTCTGATGACTTTTTAAACGATACATTTTGACAGTTTATACTTCTGATTCTTACATATAATCCTTGAAAAAAATGAAAGAAAGAGATCCATCACAGTGCTGCCTCGGCTGCATTAGAGTTACACCTCCTCCATAATCGAGCCCCATCAGAAGCACCGCAGAGATCACTGCACGTCCATCACTGAGATTTAATGAGACTGCTGGAAACACTGCAGTCCATCACCTCATGTGGAACAAAACCCATAACTAATTATAAGTGCTTACCTCTACAAACTGGATCTAAACATTAAAGTTCATTACATTTTAAATATATTTATGTATGTTTAGGTTTGCTTTGAGGGTAAAAGCTATTTTGAATTCTGCTTCACTGGTCCACAGGCTGCAGGGCCATGTGACTCCCTTCAGGCCAAATAATCACTTCTATCTTGTAAGTAATGACTTGAACATGACTTGGATTATTATCAGGAAAAATTCATTAATGATAAGTGAAACAGCAGCAAACATTGTTAGCTGCCCTTTCAGAGATGGGCTGATCCTCTCATTCTGTGCAATGACTTTGCTCATTATGCTGGGACGAGACGCCGGCAGTCACTGGTTAGGTCTGACCTGCTCTGGCAGGACGGACATGCTCAGTATGAACACAGAACAAAACATACTAAGTCATATGCACACACAGACGCACACACATCAGGGCGAGTTGAGGGGCCGATTCTCTGCGTCTTATCTGAAAAGCATCACAGGCTTTACACGGCTGACATTTCTCTTTGCTGCCTGAGGCGGCGGCGTAATCAGAATTGATCTCTGATGTACAACAGCAACCTGTGGGAGACTTAAAAATCCCTCCACAACATCCGTATAATGCAGCAGGTTTCCTTAAGAGCGCCATTTAGTTTGTTTAACTTGGGACAAAGCCTGTTTGAGTAATCAGAGAAAAGTCCATCCTCTGACATTTGAAACTGTCAGCAAATCGAGCCCGAGCCTCCTCCTTCAGATAACACAAGTATTCATCTGAAAACAAAGACTGAACTGTGCGCAACAATAAGATTAAATGACACAACAACAAGGCCTGCAAATCCAACAAGTACAGCTCGTTTCCCCTGTTTGGGTACAGTCAACAATATGAGATTAATGAACAAATAAGAACATGGGTGTAATTACTGCGTGTGTTAAAACCAACACCACCAAAGCAGACAGTAAGATGGCTCACAAGTCCTACCTGACCCAGCTGATAATGACGGGGACAAAAGATACAATGTTTGTATTTTACTGTCTTTAACAGGTGAGCAGCTAAACCAGGACATCTTTATAAACAAGGCTTTCAGATATTTTAGTGGGACATCTAAGAAAAGAGGCTTTTTCAGATCTTCATGCTGAGCTCGTTTAATACTTTGGTGCTCTCCGAGCTTCAAGATGAACACGCGGAAATACAAGATAGTCATCTTCAGAAAGTTACTCACAGGAAGTAACAAGGCTGCATGTGAGTGCAATGACACTTTCTAATATTTAGACAACTTTAAAAGACTATTTTATAAACAAACCCCACAAGTTCTGAATAGGAAACTAGAGCAGGGTCAGCACACTGTGATGACCTACTAGTAGAGCTACACTCTACTAGTACTAGTAGAGTGTAGCTCTACTACTAGTAGCTCAGCTTTGGAACAGTCTTCTTTTTTTTACTCCAATAAAGAACAGAATGAGCTCCCTAAAGGATTAAAAACATGTATAGATTTTCATATTTATATCTCATGAGACACACACACACACACACACACACACACACGCCAATTCTAAGAAGCCATACTTGTCTGTATTAATTAGATGCACAGTCACCCTGACTGAAATAAAAGCGCTGCCAACATGGAAGGATAAAAAAATCCCTGCAGTTCCTCTTGTGGCCACTTGAGGCCATTTCCAAAAACGAGCCAATTGTGTCATGACACCACTGTTTTTGTGCACAGTCCCTGAGACAAAGAGTAAAACTAAACTAAATAACTGAGCCAGAAGTTTACAACACAAATTATAGTTGTTTTAAGTATTTAGTAAGATATGCAAATATAATATCAGATAAATTCACTTTCTGAATAAAAAGAAACAGCCTACAGTAGAAACAGCATTTCATTATATGGTACCCACACACAGAGAGAAGTATAAATACAGTATAAGTGCCAAACCAGTCAAAACATACAACGGGTAACTCTCATGACCTTCAGTACAGCAAACACATCAATTCCAGGCACCACAACAAAACTCCTCTTTACATTTTTAATATCTTGAGCAACTAAGAATGAACGGGGATTATCACACAAAGGTTTGTTCATCACTATGACCTTAAGTGGTTGGGATCATTAAAACAGATCATGAAACACATCCTCATGTTTTCCTCTGCATTCCTACAGAACCACATCATTAACTACTACTGCAGCGGGGTAACGTCAAAATCTTTCTGAGACATTAGTCCAGAGTAAAGCCTGATTCCCACAGACCTGAACGGGGCCGTAACAGAGATTCTGAAAGAGCTGCTTATTAGCTCATGTCTCTCCCTTTGAGGTTTGACAGGATGTAGGAGGGGAAGAAGCAGGGATGAAATGGCTCCTGATTAGACGCTGCCTATCCTGTCCAGTGAACAGTAAGGAGTAGTGACTGTGTAAGACACTACTGCAGCTGCTGTGGAGTCAGCAGCAATAAGGAGAAGCATTACAGAGATTGTATCAGTCTCCATTTTGATTTCAGAGTGACGGTTACAGTGCGGGGATGGATTGGCTGAGTGATGGGGCGATGACTCAGTTCACAACACAAGCCTCATATGTTTTCTTTGGACAGGTCAATAAACTAGGTGCACCTATAAGGGCTCAACAAATAACAAAGGTAGAAATAAACCTTCTGTTTATGTATCGAGTTTCCTTTGACTAATCAAGGTTACATCTGCATAGTAACTACAAAAGAGTGACAAAAATCCTTCTATAATTTCGGTGGTTTTAGTTTATTGAGAACAAATTTCAATTGCTTACTTTGTTTCGACACCACAAGTTGGACATCCTGTTGCTATAACAACCTTTGCTGACAGAGCTCTGCAGCATGTGCTGTTTAGCTGACATTAAATATACCAAGACAACATATTCAAATTTAAAACTCAGATTTGTAAAGGATCAAGCTCTGGAAAAAGGCCTTTACAGTTTGCAGTTTTTATTTAATGAAATGAAATGATGTTATTTTAAGTATAATCCTAAGTTTATCTTCACCTGCCTCTTGCATCCTCAGTTCTATGTGTGGCAGAGAGGAAAACACACAGTGCATCACCAATGGACTGGCCAGAGACCGGACTGACCAGACAGCCAGCTTCATGTATGTTTGATTATGAGGCAGTCAGTTTCAGGCGAACAGTCGTCACGCAACCACATGCTAACAAGTGGTTAGCATGGAAGCTCCTCACTGTGATTGAAGACACCATTTTGCCAGGGTAAATCAGAGGGAGACCACCTCAAAAATGAAACGATACCCTACTTAGACACTTGTATCACCCTCACACAGCTGACACATGGACTTTTCAAAGAAGCTTACAAAGAAAAAGGCGCTAAAGCTAAAGTTATCCAGGGCTCACAGGCGGCCAGCAGCCTCGGTATGAGCAACGTATCAAAATCGTTACAAGGATGACTGAAAAAGATTTTTAAAAAGTTGATGGCTTGTAAATACTGAACTGAAGCCTGACTCACTGTAAAAAACAAAACAGAATTTTGTCACAAAAAATAATTTTCTCAGAATCCTTTAGCCCTGATGTTACCCCCTTAATTGAAAAAGTTATTATCCAAAATTATTATCCTGACATCTTTGTAGATGATTCACAGCATGAGAGGAGTGAAAAAAAAAACAGCCTGATTGAACAGGAAATAAAAAGACTCCAACACACAGCTGACAACTGGTTAATAAATGCTAACCACGAACACGACCACAAACAGTTTTGTTAGAGAAATGTCCAAGATTAGAACAGGTTCATCATACCACAGCTAATGTGACCCAATTTATTTGTGTGTTGAACTCGTTTTCATGGCAACGTGAAGAGCAGCACATATTACACAGAATCTAGAATCTAATCATTTCACTTCTCATTTTCATAAGCGAGAATCGAGTACACAGCACATCTAAATAGTCAAATCAGAAGTAAAAGGACTTATATGTCACTTCCTTGACTCTAGTATCTTACCATGAGAGTCATCTAGCGAAGTGCTGATGGATGTGGTTAACAATGTTTCATCACATCCTTAAATTGTGCCTAACTGTGTTTCAATGTAGTCATCTAAGTCACAACCCTAACCCTCCATGCAGAAGTGGCAGCCACAGAAGCCCATAGTTGGCTCCATTTATCTTGGAGCTCACGGTTTTGCAGGTTTCTACAGCACATCGACATAACCGACACCATAAATGCTGACTACATTGGCCTCCATGTTTACGTCAGTGCACCACCACCAGCCCATCCTTGAACCTGACAAAGGCCACATTTATAGAAAAACAAAAGAGAAAAGTGAATGCTTTACGAAAGACACAAACTGCCTTTAATATTTTCTGCTGTCGACTGGTTTGTTGATCACAGCAGTATCTGCCTATGAATACGACGGAGGATAAAGACACGACTGCTGCTCTACACTGCAGAACCAACGTGGTTCAATTAAGAAGGGAAACGTTTCAAAACAACAGATTTCACTGATGGAATAAACCAGACGAGCCCCTCCTGATGATGCTGCGCTTTCAGGCAATCATTAGTCCCACTGCAGGTGTGGATGGTGACACCACGGAAACCAGAAACCAGAGGGGATTGTATGTGCGCACATTTCCAGCATTGTGCTTGGATGGTTCAGCAGACATGCAGACAATACACATGCATATTAAAAAAAGAAAAGAAAAAGAAGGCTTTAGCTATGTTCCCCTGTGCATTGGCACTGTAATGCTGCGGTTCTGCATTGGAGGAAGAACGCCACGTTAGTGTGCACGGAGTCTTGCTGACAGTGGAGAACACACTTCTCTAAATGAACAGACACAGCCTTCCTGTACAACCATCACCAATGAAATGAGAAGTGACTAGAGGTTTCATGCTTCACTCCAACAACCACAGCTGTATTAATCTTCATTAGATCTACTCTACTACTGTTGAGTAATTTAAAGAAGGGTTTAGAGGCAGCTGGGTCATTAGGGTTAGACTTCTCAGCCATCATGTGATCATAAATGATCCCATTAGAGCCCGAGGACAGACAGCAGCGTGCTGTCCACACTGCTGGAGTCTCTGGAGAACCATGAACCAGGCGGACAGAAAAATGGATCAAAGTCCAAAAGGTTGTGTTTACGTGCTGCTCACCAAGCTGAGACAAGGCCACAGTGTTTCAGGTCAATGACCACAAGACGATCGACTTACTATAAGTTGGTTTTGCAGTGCCTGTACTCTGCGCACTGCACCGTGTCCACTTTCACCTTTAATTCAAACTTTTCAGCAGTACAGCTAGTGTGCTTTTGACCATAAAATTGCTAGAAATTCCAGAGTAACAACATTAAACTAATGAAAACAGAAGACATTTGTCGACTGAAGCGTGAATGCTGGGAGTAGGGGTTGCCTACTAAGCTTACGACAAGTGTTTTGTCCCTGCTCGCTCACCGTAAAAAAATCTAACAAGGCCAAAAGGAACCAACTCCTGACTCCCTGAACGCCACAGAGGAAAGATAAAGATTCGAGCGGAGAACATGTCATAAAAAAATGATAGCCTGGCTGATTGATGCGAGTTGACATCCTGTATCTTGCCAACAGGTGTCCTCACACTGCAGGAAAGACTGTGAGAGGTGCAAAGACGCACAGCAGCGCAGATGTACAAACATCCAGCTTACATGTGCACAACCAGCAGTTTCTGCAGAGCGTCTGTGCACAAATTAAAATGGATGCCCGTGATGTTCTCAGGCCCGAGCTCGAGTCTTCACACCAAATCCACCCTGTGTTTATCTCATTATCTTTGGCTGACATGCACACACTGCCGGTTAATCATCAGCAGGAGAGGCCAGAGCAGGAATGTGCCGGCTAGGTAGCTTGTTGACTGTGGAAATGGCAGCTTGTGGTCCATAAAGCAGAGGCAGTTTGCTCCACCTGCCATATGGATACATGCACTCAAGTGTACAAGCAGAGATCGACCTATGTTATCGCAGCAGCGTTATAAAAGGAGGGAATCAAAAGGAGGGAATCAAGAGGAGGGCGGGGGGAGAGTGGGACGTGTCGTTACCTCTTCTAGGGATCTCCTGCAGGGGGATGGTGTCACCTCCCCCGTCGTAAGGCAAATAGGGATCGGCCGCCGCGTCCTCCTCCTCCATGTTGACAGTCTAGATGAGGCTAAGCTAAACCGTGCTCAGTTTCATTACGCTATGCTCGCTGCGTGTGCCGTTCGCTGCTCCCGCTGCCATGTTTACCAGAGGACAAGTGGGGCTGTGTGAGAGAGAGCGCGCGTGTCTGTTTGAGCGGAAAAACGTGCCTGTGTGTGTGTGAGAGAGAGAGAGTGCGCGCACAGTCCTCCCTCCCCTTCCTTTTCCTCCTCGCTCGCTCCTCACTGCAGCAGCTGACTGCTAGAGTTGATGATGTCATCATACACAGGGAAAGACGATCACAGGCCGGTCGGCCCTACCCGCTTTAGTTGCTAAGGGAGATCAGTGAGCCGTGCCGCTTACGGAAGAAACCATAATGTCGGGTCACAGGGGTGTGCGTATGTTTTACAAGCGGTGGAGTTGGTGAGCTCCAAAACGGAAAATTCCACTCTAAGCACTGCAGTAAGGAGGATAAAAGAAAGTTTTTACAGAGCCATATGCAGTGAAATACACACGCCATGCTTTAAAAAAGACAAAATAGCTAACTAGGAACAAATTTGACCAGAGATTTACGATTAATTAATTTTTCTGAGCCAAAATGTCCAACTGTGAATGTTTCTTGCTTTTCTTTGTATCATATGGTAGTTAATTAAATCAATTAATGATAAAAAAAAAAAAAAAAAGAGTCTATGGCAGAGATGGACAGTAACGCGTTACTTGTAACAAAAAATAAATAAATTGTGGCCACAAAATACTACTTCGTGCCCTCGAAATAGTATAAGGTGCCCACGAAATACTTATTTTATTTCGAGGGCACAAAGTAGGCCCACAAATAACGTGCCCACAAATTAGCATTTCGTGCGCACGTTATATCTATTTCGTGCCCTCATAGTATTTTGTGGCCACAATTTATTTATTTATTTTTTGGACCATGTCATCAGAGGGGCTCCATAGGAAGGTGCAGAAAATAGGTTTAAATGTTAAACAAATTTCTTCCAGTCAGAGAATGTTGCATATAATTAATTTTTTGCTTGATGCATAAAGTTAAAAGGTTAAAACAAATAAAACAAGTTTTAAAAAGAGACTTTTCCATTTGATTACATTTTGTATGATGGATTATGCAGAAAAAGTAGAATTGGGCTGAACGATCTATTGCTTTCTCACCTATTCAGGTTGTAAATCGTGTTTTTAAAAAGTAACTAAGTAATTAATTACTTTTGAAAATAAGTAATCAGTAAAGTAACGGGATTACTTTTTCCCGTTCCCGTTTAAGACTGATGTGCGTTATTTCAGGAAAATCAAATCCCCATTAGATCTGCCTAGTCTCCACAGGGAGGACTAAAACGGCCAAAAAACCCACATAATGACCATATATGTAACAGTATAGAGGTCAAGGGATGACATGCAAATGACCAGGTGGGGAATTGAACCCTCAGCAGCCAGGACAAAACCTTCAGTGCAAAGCTCCTTCAAATCCCAAAGGCAAACAAGCACTGTGACACATTAAACAGTGGACGTAAACAAAGACAGAAAAGTAAATGCTGGCAACATTTTTGAAGGCTAGTGAAATTGAGCTAGTTAGCGTATATCTGCTGCCTTGTGACCAGCAGTAGAGCTATGGTTACACCAATGTAAAACACATTAGCACAGGAAGGATGTAGGATGTGGGTTAGACTGTTCTCAGTAAACATTCATGTTTAGCCAAGAGTTGAGCTCATCTACAGCACAAGGTTAGTCATTAATATGTTGCTGTTTAGTTTGAGTCACTAACATCCACGTTGAAATCTTACTCCACAACAGACTGATTCATTTCTGAAGTGCAACAATATTTGCTGTCCGTGACACTGTGAAGTTGTAAAACCTCACTTGAAGGCACTACACATGAAGAATGCCAATAAAAGTCAATAAAAAGCACTTTGAAAAAACTAGAGCCTCAACCAGCACAGTACACCTTTACTTACATCCTAAAATGATAAAGAAAACTTTCCACACCAGTTTTTATCTGAAATCTCTGTCAGTCCATGGATGGAAAGAAAGAAAGCAGAATGTAGTAGTGATGTGATGTGCTGTCTTGCCTTTAGCATCCAAGAAGAAAATGAAACATTTATGAGGGCTGCAAAAGAAACTGAATCCTGAATAAAAACCAAAAACAAAGTGTCAACCACGTCAGAACAGCAGACACAGACCAAAACAAACAAAAACAAAAATCACCCGAGATATTATCTGGACATCCCAGAACTTAGGCACTATGACTCAACATTACTGGTTAAACATCTCCAAAATAACTGAAAACAATGTCACCGGTAAAATCCAAAAAGAATCAGTCCCTATGTTTCAGAGATGTTTTGTAAACTCGGTGTAATCACGTGTTATTATATGAAACAAAAAACTGACTCAGTTCCCTCTTTTGTGGTTTCAGGCTTAACATGTGTTATTCTAGGATTTCACAAATTGAAATCCTTTTACCTTCACGCCCCCTTACCTTTTGTCACGCCGCGTTATCGCTGCTCAGCAGTGGCACAGGTGATATCAGCCATCGTTTGTCACCTCCCTCCTTTAAAAAAAGCCCTTGTCAGCACTTTAAAGCAGCAAAACCACAACAAATCTCTCAGGTTTCCATAAAATGTGTTCCAGTAAAAGTCCAGTGCAACAAGTCTCACTCCAACACTCCATGGGACTACTGAGTGATCCGGCTCCTTGGTCACACTGCAGTCTAAGCTCAGAGGAGGGCTTTACGGGGTTTTCTATGAACCCACCCCTCACGTAAAAATAGCACAGAAGCAGAGACGGGCAGCACACCAACTTTAAGGAAAGGCATTCATCCAGAGAGTTCCTTCGCTCGCACCGGCCGGCACCAAGACTGGTTCGTGGGAATGTTCCACGTCTATCACACACAAAGCATGAATGACGAGTCAGGTAGGTGGAGCTCAGGCCTGTAGTAATGTGCTGCATTACAAAATGGTCCAAAATATCAATGTAGAAAGGAAGCCAGTCATTAGCTGTTAATTACTGTTAGTTATTAAAGATTTCTTAAAGGGAGAAAAGGGTTTCTCTGTCTGACTGTGTCATTAGTCTATAATTAGAGTTTTCTCTCACACTTTTCTGTTTGTAGCAGCAGTGAGAACACAAAAGGTGACAGCTTAAGGTTAATTTATGCTTTCACCTTTTCACCACGTTCAGAGTACATCAACAGAACCTGAAGACACGGAACTTTAAGCCAATCCCTCTTAGATAAACACTCAGTACCTGAAACACACCCTCTGCAACTCTCTGCACATAAAGAGACGAGACAAAGACGACAACTCTCAAAGCCATCCTCAATATTTCCACACAGGATGAATTTCAGTGACTTCAATGATCCAGCTCCATGGTTGGTGTATACCCTGGATTGGTGTATACCCTGGATTGGTATATACCCTGGATTGGTATATACCCTGGATTGGTATATACCCTGGATTGGTATACACCAAGCAATACCAAACAATTACTATAAAATGTACTATAAGACATTTAAGGAACTATAATACTATCAGGCCATATCTCCTAAATATTACTTTTAGTACCTGTGTCAAAAATACTGGGTGGGCTATTTTACAAACACTAATATACTAATATCTATAAAACATGTTCAGAATTTTATACTAATAAGCTAACATGTCAAAATGCTAAATCAGACCAAAAACTAACATCAGTGCTGTAATTGTGTATCCGATGTCACTGTGTTCGTAGTTTTCTGACAATATATACAGTGTTGCTGTTCCAGCGCCATCACTGCAACTGTCCAATCACAACATTGTGATGTCACAGCTTTGCGGCTCAGTGAGAAACACTAAGGTGTAGCTCATGTTGAAGTGGAAGAGGTGTGCTCCATATAAAGATGGTTTCTTTTGAAGTGGAAATTTACGGCTGGAACATGCCCTCAAGTCAGATTTCCAACTCGGAACGTCAAAGCAACCCCACTGACCCCAGCTTAACAATCCAAGATGGTGGCAGTGCACATAAACAGCAGTTAAATTCTAAACGGTGTGGTCAGTATAGCCACTGTTATGTATTTGTGACTTTGGCTAAATAAGCCACACACAGAACTGACCAGGGTCTACCCAGGAACGTGCTGCAGCAGTGTTTTTAAGTTACAAAGAAAAAAGAATCGAGCTGTGTGCTAGAGGTCGCTTTCAGAGCTTGACTTTGCTAAGGAGCAAAACAAACCCCCTAAATTTGCCAACATTACTTTAAGATAAAACAAAGACTACTTTATAACAAATTTTAAAAAATGCTGTAAGAAAAGCCGTTCTCAATCACTATTTAGTTTTAGGCAGAAAATGAACTGCATGGTGCAGCACAGTGGTTAGCACTATCACTGCTCACAGGAACAAGTTCCTCAGTTTAAATCCACTGGCTGGGTTCACATCTTCTTCCTGTGCTTGTATTGGTTCTCTCCAGGTATTCCAGCATCCCCCTCAATGCTCAGTGGGTTAGCTGGTAACTGTAAATGCTTGTGCCTCACTCAGTGCTGGCCCTGCGACAGAATCCCGACTGGACAGCTAGGATAAGCTCTAGCCCCTATGGATGGGTGTAATCTACACATTTATTTTTAGAAGGGGATTTGCTTTAAAATAGGTATTTAGGTAACACATTAATTTGCCTTTCTGTTTTTTTTTGGTTTTTTTTTACAAAAAGCCCTGCAGGCAAACTTCTCCCATGTGCAGTCTTTCAAAACTGTATATAAACATAATTTTTCAGGCCCAGTGACTGAAGAAATCCTGATAACGAACAATATCAGGTTGTGTAATAGCCATGACACATGTTAGCATGCTAAACCTACCTGCAGACATAAATCAAGCTTCAAGCGATCAGCTCTACAGCTGATGCCTTTGCTGCTCCTGTTAAGATCCTGCCAGGATACTTTTTTTCAATCCAGCCAAACTTGATTTACTTATTTCTAATGAGCATTACAACAAAGCTAGCCAGACTGATCTTGTTCCGTACAATCTCCCTCTTGTCTGGTCGCCCATGCAGTTAAAAGTCATGTGTCTCTCCTCTGACTAGCCTGGTGACCCTCAGTTTCACTGTTTAATAATGAAAATGCTCAGTCAAGACTCAACATTTTACTTTACTAAAGGGAAACTCCCCTGTGAAACCTTTCAACCTTTACTTAGACTGACTCTTAGGGTAGATGTGTTTGCTTGGCTGCAGGTATTAGTGTTTACTTTGCAGATTTAAAGTCAGGAGAAGGAGAAGGAAAAGTGGCAGAGATGCACGGCTGCACTATTCAGTATGCAAGAAGAGCTGCATTCACCGGGACCACAGAAAAGAAAGATGACAGTCAGGATTCTGCTTTCAGCACAGGCTTACCAAAAAAAAGAAAAAATGATCGTTGTGCACTGTATCTTCATTTTAAGCCATCTGCAATTCAAGAAATGTATCAAATAGAAACAGTTGATCCTAATTATCCTTTTATCAAAGAGGGAAAATAACCTCTGTGCTAAACAAACACTCAAAACAGGGTTGAAACTGAATGCGGTGCCTTTATCGCCTGCATAAACACACTAGCTTGCCAAAATCAGTCTTCGTTCTGCATTCAAAGAGAGACACCGCTTCAGCGCAGAGATATTCTGACTAAACACGAGCCGCTCATATTTGGAGAGCCGAGCTCGGCCGACACCTCTGACACGATCCTCAGCACGACGCGCGCTCTCTGTTTGATCAGCTGCGAGTAAGAAATTAATCGAATCAGCATATTTACTGAGACGAGGAAGAGAAAACAGGAAGCTGCGGATTGGGTGCTGATGGGGATAAGCGAGTCGGAGCACCACTGAGACGCTGACTGACTGAGAAGCGGGTGACCGCGCTGAAAAATGATAGGCATGATGGGAATTATGAAACGTGGCTGCCTGGCACGGGAGAGATCACATTCAGCGCTGTCTGTGATTGAAGTAATTAAGTAACTGTAACATTTGCTCCAACTTGGCAAAACACAGCGGATCAACTCGCTCTGCCACATGACAGTACTACTACCACCACCTCCGCTTAACAGCTACCTGACAGGAACAGCATGTGCCAAGGGACGAAAGGAGGAGGAGAACGCGCAAAAGCAGAAATGACAACATGCAATGAGGCACACTTTAGGAAACAGGAAGCAAGAACATTAAAGAGGTGATAAGGTCAACCTGATCAAGGGAACAGCACGGCAAGATAAACAGGATGCTAGAAGAGGACAAACTATAAAACCATGCAGAAGAGCAACAATTACAAATAAGGTGGTATGCAGAGACAGCAACAAATGAACAAAGGAAAAAAAAAAACTACATGGAGCTGCTGAAACTGCCTTACATATGATTACAAAACAGCTAATTAACTCAGTTTTAATTGGACGATATTGATAATCAGTTAAGTACCATGTCTGTTTTACATGTTTGTTACTTCTGTTACATTTAATTGATGAAAACTATCATATTTGGTAATGCAGCTCCAGAAATTTTCATTGGTGAAAACAGGAAGAAGTTAATGGTTCTTAAAGAAAATCTAGAAAGTGAATACGAGATAAGATAACTGTGAAAGTTCTTTGTCTTCAATGGTGAAAATGGAAGCAGGACAATGATGCTGGGTGGATGGTTTAAGAGAAAGTTTTTCCAGGGTTTGACATAGAGAACGTTTGATGATGATGAAGATGAAGATGAGGGTGTCGGTGGCACAAGACAGAAGCACACACAAGCATCAGCAGTGCGATGACTCACAACCAGAGACCAACAGAGAGCCGTAAGATGGCAACGATGGGGAAGCTCACTGAGAGTTCAAGGAAAGGAGTGTCGGGGGTTTCGTGAAGGGAAGCTCAAGATGTCCAGATTCTGACCAATCAAAGTGCTGGAAAAGAATTTCCCGTACTCCCTACCTGGGGAGGCAGCGTCCCCATCCAGCAGGTTGTCGTCCTCGGTCGTGTGGAAGTCCATGATGACGCCGGCTCCATCCAACAGCTCCTCGTCGCTGCTGGCGCTGGCGATGCTGTTGTAGCTGTTCCTGCAGTAACCTCTGTGGTACAGCTGCTCCGACTCCATTTAGCAACGCGCCGGGACCCTGGGTGATAAGGAGGGGAGTGGAGGAGTTATACATATTGTGCTTGATTAAAGAGTCTACATGGTGAAGTGAGGCTATGAGGGGCACAGGTGAGCAGGGTGGTATGTTAGCAGGTAAATAGCAACGATAGACGGGCACAACAAACACATCGGAATCAAATACAGCAATGCTTTGATGGTTGATACATTCACCGAATGGTCTGTAGACCTGTGTGACTGGGGCTCGCAACTGGTCGAAGAATACCCATCATTACTTCATGACCAGTGGATGCCAAATGGTTGCAGACTGGTCTCTAGTCCAGTGTGAATGCAGACTTATTCACATGATCCTATACTGTCACACATCCAGACACGTCATGGGTCTGCAAGTACACTTTATCCCACCCCAAACAGAAAATTTCACCCTCTCTCTTTTTCATGCATCACACATACTTTTTTTTTTATCTCCATCTGTATTAACTGAATAATATAAAAACAGATAACAAGATATTACACCATTTAATTTGTTGGCGTTTTGCAGAGCGTAGCTTTGATATAATAAAACTCCAACGTGATAAACCATCTGCAGCCATTAATTTATTTCTGCAGACGAGAGGGATGAGACATCCATTCAGCTGAAAGATGAATGCAGGCTGACAGCGGGTAATGAGAAGAGAAAAATGCACGATGATGAAGATGATGATCAGCTCGTGACCCAAAGTGAACCCTTCATGGCAATGACGTGGCACAGCAACAAATCAGACCTGAGGCGCAGTGAGCAGAAGAAACCTCCAGCTTCTAACTGCAGAGATCAGTCTATCAATAAATCCCAGTGTTGGGGTTATTTTTCAGACTTAAATGGGTAATTTAACCACAAAAAAACCCAAAAACAACCTAACAACCCTATATTATTACTTCTTCTTAAAGCTTCTTCTAAAGTCTTTTTTCCCACATGTGTAAAAGCTTTATTTTTATGTACAGTTTATATGCCCAATGTTTGAATTGTGTTTGGCATATGAATAAAAGACATTTCTTTATTTTTGTTTTTTAGCCTACTTGTTCTCTTCAGACAACACTTAAAATTTTAAATCTTAAATATTTGATACACCAAGATGGCGCCGAGTATGGCAGCTTCGTCGCGAGCTCCCCCAAGCAACAGCTACACTCTTATATTGTACATTTATTACTCTCAGATTTAGCCATTCTTATATTTTGCTTGTTTTATGTTATTGTATTTTTGCACAACTCTGTTGCTTGTGAAGCTTGCACACAAGAATTTCACTCACATGTACTGTACCAGTGTACCTGCACATGTGACGTGACAATAAAAGTGATTTGGTGATTTATTTGGCAAAGATGATGCACCAAACCGAAAGCCCTTCCACCCGCAGCTCAGCCAAGTGAAGGTTATTTATAGACTGAGGGATTAAAATGACACATGGGTATCCTCTCCACAATGAGAGCACGATTATGATAATATTCCTGCTGGGGGAAAAATTACAGAGCCTGTTCAATGCCACTGCACCCCACCTGCTCTTACATCTCGCCCCCTTGTGGAAAAGTTGGAAACTACACCTCAATACGTAACCACAAACGTGACTCAGGACCAAACCAAAAGTGATCCTGACCAGGCCCCAAACACGATGACAGTGCAGCGGGTGCTGAAGATTAAAGGTGACCTTTGGCTATTAATAGAAATATGTACCTCGAAACATGATGAGCCACGCTGTAATTGGGAAAGATGGAATATCAGCAGCCTGGTGCTGAATAATGGAGGGTCTTTATTAATCAAGGATGCACAGGTGGCTCTATATTTATCCAATACACTTGTGAAAGGAGACCTGAGCTTAAAACAGACATTAGCTCTCTATATTTATATTCTACAGGAGCTAAACTTCCTACTCAGTCTGTGTTGTTAACTTTTTATTGAGAAAAAAAAAAGAAAAAAGAAAAAAAAAGAGCAAGACAGAAAAGTAGCGTAGAGCTGAAACCTTCTGACCACTGCTGATTTCTGTGTGTGTGTGTGTTTTCCTGCTTGGATAACACTGACTGAATTATGGCCAGAAGTAAAACATGCTTAGTCAGCCCTGTAGTTCCTACGTTGCTTCACGCTAAAGTCGTTCATTTCCTGACGGGTGTTTCTCCACACAGTGCTTTTCTTCATATTACTTCCTGAAACCAGTTAAATTTAGACTTCAAGGTGCACAAAACACTGTTTTAAGATAAAAACAGCGGGCAAGGCACCGCTATTGTTCATCTATCTTCTCCTTGTCAGATTATATCTGCATAAATTTTGAGGGTTTTCCCCCGCTTTGTTGCTTTTTCAGGATTATAAGGAAGTATTTTTTTTCTTCATTAAGTATTGGGATACTGGAACTCACTGTGGAACTCTACATTGACTTTTAAAATAACCATATGTCCATCAGTGATACAGATTCTGTCATTGGATCCAGATTGAATATAATAGTATAAAAGTAGACAGGGAAAAAGGGAATAGCGGGAGATCTAGCTTTCCACTGCAGGCCAGAGTCAAACTGGGCCTGTCACAATTAAGTGGCATCGTCCTTAAATTCGCCCCAAAAATGAAGCGCATCTTAACCTCTGCACACTGCACTGCTGAAAGTCTTTGTGTATGAGTCACAGCATGTTTTGAGGTTGTGTTACCAATGAAGTGAATTGTGTGGTTCACAGAAAGACACACACAACGGCTTTTTGAAAGAATAAATATAGATCAAATAAGTAACCTGGCTTTGTGACATATAAACAACAGAGAAAAAATTAGCTGCCTCTGCAGTGAGCCTCTCATCAAGTAATCTCTCTCCTGTCTTGCTAGCCTTCATTCATCAGCACCATATGAGGTACTTCTCCACACCCTGTAGCGGTGGTTGCATTGAATTTTTTGTCACATTTGGCAACTGCTTCGATGTAACTGAGGATACGTCGTTGTGCGTCCACATTGAAACGGCCCAAAATGCTTACGTTTCAGTCCTGCGCATGCGCACAAGTGAGTGAGAATTAAAGAATTTGAAGAAAAGCTATCTAGAGCGCGTACAAACTGATATTAATCTTTTTAGGGCTGTCAAAATTGAGAGCAATCAAAACAACTGCTGTATAATGCCCTCCGCTATCTTTGTTTAATTGGTCAAATGACTGCATCACATGACTAAAATGTGTCATCGTTTTAGAAAGTCTGTGTTTTCGAGTGTCCACACTGCGACGGGGCAGCTCGCTGCGTTTTTCCTTGGGGAAAATGCCGTCTCAGTGTGGACGGGGGGGCAAAACGGAGAGAAAACGAGAGAAACGTGTGGACATAGCCTGTGATGATCAACTGGTCACCCAGAGGTGGAACATGCGACACGTGGCAACCTGTTTCCAACAATCGTGGTCCGCCTCAGATTGACTTCAATCATTCTCAGACAGATTGGTGAAGGCTTGCAGGGTGAGGTTTCTGGTTTCAGGGTTTCTGCCTATGGCATTTGGCAGTTGAATCACTATCTGGCAGCACCTACCTCACAATTTGTGGAGGAATCTGTGAATTTCTTTAATGTCATTTTCTCCATATGTACAGCAGACGGCAACAGATCTGCAATTTTCAATTATTACTCATCACAATTAATAATTGTGCACTAATACACAATTTATCATCGTCTATCCCGCTCAGTTTGCATGATAAAATGCAAACTGATCAAAATGTATCAAATAAAAATGCTAAGTCATTAAATATCCCGTTCTTACCCACCCGCAGGAACCACACAAACATGTTTCTCATAACTGACCCCCTCCCTTCAGACGCTGTTCTGTAGTGAAAACCTCTCACCTCCAACAAACAAACGCTGACACTTGTTATGACAGCACACGACAGCCTTCTGCAAAGGCCAACGGTGGAGCTACAGAGCACTAATCCTCACTGGAACCAACTCCACAATGTGAGGAAAAAAGAAAAGACAAACTTTCCCCGAGCCAACAATCACACTCATTCACTGTGAGACGGGATTTCCCTTTGAGCTTTATCAAATCAGTACGGTCAGGAAATTCAATTCAGCCTATTTGCAGAAACAACCCTGAGGCAGAGATTGTTTTCTCTTCGCTGTTTGACCTCCAGTTACATAAAAACTGCCAAGATCTTGGATCCATACTCTGCCAATTCTGCCATTTAAATAAAGTGCACATTTAAGCACAGCAGGGGTGCTGACTCACGAAGCATCGCAAGCTAAGACAATAAAATGCACGTATGAGATGAACTACGCTGCTGCGTCTCTTAATGATGGACAGCTTCACTTCTAACCATCATATTTTCTTTTACTCAGCTCTGCTAGTGCCATGTGATAGCTATAATTATGACAGTCTGCAGTGTACTTGTTCAAGTTTCCCCTCTTTCTCTGCAACAGAAATCAAAACGGTAATTACACCAGGGAGACCGGAGGGTGTTGATTATTTAGGAGCTGCAACCGAGCAACTCAGATTGCAGCTCGCCGTTTGAGGGTAAGCTGATAAGTGCGGCATAATCAGCAGCGCAGCAACAAAATGCTGCAGGGTCTGCTGATGTTATACAACTAGTTGAGCAGCGAGGGACCTTATCTTTCTTCAGCCGGTCACTATGGAGGTGTTGCCCAGGCGACTGTTGCTGAGATGTGACTCAGCTTTTTACCCTCCCTCTAACGGCCGGGCTCGTACCTCCTTCACAGAGAGGACTTGACATGCGTATCCATCATAGGCAGCGGGCGGTCGATATATGGATCGTTTTGTAGGGAAACATCCGATGTAGAGCAGCCCCAGCACAGCACGGGGCTTTCACTCATCATAATTTACAGCACTTCAGCAACAAGCGGCCAACTGCTCTGACTGTGTCACTGACACTGATGGCTGAAGGTGTGAAGTCATGCAGGGAAGTCAATTTGAGAAAATAACACACGCATATACAGCCAAACATGCACATATAATAAATGTAAGCAGTTATTAGTTGACTGAAACAGACGAGTATCATTTAATCAATTTATATCATCATTTTTCTGCCACTTTAGCACCAAAGTTACACCCAATAGAAATGATCGTTTCCAAAATGTTTTATAATTATTTAACGAGCAGTCAAAGTAAAATATAATAAGGGTAACACTTATAATAACACTACTACTATCAGTGATAATATATTTGATCAGCTAGGCCGTAGTCAAACGGGGCTATAGACTGGTTGTGACCATCTGGCAACCACCAGCTACAAGTGGAAAAAGCCCCCCCAAAAAGCAAAGTGTATTCTCTCCCCAGTTGGCTAGTGTTGCTAAAAGTTGATAGCAGTGTCTGTGAAGACTGCTAAAGGCCCAGGCACATTGACCTAAAGACCAGTTGCAAAGTGCTGCACTGAAGACCACCTTGTGATTGTGACTGTGTTGGTCAGTGGCAGGTGGCCTGGGTTGCCTGTGGTCTGCAGTGAGGACTCAGGATTGTCTGCAAACACTCAATAGTTGCTCTACAAGCGGTTGAGAACCTGAGATGCAACACAAACTGCTAAATATTTGCCTTCAGAGTAAAAGCTGCACCTATGGAAACATGATGGTTGCTGCAGGAAGGCACATCTTTACTTTGATGGTGAACGTGTCAGCTGGGGAATACTCACTTTTCCCTAGCGACTAGTGGTTGCCAGATAGTCACCAACCCGTCTCTAGGTCTGTGTAACTAGGTTTAACTTAAAGGCACAACGGTTCAAACTACATGTACCTAGTTTATAACATTAAATCTGTACTTACAAAACTATACGAAGTAGACAATGCGTTTGGCAGATGATTATAAAAGTATGATTAATAATAATAAAGTTATTTATCTTATAGTGAGCTATAGACATAATCTGCATATCTATTTAAAATCTAAATTTTCAAATAGACCAGTGAAGACTGAAGCACAGCATTGAGAGTATTTGCAGTGTGATTCAGCAGACAAGGATAAACTAACAATAACCTAAAAATGTAAAAGTTAGACGTTATAAAACAAACAATTGTTACAAAAAAAAACAGTAACAAAAAAGAAGATAGTTGTGAAGTTCGGGTT
The DNA here is from genome assembly GCF_963576455.1 of Neolamprologus multifasciatus. NCBI lineage: Eukaryota > Metazoa > Chordata > Actinopteri > Cichliformes > Cichlidae > Neolamprologus > Neolamprologus multifasciatus. Next base: position 24,931,577 of record NC_140441.1, read on the forward strand.
CTTCTGCCTGCCTGGCTAACAGCAAACACTCAGTTGTGTTTTGTATTAAAGAGGCGGTGCAGAACAGTCAGGAGGTGACTGCAGAGCCAATACTGGGACAATGAAAGGCTTTAACAGTAGAGTTAAACATACTTCCAAAACAAACTGGCAGCCGGTGCAGAGTCCTTAAAATTGGTCTACTATGTTCACTTGTCTTTGCTCTTGCAGGAATTCGTGCTGCTCCATTTTGAACAAATTGAAATCTATTAAGTGGTATTCTGACTGATAACTGTTAAAAGGCCACAGCAGTAATTGAATTGAGAGGAAATAAAAGCATGAATAATAGCTTGACTGCCTCTAAAACTCAGTATTGATCGGGTCCCAGTTTCTCAAACGGTGGGAGCAGAATACGCATTTCTCCAAAGCGAGTTTTGTATCACAAAGAACAAATATGTGATTAAATAACAACAGATTAATACAGGTGCTGATAGCACAAGGACCACAGAGGACTTCAAATTTGTATTCATTTATTTAACCTTTATTTATACAAGTTGTCGTATTGAGATCCAATGTCTCATTTGCAAGAGCGACCTGTTCCAGACAAACATATTAAAATTAACAATAAATTGCTAAATTTGTCTAATGTACACAGTCAAAATAAAATCTGTATGCACATACACATACACATTTCCAGTAACACTGATCAACTGACTGTCAGACTTTTTTTATATTAACACACAGATATATCATTGCCTAATGACTGCATTATAGGTTATTTTTAAGGTGGACAACTAAGTTTCTATATCAAGCTCTGCTTGCAGTGACTGTTATTGTGAACAGAGATGGGCAGTAACGCGTTACTTGTAACGCGTTACTGTAATCCGATTACTTTTTTCAAGTAACGAGTAAAGTAAGGGATTACTATTGCAAAAACGGTAATTAGATTACCGTTACTTTCCCGTAGGAACGCTGCGTTACTGCGTTACTAAAACCGTGATTTTCTTGCGAGAATGTCTCATGTCAGTGACGGAAGCGAGTGCTACGTGTGTGACAACAGCTGTGTGCAGATCAACAATGGATCATATATCGAGTGCGGGAGAGAGTATGAGCGTGCAGCGTTTAAAGCGTGGACGTACTGACCTTATTTTGAGTTTGATTCCGTAAAAAGTGACAAAAACATTAGTGTCCGTTGTGCGTGGGAAGAAAACTTCTTTTTACAGCGAAAAAAACCCCCTAAACTTCCAAGCAAGCACCGAGTAGCTACGACGTAATGGGAAACTCACAGAGAAACTGCTGTATCCTTCCACTGACCGCTGCAGCACACCTGCACCAGGATAACCCTCCGCCTACCCTACTCCTGCTTTACAGGTGAAAATAGAGCAAAAGGACCGCTAGTCTTTGACTTTATTTATTTTCTGCTGTGTTTTACTTGCATCTGAAAGAGTGAGTGTAAACACTATATATATATATATATATATATATATATATATATGTGTGTGTGTGTGTGTGTGTGTGTGTGTGTGTGTGTGTGCGTATGTATGTATGTGCTGGAATGTGCAGAAAATAGGTTTAAATGTTAAACTAATTTCTTCCAGTCAGAGAATGGTGCATATAATTAAAATTTTGCTTCATGCATAAAGTTAAAAGATTAAAACTAACAAAACAAGTTTTAAAAAGAGACTTTTCCATTTGATTACATTTTGTATGATGGATTATGTAGAAAAAGTAGAATTGGGCTGAAAGATCTATCGCTTTATCACCTATTCAGGTTGTAAATCATGTTTTTAAAAAGTAACTAAGTAACTAAGTAACTAAGTAATTAATTACTTTTGAAAATAAGTAATCAGTAAAGTAACGGGATTACTTTTTTGGGGAAGTAATCAGTAATTAATTACTGATTACTTTTTTCAAGTAACTTGACCAACACTGATTGTGAAGTGGTGCTACATAAATAAACCTGAATGGAACTGAACTGCATGTTGTTTACTACACAGCACGTCCACAGTGGCATATTGGTAGCTAGCAGGAGAGTTAATGTAGTGTGGAGGACTCTACCAGTAAAAGGTCAGCAGCTTGAGGGACTGCACTCCAACTACAGACAGTTTTTATTTATAAGTTCACTGAAGTATCAGTAAATCTTTAACTTTAAAATAACTAAATTAATTGTCATCAACAACCGCAGGCCTCACTTTAAAAGAGATTGTATTTTGGTTGCTGAATACACACACACACACACACGGAAGTAACTTGACAGAAAAATATATACTCAGCAGTCAAAAGCACTAATACTACTTCTATTACTGTCAATAACAATGAAAACAAGTCTCACTAAAGACACAGGCTATATTTTTCTTGTAAGGAAGAAGACAAAACTGAGACTTTGCAGGATTCGTAAATGTTCAACCAGTCTCAGGCAGTGTGTGTAATCTGACCTACAACATAGCAAGGAGCAAACCTTACAGACCGGGTCATAAGTGGATAGGAGAGAGAGAAACAGTTGAACGAGCTGCTTTGAGTGCTGATTAACCCAGCAGAGAGCAAATCAGATAAAGAGCATTGCAGCGCCTTTGGTCTGACCTGTCTGTGTCTGCCAGGGTGGAAAAAGTGAAAGCGCCACAGATGCTGATTGTGCTGTGACGGGACTACCGGCTAATCATAAATCACACACACACACACACAGATGGATATACAAGAGTAGGGGAACATCACCATGAAGTTATGCATAATATTAAGAATTTTTTCAATGTCAAGGTCACTTTGTCAACAAGTTAGTGTCAGAGCTACGTGAATAGAATAAAAATGAATATTAATATGAATGTTGATCATGATCAGGCTCATCACTAATCACACAGAATATCTGAGTGTCTGCAGCATCCCAAATTTCACAACATGTGTTTGACATGATTTTTATAGGAGAAATGTTTAGCTGACTTAAAAGAAATCTAAAAGTATTATTACTGATTAGTACATGTTGTAATTCCAGCTTTGTAAAAGTGGGGATTCACTGTTTTTGTGTTTATATTTATTTTGAATTCAGTCTTTTGAAGTGTTGAAAGCTGCTTAAAAACAGTTAAAAAAAATCATTATTAGGTCATTTGTGATGATCATTCATTAAAGTTCAGGAAGTTAAACACAACCAAAAACTGCATGATTTATCAACCATGCAATCCGTGGATTTCATAACTATATGTTCCTGACGAGGAACATTTTTAGTATTTGAAAAATTCAATATTAGATCCACTTAAAAATATTTTTCTACCAATTTTTTTTTACTCATACACCATCAAGCCGGGACCTTTCCGTGTGGAGTTTGTGTTTGCGTGGGTTCTCTCCCTGGATACTCCGGCTTTCTCCTACAGTCCAAAGACACGCAGTTAGTGGGGTTAGGTTAACTGGTGCATCTAAACTGCCCATAGGTGTGAATGTGAGCAGTGATCATTATCAACTAAAACTGTTGACCTGTCCATGGTGTACCCCGCCTTTTGCACTATGGTAGCTGGGACAGGCTCCAGCCTTTCTCCAGTGTGAAATGGTTGTACAGCATTTATCTACATGCATGTTTAATCCATCCATCCTCTTCCACATAGCCTTATTAGAGCCGCCTATCCCAGCTCTCCTAAGGCAGGGTACACCCAGGACAGGTTGCCAGTCTGTCACAGGGCTAACACATAGAGACAGACAACCATTCACACTCACATTCACACCTATGGGCAATTTAGATGCACCAATTAACCTAACCCCACTAACTGCATGTCTTTGGACTGTGGGAGGAAGGCGGGTTGCCTGGAGAGAACCCACGCAGGCACAGAGAGAACATGCAAACTCCACACAGAAAGACACTGGCCCAATGGTGGAATTGAACTCAGGACCTTTTTGCTGTGAGGCAACAGTGCTAAACGCCAGTGCTGCCACCATACATCTTTAATTTCTTTCAAAAAACAAGAAAGAACAAGAAACTGACGCACCCAATTCTTGTTTTTGAATAATTTTACATTTATTTAGAATTTTCTCTAATACACACAGTCAAAAGTATACATACACTCACTTAACTATTAATAAGTAGTGTTTTTCAACATTTTTATCTTGACTTGGCCAAGGTTTAATAACTTGTTGTTAGTGATCATGATCAACTAAAACTGGTCGTTTCTCTTCGTCAGCATTAAAGGGAGTTGTGGTAGCATCATGCTCAGGAGCTGTTTTGCTGCCAGTGGTACTGGTACATTACACAAAGTGGAGGAATAATAATAAAGGAGAACTTCCTCCAAATTCTTCAACTTTACCTCAAATCAGCAGCAAGACAGATAAAACTTGGACACATTTGGGTGTCCAAACCGACAATGATCCCAAACACACTTCAGATCTGGTTTTGGATCGATCAGGCTAACATTAAGCTTCTGGAATGGCCTCCCCAAAGTCCTGACCTCAACCCTATTGAAAATTTGTGGACTGCGCCTAACAGCAGAGTCCATGCTAGCAAACCAACCAATTTAAATGGACTCCTTCTGCCAAGAAGAGTAGCCAATATTCAGAAGCTTGTTGATGACTACAAAAAGCATCGAGATGTGACTTGCTTAGGGACATTTAACCAAATACTAGTGGGAATGTATGCATATATTTCAGCTTTTACATATATATGTAATTTTGAATGGATTTGAGAAAATCGGAAGTAAATTCAAACTTGTGCACCAAGATTTGTTTTTAAACTCATTGCTGTATAATCATTCCAGCCTGGAAAAAGAACAGTTTAAAATCACCATAACATTTCTGCACATGATGAGTGTATTGTAATTCTGACCTGTATGGTTGTGATAAATAACAGCGACCACAATTATGACTTCATGCACATGACAGCATAATAGGTCAACTTCAAATGATCAAGGATACAAAAAAAAAATAAAAAATCAGTTTCCCATCACAGAAAGCCTGAAAACCTTCACTTTTTGAAAGCTGATTATTATTATCATTGTTTTTTTATACCTGAAAAAAAAAATACTCATCAGTTTTCAAATTTATTTTCCACTTTGTAGAAAACACCCTAATTTAATAACATCATACTGAATTATCTGGTGCACGAAAAGAAAACAACACCACTGTAAAGATGCAGTGCTTGACCTGCAGACCAACTTTTTTAAAGTCCCTGACAGTTAGTTAGTAAGTGAGTTATAACTTAAAAATGCTCCTATATATGATATTAAACAAGGAAAAACCAGCTTTCAGCTCCAGAGCTGGACAGGTACAGACGCACTGACGTTTCCTCGGCTCCAATGAAGAAAAACAACCCTGTCAGAGCCAGCATGGCAGAAACAGAATCGCACCGACAGTCCTTTCTCGCACCCACACGAGCTCGGCAGTTAGCCGCGCGTGCACTACTATTACATCTGCATTACAGGGCAAACAGGTCAAGAAAAAAACAACAACAAGACAACAACCCCTGCTAGACTCACCCTGAGCTGCAACCCGAGGGCCTGACTCCAGCAAACTGTTTGCAAAACACAGTGAAACGTGCAGCCAGGCTAACAGTAAATTTCCACTGAAGGGGCATCGACGCGGAGCCAGGCTAGTATCCACAGCTAGCTAACAAACCCGCTAGCACCTGTTCGACAGCGAGGATGAGAAATGAAGCCAAGTTCACTGAATCTGACAGCTACATGGGGACGGGTGGATGGACGGAGAGCTTCGGAGGATGAAACACACATCTCTGTTCTCCAGCACACAGCGGGCTAACCTTCACCTCAGCACACGCAAATGACAGCAAACGTACCTCCCTGATGCCTCAAATCCAGCTCGGACGCAGCAGTTCATCCTTTTCCTGAGCTGAAGCTGGGGTTTAGTTTCCTACGCCGAGGAGCTTGACATTCTCCTCATCCTGGTGGTGTTTTCCTTTTTTCAGTCCCATTCCTGTGTCAGTGACGTTCACTTCCTGTTCCCATCATATTCCAGCAGCAGCAGCGGCGGACAGCGGCTCCCACCCACCGTCTCTGTGATAGTACAACAGCCTGGAAGCAGCCAGCTGATCAATTATTCATCCCACACTGCAACCGAACACACGGAGACGACCGAAGACGCTGCTGCAGAGACGTGTGTTGTTCGACTAACTCATCACGCAAAATTCAACCATTTCAATCAGTTTTTAGTTATGCAATGCAACGGATAAGGCTGTGCACACTGTGAAATGTCGAAATTTGAGGAGTGTGCAGAAACATGGTTGTCCAAACTACTTCCACCAGAAACAGTCATCATTTCTGGCCAGTGGACCACTTGTTTGACAACCCTTTTCCATGGAAAGAAGTGAAGTTTCAATGACCTTTGACCATAAAAATCTAACCAGCTCATTTTTCAGTCTGAGTGAACTTTGTCCCAGATGTGAAGGAATTCCCGAGGCCTTCAAAAGAGCAAATCATGACACTGGGATGGGCGGACACACTATAATCGGACATAGTTAATGGAAAAAGTGGCAATTAAATCCACAAATAAAGCCTTAAATTAAGCTTGTTGACTAAAATTAAAATAAAACACAACTTTAAAGTAAAGTTGTGTTTTGTCTCTTACCCACTTGACTCCAGGTAAGAGACAGATTGGGATTGTTGTCTCTGTCCTCTTTCTGTCAGTCTGTCTGGTTAAAGCCCCACTCACACTGGCCTAGGAGAATGGCTGGCAAACACCGATCACACCGATCCCTGGAGAAAAATATGTATTCCCTAACAGCAGCCATGTATATGATGAAAATAGGAATTTCAAGCTTTTAGAGGTTGCTGGAAGTTGCAACGATTTTCAGCTGTCAACTGTTCTTCAATAAAATTCTGGGCTTCAATTAAGAAAAAAACAAACTACATTCATGGTTTAGTCATGTTTTCAAAACCAAAAATTTCTGAGAATAAAAGGTAAGGCAAGAATATTACCCAAATATGAAGCAAATATTTGTGGATACACACAGACCTGAAAACATGCTTTGGTTTTTGTTTTTTCCAATTTAAAAAAAACTACACCAACAAGCATTAAACCTTAGTGCATGACTGCTCGTATTAATATTCATATTTAGAGCTGTTATACATATTTAACTGTATGCATACGTTTCTTGCTGGAAGTGGGATTTTGACCCATCAGACAGAAACAAGTCATCACTGAAGAAAAGCAAAGACTCGTTTTTTTTATTAGTGAACACAAGAAAACAAACAGAGTCGTGTTTTTAGATAATTCACATTTTAATAAATTAACTGTGAAAGACAATTCAGTTTTAACCCCGCTGTTTCTCATCACATCTTTCACAATATCTTCTCTTACTCCAAGATTTTGCTTTCCTCCCTTCCTGTGCTCTTACTGGCCAACAGCACCACCTATTGATGAGAAGGAGTAATGTCACTTACAGACTCGTGGGATGATTTTAGAATTATTTTCTTTATCGGAAGAGCTAAAAGGCTGTGAGTGAGCTTTAATAACTGGAAATAAGATGACCTACTACACTGATGACTCAGAGTTTAAATCAATAAATCTCAGATTTCTCCATCATGAGCAGAGAAAACTAATTTGAACTTCCTCAATTTCTGTCAACTACTGATGTAAAAACACTGACGGTTTCTTTCCACACAGGAAAGAAAAATTTCCACCACCTCGGTTTGTTGATTCTGAGCTCACAATAATGTCTTTTTTGATCTTCTATTAATGCTTGAAGTCTGAAGTGAAAAAAGACACCTTATTCTGCCGGCTGTTACAGACATCCTGATTTGTGGATCCATCATTAAACAGCTCTCACGTTCCTCTCAGGTTTGAGGCAGGCTGTGGTAGAAGGCATCGTCTCTGCGGTGCTGCTGGACCGGCATGTTCCTCCGTGTGCTTCTAACCTTCCCCAGGTCCACCTCCACAAGCACCAAGCCTGGCTTCTCCTCCCCGCAGTCACCCAGCACCTCGCCCCAGGGGTCCACAGCTAGGGCGTGTCCGTATGACGAGCGCTTCTCATGGTGGCGTCCAACTTGTGCCGCTGCCAGGACGAAGCACTGGGTCTCAATTGCCCGGGCACGTAGTAACACCTGAGTGTGAATGCATTTAAAGGGACATTTTTATGGACACTGTTGGTTTATATCTCACAGCAATCCAGCTGTCCTATAATGAGCCAGCGCACCTCCCAGTGAGCAGCTCCTGTGGCTACAGTAAAGGCTGATGGGTATGTCAGGATCTCAGCCCCGTGTCTCTGCAGGGCGACCGACAACCCAGGAAATCTTAGATCGTAGCAGATGCCCAAGCCCACCTGGATTAAGCACAGGGTCAGTAGAAACACAGTGCACGTGCCCACCTTAATGTTACTGCACTTAATCAGTGCTTTGGTGTTTCAAACACTGCAAATAATCATCTTTGAAGCAGTCCAAACAAGACCTTGTAGGATAAATAACCCTGACTTACTTTTGGTGGATATTTAACATCAAATGTAAAGAGAAACTTCAAGTTTCTGTGAAACCAGCGTCAAAACTGTAGTAAATATTCTTATTTCATTTACCTTTTTTCTCAGTTGTCATCTTTCCCTCATTTCCTCTCTGAGTTTCTTTTATCTTAACTGAACTCACCTGGCACACATGTAAGGACTGTAAAATAAATCCAACTGCAGAATCACTGCTTTTTTTGCATTCTGACTGGATTCCCATGATTATAGCAACCTTAGCTTACATTTGAACCCCTAAATAACTAAATGTTTAATCTAATAAGAGGAATTAAAATTAATTTGCATGTTTAAAATCCCTTAAAGTGACACCTTTCCGATTGGAGTCTGGACTGGGGCCACGAGGGAGGGTCCAGGAATGGTGAAAGCGCTTTCTTTGAGGGACACGCCTTTTTCTGGCAGCTCCACATCGAACAAGTGGGACTTCCTGTAGACTGAAACGATGTCACCTGTGGAGGAAACGACAGCGTGTCAGCGTGAATGAACTAGATTTATTTTAAAGGGGTTTTAAACAGGGACAGGAAGGGAGGGAGGGCAGACAGCGGAAAGCACCTCTATCGTTAATTATGACGTGACTGTTGTAGATCCGTCGGTCAGCCTCCCAGTCGTGTCCCCTCTCATGAAATCCTCCAAGAGACAACCACAACTCCAACTTCCTGAAAGAAACAGCGATTTAAATACTTATCCACACGTTTCCAGCTGACTCCAGTTCATGCACACTATGAAACCAAGAGCACATTTTGCCTTAACAAGCTGATTTTACTAACATTGCATTTAAGCAGTTAGTGAGAACTTAATCCCTCCAGTGGGTTTCATTGTTGGCGCTGGATAAAAGAGCCTGAAGGCTGTGTGTTTACCTGCCCAGCTGAGTGTATCTTGAGATCGTGTCTCCTGCCAGGCTCTCTGACAGCGCCAGCGTCTCCTCTCTGCTGGATCCAATGTAGTCAAAGCCCTCAGGCAGGAAGACCATGCTGGCCCCTCGCTGCTTGGCTTCCTCCACCAGCTGTTTGCAGGCAGAGAAGTTGGCCTCTTTGTTAGGGGTGGCTGTCACCTGACAGACAGCGGCCAGCGGGTGAAGTGAGCCAGACATGCTGCGCAGAGAAGAGGTTGTTTTTCAGCTGTAGGCTGAAGAAAACGTTCAGGTCAACCACCACCACAGCTGATCATTAACTACTGCTCTTACTACTCTGTTATACAGTTACTGACTGCAGCTCACTGCACTCACTGTGGCTTTCAAGGACAGGTAGACATCTGTAAAACAAAACCTACAAATAAATCAGTATTAGAACCAACTCTTCAAGTTGTTATGCTCTTATTTGCTGACATAACCCAAAATTTGCAACTTCATGACACTTTGCTTAGCTCACAGCTGTAAAAATAATCAACAACAACAGCAACAACATACCTGTTTTGCAGCCTGGTGTTGTGTCTCAAAGCTGGGAACGAGACCAGAAACTTTGCAGATGATCCCAAAACGCACCTGAGCGTCAACATCGGCCCCAGACACTGTCACCTTCCCTGATTGGGCGATTTTAGTATCAAAAATAAACATTTAGTTCAGTCTCCTGCTCTGTCCTCTTCAACAGGAAGAGTTAAGGTTCATTCTTCTTCTCCTGTGAGCGCCGGAATAAAGCCCACCAGCTCCACCTAGTGGAGAGTCGTCGTATTGGCCTGTGACTAACAGAATGCTAAAGAAGCGCTCTGAGAGCGCAAATCTCCACCCCGGCAGCTCACTATCTGAACAGTATGTACTTTTCAGGTTTACTTTTTTCTCTTTAGAGGTATTTTAGGAAGTTTGTAGTGCAGTAAAAACAACAAATCTTTGGGTAAACTTGAAAGAAAGGCAGATGTGAAATGTAAAAGTGAGATCAGAGGTCAAATATGATATGATATTTGATGGAAAATATAATGTGAAAAACTGTTGCAGTTTCCACATTTTTAACTCTACAGACATCGTTTTACCCTCACAATGTAGGACCATTGTTGTCTTTCAAACGATGCAAACTTTTTGAACTGTGAGGATCCAAGTAGAAGATGCACCTTGTAACTGAAGCATAGAGCATAAAAAATACATTGTATTTTCAGTGAGGATTTTGTCTCAACAGCAGGGAAAACCCTACTATTTAAACTGCTTATGCGATCACATTTTTGACATCAGGAACATAAAAAACACACTGTTGTGTAGGAAGTCCTCAGCATCCTCCTTGATTTAGAAACTTTTTTTCAACAGGTGCACCAGGCAGATATGACTGGGATTTGTCACAAAGTAACAGTATGTCAGTATTTAATGCAGTCACACTGAAAGCTGTTGGCAGTTATTTTCAGATGGTAAATTTAAATATATGGGAATGATGGGTCATTCTGATTGGCACATAAACTTCAGGCTTGTTTTTAATTGGTGGATTGTTCTTCAGCAGACAGGTGGTTCATATCTGGGCAGTTACAGTCAGTTTTAGAATCTGTGGTGGACATAATTATATATACAATTATACATAATTCCAGTCTTAAAGTGATATACAGTAAGGTCTGTGAGCTTTCAATATTCATTCAGAATTTTTCTCAGTCTAAATATAGTTTTTCAATTAGACAGCTTTTTCTAATGTACAATTTAAGGATATTTACCTGCTTTTCTTTAAAACTTTAAAACTTCTTCTTCTACATGAACTTCAGCTTTCACCAGTTCTGCACTTTAGCCTCCAGGTGAATGAGTCTGTGTGTTTCTGCTGATTAAGTTAAGATTTAGTAAAAACAACTTTTTAGCATTCACACCACATTTTCTTCAGGAAATGCATTCTCTAGTTTTATTTCTTTTCTTTTTTTTGGTGTATATTTATTGTTGTTTAGTGACTTTTATATATAGTGTCTATATTATATGACTTGTACAGCACTCTGGTCAGCTGAGTTTGTTTAAAATATGCTATAAGAATAAACTTCGACTTGACCTGACATATTGCTGCTGTTATGCTTCATGACAGTCTACAAAATGATAAGTCAGTGGACTTCAAACACATTGTTGTTTGTGAGAAAACTTAGCCCCCTATAAGTACTGCTTTGGTCTGTCTGAAAAGTCACAGTCTAGAGAGAAATGAAGAACAGAGCAAGGAAGATACTGACAGAGGGTCAGGAGGAACACTTAGATCTGCTGTTTTGTTTGTGGGCCAGGGAGCAATTTTAATCAGCAGGCTGATCATTTATACTTGTCTGGCAGCATTTACTGGTTTGTGAAAACTGTGCCAACCAATAATTGCGAAAACTTTTTCAATGGTCAGGGGAAAGATTTGAGGTCTGATGTTCAGAATGTTTTCAAGGATTTTTTCTTACCTTTTCCTGGTCATAGGAGCAGTTTTTGCTGCCTTTTGTGGAATCGACTAGGCATTACATTTAAAGTTGCAATTTCAATGGTGCCAGACATGGCTCTAGGTGCAGCATATACATTATTTGAAACAATACGAAGATTTGCACACATTAACACGAGGATAAATGAAAACTGCGACATATTAGTCTGCATGGTCTATTTGGCAGGGCCAATGAGAAATCTGGTGGCTATTAGATGTCAGACCACTTCCATGTGCTTGTCAGAAATGTTTCACCTGCATTTTATGAAGCTCAAAGAACAAATTCAATTGTTTGGCCCTACACCCAAGTGAAACTTCTAAAGCCACTAAATGCAGAAATAGAGGTAGAAAGTGCACAGATGACAAACTCATTATGGGCTCATATTCTACAGCCTTCAGTAAGATCGGAGGCTTTAAATATAAGGTTCACCAAGTTTACCAGCCAGAACCAGAACAAAGTCGCTGTTAAACTCTGGGGTTAAAACAACATTTGCTATGGTGACTTTTTCCACCAACATATTTTCATGCAAATGGAACTTTATTCAGGCCTGCCACTACTTTAGAAATCAGAAGAGACTGAATTGAAATTCTGTCTTAGTTGGCTACAACAATTTTAATTCGGAGCCAAATATCTTTAATTGCTTTGCTATAAACATCTGATTTGGGGTATAATAATGTTAATTGGACTCTTACCATGTTAATAAGGCAACAAAAAACAACAGTTAGAAACCGTTAACATCAAAAGCAGATGAACATAACTGGTCAAAGCAGATGGCCACCCCTCCCTGAGCCTGATTCTAATGAGGCTTCTTCCTGTTAAAACTGAGTTTTTCCTCCCCACTGTTGCTAAGTGCTTGCTCATAGGGGGTCATTAGATTGTTGGAGTTCTCTCTAATACCGCAGGGTCTTTACCTTACAGTTTCAAGACACTTGAGGTTACTACTGTTGTGATGTGAAGCAATATAAATACATTTGAAAAAAACTGAATTGAATTAAATCACAAAATCTTTTAAAAAACAGTGTTTGTCATCTGATTCTGGGGGAGTGGAAAACTGCCTCCCCTCCCTGCTTCAAGAGGTGGCTCAAGGAGATGGTCTCCTGTTTATACCTGGAAGAAATTCGGTTCTCTACGTCTGATTCCATGGAGAAGTTCAGGAAGATATGGGGGCCCTTTATAGACCACATTAAGAAGGACAGTTCACGCCCTGGGTCTTGACCACGTTGTTTTAACTGCTTTCATTCTGAGCTGTTGCCCATATCTGTTATTGCATAATTGTTATTGGCTCCTCCTAGCGATCTTTGGATTTGATCTTGTGGATTGGACTCACTGGATTGTGAGTTGTTTGACATGTTTACCAGTTGCTTTTTTCTTCTTCTCTGCTGTTCTTAATAAGTGCTGGCCGTGTACCCTGTTGTGGGGTTTGTTGCTCTATTTTTTGTTTGTTTGTTCCTGTGTTTTGTTTTTGATTTTTTTTGTTGTTGTTATTGTCTTTATTGTCTGTGTTCCTCTGTCCCGCTGTTTGTGAATGTGTAAAAATTTTGAAACTTGCATAAATAAATACATAAAAAAACAAAAAAAAAAAAACAAAAAACAAACAGTGTTTGTCTGTATAGTAAAATTGGTCAAAAGTCAGGTTAAAGGTCAGCTTCTGTTGTTTAAATGTGCTATAGACTATCTCTTTAAGAAAATGAACAGAATTAACACAAGGAGCCCAAGTGTGTCAGAGCTGCCTTGCACCTCTACCGTTAAATCCAATGTTAACCTTTCTCGTCTATCGAGCAAAAGGAGTAACTTGGTCAGGTTTAATATTATTGACACAAAAAAAATGCCCCACATGTAGACATTAGTAACATCTATTTGTGCTCTTATCAGTACAAGTGGGTCAATGTGTGTTATAGTTTTTACATGGCAGGGTCTTATTTTAGGGTTCCTCAGCAGAGATTTCTCTACATCTCTTAGCCTCACTCTCCTAGCTACACCCCCACATCTGAATAACACACCATTTTGATACTATGTTATAGCTGTGTAACAGAAAAATCAAAAAAATGGTGCCTCAACTGAAAAAGTGGAACATAAAATAAGTAAATGAAGATTATCTCATGCAATACCAGTCAATGATTTTATCTACCAATAAAATAACTGATACAGCTTTTGTGGCTGAACTTGAAAACCCACAACCTTTAATGCTAGTTTTATCTCATAATTGAATGTTTCTTGTCACTGAAAACTACTTTATGAGCCAATATATACTTATCAGCAAGCATAGCAGCCTTCTGTAAGGGTAATATTTCTATATTTAAAAAGATACACATCTTAACATTTCATAGTTGCATACGTTCTGCCTTTTATAAATTACACTGGATTATACAGTTTTGTAAACTGCCCTAGAACTCCCTCTAGTGGCTGCTATATAATATTGTTTTAAATACTTTGGGAAAAGAAAAAATAGAGGTGAAAGGGGTGGTTAAGTAAGAGTGAAAGTAACAGTATGAAAGGAGTGGTGTAAATCCCCACAGCACACTGCATCGAGGATTGAAAGAAGTAACACGACAACAATTTTACTACCAATTGAACAGAAGCAAGGAAAATATTGGAGGACAGTATTGGATTGACAGCTCTCTCCTGTAACTGTAGGTTGTTTTATGCTGTTCTTTACTCGGTAGCATTTTTGTTATGTGTATGATAATCAAAACAGAAAGTAACTATTAGATCCACAAAACTACATCGGTCTAGTCTTTAACATGCCTTTTTCAGCAGCAGCTAGCAGAAATTTCCTGAGTCTGTAGGTTGGAAACCAGTGAAGAAATATAGAGGCAGCCCGTTCAAACACCACGATAGCTAAATCTGCCACAAGCAAAATCGAGAAGGGCATTTAAATTTTTCTTGGCTGTTCAGTCTAATTACTTGCTATTAAAGGCCTTAAAGAAAATTAATGGTCGAACATAATGTATAACATATTATTTTCCTCTCACGATTGAGCAGAGTGACAGTGTTCACTGTCTGCTCCAGTCAAGGGCCTGTCTGCCCACATTGAGCTCTGCTGTCAAATGCACAAAGAATGTGCTACAACCGGTCTGTGGGCTCATCTTGCCTGTGTTGTTGCTAGTCTGTGAGCAAGCCAAGAAGGAGAGAGAAATTATTCGAGTGGAAGGCTAGCCGAGTATTTAAAAACAATGATAAGTCACTGCTGTCAGTGTTTGTGCTTGTTATGCTTTATTTTCTTTATCTTTGAACTTCTTTCACGGCTCTGCAGTTCCCAGTGAACTTCTCTATCCCTCTCTGTTCCTGTGTGGCCCACTCATCAACTAATCATCATTTGGCAGTTGCATACATCAACCGCTTCCAATTAGGGCCCTTTCACATTCTCAGCACTGAAGAAAATGGCCCAATCTGTGTGTGTGTGTGTGTGTGTCTGTCTGTCTGCAGATTGAAGTATTTAGCTATATGAATGACAGTAAGCAAAGTAAGCATATCAAAAAAGAATTACAATTCAAACATGTTTATGAACAAATACAGAAACATATAGAGGGGGAAAAAGCAGAAAAAACCCAAAACAACAAACACTGCAAGAGTGATGGTAACATTAAACACACACCCCAAAAGTAATGACTAAAACTAGAACTACTGGTGACAAGTGGGCGGAGAATAGTTGTGTAAGTCTTTGCCTTTAATTAAACTGGCTCTAACCTGTAACAACATGTGTATTCTTTCGGACCTGGGTGTGTATTCCTACATGTGTCAGTAAATTAATTCTGTTGAATTATGAGTGAGTGAGCAAGATCAAATCTAGTAAGGTACATCTAGCCTAATATTTATTAAAAAGCACTAACAACACTTCACAAAATTAAAGAGACTATCAAAAATACAAAAATTACCACTGCGTACAGTACTCAATTAGGTGTCTGTAGTCACTGTAGTTTATGGTGAGAGTAATTTAGTAAGATTCACAAAGGCACTGCCACCAATGAAATATGTTTGCTTTTTGTTTTTTGTTTTCTTTTCAAGTTTTTTCTATATCAAGCCACAGTTTCTTTTGTCTCTCTCTGTCCTCAGCAGATAGGACCTCTGCCAGCTTTAATGTTGTCTTTCAGGAAGGACAAGATTTTTGAAAACTGCCAAACTGCATCACATTAGACCGTGAAGTGAATTACAGAGTAACGCCTCTCGAAAGGGTTAGTCAATCTCAGCTGACTGCAGGTTTCCCCAACCTTGACTGAACAAACAATGACTGAAACCAGCCCACTGAAGAACAATGGGCTGTGTGGTCAGTTCCTTGATCATTAATATGCAAATTGTCATGATGATTGATCAACAACCACTGTTCAAAGCCCCTTGCTCATTGATCAAAGACCATTGCTCAATGGCCATGAGTACTATTCACAGGGAGTTGGGGAATGGCTGCAATCACAGCATTGTAAGATGGTGAAAAATGTACCCTTATGCCCCTCCTCGATTCTGAGTCCTGGCCTGATAAGTTAGCTCTCCTGTGTTGTTCCAGCCACTTTGCCAGAGTTGGTTTGGTTTCCCTGATGTATAAATCCTGGCAATCCTCCTGGCACTTAACAGTGTACACTATATTATTCTGTTTGTGTCGGGGGACTCGATCCTTGGGGCGCTACAGAGACGCGTTTTTTAGAAAAGCTGCATCTTAACTGTTCCAATACTCCTGACACATAAGGGGTCACTAAAGGTTTTCACAGAGACAGCAGTTGTTCTTCTTCTCTCCTGGTGATCTAAGAGAAATGTTTCTCCCACTGAAAACGCTATGTCCAGATGAACAGAATAAAGTTTTTGGTTTGTCCTGGATAGGGATGGGTATTGATAAGATTTTCACGATTCCGATTCCATTTTCGATTCTGTTTAACGATTCGATTCTTTATCGATTCTCTTATCGATTCTCTTATCGATTCTCTTATCGATTCTCTTATCGATTCTTTTTTAAAAAAAAGGAGAACATTAAGTTCGATTAGCTTAGAACTTTGTTTTATATCTTCTCTTTGAACAAGATAGAAATTTAGGAGTAACATGGCCTTACAAACCCAACAGTGAGATCTTAAGAGATCCACAGCCTACAGCTCTTCAATGGGGTGTCACAGGGTCCCCAGGAAAAAAAAATTGTAAATGTAAAATAATAAAATAAATATTCTTCTGTAGCAATAACAAAGTATAACATAAATTATTCAGTAGCAATTACACAAGAATATCCGGTAATGTCCCTGCCTACAATTAAACACATTCACTTACCGAAAATCGGGGCATCTGCTGTGGCAAATGGGTGCAAGCCTTTGACCACAAACTTAGTCACTGCTCGGTGACATTCGTCTATCCTGGCCTGAAAGGAGACGCTACCGGTAGACTGCAGCGAGAACTACCAGCATCTGAGGCAGACTCTGTCTCTCTCATCATGGTCACCTAAACGCACAGTAATGGCAGGTTTTGTAATGAGGCAGATCGCGCTAACATAATATGCACTGTTAGTTGATTATTTACCTGCCGCATTAACGGGAGAGGGCGTGCAAACGTTACCGCTGCTGCTGGGTTGAGATTCACGAGTCCGGAGCGGAATTAAAAACATGACATTCAATTAAGGTTATCGCGTGTTTTGTGAGCAAATGCTTTTGCATATTCGTAGTGTTTCCTTCCTTAAATGAAATATCTACTTTGCAAGTATTGCAAGTTGCCCTGTTGTCATCCGTTCTCGTAAAGTATAACCAAACTTTTGAGCGTTTGAGCCGCCATGTTTCCTGCCAGGTAAGCGACGCTCCGCAACGTGGTGACGTCATTCGGGGCGACTGGAATCGATAAGGGAATCGTTTGCAAAAATGGCAAACGATTCCAAGGAATTGAAACAGTGGTAACCGGTTCTCAACAAAAACCGGTTTTCGATACCCATCCCTAGTCCTGGATAATTAAGCATTCAGTGTGAAAGGCAACATTAAGAATAGGTGAGTCTGAAAAATTTGTAACGCATGAAATATTTTGTTTTCTGTTGTAGTGATTAGATGTGAGGACAAAGTTTGTATAACCATTGTTGGTAAAATATATGAAAAATAAATATTGTTGTAATGTGATATTGTATATATATATATATATATATATATATATATATATATATATATACACACTTTGTGTGTCACTTTGTCATCATTTGTAAAAAGGAAAACAACGATAAAAACTATGAAGAGGAAGTAAATGACCTTCCATCAGCACCATGTTCTACCTGCAGGGATGACTGTCACCAGATTGTTAGAGGAGGTAAAAATCAGCTTTATGCTTTTTATTACCACAGCAAAAACATACAATATGATGTGAGGTTTATACATAAAATAATAATAATAATAATAATAATAATAATAATAATAATAATATTTTCACTATAGGGAGCATAGTCGCCACTTAAAGAGAGGGAGAACCAGTGCAAGAGTCAACAGATATGAACAGCCCAGAGCCCAACAACCTGAAAACAGCCAGGTCCAGCCAGTCTCATGAAAACATGATGGATGAAAACAAAGGTCAGTTTGTTGTTACCCTTACATGCACAAGAAAGTAAAATTTAACATCAATTCCAAAAAAGAGTTTGGATGTTGTGTAAAATGTAAATAAAAACAGACGATTATTTTCAGATCTCATAACTTTGTAGTTTCTTTACAATAGAAAACATATCAACTGTTTAAATTGAGAAACTATACCATTTAAAAAATAATTTGTAATTTCTTAGGAGAGGAATGTGGGCCTGTTCTTCTCTGACATAGGATTTGTGTTGCTCAGCAGCTCTGGTTCTTCGTTGAGATATTTTTCATTCCGTGATGCTCCAAATGTTTTTAGGGGGTAGAAGGTCTGGACTCCAACCCAGTGGTTTAGCTCCCACAGTCTTCTACTATGAAGACATACTGTTGTTATAAATGCAATATGCAGTTTTATATTGTCATGCTGAAATATACAAGATGTTCCCTGAAAAAGACATTGTCTGGATAGGAACATATGTTGCTCTAAAACCTGTATGCAAGTTCATGTAATTGGTTCCATTACATGGTTCTGCTTGTTTTATTTGTCTTGATTTATTTTTGTTTAAAATCAGGTCAGGGTAAAGATCAAGGCCACACCCAATGTGAATCATTAAAAACTTATATTACAGATACAACCACTCAATATTGTCGCTTTCAACCAGGTCAGCCGGCTAGCATTAAGCTGTCAGCTGGTGGACTTCTGACAGCCAGCTGCTGAGAATCCCCCCTCCTTCCTTGGGGGCATATCTACCTCCACTATAAACACACCCCTTTCACTCAATTGCAGGGTATCACCAAGAGATGGCACTTACTTCAAACAAAACCTTGACTTGGATGGTTCCATATTGAAGATGATTTTCTCAGAATTATTGTACAGTCTTTGTCTTATAATATAAAGCACATTGAGGCCACTGTTGTGATTTGGCAATATATAAATATGTGAAATTTAACCTGAATTAAATTTCACATTCTTTTGATAACTTTTGTTGTAAACTTCTTCACCCATCAAAAACTTAAATTTCAGTTTTTTAAATGTAAAATAAATGGATAAAACTTCAGAGTCAGTTTGACTTTTTAAATCATTTTCAGTCCTGTCCTCATACCGTAGAGGGGAACGTCTTTTCAAGCTAAATGAAAGTGCGTTATACCAGTGTTAACTTGATGGATGTGTGTGGGTGTGGAACTCTCATCAGCGGTGTTTTATGGGGGCTGGGCAGAATTTTTGGCAATGTGAGCAAACAAAAGAAGCATCTTCATGGTGCCTTCCTAAAAACAGGACATTAGAAGACTACCAAAAGTATTGCGGTCTATACTGTTATATAAATTTCATAAATTTTACGTTTTACTGCTTGATATTCAGTGTTATTTCTGTTGAAACCTTGAATTTGTTTTAAGAAGGAGAGTACATGCTCTCACAGTTACCCCAAGATGAGAAAAGACTGATATTCTGCTTTTGGAATTTTCATGAACACAACTCTGCGCTGAAAACCGGTTATCTGACTGAGACATTAGTAAACTAAACAGGCATGTTCTGACTTGTCAGATCATTCCATAAAGTAGAACTTCAGCCGACTTCTGCATATTTTTAACTTACACTCTGTGATAAATTCAATATGATGTTACAAAGTTTGCATCTGTATTAACAACAGTTTTAGTAGCAAACTCTGTATTGCATACTTTTAAAACCAGATTTTAAAGTAATTTAAAAGTCTGTCACAGGTGCACAAGCTTATACAGGGACCTCTGGAGCCTTTTCAACTGCTCCGCCAACCTCGGGGGGAAAAGCAGTCTTGCACAAACGACAGTCTTCACTAGTCAGGACAGTTAGAAAGCTTTCTTCTTCATGAATGAGTGAGGCATTTTTAGACATTATTAGACATTTGAGCATTTCATGTTGAGTAAAATATTCAGCAATAATCACAGAACGCTAGAATAACTTTTTGTTTTCTGCTTGTTAATTGTGCACAAACTCTTATATTTATAGAACCCCTGAAGGAACTTCTATTAGCACTGCCCCCCTGGTGGATACATGAGATATCACCTCTGTTTTTCATAAATGCTGCTTGGGGGCGTGAACATTCCTGTTCGCATTGTACACGTCACAATGAGGGTATCATTACAGCCACGGCTCAGCCAGCAATCAGTCAGGAATCCATTACGCATCTGTCTAGTTCCTGTCAGGAATGAGGTGGCCATTTTAAGTGGCTCTATCTGTACTCACAATTTTTTTTAAGTGGATGGACTTCAAACTTCACAACAATGTACTATACCAGGGGTAGGCAACCTTTCTGATGACGAGTGCCATTTAAAATTTCCTCAGAAGTCAGTGTGCCATATGATTGCATTAGCAATAAATATAATAACGCTCTATATTAACAGTTACACACTATATAGAACTCCTTTATAGAATTATATTTGTTCGCAGATGTTGGCAGCTATCAGCGAATAGTTATCAGCTATTTTGAAACAAAAACCCCCACTTTTTATTTATAACAAGAACTCCATAAAAATAAACTGGACCAATATGGCATGTTTGTTAATACAGAGACACACATGTTAATGTGATCTCTGGTCTCCCACTCAGAGACACAGGTCTCCGAGTGTCCAGCATTCAGACGACTACCTGAGGACTCATGTGAGAGAAAATCTGCTCACACAGATATGTAGAGCCAAAAACTGTCAATAAGGCCTCTGCAATGTTCTGAAGACAGTTAAACTTGTCAGGTAGTGATGTCCAGCAGGTGAAAATGCAAGCTCCATGAACACGCACAGTTGTGGATTCCAGCTGCTTTGATGTTATATGTGTGATTTCTATACATTTTACATCAGATAAAAACTTTGGTTGTAAGCTTCAGATAATTATTTAATAAAAGCTAGATATTTTAAATGAGAATAAGAAAGAAAAGTATTTCTTTGTGTCCCCTTTCCCTGTTAATGCCCTACCTGGCCCCCTGGCAAAACTTTGCTAGACCCGCCCCTGCACAGTTACCAGCTGTCAGCTACATAAAAAAGGATCCTGGTGTTATTTGTCTCTCAGAAACAGTTCATAACTTCCCTTCAACTCATTCATGTCACCTAAAAGGTAAACCTGTTTCTCCATCACCTGTTCAACTCTGATGATTCAGTAAGGACATCTCCTGGTTTTATCTTCATGTTTCCCTCTCACCACATATCCAAACCGACATAATGACCAGCAGCTTTTACAGCTGTGGCTCCAGCAAACATCAGCTGATACTAGAAATTAATATTAAATGAATTCTAACAGCTGATCAACCTTAAACGTGCTGCTGTTGTTTAGCGCGACATCTGCTGGTTTCCTCTTTTTGGCGCAAATTGGATGATAAACAAATAAGAGAGAAAAGCCGATCAGCTGATTATTGATCAGTTTCATGATTGAAGTAGGGGGGGGGGGGGGGGAGAAAAGAGGCAGCTGTGCAGCGTAAAGACAGAATAACTCCAGCTTTGTGTCTTTTTCATTGTAGCTAAAGTCCGGGACAAACTGCGTCTCTTCTCAGCTCAACACGAAACGTGTAATATTTTCTCTGAATGAGGGACCATTCCATTTTTTAAGGAGCCGTTGGCAACTCTACTAACTAACTTTATGAATAAAATAAAGTTCAACGTCAGTAACTTAGCGCGCACCCAGCTGTATAGAAACTCTGTCATGCTAGCTAGTACGCAGTACGAGTTATTGTAACTGACTGTAAAAAGTTAGCACAACGAAAATAAACTCCACCTAAAATTGGTTTATATCTGACCCAGATAGACTGCAGGTCATAACTTCTTACCTGAAGTTCAGTTCACCTGACACTCGGACTGGCGGCTGCCTTGGGTCTCTCCTCCTCCTGCCTCCCCTCATCCACCTGCTGACCTCTGTGGAAGCTTCGCCATAGCCACCACCAAACAACTGACTTATTTTTACACATCGGCCAGCATCTGGCCAATCCACAACTTCTCATTGTTCATGCCGTTACAAAAAAAAAAGAAAAAAAAAGTCATCAGCCCACCGGGCAAATGCCCGGTATGCCCGATATCAGTCCAGCTATGTTAACTTGTTAATCTTTCCCCGAAAAGTTGTTTTCTGCGGTGCCTCTTTCGTGCTTGGCTCTCCTACCTTTGCTAACATGATGCTCATAGTGCAGAAGCCTGTGCTGCATTCACTTACCCTCGGATATCTGAGCTTCACTGTGAAACCATAATCGTACATTTGATATTTCATTGAATTTTATTGTTTTAGCTTCGGGGTGGCACCTGGGGTGGCCGGTCTGGTTGGGGGGGGTGGCCTGTGCCCCCCCAGGCCACCCGCTGGACACGCCACTGGTCGCCTTATCCAGCAGCTCCACCTGATCTCCTAGAGATTTCCACCCTTTTCCTATTCCCCATCCGCTGTCATCAAGTTCACGATCAAATTCTCCATCCATCCGTAAATACTCTTCTTATCTCCTTTTAATCTCACAGTAATTTTATTTATTTATTTTTACTTTACCACCTATCCACCGTTTATTTTATTTATTTATTTTGGCTCCTCCTCTTTTTGTTTCACCAACAACCCACTATATTCTGTCCTCTCTCCCCCTTTTACACACACACATACAGACACACACACACACACTTTTCACTTCTCTTCTTACACACACACACTCTTCGCTTCTCCTCTTTTTTTTCTCAGAGTTCACAATAGTCAAGTAAAAAAAAACCTCCTTTGCTCAATCAACATGTTTACACAATGCACTGGTATGAGCTCTGGTACTTTAGGGAGGATTCTAGCTAATTCCAATTGGGCCTCCAACCCCTTATATAATTTCTACATGTAATTTGGAGAGGTTGTTTATCCTAATTTCCCTCTCTTGCTTAATAATTTTTCCGGGGACTTCAGAGAGGGTGCTTTTTTTTTGCCTTAAATTCCCTCTCACAGCCTCAAACAGCTTTAGTGGGACTTTGGGGGTCCTGAACTCCCCGGGCCTCCCAATCCAGTTTCCGGAATGCCGCTGGTTATCTTTCTCTTAGAACCACCTTATCCCATCCTCTCCTGCACTGCTTGTCATCCAATCCCTCAGCTGAGAATCCGGGTCACAGAACCAAATTGTCGAGGTCCTCACTCGATCTCTCCAATCATTTTGCTTCTCAGCTGAAATAAAGGTCTTAATAAATACTTGTGATTTTTCTTTATTGAACCACTGCACAGTGGGAGATTATGCAACGCCAAAGCAGATTTGAGGGGCAGTCACCCAGTCATACACTTATATAATTTTTAATTTCACCCTTCAGGTGTGGTCCCCTTGAGCTTCACAATATGCTATAAAACACTGGAGATTTCCCTTACATGAAAACAATAACCTTTTATTTTGACAGTAGGTCCGGGTCCACATGGGACAGCTTGTGGGTCCCGACCCGGACTGCGGTCCACTTTTGAGCAACGTCTACTACAAAGGTAGTCGACGAGGGCCTATTAGATCAGATCATGATACTATTTAAGTGATATTGTGTACAGGTGCATTATTTTAGATCTTTTTTAAAATATTAAAAAGTCTATAGTTTATTCAGTAATAACAACATCTTTTTATCCACAGTGAAACACCTGGAGAGCTTATTGGAAGAACTGGGCTTGAAGCAGTACTACAGAGAGAAGCTATCACTCAGCAGAATACTTGAGATCAACAAGAAGTCAATCACTGATGAACCTGCCAAGTGTAAACCAGACCTTCCATGGCATTTTCTAAAGAAACTAATGATGTTAAATGTCACTTGTATAAATGTGAAATGTACATCAGAGTGTGAGTCAAACAGTGATGATGAATCAGGGAGTGCAGACACAGATCTTGATAATATGATTGACAGTCCAAACACAGATGACATGGTGAACCCCCTCGACATAATCACTGCTCTCTTTCTCTGTTCTGATGGTTTTCTACAGCAGGAAATGGCACTAAAAATGTCCATGTGTCAGTTCTCTGTCCCTCTGCTGCTTCCCAATTGTGACACAGGACAGTGCACACTCATGCTGTGGGCCATGAGAGACATTGTTAAAAAGTACAGACCTCAGTCTCTTTCACAGTCAAAGGGCTTCATTGAAGAAAGAATTGTTCTCTCTGAACTTCCAATGGTCTCTTTTGTCAGACTGGGTGAGTGCTCCTTGTCCAAGTCAGAGATTCTCAATAAACTTCTGAGCAATGCTCAGCAGTACCACAACACCTTTGTTCACCACAACATGGAGTGTGGTGACAGTCCAAGAAGAATTTCCAATGGACTGACTGAAATTACTTGGTATCTTCCTGGTGGAAATACAAAAATTGATATTTTCAGTCAGCCAGTGGCTGTAGCCAACCTTCGTGGGGACATTGCTTCATTTGAAACACAATACTCCTTTTTGTGTCAGACATCTGCAGCAGTTTTTGTCTTCTTTGACCATTTGGATTCTGAGTCTGAGTTTGTGACTAATCTGTTTAAAAGCCAGAATCACAAAGCACCGATCTTCTTGGTGGGTAACGGTGAGAGCAAACACTTCAGTTTAGAGGCTCTGAGAAAACTGGCAACTAAGTTGAACTTGAATAAAAACAACATAATTATTACAGCAAAGCAAAAAGATGATGCAGGCTTTGTAAAATATTTGAGGAAAACAGTCAGAAATGTGGTTGAGAAATCAGAGAAGAAGATGAAAATGGAGAAGATGGTGAATGTTGCACATGAATTGGGAATCCTGGTTGATGAAGATGCACCAGAGTGCCAGACTGCAAAGAAAAATGCAGAAGCAATCACTGCAGAAATTCAAGACATCCATACATACAAAGAAGATCAACTTCCCCGACACGGCCAGATATGGACAATACTGACCTTGTTAGAGAAAGAAGAATTTCAACTTCAAAATGTTGGGTCTAAAAATGTAGAAGATTACAAACGAGATATTCAGAAACAGAAAGAAGAACTGCGGCAAAAGCAGAACTCTTATGAGATATCAACAGCTATGACAAACTTCATCACTGGGATTTCAAGCCCAGGAACAGAAAGGTTTTATTTCCTGAAATGGATGCAAATGAACCTCAATAATGTGCCTCATATAAAACTGTCTGAACTCAGGGAGAAATATAAAGAAAAATGCATACACTGCATAACCAGACAAATTTCCAACAGCTCACTGGGTATTGAACACTTCTTCCGTGAAATGGGTCAGATTTATGAAGCTTCACTGTCTCTTCCAGAAACAGACAAATCACGTCAACAATTGCAGCATCTGCCCAAACTGTGTGCAGAGTTGTTGCTTGATGGATTTCCTCTTGAGCTTGTAGATGGAAATGCATCCAACATCCCTCTCAGATGGGTGAGTGATGTTCTCTCTCAGCTCAGTGACTTGGTGTCTCCAAACAGAAAGATACGAGTAGTCACAGTTCTTGGAGTTCAGAGCACAGGAAAGTCCACTCTCCTTAACACCATGTTTGGAGTGCAGTTTGCAGTCAGCAGTGGTCGATGTACTCGAGGTGCCTTTATGTTGCTCATCAAAATCAATGAAGACATAAAAAACGTCCTAAACTGTGACTTCATGGTGATCATTGACACTGAGGGCTTAAAGTCAACAGAACTTGCACAACTGGACAACAGCTATGAGCACGACAATGAACTTGCAACACTTGTTGTGGGGCTGAGTGATGTCACCATTGTCAATATTGCAATGGAGAATTTAACTGAAATGAAGGACATCCTACAAATAGTTGTGCACGCTTTTCTCAGGATGAAGGAGGTGGGCAAAAAGCCTAAATGTCAGTTTGTTCACCAGAATGTGTCGGATGTTTCAGCCCATGAGAACAACTTACAAGACAGGGAACTGCTCCTGGATCAGTTAAATGAGATGACTCAGGCAGCAGCCAAAATGGAAAAGAAAGAGGAGAACAAGAGCTTCACTGATGTGATGGAGTACAGTCCAGACACTGGGAACTGGTACATTCCTGGACTCTGGAATGGAAACCCATCAATGGCACCTGTTAATGCAGGATACAGCGAGGCTGTATATGAGCTCAAGAAAAACATCATCCAACTACTGAGAAACTGTGAGTCATCTGCTAATAATGTCATGGAGTTAAAAGAGTGGGTGAAAAGCCTGTCGGATGCAGTAAAGAATGAAAACTTCATCTTCCACTTCAGAAACAGCCTCGTAGCTGATGCATACATGAAGCTCTGCACAGAGTTCAACAAATGGGAGTGGGAGTTCAGAAAAGAAATGTCCACCTGGGCAACAAGTGCAGAAACCAAAATTTTACATTTTTGTACCATTGCAGCAAATTCTGAAACAAGATCTGAATTTCTCGTATCTTTGAAAAGTGAAGCCTCCACAGTGCTGTCTACATGGAAGACAAAGCTTCTAGAAAATCTGACACAGTATTTCAAGCAAACGGAGGGTCATGTGGATCTAGTTGAAGGATACAAAGAGGAATTCTCAGTCAAAGTAATGTTGCTTTGTTTTGAAATCGAAAGTGGTGTAAAGTATCAGCTTGAAGCAACGGCAGGAATCAGACAGGCAATGGCAGTAATTTATAAAATAAAAAACCATCATAGAAAAGAGATTAAAAAAGCAGTGTGTGCAATAATTGATGAATGTCGAAAGACAAATGTTCAAATGACAGACGCAGAGTTGGACAAAGAGTTTGAGACGATGTGGAGGGAAACTTTACAAAAGCTCTCTTTCTCTGAACAAAATGCCTCAAATGTCACATACTGTGTTTCCTACTGTCTGACAGAAAATCTGAAACATAAAGGAAGCCTTGCAAGTGAATTATTAAGGGAAAGTAGGCTGGAAGATTGTGGAAAAGAGCCTTTCAAATATACACCGGAAGGATGGTTCAACAGATTTAAACATGGAACCAAAAAGTTTTTTACTGGTCAGGATCAAATAATGGCAGCACAACATCTGGCTGACAGCATCATATATACTTGCTCAGAGTTTGTGAATGAACAAGTGAAAAGAAAAAACAATTACCATGACACTTACATCCAGGAGATTCTCCAGATGATTGATGAGAAGCTAAAAAACAATCAAGATATTAGGACAAACATCGAGTTTGAAGTTTCTCTAAAACAGCACATCTGTGGATTTGCAGCCAGAAAGTTTCAGAAAATGCACAAAGATTTCATAGAAGAAAATGTTGTGAACAGATGTCTGAATAAAGACAAGGAAAAGTTTTGTGATGATTTCAAAGATGTGTTTTATGAACGAGACCAGTGTCAGAAGAAGGCAGAAGAATTCACAAATCGATGCTTAAAGCCTGCTGTTGAAGACTTTGTTTATCTTTCCCTGGGTCTTAATATCATTGATGAAATGAGGAAACTCAAGCAGTTCAGCTCACGAATGTTCTTCCAGTATTCAATTTTACTAGATTTGCTCTCCAAGGGGGATTTTCAAAACTATCTAAGTTATATTTGCTCATATGAGAATTATGTAAAGACATGGATACTTGAACAAATAAAGGAGCACTTCTCAAATGAGTCGACAGTTTTTGAATTTGAGGACCGACATCTACGTTCATGTATTGAAAGCATAAATTCTGCCATCAACAAGGCCAAAACCAGAGAGAGTGATGATTTGAAGGCTTTTGTTGAATATATTTGCAAAGAACTTGGTAATAAACTGATCATTTCCCAGGATGACCTTGGTGCTTTCATGATACTGAACAACGCTGACAAGGAACAGTTTGTTGACTGGCTCACAACTTCTGTGAACAACATTGCAGAAACTCTCAGAAATGAGTTCAAAGAATCTACATTTGAAATGAAACTACAACATCTCCATGTGAATCCTCAGAATGAGCTTTTCAAGAAATTGAGTGGTTGTGGCAAACAGTGTCCATTCTGTAAAGCTCCCTGTGATGCAGGAGGAAAAGGCCATACTGAGCACTTTGTTTCACTGCATAGGCCACATGGCCTGGATAGATACATGCAAGGCCACACACCTGTCCCTGACATATGCTCTTCGCTGGTGATGAGTGACAAAAAATTTCGTTCTAGTGATACAAACAATCAATGGCACCCTTATAAAAAATACAAGGACATTTATAAAGACTGGAATATTCAGCCAGATGTGAGCCTTGAGGCGTCAGGCTACTGGAAATATGTAATCACAAAATACAACAGTGACTTTGCCAAAAAATATGAAGCAGAGCCGGTCAACATCCCAGTATCTTGGTATAACATCAACAAAGATAGGGCAGAAAAAAGTCTGAAAGAATCGTTTTACATATACTAAAAACTCAATTTCTCTCTATTTCCTTCTTGTGTACGGAACAACATATCAGATCTTATTTTTGCGATCCTGAAGAAAACTAAAGAAAAATTGAGACACCTTTAGTGCACACAGAAGACTGACCAATGTTAACAAAATGTCAATAAAATAAAAATACTGGTCAACTTCACCTGATTTTGCATTTATCCTATGTAATTAAAAAAAGACCTAAATAACAATAACAATTACCATAATTATTATTATTACTATTATTATTATTATTATTATTGTGATGGTGATGATGACTACTACTACTACTACTACTACTATTATTGTTGTTATTATGTAACCCATTCAAGACATTGTATCTTAAACTTTTTAAATCCATGTAATTTGAGTATGTGACTTTCTTACTCAGAATTAAAAATGTACTTTTCTTCACAGACATAACTAATCTTACATTTCCTTTTTAAAGAGCTTAGAGGGTGATTCCTTTTATATGATGTATGTATCTGATGTATCAATCACGTTCATTGTGTTAGGTCTCTTAGTTCTAACCATAAATGACATCAATGATGTGTATTTGTCACAGTCTTTGTGTTTTTGATATTGCAGAGGATCTGAGCGATGTGCATGCGTTATTCTTTGGATCAGTTTTAATGTGTTGTAGTAATAATAAACTATATTTAGCCTCAAATATATGTTTGCTATGTTTTATTTTGAATTTATGTGATACATTCATCTCATTTATCTGTATTTGTTTTCTATTGTTTTGTCATGTGCTTAACTAATTGTGAAGCACTTTGGTCAATAGAGCCATCATTGCCAGACCTGGCAATCTTAGGATCTTAAAGCAAGTTAGGGGTGCTTTGTGCCTTCCAAAACCTATCCATTTTTGCTCCCACAACTCAAAACCTTTCTTTTTTACCTGGCTTGATGGACCCTGTGTATACACATTGGTCAGAATTAGGTCTTCACAGTATTAAGGAACTCTACATCGACAATTGTTTTTCCTTCATTTCCTCAGTTGTAATCAAAATTTATGCTCCCCTCTGCTCATTTATTTTGATACTTACAAATCAGGAATTTTGTAAAACACTGCCGCATAGCAGACAGGTCTGGCCCTGCCTGCACTGCTGGCTGACTTCTGGCATGGTAAGTGGTATGTCATCCAGATATGGGCTATTCCTGGCGTTGATGGCACTGTTTATGTGATGGCATGCCACATCTGGCCCGATTGTGGTTTGGTTTATGTGGCCCAGCACATAGAAAACAGGTCTGGCCCAGATCCGGCATCAAGCTGGCACTTCTGACTTTTCCTATTTTAGTTAGAAGACCTAAATGCCATGTTGAAATACTATACTGCTATGGTAGCTAACGTTTCAAATGCAGGTTTGACAGGTTTGTGAGTGTACACTTTATCCAAAATCTATCGAGAGTTTACTCATGTCTACTACCGGGTGACTGTACAGTGTTGGGTAAGTTACTTAAAAAAGTAATTAATTACTAATTACTTAATCAATATTGTATTTAAAATACTTATCTAATTACTGTGTCTGAAAGGTAACTTAATTACTCAATAAGTAATTTAACTACATACTTCTTAAAATCCCTATAAAACATTGAGTGGACAAACAATAAAAATTAAACTCTTTAAATAATAAATACATTATTTTTTCAAGCTCACCTTCAGACGCTTTCTGTGCTCCTGAAGTAAAATCAGGTTTTGTCTGCTTAGCAGGAGTTGCCGCGGTGTTATCCATGGATGATGAACAAGAATCACTCAGAAGTGTTCGTCTATGCTCTTGTGTCAGGTGCTTCAGTAAATTACTTGTGCAATTAACAGTGGCCAATAGTTTTTTCTCCCCAGGACATAGCTTAAATATTACTGTAATAATCTGCTTGTTTCAGAAAAGTTAAGAGACGGGAATATGTCCATTTCATAAAACAGCCACACGCTTCAGCCGAGTCCGACATCTTCCGCTTTAGAATACGACTATGCAGCAAACTGGCGCAAAATGACGTGCAGCTGCACTACAACGATGTTAAAGCGGCAGAGTTTACTTTTACCTTTAGAAGATAAATTATTGAAATTAAACAATGATAATCAGCGAGTTTAATTATTTTACAATGTAACACAAGTACATTGTAAGTAACTGTAATTAAAATACATAAAAATGAACAGTAATCAGTTACTCTACTTTTTCAGTGGAAAAGTAATTTAATTACTACACTGAACCCTGTGCCTGTAGCTCAGGAGACAGAGCAGGTCACCTACTGATCGGAAGGTTAGTGGTTCGATCCCTGGTTCCTCCATGTTCCTGCACATGTTGTTTTTACAACGCTTGATTAAGGTATACATCAGGCTGAAATGTGGGGCCAGAGCTGAAACTTTTCTGGGCCAGCAGTGTGTCTACAACATGCTGACACATGTCATTCTTTGCGGTATGTGGGCAAGATCTCGGCCATACCAATTTTGCTATGCGCGCTTTTTCCCATCTGGATAAGCCCCCTGCTCATAGTGACTTTTATGATTATTTGATTAAAAATCCCACTTCCAAACACCTAATCAGCCAGCTTACTACACTTTTTACACTTACAACACCTACAAAGCACATCAAGGATGCTTGAGTTAACCCTCTGGGGTCCAGGGTATAATTGGCCGTTTTTGACTACTTTTGATTTTACCTCTATATTTCACCTTTAAAATATGTTTTTCTTGCCTTGTTTGGTATCATTATTTTCAGCACAACCTCAAATATCTAGTTATTTTTCATTATGGTATACTATATTAGCACAGTTGATCTAAATTCAGACAAAAAATTCAAAATCAGAGTAGAAAAAAGTTATATTTTTTACTGTAAAACCCACAAACATGTTTAACAAATCATTTTCATAACTTGAAATGCAAATAGAAATTTTACATTTCTAAAAATTATGCACAAGTTTTGCAAACAACAAAGTTGTATGGTACCATTTACCTAAAAATGCAGCCAAGGCCTCAGGCGTTTTTTTATATAACCATTTAAAACTATTTACAGAACAATCAGGTGTTCTGCAACAAATAAGACGGCACACAAATTATTTGTGCCAGTCCAAAAAAAATGTAGTTTGTGTTCAGTATAAGACAGAGGAGAATACCAAAGGCCTAAACCCTGCAGGTCTGACAACAGGAGGTGTATCAGTCCAGTTTTCCATGTGGGAACAGTGTTTACACTGGAATCTGCCTTTGACTGCTTTTTTAGAGCAAATATGAAATTCAGCAGTCTAACTGACACACAATACAAGACAATAACTACACAACACACTAACTACAGCCTCCAAACACGCTAAACGTCACTAATATCTCACATATGAAAACTTGCTCTCTCTCTGTCTTTCGCTCGCCCGCTAAAAACTTCCCCTTCTCCCTAAACAACCAAATGTCATGTTGCCTTATCATTTTTTTTTTGATTGGCTGACATGGTAAACTCTAACACCAATAGGGAAGGGGTGTTTTTTCTTTTTCTTTTTTCACTTGCAAGAGGAGAGTGTTTGCTAGCGCTGTCTGTAGAAAACGCCGTTCTGCCCGCTGTAAACACCACTGTTTTGTTCAGAAAAAAAACATTGCGTATATTTTTTATCATAACTCTGGTTTTACGTGGCCCATCGACACAATTCAAAAACTGGTATATAGTTTGAAGTCCGCACTTTCGACCCAAGTTGAAATGGAGACTCTGATGTGCTGCATCTTGTAGCTGTGTTGTCTTAAATTAGTCATGTGATTTTGACGAGCAGGCGCGTCCGGCGACCCCAGAGGGTTAAGGACATGGAAGTAGACATATCGGATGCTTTGTGGGCTAATGAGATGAAAAAGATTGAAGAATGCTCTGTTAATGCCAGATTACTTGAACTTATACAGTTCAAGGTCCTTCATTGTTTGCTTTTCTCTAAAACAAAGCTAGGCAGCATTTTTCCATCTATTTACTCATTGTGTGATAGATGCAAAGCAATGGAAGGAACCTTTGGTCACCTTTTCTGGTCTTGTTCTACACCTGAGAGGGCAGAGATATTTGATATATAACTGGATTTTTTTTTTTTTAAACAATGATTTATTGATTTTTCTGAACAACACAAACAGCAACAAATCAGCACAGCCAAATACAAAGAAGAGAAGAAAAAAAACCCAAATACAGGTACATGAGTTACAGATATACATGTCTGGGTCAAAATATGTACAGCGTTTCACATTTGAAGTCAAGGGAAAGAAAAAAGAAAAAAAAGGGGAGAGAAAAAAAGGGAATACAGACATTAATTATTGTGTTTAAAAACAAAATCTGATCCCCCTTTATGTAATAGCACAGCAAGGTCACGAGGTAGGTAATCAAGCAAAGGCTGCCATATCCTACAGAATGCATTACAATTACCCTTTATGATGGCACTAAGGCGCTCCATTGGCAGCACCTTGAACATTTCTCTGTACCATTGTGTAACAGTGGGGGACTGTCTCTGAATCCATTGAAACAGTACACATCGCCTCGCTAAATGTAAAAGTTTACCTAACAAAAGCATCAGTGCAGAAGACAGAGAGAGCCCTTCTATAGACAGATTCAGAACGAACAGCACAGGGTTCAGTGGGATCGTGTGGAGAAAGATTGAGCGAAGCTCTATAGCAATGTTTTTCCAAAATCTAGTAATTAAAGGACATTGCCATATGCAATGGTAGTAGGTCCCCACATCCGTATTGCACTTTACACAAAGAGGAGAAATCTGTGGATGAATTTTATTTAGAAACTCTGGCATACGCTGCAGTCTATGTAAGATTCTGTAATGGCTTTCCTGGAGTCTGTTACAAGAAAACAATTTATTGGCAGATCTAAAAGTTTTGGACCATGCTTCTGCACTAAGCTGAACTTCGAGGTCGGTTTCCCACCGAACCCTGGCCTTATCAGGGGTTACAAAATTCAAAGACAATAATTTCCCATAACAAAGAGAGATAAATTTCTTTTTTGTGATTATTTCCTCATTAAATTTAAGAAGAAAGCTTTCAATAGGATTCAAAACTGGTTGATTGGCTGGAAATTTAAGGGAATTTACAAAGTGCCTTACTTGTAGGAACCCAAAGAAGTGTTTCTGTGGTAAATTATATTTAATTTGAACTTGATTAAAGGCCATAAAACTACCCCTTTCATACAGATCGCAAATAAATCTTATATTTTTAGAATGCCAATCATCAAATATACTAATGTCAATACCTGGGAGGAAAGCTTTATTCCTAATTAGAGGTTGTAGTGCACTAGAAAAACCTCTTCTTCCGACGTGGGCAGCAATATTATGCCAAACCTTAAGTGTAGGCATCAAAATGAAATTATTTCTGACACCAAGAGGAAGGTCAGCCAGATCAACAGATAAAAGACTAAGAGGCGAAAGAGGGTCACAGCACCAAGTAGATTATTATTATTATTATTAAGAGATTATTTGTGCATGGCAAGCCCAGTAATAATATAAAAGGTTAGGAAGTGCCTGCCCCCCCTCATCTGTAGGTAGTTGTAAAATCTCTATCTTTAGTCTAGATTTCTTCCCATGCCATATAAATTTAGAAAGATATCCCTCAATCTCTGAGAAAGTTTTAATTAGGGGTGCAACAATACTCGTATTGATATTGAACCGTTCGATACAGTGCTTTCGGTTCGGTACGCATATGTATCGAACAATACAAAATTTTTAATTTATTTTATCAACTTTTCTTCTGACGATTCTGTCTGTGTTGAGAGCTCAGTGGATCTGCGTTCGACTACTCCGCCTAGGCTGCACTGTTAAGCGCAGATCCACTGAGCGCAGGGCAAGCTAGCGAGACAGAAGTTAAGCTGTTGTTGCAACATCACGAGATCTCTACTGGTGGCCAAAAATGGACTCACAAGTTCAGTCTGCCATAACCTCATGCCTCCTTTGCCAGTCCAATGACAAAACTGCACATACTAATCCTGCTCCTCTCCAACCCGTCCCACTGCCTGATGGACCGTGGAAAAAACTTGGTCTTGACATTGTTGGGCCTTTTGATACTGCAATACCTGCTTGTAGATACGTCATAACATTGACTAACTACTACTCCAAATGGCCTGAGCTTGCCTTTTCACCTTCTGCTACTACTGATGATGTCATTCAGTTCCTCTCATCTGTCTTTAGTCGTCATGGCAACCCAGAGAACATCGTAACTGACAATGGTACACAGTTCACCTCTGTAATGTTCACCTCATTCCTCCAGAATAGAGGCATCTCCCACAGCAGAACATCTGTCTACTACCCCGCTGCAAACGGAGCAATCGAACGGTTTCATTGTGCCCTCCGCACCTGTATCCAGACAGTAATCCAGCAGTCAAAACCATGGAAGGCGACTGTGCTGGATTGGCTTCAAGTTTACCGTGCAACACCGCATGCAACTACTTCCCTCTCTCCCTATGAACTCCTGTATGGCAGGAAGATGCATACTAAACTGGATGTCCTCCCTTTGCCTCCTGCTGTGTCTCCACTGTATGATGTTGCACGTCACTCAGTTCAGAAATATCAGTTGAAAATGCAACGTTACACTGATGGTAGGCGTCACGCACGGAAACCTTCTTTTCTACCAGGAGAGAGTGTGAGGATAAGGAAACCCCACCATGTCCCTAAAGGACATCCCAGATTTACCCCTCCTGTAACAGTAACAAAAGCCAAAGGCTCGAATGCCTTCTTGCTGAGTGATGGAAAGATTTGGAATGCCACTCATCTAGCACGTTGTCGCCCAGTGACTGAAAAGAATGCTGACACTGCTAGGTTGCACCACACCCAGAATGGCTCACCTACTGCCAGAAGACTGCCACGCGTCAAGTACAAGCCTCACTGGCACAAAGACTATATTGTACCATAATAGGTTGCTTGAAAAAGGACATTAGAGAAATGTCATTACTTGTTCTATTTTGGGTTTAAGAAGAACTAATTTCCTGCCACCAATGCACTAAG
This sequence comes from Neolamprologus multifasciatus, assembly GCF_963576455.1. Taxonomy (NCBI): domain Eukaryota; kingdom Metazoa; phylum Chordata; class Actinopteri; order Cichliformes; family Cichlidae; genus Neolamprologus; species Neolamprologus multifasciatus. The sequence goes on from NC_140441.1 coordinate 24,967,008, forward strand.
AAAAAAATTGTAATAGAAAAACTGGAATAATTTCTTTTCATTTTACAATTTCAGGCTTATTTAGCTTTTCTAGTTGTAGTATTCTGATGTTATAACTATTGCGACATTTAAGTTCACCAGTGTATGTTTGGTTTGCTAAACAGTGAATTACTTTATTTCTGTACTACGCTATTTGGTGAACTCTTTTTATAAAGAGAGAGGAGATGTTGTGTTCTGTAATGTTTATATCATATTGCACCATTAGAGGGTGGTGTCACAAAATAAGAGTAAAGCGGAGTCGGTAAAGGTTTAGAGTTAGAATATAGTTAGATGGCTAGCTGATAACTGATGTGTGTCACTGCCAGTGGCGTGTCCAGCGGGGTGACCTGGGGGGGCACAGGCCACCCCCCAGACTGGCCACCCCAGGTGCCACCCCGAAGTTAAAACAATAAAATTTAATGAAATATCGAATGTACGATTATTGTTTCACAGTGAAGCTCAGATATCCGAGGGTAAGTGAATGCAGCACCGGCTTCTGCACTATGAGCATCATGTTAGCAAAGGTAGGAGAGCCAAGCACGAAAGACAGCACCGCAGAAAACATTTTTTCGGGGAAAGATTAACAAGTTAACATAGCTGGACTAGCCATCGGACATTTGCACGGTGGGCTGATGACTTTTTTTTTTTTTGTAACGGCATGAACAATGAGAGGTGGTGGTTTAGCCAGATGCTGGCCGATTTGTAAAAATAACTCTGTTGTTTGGTGGTGGCTATGACGGAGCTTCCACAGATGGATGAGGGAAGGTGAGGCAGCAGGAGGAGAGACCCGAGGCAGCCGCCGGTCCGAGTGTCAGGTGAACTGAACTTCAGGTAAGAAGTTATGACCTGCAGTCTATCTGGGTCAGATATAAACCAAGTTTAGGTGGAGTTTATTTTCGTTGTGCTAACTTTTTACAGTCAGTTACAATAACTCCTACTGCGTGAGCTAGCATAACGTTTCTATACAGCTGTTCGGTTGCTATGATGTTACTGATAGTGAACTTTATTTTATTCACAAGGTTAGTTAGTAGAGTTGCCAACGGCTCCTTAAAAATGGAATGGTCCCTCATTCAGAGAAAACATTACGAGTTTCGTGTTGAGCTGAGAAGAGACGCAGTTTGTCCCGGACTTTAGCTAGAATGGAAAAAGACACAAAGCTGGAGTTATTCTGTCTTTATGCTGCACAGCTGTCTCTTCTCTCACCCTCCCTCTTCTGTTTCTACTTCAATCATGAAACTGATCAATGATCAGCTGATCGGCTTTTCTCTCTTGTTTATTTATCACCCACTTTGCGCCAGAAACAGGAAACCAGCGGATGTCACGCTAAACAACAGCAGCACGTTTAAGCTTGATCAGCTGTTGTTAGAATTTATTTAATATTAATTTCTAGTATCAGCTGATGTTTGCTGGAGCCACAGCTGTAAAGCTGCTGGTCATGATATCGGTTTGGATATGTGGTGAGAGGAAAACATGAAGATGAAACCAGGAGATGTCCTTACTGAATCATCAGAGCTGAACAGGTGATGGAGAAACAGGTTTACCTTTTAGGTGACATAAATGAGTTGAAGGGAAGTTATCAACTGTTTCTGAGAGACAAATAACATCAGGATCCTTTTCTAAGTAGCTGACAGCTTACAGCTGTGCAGGGGCGGATCTAGCAAAGTGTTGCCAGGGGCCCAGGTAGGGCATTAACAGGGAGAGGGGGGCACAAAGAAATACTTTTCTTTCTTATTCTCATTTAAAATGTCTGGCTGTTATTAAATAATTATCTGAAGCTTACAACCAAAGTTTTTATCTGATGTAAAATGTATAGAAATCATACATATACCAAAAAGACAGTGTACATCACTGTCACAACAGCGTTTGTTTTCATTCAAAGGCTTTATGGCTTTAATACCTGGTGGGCCGGTCTGTAGTCAAAATGCCCAATTTTTTGTCCCAGTCCAGCCCTGCAGGTTAATACTGGCAGTGTCACCATGCCAGCTGACTGTATTTCATCATCAGCCAGTGTTGTTCTTTATACATCAATATTACCAAAGTTTACCACAAGGCAGCATAGAAAGTATTTACTTGCTTTCAGGTTTTATTCAAATGTTAGTCTTTTCATTTGTTTCCCCACTTTTTTCCTGTTTCAAAATCAAACACCAGTTTGTGAGAAGATTATCTTTTTTTAAGAGGCAGATAAAGTTTTGCATTGGCATTGGCTAATTTGTCAATTGTTTGTTACAAATGTTCGTATTTTAATATTCAAAAATGTTTTTACCCAAAACATATGTGCACTACATGTCAGTAAAAATACTATGCAAATATTGATGTCCTTGAATGCTGAATAAACACTGACTGATTGTATCTCTTGTACTTTATCAACGCAGTATTTAAAAACTTTGCACCATACTGGTTAAAATCTCATTCTAATAAGAGTTCGAAGCACATTCGGTTATTAGGTTTATAGGGTTATTGAATTATGGTTAACGGTTGGTAGAATTGTTTTTAACATTATCTGCCAATTACATCTGCCACCCTTCTCCAAATCTGTGCCCCTACCTGGCCCCCCAACAAAAATTTTCTAGACACGCCACTGGTCACTGCTACCTCTTCGATGTTAGTCTGTGCTGAATTCATTAAAGAGCACTGTTCTTCATGAGGACTGGTTTATTACCGGCCGCTACTACATAAGTGAAATCCAACAGTGCCACAGTTTGTACGGGACAAGTATCAGTTGTCTTTTAATCCAGCGCATTGATGAAACTTTGTGCATCTTTAGGCGAATCAAACTTGTGTTCAGTGCCATTGTGATTCAACACGAGCGTCGCTGGGTAGCGCATTCTGAAGCGGATGCCCTTGTCAATTAAAGTGAAACACTGGTCAGTGTAAATGGCTCATAGGGACAAAGAAACCTTTAAATTAAACCCTATCACCTGATATCAAGTGTCAAACAATATCAAAGCTGTAAAATCTGTTTACAGTCAGAATTTTTTAAAAACTATGATTATAAATAAATTGTGTCCTTGGGCAAGACACTTCACCCGTTGCCTACTGGTGGTGGTCAGAGGGCCCGGTGGCGCCAGTGTCCGGCAGCCTCGCCTTTGTCAGTGCACCCCAGGGTGGCTGTGGCTACAATGTAGCTTGCCATAACCAATGGGTGAATGTGTGTGTGAATGGGTGGATGACTGGATGTGTAAAGCGCTTTGGGGTCCTTAGGGACTAGTAAAGCGCTATACAAATACAGGCCATTTACCATAAATTCAAACAAGTGAGCTTTTCTCTTTGTGCTGAATATCAACACTGATTTCTTAGACTGTAAGCTTTACTTCAGCACAGTTGTAGAAGCCGTCACTCCAAATGTCTTTTGATATCAAGAAAAAATACCTTTTCAGTACACGGCCTGAAGTTCTTGTCCGACATCTTCTGCCATCAGCTTTGTCTGCTGGTTTGAAGACAATAAACCACAAAAAGATGATTTAGTCACTTTGTCTGCGTCATGCAGCTCGAATGTGTCGTGTAACGATGTTGAATTGTTATCCCTCTGCTGTGTCAGTAGGATTGTACTGTACAGCATCTCATTGACATGTGAGGAATGCTAATGTAACACGATAACAGGCGTCTGGTCTTACATCATTAAAATATAAAGGGCAGGAGATATTTATTTTATAGCTGACTGATATTACTAAATAGATAGAATTTACTAAATAGCTGGATGAACATGAAATTATGTCCATCATTACAAATGACCATGAGAGTCACCAGAATAAATTCAACTGGACACTCAAAAGACGTCCTTAAATGTCCTTTAAGTGGCAGAACAAATGAACAAACAGTTAATCGCTTACTTGAGATGAAATCTGCTCAGCTACTTTGGTTCCTCCTTTAACAGGATTACTTCTCAGGAGTAAGGCCATCATGCAGTCCAGCAACCTTTATGGTTCTGCTTTGATTCACCAAGAACTATTAGGAAAACCTTCCAGCGCCTCCTGTGAAAGACACAGGGATAAACACACAAACATTTATTAACATGTTCCACAGTCTTCCAGTTTGATTTTCTCATCCTGTGGACAACAACGTACATGGATGCAGGTTTATTGTTAACTTTTGTAAGGTTTATTTACTAAATATATCCAGCTGCAGCTCCACTGTGATCCTGAACTGGATAAGCACTTAAGAAACGTGTCAATAAATGGACATACATCAGCTTATTATATTTATCCAAACAGACGGGACCAATAATGCTTCACTGAGTTAAAGACTTTAACAGACTCTTCTATGTAAGAATGTCTCGTGCTGATAGACCTGCAAACTTGACAACAAAGGTTTTTCAGACTACATGTAGCTGTCCTCAATGTCAGCTAACACATTTACATTTATGTCACACTTATTTCTGCTTTCCCAGTTTTATCATTATTACTTACATTTTGATTAGATACCTTGAGTTTGTAAATGATCAGATTACATAACTGGAGTACAATTCAAAACAATTCATGTATCCAATTCAAGGTCCCTATCCCAGCTGATACAGGACAAAGACAGGACAGGCTGCCAGTTATCGCAGGGCTAAGACAATACGTGTAACAGAAAATCCACTTAAATGTTTGATATTTCTAATAATAATCATAATTATGACTATTTTTTAAAAATATTATCTAAAGGTTTCTTTATAAATATATTTAGATTTTATTTTACAACCCCTAAAATATAAACCTGAGCTGTTTCAGATTCTGAGCTCTGACCTCAGTGACCAGGCTGTGTCCTCACTGCAGCTCCCTCTTGGAAGGACTTCTGCTTCTTGTCTTCCCCCAGTGATGACCGCCTGCCTTTAATATCACGTACTGTACCTGAGAAACAAAAAGGACAAACACTTGCCTTCATTTAAGAAGTACATTTATACAGAGATAATCTATGGAAACACATTAGTTCACCCTTTGGGAGGAATCAGTTCCTGTAAAACATTTCTGTAAATCAAAATCGTGGAGAATGAATGAAACGAGTTCTTCAGGTGACTCAGCAGACCCACACTGACAAATGAAACTTCTGTGGAAGAAGAATCTGGATTTTTGGATTTCAAGTCCAGTCCTGGTTTAAACTATTAAGGATTAAGCAACAGTGCTCATCTTTGCTCTTCTGAAATCTGTGTTAAACAACAACAAACACAAATTAGTAACAAAAATACAGCTGAGTCGAGGCTTTACAAACCACCGGCAGCCATAACACGAAATTTTAATCTTCAAATGTTTCTGAGCCGTCAGCCGCGGCTGATGTGGCTTCACTCCACATCAGCCGCTTTGCTAGCTAAAACTCCGGTGTCGGCACATAAAGACGCTGTCATAGCCTGTGAATGATGTTGATTACCTGCGTATATAATCGCGTGATTGGCTGGACTATGGGATAAGGTGGCATCGTTCTAATCCCATACGGGAGCAGCCAGTCACTCACTGACTAACACTGCAAAACAGAATTGCTAAAGTTTTCATTTTAATTTCAATTCAGGTTAGATTTTTTTTTGTGTGTGTGCGCAACGCAGATTTTCTGTACGCAGAGACCGTGCCAGCAGTGTGCAATTGCGCACACACGCAGCTTAGAGGAAACATTGCAATTGAGTCTAACAACAGATTAAATGCCATGTTGAGGCTGTCATTTTTATCATCTACATGAATGTTAAAATCACCCAAAATAATTATTTTATCTGAGCTGAGCACTAAATCAGATAAAAAGTCTTAGAAATCAGACAGAAACTCAGTGTACGGCCCAGGTGGACAATAGAGGATAACAAATAAGACTGTTTTTTGAGTTTTACAGCTGGGGTGGACAAGGCTAAGTGTCAGGCTTTCAGATAAATTAGAAGTCTGTCTAGGTCGTTCGTATATTAATAGGCTGGTGTGAAAAACTGCTGCCACTCCGCCCCCTCCGCCTGTGCTTCGAGGTTTCTGATAGTTAGAATGACTCGGGGGCGTTGATTCATTTAAACTAACATAATGATTCTGCTGCAACCAGGTTTCTGTAAGACAGAGTAAATCGATTTGTTGATCAATTATTAAGTCATGTACTAACAGAGACTTGGAGGAGAGAGACCTAATATTTAATAATCCACATTTCACTGTCTTACTCTTTGGTTCAGATGTGGATACTGTATTGTTCTTTCTTTGTGATTTTTTATGTTTAAGTTGTTTGTTGCTGGTTTTTAGTTGGTTTTTTTTTGTCTGTTTGGGAGCTGACACCGTCTCAATGGAAATGGGGTTTTGGGGGGGGTGGGGGGGTAGCAGGAGAAGAGAAGCTGCAGAGAGGCATGAAAGACTGCAACTCTGCTTCCTGGTCCCAACTCTGGATAGTCATATTTTTGGGGGTTTAATAAATTTGTCCATATTTCTAGAAATGACAGCTGCTCCATCCAAAGTGCTCACCTCTGTTTTCTACACAGACACACGTACACATATCACTGATCACATCACATGTTCACTGTTGCAAACACATACGACACGTTCACATTTCTGACTGACTTGACTGACTTGATACTTGACACCAGATGTGACAAAGGGGTGGATGTATGTATGGATATTTGTTTCTTTTGTTGCAGGAGCAGGAGGAGACCAGAGGGGGGATTTTAGGGTCACGTGAGAGTGTGGGCCCTGCAGATTTAACCTTTAGCTGCAATTTTTCTGGACTACTGAAGACTACTAAAGAAAGCCCAGCAGAGGATGTACTTCTTGAGGCAGCTGAAGAAATTCAACCGGCCAACACGGACGATGAACCAATTCTACACCGCAATCATCGAGTCCATCCTCACCTCCTTCATCACCGTGTGGTACGCTGGAGCCACTATCAGGGACAAACAGAGACTGCAGCGTGTTGTGCGCTCTGCTGAGAAGGTGATTGGCTGCAGACTCCCATCTCTGCAGGACCTGTACACCTCCAGGACACTGGGGCGTGCAGCTCGGATCACAGCTGACCCTTCTCACCCTGGACACAGTCTGTTTGACCTGCTCCCCTCAGGCAGGAGGCTCTGGTCCATTCGCACCAGAACCTCTCGCCATAAGAACAGTTTCTTCCCATCTGCTGTTGGACTCATGAACAATAACCATATGACTGTTCCCACCACTAACACATGACCCTACACTGTGTTAACTGCATCATTCCATGTTTGGCACTGATCACCACCTGCACTCATGTATATATCTATCTACTTAGCACTTTTAATTTTTATTTTTATGTCTATTTAAGCATTGTCTGACAGTATGTTTGCACTAAGTACCGCAGCAATTTCCTAATGTTGTAAACCTGCTCAACATTTGGCAATAAAACCCTTTCTGATTCTGATTTTGTGTGAAGGGAACTTTGTTTACTGGCTATGTGCTGGTGATACTATCATATTGTGTTGTTGGGAAAATTAGTATACAGTGTGAAACATACTGTGTTGAAACCAGTGTCACTCTTTTTTACAGCAGCAGATTGGTAACTTTATGATTTACAGGACCTCTGGAATGTTGACCTAGGCCTGACCTGCAGGACTCTCCACTGCTAATGTTTGTTTCTCTCTAAGAGTGCTTGTGGAGGATTCAGCACACATACAGACAGACAAGTGACGATGAAGCATTATGTGCAGTGATCACAGAATAGTTTGATGTTGGGCTCATTATCTGACCATTATTGAGCTCAGAGTTAAAATAAGTGAGTGACATTGCTTAAGGAAAGTCACTGATTACAGTAGTGTGTAATAAATACAGGGTGGGCCATTTATATGGATACACCGTAATAACATGGGAATGCTTGGTGATATCAAAGTCCTGTTTGTGGCACATTAGTATATGTGAGGGGGCAAACTCCTCAAGATGGGTGGTGACCATGGTGGCCATTTAGAAGTCGGCCATCTTGGATACAACTTTTGTTTTTTCAATAGGAAGAGGGCCATGTGACACATCAAACTTATTGGTAATGTCACAAGAAAAACAATGGTGTGCTTGGTTTCAACGTAACTTTATTCTTTCATGAGTTATTTACAAGTTTCTGACCACTTATAAAATGTGTTCAATGTGCTGCCCATTGTGTTGGATTGTCAATGCAACCCTCTTCTCTAGGGATGGGTATTGATAAGATTTTCACAATTCCGATTCCATTTTCGATTCTGTTTAACGATTCGATTCTTTATCGATTCTCTTATCGATTCTTATTTTTTTTTAAAAAGGTGAACACTAAAGTCGATTAGCTTAGAACTTTGTTTTATATCTTCTCTTTGAACAAGATAGAAATTTAGGAGTAACATGGCCTTACAAACCCAACAGTGAGATCTTAAGAGATCCACAGCCTACGGCTCTTCAATGGGGTGTCACAGGGTCCCCAGGAAAAAAAATTGTAAATGTAAAATAATAAAATAAACATTCTTCTGTAGCAATAACAAAGTGTAACATAAATTATTCTGTAGCAATTACACAAGAATATCCAGTAATGTCCCTGCCTACAATTAAACACATTCACTTACCAAAGTGAAATCGGGGGCATCTGCTGTGGCAAATGGGTGCAAGCCTTTTACCACAAACTTAGTCACTGCTCGGTGACATTCGTCTATCCTGGCCTGAAAGGAGACGCTACCGGTAGATTGCAGCGAGAACTGCCAGCATCTGAGCCAGACTCTGTCTGTCTCTCTCATCATGGTCACCTAAACGCACAGTAATGGCAGGTTTTGTAATAAGGCAGATCACGCTAACATAATATGCACTGTTAGTTGATTATTTACCTGCTGCATTAACGGGAGAGGACGTGCAAACGTTACCGCTGCTGCTGGGTTGAGATTCACGAGTCCGGAGCGGAATTAAAGACACGACATTCATTTAAGGTCATCGCGTGTTTTGTGAGCAAATGCTTTTGCATATTTGTAGTGTTTCCTCCCTTAAATGAAATATCTACTTTGCAAGTATTGCAAGTTGCCCTGTTGTCATCCGTTCTCGTAAAGCATAACCAAACTTTTGAGCATTTGAGCCGCTTAGGCGCCGTGTTTCCTGCCAGGTAAGCGACGCTCCGCAACGTGGTGACGTCATTCGGGGCGACTGGAATCGATAAGGGAATCGTTTGCAAAAATGGCAAACGATTCCAAGGAATTGAAACAGTGGGAACCGGTTCTCAACAAGAACCGGGTTTCAATACCCATCCCTATTCTTCTCCCACTCTTCACACACTGATAGCAACACCGCAGGAGAAATGCCAGCACAGTCATCCAGTATCTGTAGTTTCAGGTGCTGCACATCTCGTATCTTCACACCATAGACAATTGCCTTCAGATGACCCCAAAGATAAAAGTCTAAGGGGGTCAGATCTGGAGACCTTGGGGGCCATTCAACTGGCCCACGACGACCAATCCACTTTCCAGGAAACTGTTCATCTAGGAATGCTCGGACCTGGCACCCATAATGTGGTGGTGCACCATCTTGCTGGAAAAACTCAGGGAATGTGCCAGCTTTAGTGCATAAAGAGGGAAACACATCATCATGTAGCAATTTAAAATATCCAGTGGCCTTGAGGTTTCCATTGATGAAGAATGGACCCACTATCGTTGTACCCCATATACCACACCAAACCATCACTTTTGTTGTTCTAACAGTCTTGGAGGGATCCATCCAATGTGGGTTAGTGTCAGACCAATAGCGGTGGTTTTGTTTGTTAACTTCACCATTCACATAAAGGTTTGCCTCATCACTGAACAAAATCTTCTGCGTGAACTGAGGGTCCTGTTCCAATTTTTGCCATTCTGCAAATTCTGTGTGCTGATCTGGGTCATCCTCATTGAGATGCTGCAGTAGCTGGAGTTTGTAAGGGTGCCATTTGTGAGTAGCTAATATCCGGGTGTTCGACTAATGCCACTCTCCAGTGACATGCGGCGAGTGCTACTCTGTGGGCTCTTGCTGAATGAAGCTAGGACAGCCACTGATGTTTCTTCATTAGTGACAGATTTCTTGCATCCACATTTTGGCAAATTCAACACTGAACTGTAACATGGGAGATGGGTGGTCTCGTAGGGTGTCTTGCATTGAAATCTGCTGCAATGACCCTATTACTGCGTTCACCAGATATCAACACAATTTCGATCCGCTCCTCATGTGTTAATCTCTTCGACATGTCAATGGCTGTGAACAAAGAGAAACTTGTAAATAACTCATAAAAGAATAAAGTGACGTTGAAATCAAGCACACCATAGTTTTTCTTGTGACATGACCAATAGGTTTGATGTGTCACATGGCCCTCTTCCTATTGAAAAAACAAAAGTTGTATCCAAGATGGCCGACTTCTAAATGGCCACCATGGTCATCACCCATCTTGAGGAGTTTGCCCCCTCACATATACTAATGTGCCACAAACTGGACTTTAATATCACCAAACATTCCCATGTTATTACAGTGTATCCATATAAATGGCCCACCCTGTACATTAATGAGAACTACTACTCATATTTTTGTGTACTAATATAATTTCATTATTTTAGCACACGATTTGGTTAGTTGTAAAAGGAGGAACTTAAAGAGCTACTGTTTACGTTTTTCCTTTGAGTACATTTCACAGCTTGTACTTTTTCTTTTTTTTTTTTACTTGAGTAAAGAAGTTTCTTCAGTATTTAAACTTTTACTGGAGTATTTATTTAACATGGTTATCTGTACTTCTACTTGAGTAAAGAAAGTCTGTACTTTTGCCACCTCTGCTGATCTGTAGAAAACAGTCATGCACTGAAGCAGTTAACACAAAATAGTTTTTACAAACAATCACATGATCCTGAGTGAAAGTGAAAGTGTTCACCTAACGCTACAAAAGGAGTGGTCAGAATCCTTACCGTACTACACTGACTACACACTAGACTGAAAGGATTTGTGTACAATAATAGGACAATAATTTTACTGCCAATACTGTAGAGACAAAAAAAATATTGGATGACAGCATTAGATCAACATCTCTCTTCTGTCAAGGTAGGATGTTTCATGCTGTTCTTTTTTCAGTGATGTTTATGTTATGTGCACGATTAAGAAGACAAAAAATTAACTAATCGATTCACAAAGCTAAGGAAAAATGTTTCTCGATCAGTGTTATTATTGATCAGTATTACCGCTGCAAATGGTGTAGACCAAGCTTGTTCTAAATACTTTTTATATTCTGTTTAATCTACAGTAATGATCATAATCTATAAAATGACAAGTTTGGAGTGGCTGTCATGTGAGGACCACATATCTGTGAAAAACAACTGTTAATAACCTTAGGAAAATAAACCTACATCTTTTTTTTTTTAAAAAGTATATAAAGAATCTTGATGAAAAACATCACAGCTAAATGAAGTCTTGAGCACAGTGTGACATGGTTAAATGAATGTTTCTACAGCATTTCTATGGAAAATGAAGGCAGCATAGTGGAAAAACTGAACATTTAGTCAACCAAGTGATTTCTGAGAAACGTTCATCTGATAGTGTTGGTGGAGCCCGCAACTGTTCAACTTGTCTGTTTGGTTAAACCGGACATGGCAGACGTTCCCCTCTCTGTCATCAACCCTTTCATTACTAACGTGCTAAACGAGTTATTAAATGTTTCATTGAAAAGCTCAAGACACTGTTAACAAAACATGGACAGGCCCATGAGAACACCTACCCTAAACAGCAAATACTTGAGAAGGAAATCTGTTATTTTTCTTCAATTTTACTCATTTGTTTTTTGTAGCTCATGCTTATGATAGTGCTGAAATCAGTTAAATACTTTCCTCTCATTACTTTCAGAGAGAAACATACTGAATAAATTGGAGCAAATTTGGGAGTCTGTGTAAACAATGGAGGTAAAATATATGAAACAAAATGCTGTCCTCATTATGTATTGTGTTTGTGTAAATAAATTTTTATGTGTATTTTCTATATTCTACAAGTCCAGTCAGGTTCCTGAAGACACGAAGAAGAAAAGCAAAAGTCAGTCTGCTGTTACCTCTAAACACAGAAGTAAGTAAAAATTAACACCAATTCGAAAAGAACTGGGATGCTTGAGAGACGATTGGGAGACCCACAAGCTCAGGCAACATGAAAGTATCGGGGTTGGATTGTGGTGGTGCGGGACCTTCAGACTCTGTTTTATAATAAAAATATAAAATAGGAGTCATGTGAGCATGCTTGCAAGAACGTGTTAGTAGCCTGGCCGCTGCATTTTTGTATAGCTTGGAGGCATAAAAAGAGATGATTTGTCCAATCTGGACACAGGGCATTACAATAATCTAAAAGGTCCTATGTGATAACCAGTCTAAGGCAGATCCAGATATACCAGCCAAAACCTTCAGCCTGTTGAGTAGGATTTTGTGGTCAATGAGATCGAAAGCTGCGCTAACATCAAGCAAAATGATCACAGAACAATTTCCTGCATCAGAAGCCATTAGCAGATCAGTATAGACCCTTAAGAAAGTGGTCTCAGTGGAGTGCTGCTTTTAAAAGGCAGACTGAAATGGGCTGAAAATCTGTAATCTGCATAGTAAGGACCAGAACTGATTTTGGGGGAAAAAAATTCCAGTAATTTACTTATAAATGGCAATTTTGAAATAGGCCAAAAGCTATTAGTAGAGCTAAGATCTAGATTCTGGGGAATGCTGGAATATGACACAAGCTGGGGAACTAAACACACATAAACGGGTGGGTTTAGGAGATTTGAAAACCATTGCATTTTGTCTTTATTTACATTTTGCACATTCTCTGAATTTTTACTTAAACAAATGTAAAATAATTGTGTAATGGTTAATACTATAATCTCAGTAACACATCACATAGGACAAAAATCAAAATTAATGATCAAGCCAGACTTGAAAATGGAATGAAAGTTGCATTTGAGAATTTGTGATTTCACAATATGATAAGGCAAATGGTAAATAGTTGACCTAAGCTATATTTTGAAATAGGTCAGCCTAAAGGGTGCAATGGATTAAAAAGATTTATTTGGTTCTTGTGTGAACACGGTCATTTATTTTAGAAGGAGAAAATTCTTTGGAAGTAATAATAATTATTTTATCCACAGTGGACAGCTTATTGGAAGAACTGGACTTGATGAAGTACTACAGAGAGAAGCTATCACTCAGCAGAATACTTGAGATCAGTAAGAAGTCCATCACTAATGAACCTGCAAAGTGTAAACCAGACCTTCCATGGCATTTTCTAAAGAAACTAATGATGTTTAATGTCACTTGTATAAATGTGAAATGTACATCAGAGTGTGAGTCAAACAGTGATGATGAATCAGGGAGTACAGACACAGATCTTGATAATATGATTGACAGTCCAAACACAGATGACATGGTGAACCCCCTCGACATAATCACTGCTCTCTTTCTGTGTTCTGATGGTTTTGTACAGCAGGAAATGACACTAAAAATGTCCATGTGTCAGTTCTCTGTCCCTCTGCTGCTTCCCAATTGTGACAAAGGACAGTGCACACTCATGCTGTGGGCCATGAGAGACATTGTTAAAAAGTACAGACCTCAGTCCCTTTCACAGTCAAAGGGCTTCATTGAAGAAAGAATTGTTCTCTCTGAACTTCCAATGGTCTCTTTTGTCAGACTGGGTGAGTGCTCCTTGTCCAAGTCAGAGATTCTCAATAAACTTCTGAGTAATGCTCAGCAGTACCACGACACCTTTGTTCACCACAACATGGAGTGTGGTGACAGTCCAAAAAGAATTTCCAATGGACTGACTGAAATTACTTGGTATCTTCCTTGTGGAAACACAAACATTGATATTTTCAGTCAGCCAGTGGCTGTAGCTAACCTCCGTGGGGACATTGCTTCATTTGAAACACAATACTCCTTTTTGTGTCAGACATCTGCAGCAGTTTTTGTCTTCTTTGATCATTTGGATTCTGAGTCTGAGACTTTGATCAGCCAGAATTACAAAGCACAGATCTTTTTGGTGGGTAACTGTGAGAGCAAACGCTTCAGTTTAGAGGCTCTGAAAAAATTGGTAACTAAGGTGGGTTTGAATAAAAACAACATCATTCTTAAGACAAAGCAGAAAAATGATGCAGACTTTGGAATAGAGTTGAGGAAACAAGTGAGAAATGTGATTGAAAAATCAGAGATGAAGATTAAAATTGAGGAGATGGTGGATGTTGCCCATGAACTGGGAATCCTGGTTGATGAAGATGCACCAGAGTGCCAGACTGCTAAGGAAAATGCAAAAACCATCACTGCAGTAATTCAAGACATCCATAAATACAAAGAAGAACAGCTTCCCAGACAAGGCCAAATATGGAAAACACTGACCCTGTTAGAGAAGGAAGAGTTTCGACTTCAAAATATTGAGTCTAAAAATGTAGAAGATTACAAAAGCAATCTTCAGAAACAGAAAGAAGAACTACGGAAAAAACAGAACTCTTATGAGATGTCAACAGCTATGACAAACTTCATCACTGGGATATCAAGGCCAGGAACAGAGAAGTTTTATTTCCTGAAATGGATGCGAATGAACCTTGATAATGTGTCTGATCTAAAACTGTCTGAAGTCACGGAGAAATATAAAGAAAATTTTAAAAACTCTGAGATTAAAGAAATTGACAAACAAATTTCCAACAGCTCACTGGGGATTGAACACTTCTTCCGTGAAATGGGTCAGATCTATGAATCTTCACTGTCTCTTCCAGATACAGACCCATCACGTCAACAATTGCAGCATCTGCCCAAACTGTGTGCAGAGTTGTTGATTGATGGACTTCCTCTTGAGCTTGTAGATGGAGATGCATCCAACATACCTCTCAGATGGGTGAGTGATGTTCTCTCTCAGCTCAGTGACCTGGTGTCTCCAAACAGAAAGATACTGGTAGTGGCAGTTCTTGGAGTTCAGAGCACAGGAAAGTCCACTCTCCTTAACACCATGTTTGGAGTGCAGTTTGCAGTCAGCAGTGGTCGATGTACTCGAGGTGCCTTTATGTTGCTCATCAGAATCAGTGAAGACATAAAAAACGTCCTAAACTGTGACTTCATGGTGATCATTGACACTGAGGGCTTAAAGTCACCAGAACTTGCACAACTGGACAACAGCTATGAGCACGACAACGAGCTTGCAACACTTGTTGTGGGGCTGAGTGATGTCACCATTGTCAATATTGCAATGGAGAATTTAACTGAAATGAAAGACATCCTACAAATAGTTGTGCACGCTTTTCTCAGGATGAAGGAGGTGGGCAAAAAGCCTAAATGTCAGTTTGTTCACCAGAATGTGTCGGATGTTTCAGCCCATGATAAGAACTTACGAGACAGGAAACTGCTCCTGGATCAGTTAAATGAGATGACTCAGGCAGCAGCCAAAATGGAAAAGAAAGAGGGGAACAAGAGCTTCACTGATGTGATGGAGTACAGTCCAGACACTGGGAACTGGTACATTCCTGGACTGTGGAATGGAAACCCACCAATGGCACCAGTTAATGCAGGATACAGTGAGGCTGTATTTGAGCTCAAGAAAAACATCATCCAACTACTGAGAAACTGTGAGTCATCTGCTAATGATATCATGGAGTTTAAAGAGTGGGTGAAAAGCCTGTGGAATGCAGTAAAGCATGAAAACTTTATCTTCAGCTTCAGAAACAGCCTCGTAGCTGATGCATACATGATGCTCTGCACACAATTTAATGAATGGGAGTGGAAATTCAGAAAAGAAATGTACACCTGGGTAAGAGAAGCAGAAACTAAAATTTCAAATTTTGGTACCATTGCAGCAAAATCTGAAACGTCTGACATGAGGGAATTGCTCATATCTTTGAAAAGTGAAGCCTCCACCGTTCTGTCTACATGGGAGACAAAGATTCTGGACAATCTGACACAATATTTCAAGCAAACAGAGAGTCATGTGTATCTGGTTGAAGGATACAAAGAAGAATTCTCAAACAGTGCAAAAGTCCTTCGTTGTGAAATAGAAAATGGTGTAAAGTATCAGCTTGAAGCAGCATCAGAAATCAGACAGGGAATGATAAAAATTGACAATATCAAAGACAATTACAGAAAAGAGATTGAGAAAGCAGTATGTGCATTAATTGATGAATGTCAAAAGAAAAAAATCCAAATGACAGACACCGAGTTGGACAAAGAGTTTGAGAAGATGTGGCGTGAAAGTGTACAAAAACTGTCTTTCTCTAAACAAAATATCTCAGTAGTCACAGAGAGAGTGTCCTTCTATCTGAGAGAAAATCTGGTAAAAAAGGGGAGCTGTGCAAATCAGTTATTAGTTGAAAAGACTCTGCAAGATTGTGGAAAAGATCCTTTCAAATATACACCGGAAGGATGGCGGAACAGGTTTAAACATGAAGCAAAGGTTTTTACTGGTCAGGATCAAATAATGGCAGCACAACATCTGGCTGACAGCATCATATATACTTGCTCAGAGTTTGTGAATGAACAAGTGAAAAGAAAAAACAATTACCATGACACTTACATCCAGGAGATCCTCATCATGATTGATGAGAAGCTGAAAAATAATCCAGAAGTTAAGACAAACATTGAGTTTGAAGTTTCTCTAAAACAGCACATCTGTGGATTTGCAGTCAGAAAGTTTCAGAAAATGCACGAAGATTTCATAAAAGAAAATGATCCGTACAGATATCTGAATAGAACAAAGGAAAAGTTTTGTGATGATTTCAAAGATGTGTTTCATGAACGAGACCAGTGTCAGAAGAAGGCAGAAGAATTCACAAATCGATGCTTGAAGCCTGCCGTTGAAGACTTTGTTAATCGTTCCCTGGGTCCTGATATCATTGATGACATGAGAAAACTCAACCATTTCAGCACACGAATGTTCTTCCAGTATTTAATTTTAATGGATTTACTCTTCAAGGAGGATTTTCAAAACTATCTGAGTTATATTTCCTCATATGAGAAGTATGTAAAGACATGGATACTTGAACAAATAAAGAAGCACTTCTTAAATAAATCATCAATATTTGAGTTTGAGGACCAACATCTACGTTCATGTATTGAAAGCATAAATTCTGCCATCAACAAGTCTAAAACCAAAGAGAGTGATAGTTTGAAGGATTTTGTTGAAGATATTTGTAAAGAACTTGGTGATAAACTGGTCATTTCCCAGGATGCTCTTGGTGCTTTCATGATACTGAACAATGCTGACAAGGAACAGTTTGCTGACTGGCTGAAAACATCTGTGAATGACCTGGAAAAAACTCTTAGAAACAACTTTAAAGAATCTACTTTGGAAATGAAACTACAACATCTCCATGTGAATCCTCAGAATGAGCTTTTCAACAAATTGAGTGGTTGTGGCAAACAGTGTCCATTCTGTAAAGCTCCCTGTGAGGCAGGAGGAGGAAAAGGTCATACTGATCACTTTGCTTCACTGCATAGGCCACAAGGTCTGGGTAGATGCAGGTGGGACGGCACAAAAAAACTTGTCACTGACATTTGCTCATCAATGGTGATCAGTAACAAAAGTTTTCGTTGCAGTAACACAAACAATCAATGGCACCCTTATAAAAAATACAAGGAAATTTATAAAAACTGGCATATTCAGCCAGATGTGAGCCTTGAGGCATCAGATTACTGGAAATATACAATGACAAAATATAACAGTGACTTTGCCAAAGAATATCAAGCAGAAACTGCTGACATCCCAGAAACATGGCATGACATCAACAAAGATCAGGCTGAACAAAGTGTGAGAGAATCATTTCGCATCACATAACGTCTCATATTCCTTCTTGTTTCCTTCTCATCTACAGAAAAACATTACATATATTGTTTTTGTGATACTGAAAAAATCTTTAAGTATTCTATAAGTGAAACTTAAGATACTGTTAGTGCGCAGACAATTAACCAATGTTGCTCAAGGTAAAATAAAAAAAAATTACCGAACAGCTTCTCCTCAGTTTGATTTAATAGAAAGTATTCTGATCTCAAAATTAATTGGGGGGGGGGGGGGGTTACCAAAGAAAATACATGCAGTCAGTGACTAGTGATTTTTATTTTTTTTTTAAATTATCAAGTAGATATGAGATGTGAAAGGTTATAGACTCACTTTCTTTTTTGTCATAGATTCACATTTTTGTTATGGATGACTACATTTTCTTTATTTTTAATAAGAAATTAAAATAAACTGTGCCAATGTTGTGGTTTTGATGAATTTGGCATAAAATATCTTCACATTCGATGCTTTTAAAATCATCTGTGTATGAAAGTTGTTAAAATTAATATGAGTGTCATTAATGTGCATGATAAAATTAACTTTGTGACTTTTTTTACTTCTTATTGGTTAGATGGCATGACGATCAAATCAGGTAAATTATGCTGAGTCACTCAATTCTAACCCTAAATGACCTCAGTGATGTCTATTTGTCACAGTCTTTGTGTCTTTTCCTTTGTAGAGTGTTGTGTGACATAAGACAGGATCTCAGTGATGTGCATGTGTTGTTTTGATTTGCATCAGTCTTAATGCTCTGGAGTAAAAATAAACTATATTCACCCTTAAACATACGACCATATAACTTTTTGTGTATGTGTCTATGACAAAGTGGATGAGCAGGTGGAATACTCTCTACTTGTCTCAGAAGTATTGATTTTTTGCACATTATTCTCTATACAATACAACACAATACAATTTTATTTATATAGCACATTATAAAAACCAGAGGTATGCCACAGTGCTTCACAGAAACCAATTAAGAACAGTAATAAATACAAGCAAATAAAATAATAAAATAAAATAAATACAAATAAAATATACTGACAGATGGGAGACATAACTAACCAATGATACACCAGGCATAGTAGACACGAGATGAAAGGCTGAAGGTTAAATCATAAAAACATTAATAAAAACAGCAAAGTTACAGTACACTTAAAAATGCAGGGTCTAGGAGGCAGGAAAGGCAAGGCTAAATAAATACGTTTTTAAACAAGATTTAAAAGATTCAATTGAATCAGATGCACGAATAGCTTGTGGGAGATTATTCCAACAGAGATGAGATGATGAGATGAGATAGCCTTTATTTGTCAGTTGCAGGTCTTTTGCCCACAACCGAGATGACAGACCTTGCCGACCGTACATACAATAATTCAATTCAATTCAATTCAATTTTATTTATATAGCGCCAAATCACAACAAATGTCGCCTCAAGGCGCTTCATAGATACAGAGAAAAACCCAACAATCATATGACCCCCTATGAGCAAGCACTTTGGCGACAGTGGGAAGGAAAAACTCCCTTTTAACAGGAAGAAACCTCCGGCAGAACCAGGCTCAGGGAGGGGCGGCCATCTGCTGCGACCGGTTGGGGTGAGAGAAGGAAGACAGGATAAAAGACATGCTGTGGAAGAGAGACAGAGATTAATAACAGATATGATTCAAAACAGAGAGGTCTATTAACACATAGTGAGTGAGAAAGGTGACTGGAAAGGAAAAACTCAATGCATCATGGGAATCCCCCGGCAGCCTACGTCTATTGCAGCATAACTAAGGGAGGATTCAGGGTCACCTGATCCAGCCCTAACTATATGCTTTAGCAAAAAGGAAAGTTTTAAGCCTAATCTTAAAAGCAGAGATAGTGTCTGTCTCCCGAATCCAAACTGGAAGCTGGTTCCACAGAAGAGGGGCCTGAAAACTGAAGGCTCTCCCTCCCATTCTACTTTTAAATTCTCTAGGAACAACAAGTAGGCCTGCAGAGTGGGAGCGAAGTGCTCTAATAGGGTAATATGGTACTACAAGGTCATTAAGATAAGATGGGGCCTGATTATTTAAGACCTTGTATGTGAGGAGCAGGATTTTGAATTAAATTCTGGATTTAACAGGAAGCCAATGAAGGGAAGCCAAAACAGGAGAAATATGCTCTCTCTTTCTAGTCCCTGTCATTACTCTTGCTGCAGCATTTTGGATTAACTGAAGGCTTTTCAGTGAGTTTTTTGGACATCCTGATAATAATGAATTGCAGTAGTCCAGCCTGGAAGTAATAAATGCATGAACTAGTTTTTCAGCGTCACTCTGAGACAGGATATTTCTAATTTTAGAGATGTTGCGCAAATGGAAGAACGCAGTCTTACATATTTGTTTAATATGTGCGTTGAAGGACATATCCTGGTCAAAAATGACTCCAAGGTTCCTCACAGTGTTACTGGAGGCCAAGGTAATGCCATCCAGAGTAAGAATCTGGTTAGATACCATATTTCTAAGCTTTTCAGCGCCGAGTACAATGACCTCAGTTTTATCTGAGTTAAGAAGCAGAAAGTTAGTGGCCATCCAAGTCTTTATGTCTTTAAGACATTCCTGCAGTTTAACTAATTGGTGTGTGTTATCTGGCTTTATGGACAGATAGAGCTGGGTGTCATCTGCATAGCAGTGAAAATGTATGCTATGTCTTCTAATGATGCTGCCTAGGGGAAGCATGTATAATGTAAACAGAATTGGTCCTAGCACTGAACCCTGTGGAACTCCATAATTAACCTCAGTGTGTGAAGAGGACTCTCCATTTACATGCACAAATTGGAGTCTATTAGATAGATATGATACAAACCACTGCAGTGCAATACCTGTAATACCTACAGCATGTTCTAATCGCTCTAACAGGATATTATGGTCAACGGTATCGAATGCTGCACTAAGGTCAAGAAGGACGAGCACAGAGATGAGTCCACTGTCAGAGGCCATAAGAAGTATCATTTGTAACCTTCACTAAAGCTGTTTCTGTGCTGTGATGAACTCTGAAACCTGACTGAAACTCTTCAAATAAACCATTCCTCTGCAGATGATCTGTTAGCTGTTTGACAACTACTCTTTCAAGGATTTTTGATATGAAAGGAAGGTTGGAGATTGGCCTATAATTAGCTAAGACTGCTGGGTCTAGAGATGGCTTTTTGAGTAAAGGTTTAACTGCAGCCACCTTGAAGGCCTGTGGTACATAGCCGATTATTAGAGATAGGTTGATCATATATAAGATCGAAGAATTAATCAATGGCAGGACTTCTTTGAGCAGTTTTGTAGGAATGGGGTCTAAAAGACACGTTGATGGTTTGGAGGAAGTAATTATTGAAGTTAACTCAGAAAGATCGATTGGAGAAAAAGAGTCTAACTTAACATCAATGGTACTAAGAGTAGCTGTAGATAATATTACATCTGTGGGATGATTATTGGTAATTTTTTCTCTAATGCTAAAAATTTTATTTGTGAAGAAGTTCATGAAGTCATCACTAGTTAACGTTAAAGGGATGGTTGGCTCAAAAGAGCTCTGACTTTTTGTCAGCCTGGCTACAGTGCTGAAGAGAAACCTGGGGTTGTTCTTATTTTCTTCAATCAGTGATGAGTAGTAAGCTGTTCTGGCTTTGCGGAGGGCTTTCTTATAAAGCAACAAACTATTTCTCCAGGCTAAATGATGATCCTCTAAATTTGTGACACGCCATTTCCTCTCCAGATTACGAGTCATCTGCTTTAGGGTACGTGTTTGATAATTATACCACGGGGTCAGGTACTTCTGATTAGAGACCTTAGTTTTCACCGGAGCTACAGTATCCAGAGTCGTACGTAGTGAGGAGGTGAAATTATTAACAAGATAATCGACCTCTGTTGGGGTATCATTCAGATAGCTGCTCTGCTCTGTGTTGGTACAGGGCATTGACGATGATAACAGTGGCTGGATTATATTCTAAAACTTAGTTACAGCGCTTTCAGAAAGACATCTACTTTGATAAAGTCCACTCTCCACTGCTGTGTAATCAATTATTGTAAATGTAAATGTTATCAGGAAATGATCAGACAGGAGAGGGTTTTCAGGAAACACTGTTAAATGTTCAGTTTATATGCCATATGTTAAAACAAGATCTAGAGTGTGATTAAAGTGGTGGGTGGGTTCTTTTACATTTTGAGAGAAACCAATTGAGTCTAACAACAGATTAAATGCCATGTTGAGGCTGTCATTTTTAGCATCAACATGGATGTTAAAATCACCCACAATAATTATTTTATCTGAGCTCAGAACTAAATTAGATATAAAGTCTGAGAAATCAGACAGAAACTCTGTGTAAGGCCCAGGTGGACGATAGATGATAACGAGTAAGACTGGTTTCTGAGTTTCACAGCTGGGGTGGACAATGTTAAGCATCAGGCTTTCAAATGAATTCAAAGTCTGTCTTGGTCTTTCATTAATTAATAGACTGGTGTGAAAAATTGCTGCCAAACCGCCCCCTCGACCTGTGCTTCGAGATTTCTGGTAGTTAGAATGACTCGGGGGTGTTGATTCATTTAAACTAACATAATCATCCTGCTGCAACCAGGTTTCTGTAAGGCAGAGTAAATCAATTTGTTGATCAATTACTAAGTCATGTACTAACAGAGACTTGGAGGAGAGAGACCTAATATTTAATAATCCACATTTCACTGTTTTACTCTTTGGTTCAGATGTGGATACTGTATTGTTCTTTCTTTGTAAATGTTTAAGTTGTTTGTTGCTGGTTTTTAGTTTGTTTTTTGTCTTTTTGGAAGCAGACACAGTCTCTATGGAGATGGGTTTTTGGGGGGGTAGCAGGAGGAGAGAAGCTGCAGAGAGACGTGTAAGACTGCAACTCTGCTTCCTGGTCCCAACTCTGGATAGTCATGTTTTGAGGGGTTTAATAAATTATAATAGCACATTATAAAAACCAGAGGTATGCCACAGTGCTTCACAGAAACCAATTAAGAACAGTAATAAATACAAGCAAATAAAATAATAAAATAAAATAAATACAAATAAAATATACTGACAGATGGGAGACATAACTAACCAATGATACACCAGGCATAGTAGACACGAGATGAAAGGCTGAAGGTTAAATCATAAAAACATTAATAAAAACAGCAAAGTTACAGTACACTTAAAAATGCAGGGTCTAGGAGGCAGGAAAGGCAAGGCTAAATAAATACGTTTTTAAACAAGATTTAAAAGATTCAATTGAATCAGATGCACGAATAGCTTGTGGGAGATTATTCCAACAGAGATGAGATGATGAGATGAGATAGCCTTTATTTGTCAGTTGCAGGTCTTTTGCCCACAACCGAGATGACAGACCTTGCCGACCGTACATACAATAATTCAATTCAATTCAATTCAATTTTATTTATATAGCGCCAAATCACAACAAATGTCGCCTCAAGGCGCTTCATAGATACAGAGAAAAACCCAACAATCATATGACCCCCTATGAGCAAGCACTTTGGCGACAGTGGGAAGGAAAAACTCCCTTTTAACAGGAAGAAACCTCCGGCAGAACCAGGCTCAGGGAGGGGCGGCCATCTGCTGCGACCGGTTGGGGTGAGAGAAGGAAGACAGGATAAAAGACATGCTGTGGAAGAGAGACAGAGATTAATAACAGATATGATTCAAAACAGAGAGGTCTATTAACACATAGTGAGTGAGAAAGGTGACTGGAAAGGAAAAACTCAATGCATCATGGGAATCCCCCGGCAGCCTACGTCTATTGCAGCATAACTAAGGGAGGATTCAGGGTCACCTGATCCAGCCCTAACTATATGCTTTAGCAAAAAGGAAAGTTTTAAGCCTAATCTTAAAAGCAGAGATAGTGTCTGTCTCCCGAATCCAAACTGGAAGCTGGTTCCACAGAAGAGGGGCCTGAAAACTGAAGGCTCTCCCTCCCATTCTACTTTTAAATTCTCTAGGAACAACAAGTAGGCCTGCAGAGTGGGAGCGAAGTGCTCTAATAGGGTAATATGGTACTACAAGGTCATTAAGATAAGATGGGGCCTGATTATTTAAGACCTTGTATGTGAGGAGCAGGATTTTGAATTAAATTCTGGATTTAACAGGAAGCCAATGAAGGGAAGCCAAAACAGGAGAAATATGCTCTCTCTTTCTAGTCCCTGTCATTACTCTTGCTGCAGCATTTTGGATTAACTGAAGGCTTTTCAGTGAGTTTTTTGGACATCCTGATAATAATGAATTGCAGTAGTCCAGCCTGGAAGTAATAAATGCATGAACTAGTTTTTCAGCGTCACTCTGAGACAGGATATTTCTAATTTTAGAGATGTTGCGCAAATGGAAGAACGCAGTCTTACATATTTGTTTAATATGTGCGTTGAAGGACATATCCTGGTCAAAAATGACTCCAAGGTTCCTCACAGTGTTACTGGAGGCCAAGGTAATGCCATCCAGAGTAAGAATCTGGTTAGATACCATATTTCTAAGCTTTTCAGCGCCGAGTACAATGACCTCAGTTTTATCTGAGTTAAGAAGCAGAAAGTTAGTGGCCATCCAAGTCTTTATGTCTTTAAGACATTCCTGCAGTTTAACTAATTGGTGTGTGTTATCTGGCTTTATGGACAGATAGAGCTGGGTGTCATCTGCATAGCAGTGAAAATGTATGCTATGTCTTCTAATGATGCTGCCTAGGGGAAGCATGTATAATGTAAACAGAATTGGTCCTAGCACTGAACCCTGTGGAACTCCATAATTAACCTCAGTGTGTGAAGAGGACTCTCCATTTACATGCACAAATTGGAGTCTATTAGATAGATATGATACAAACCACTGCAGTGCAATACCTGTAATACCTACAGCATGTTCTAATCGCTCTAACAGGATATTATGGTCAACGGTATCGAATGCTGCACTAAGGTCAAGAAGGACGAGCACAGAGATGAGTCCACTGTCAGAGGCCATAAGAAGTATCATTTGTAACCTTCACTAAAGCTGTTTCTGTGCTGTGATGAACTCTGAAACCTGACTGAAACTCTTCAAATAAACCATTCCTCTGCAGATGATCTGTTAGCTGTTTGACAACTACTCTTTCAAGGATTTTTGATATGAAAGGAAGGTTGGAGATTGGCCTATAATTAGCTAAGACTGCTGGGTCTAGAGATGGCTTTTTGAGTAAAGGTTTAACTGCAGCCACCTTGAAGGCCTGTGGTACATAGCCGATTATTAGAGATAGGTTGATCATATATAAGATCGAAGAATTAATCAATGGCAGGACTTCTTTGAGCAGTTTTGTAGGAATGGGGTCTAAAAGACACGTTGATGGTTTGGAGGAAGTAATTATTGAAGTTAACTCAGAAAGATCGATTGGAGAAAAAGAGTCTAACTTAACATCAATGGTACTAAGAGTAGCTGTAGATAATATTACATCTGTGGGATGATTATTGGTAATTTTTTCTCTAATGCTAAAAATTTTATTTGTGAAGAAGTTCATGAAGTCATCACTAGTTAACGTTAAAGGGATGGTTGGCTCAAAAGAGCTCTGACTTTTTGTCAGCCTGGCTACAGTGCTGAAGAGAAACCTGGGGTTGTTCTTATTTTCTTCAATCAGTGATGAGTAGTAAGCTGTTCTGGCTTTGCGGAGGGCTTTCTTATAAAGCAACAAACTATTTCTCCAGGCTAAATGATGATCCTCTAAATTTGTGACACGCCATTTCCTCTCCAGATTACGAGTCATCTGCTTTAGGGTACGTGTTTGATAATTATACCACGGGGTCAGGTACTTCTGATTAGAGACCTTAGTTTTCACCGGAGCTACAGTATCCAGAGTCGTACGTAGTGAGGAGGTGAAATTATTAACAAGATAATCGACCTCTGTTGGGGTATCATTCAGATAGCTGCTCTGCTCTGTGTTGGTACAGGGCATTGACGATGATAACAGTGGCTGGATTATATTCTAAAACTTAGTTACAGCGCTTTCAGAAAGACATCTACTTTGATAAAGTCCACTCTCCACTGCTGTGTAATCAATTATTGTAAATGTAAATGTTATCAGGAAATGATCAGACAGGAGAGGGTTTTCAGGAAACACTGTTAAATGTTCAGTTTATATGCCATATGTTAAAACAAGATCTAGAGTGTGATTAAAGTGGTGGGTGGGTTCTTTTACATTTTGAGAGAAACCAATTGAGTCTAACAACAGATTAAATGCCATGTTGAGGCTGTCATTTTTAGCATCAACATGGATGTTAAAATCACCCACAATAATTATTTTATCTGAGCTCAGAACTAAATTAGATATAAAGTCTGAGAAATCAGACAGAAACTCTGTGTAAGGCCCAGGTGGACGATAGATGATAACGAGTAAGACTGGTTTCTGAGTTTCACAGCTGGGGTGGACAATGTTAAGCATCAGGCTTTCAAATGAATTCAAAGTCTGTCTTGGTCTTTCATTAATTAATAGACTGGTGTGAAAAATTGCTGCCAAACCGCCCCCTCGACCTGTGCTTCGAGATTTCTGGTAGTTAGAATGACTCGGGGGTGTTGATTCATTTAAACTAACATAATCATCCTGCTGCAACCAGGTTTCTGTAAGGCAGAGTAAATCAATTTGTTGATCAATTACTAAGTCATGTACTAACAGAGACTTGGAGGAGAGAGACCTAATATTTAATAATCCACATTTCACTGTTTTACTCTTTGGTTCAGATGTGGATACTGTATTGTTCTTTCTTTGTAAATGTTTAAGTTGTTTGTTGCTGGTTTTTAGTTTGTTTTTTGTCTTTTTGGAAGCAGACACAGTCTCTATGGAGATGGGTTTTTGGGGGGGTAGCAGGAGGAGAGAAGCTGCAGAGAGACGTGTAAGACTGCAACTCTGCTTCCTGGTCCCAACTCTGGATAGTCATGTTTTGAGGGGTTTAATAAATTTGTCGATATTTCTAGAAATGAGAGCTGCTCCATCCAAAGTGGGATGGATGCCATCTCTCCTAACAAGACCAGGTTTCCTCCAGAAGGTTTGCCAATTATCTATGAAGCCCACATCGTTTCTGGGACACCACTCAGACAGCCAGCAATTTAAGGAGAACATGCGGCTAAACATGTCACTCCTGGTCTGATTGGGGAGGGGACCAGAGAAAACTACAGAGTCCGACATTGTTTTGGCAAAGTTACACACCGATTCAATATTGATTTTAGTGACCTCCGATTGGCGTAACCGGGTGTCATTACTGCCGACGTGAATTATGATTTTACTGAATTTACGTTTACCCTTAGCCAGCAGTTTTAAATTTCCTTCAATGTCGCCTGCTCTGGCCCCTGGAAGACAATTGACTATGGTTGCCGGTGTCTCTAGCTTCACATGTCTGAGAACAGAATCACCAATTACCAGAGTTTGACCCCCAGCGGGTGTGTCACCGAGTGGGGAAAAACGGTTAGACACATGAACGGGTTGGTGGTGTACCTGGGGCTTCTGTTTAGGACTATGCTTCCTACTCACCGTTACCCAGCCGCCTTCTTTCCGCAGCTGCTTGGGATTTGCCGGGGAACAGCTAGCGGGGCCTACGCTATCTTCGGCTGCACCAGCTACAGGGGCCTGGCTAGCTAAGGGTGAATGAAGGGTGCAAAGCTGAGTCTCCAGATCAGTAATCCTGGCCTCCAGAGCTGCAAATATGCTACATTTGTTACAGATATCATTACTGCTAAAGGAGGCCGAGGAGTAACTAAACATCTGACACAATGAGCAAGAAAGTGCAGAAGGGACAGGTGAAGTAGCCATGGTGCTAACGGGTCGGCTACGAGCTAAGCTAGCGAAACAGTACAGAGACACTGAGTGAATACTTTGGCTATAAATTAGGTAGTGAGTACACAGAAAGTGTGCTTCGGATGAAGCACGTGAAGATTATACTGTGAAAAAAAAGAATGTATTTAAAAGTTGTTAATTAAACTGCTAAGCAAATAAGCTACTCAGAAACACCACTGTGTTTGAGCAGGAACAGGAAGCGATACTATACCACAGAGCGAGCGAACACCAAGTGACAGCGCCACCGACAGGACAGGAGCACCCGATATATACACAAACATCACATTGGGGAGACAGGTCAGGCTAGGTGTAACCGGTGTTATTCTGCGTTGTGTCTGATCTCTGATCACAAAAGGTAAAAGAAAGAAAGGCCTCCAAGTAAATAATTTGCCCACTCCAGCTCCTCTCCCACAGGGGAATTGTAGAAAAGGCGCTGGCATTTATTTTTACATTGAACATAAAGTATGGATTTACACGTAACATATTTGACATAAGATAAAACAAAAACAACAACATGAAATCCGACATACCTGATCACAAAAGGTAAAAGAAAGAAAGGCCTCCAAGTAAATAATTTGCCCACTCCAGCTCCTACGACCAAATACAAACAGTGGGGAAGAGGGTTAGCTCAACCCACCACAACTTCCAAGCTAGCATTTATGGTGCCTAAAACACATTTATAATACACACATACTACACACTTATAACATCTAACAAAAAACAGGCTTAATAATGACAATAATTGAACTAAAATCACAATCAGGAACATCCAGGTGGCTAAATATGCATTATATGAGCGTTTTACAGTGTTGGGAAAGAAATGACACCCACCTCTCCCACAGGGGAATTGTAGAAAAGGGGAGAGGCAAAAGGGGTACACTGTATTTATAGGGTTGCACCAAAGAAGAAGAAGAAAAGAATGAGGAGGGGCTCTAACTGATAATGAACATAACTACAGGCTTGGAGGTCCTAAAAGTCAGGTATAAAAGGAACAGTTTGGGGGTTTAGGACACATTTTGTGTAATTATAACAATGTGACTTATGACCCTGTTACATTCACCCCCCAAGAATTACACAAAATACTAAAGAGTACACCAAAAAATAAATAAATAATAAATTGTATAAACCCACAATAACAGATACAGTGGCCTCAAACAAATTCACATCACATATACAATGAATTAGATCAGCAACATAGCTTCCTCCAAGGAGGATAAGAGACCTGAGACCCGCTCGGCGCCTAGCAAGATCCCAGGACACACTATAGACAAAATGAGGTGCCATTTACACCACACAAAACAGGCCATAATATCTATTGGCATCACCATCAGACTGCACAGACTGACAAAATACAGTCAACTCTGTGCTTGTATTATTCTTTTCCAAAAACAATAGCAATGGAAAACATACAGAAATAAACAAATTCACACATCGATAACCGCTGCTTGAACAGGTTCAACACCAAGGAGTGTTTCAAGTTGAGCCATTGATTCAATCAAGCGACGAACTGGTTTAATGATTCTACCAAAACGTGTGGTAAGTCCTTGATCCACGTCCACATTTTCGGGTTCAAGAGAATGAAAACTGTGGGACGGGAAAGCAGCAGGGGAGTCTGGGGAGGCTCCATCACCAGCCAGCCCACCAAGATCAGGAACACCCATTATGGGAGGGGTCTCATGAACGCCATCTTCGACCGGGTCAGCGGCGGATTGCTGATGGATCCATGATAGTGTGCGGTCATCACACTCGCCAATGCTGGAGACAGAATCCACAGTACGGGTGGCAGGAGGTACAGCTCCTGTGCCCCCAAAAGATGTCACAGACCCATCCAGGTCAGACTCAGGGGGGCCACTGACAACGCTCACAGCAGGATGTGCAGCATCGTCATTCAATGTTGAGTCCAAGGGCAAAAAGTTAACTTGAAGGAGCAGGTTGCGATGCACCACACGCTCATGACCTTCTTTGTCTCTGATACGGCAGATGTGAAGAGCAGGATCCAAGTTGACTACTGTGTACACAACAGGTTCCCATTTGTCAGAGAGCTTCCTTTTTCCTCTGACTCCCTTGTTTGCCAACAACACCTGGTCCCCTAGTGAAAGAGGCAGACCCTTCACCTTTCTGTTGTACTGGTCAGACTGGTGTCTCTGCTCCATTGTGCTGTGTTCCTGGGCTTGGAGCATGGCAGAGCGCAGGTCATCCATCAGTGACTTGACATAGGTATCATAGTCACAAATGGTGTCATCATGAAGGACATCCCGAAACATGAGGTCAACTGGCAACCTTGGCACCCTCCCAAACATCAGGTAGAATGGCGCAAAGCCGGTGGTCTCGTGTGCTGTACAGTTATACACAAACGTCATGGACTGTATCATTTGCGGCCATTTCTGCTTAGATCTGGGGGGAAGGGACCGTAACATGTTTCCAAGGGTGCGATTAAATCTCTCCGTCGTACCATTACCCATGGGGTGGTATGGTGAAGTGTGAGATTTGGCAACGCCACCCAAAACCAGAAGCTCTGCAAGCAGCTCACTCTCAAAACTAGCTCCCTGGTCAGAGTGAATGCGCTGAGGGAAGCCATACACACAAAAGAATCCATCCCAGAGCTTTTTAGCAACTCTCTTAGCTGTCTGATCCTGGCATTGGAATGCATGTGCTAATTTTGTGAAGTGGTCAGTAATCACAAGGACATCCACAGACTTGTTGTTGCTGTCCTCAGCTGACCAGAAGTCAATGCACACAAGTTCCAGTGGAGCACAGGTCTTAATGCTTTCCAACGGGGCCCTAGCTGCTGGCTCTGGGGTCTTGCTGAGAACACACCTGCGGCAACTTCTCACATGATCGCGCACATCCTTCTCCATATCATACCAGAAGAAACGCTGACGAGCCAAGGAGAGTGTGCGAGGTTGACCTTGATGACCAGCATTATCGTGTATGCCAGACAGCACCACTTGTTTTAGGGAGTCAGGTACCACAAACTGGAATCTCTTGTGTTTGGTCAGTGGGTCCCTCACAACTCTGTAGAGGACACCATTGAGGAATGTGAGCTTATCCCATTGTTTCAGGAGCCGCAACGTATGTTGGTTCTCATGACAGCGCTCACGTCTGGAGGGTCTGCGCTTCCGCTCAACATAGCGGGCTACTCTGGAGATCACAGGATCCCCTGTTTGATGAGACAGGAGATCAGCATGGGACATCGCATGAGAGACATCACAGTCAGGTGGACTAATGGAGGTCAGGTGACCAGCGAGGGATGTTGCACGCTGGCGAGAAGCAGACTCCCACTCACAGAGGGAAGACATGAGGGAAGACACGTCATCAGTTGACAGAGACACATCAAGCACAGCAGAGGGTGGAGCACTGCGTATCGATTGAGGTTGACAGGTCAAACGGAAGGCATCTTGGACACTAGCATCTTTCACATCACTGACTTGCTCTAGCAGCTCAAAGTAGGGCTCCGACAGGAGGCGCTGGGCCAAAGGCCTCACAAACGGTTCCCTGCTCAGGGTGTCTGCCACGATGTTCAGCTTTCCAGGAACATATTTGATCTCAAAGCAGTATGGTGCAAGCTTAGAGACCCAACGCTGTTCACAGGCATCCAGCTTTGGCTTAGTCAGAATGTATGTGAAAGGATTGTTATCAGTCCAGACAGTGAACCGGTGACCCTTGAGCCAGTGGCTGAACTTATCGCACACAGCCCACTTCAGAGCCAAAAATTCAAGCCGGTGTGCTGGGTATTTGGCCTGACTGCGGCTGAGAGACTTACTAGCAAAGGCTATAGGTCTTGCTCTCTCCTCACCAGCTGGCACCTGGGATAAGACAGCACCCAGCCCATCCATGGAAGCGTCAGTCGAAAGGATGAATGGCCTCTCAAAATCAGGATGTGCCAGCACTGCACAGCTGAGGAGTGCACCTTTGAGTCCCTCAAATGCCTTCTCGCAAGCAGGAGTCCAGTCTTGAGGGGTGAGCTTGCGAAAGGTTCCCGGTTTCCGACTCCCATGGCAGCCTTTAGTCCTCTTCTGACCAGCAGTCAGAGCAAAGAGCGGCTTCGCAATACGAGAGCACCCTGGAATGAAATGCTGGTAAAACATCACCATGCCAAGGAAGGATCTCACTTTCCTCTGAGAAGGGGTGCAACCGTCACCATCCATAAGGTCAGTCTTCTGAAAACTGGCGATAACCCTCACTTTATCCTGATCAACTGAGACACCACCAGCATCCACGACATGACCCAAAAACCTCACAGAGCGTCTGAGAAAGTGACATTTTTTCTGCGCCAGCTTCAGATTGCTGGTCCTCAGGCGAGAGAAAACAATCTCAAGACGTTTTAGGGCCTCCTCTTCTGAAGGTGCAAACACCAGCAGGTCATCAAGATAACACAGGAGGCTGGAAAAATTCAAGTCACCAAAGATGCTGAGCATCATCCGCATGAAAGATGCTGGGCTGTTGCATAGACCCTGGGGAAGTCTGTTGTACTCATACAGGCCAAGAGGTGTAGTGAAAGCCGTGTACCATCTGTCAGACTCATGGAGGGGAACGTTGTAGAACCCGGATGTGAGGTCCATGGTGCTGAAGAAAGCATTCCCACCAAGGGCAGCAAGACAGTCAGCCTGATGGGGCAGTGGGTGAGCATCCTTAATGGTTTTGGCATTGAGCCAGCGGAAGTCAGTGCATATCCTCAAGTCACCTGACTTCTTCCAAACCATTACCAGTGGCGAGGCGTATTCGCTGGTGGACTTACTGATGATGCCTTTCATCTCCATGTCTGACAGCACCTCTCGCAACTTATGATAGTGAGCCGGTGGTACTCTGCGATATGGAAGCCTGAAAGGGCGGTCGTCAGTGAGGTGGATACGATGGACAAAGTCTTTCACCTCACCACAGTCCAGTTTGTCTCTAGAGAACACATCTTGGTAAGTCAACACAAGCTCCACCAATTTCCTCTTCCACCCATCTGACACTTCACAGCCCTCAATGTCAATATCAGCCAACCCAGCGTCTTTGAGTAGCTGTGCAGAGTCAGGCACAGAGTCTGGTGAGGGGGGAAAACTGGTATGCTGGTCAGTCAGAGTCTCGCAGAGACCTTGAGTGATGGGCAGGTCCTCCACAGCAATACAAGGAAAGACATCCGCAATCTTAGCATTGCGACGAAGTGTCACAGGGCTCTCTGTTGGGTTAAGGACTTTCATAGGGACCCAACGATCTCCCCACATGGGTGTTATAATGCGCCCCACCATTATGTTCTTTGGAGTGGAACGGGCTGACGTGGGTTCCACAACGACAGTACTTCCTGGAGACACAAGGGCAGAAGGTGGCAGCTTTCCCCAAACTACATATTCTTTTTGTGGCAGGAGAGTGACACTCTTCCGCAACCTGACTGTACCTACTTTATCTGGCAACACAGGAGCAGACCACCGTGAGATACAGCTCAGCAACTGCAGGAAGTCTTCACAATCAGTGCCAGTGTAATCGGAGTTAATAAGCTCCCAGTACTTTGTATCTGCCTTCATTTTCTGAATGATGGGCCGGATCACATTGCTCCCCACGATGAGTTCATCTTTTTGCCCAGGAACCACAAATGTTGGCACAAGAAACCTAGTCCCATATACTTCAATGTCCAAATCATAGATGCATTTCGGTTGTGTGAGAAGGCCACCGCAACCAACCAGCACCACATTTTCAGGGGCATGCTGCGGAATCAGAGCAACACCAGCGGCTCTTAGCTTGCTATCAGCCTCTTCACTTAGTGTGCATGACATACTTCCTGAATCAAGCATGCCTGTCAGGGAACACCGGCCACTGACCGACACTGGAGTGTAAAACAACTCACTAGCCCTGCCAACTCTTTGTGAACCCATAATAACAGTCTTCTCATCAGAGAGGCTACTACAGCAGTTAACATATATGGCTTCTGGGTCTGTTGCATTTCTGAGGGTTTCATCAACACTGCCCATGCTACCCCTCTCGTTACATGGGCTGTCTAGTTTAAAGCAGCATTGTTGGGAGGAGGGACTGAAATGCTTGGTTTCTGGCGCAACTGTGGGCATTCACGCCTCATGTGTCCAGGGTCAAAGCAGCTGTGGCATAGCTTGTACAGCCTACAATGCACATGGGTTGTGTGTTCATGTGAGCCACACACTCTGCACGAAGCACGGTGAGCACTGCGGTGCCCATGGGAATGACCTGTGGGTTGTGGGAACCTAGGACCAGTGGCTAGTGATGCAGTGCACATGGACAGAACCTTGTCAAACAGTGCTACCATCTGTTGAACACCTGGCTCAGCTGGAGGAGGGCCGGAAACTGGCAAAGATGGGGGCATGACATGAGGAGTCAAAGGAGGACAAGCAGAGGGCTGCTGCACACTTACCATGCCATCAGAAGAGAGGGGCTGACATGTGGCTGCAGAGGAGACAGAGGGTATAGGGTACGAAGCTGGCTCATGTGTTACTGGGACTGCTTGAGCACCGCTAGAGTGGGGCTGGCTGTTAACAGCAACAGGGCTCTGATGTGGGATGGACAGACATGCTGTATTATGAGACAAAACACTAGACTGTCTCATTTTCCTCACATAGTTGTCCAGACGGCTCTGAACCTCAGCTGCAGTCCACTCCTCAGGGGCCTTCAGTTGAAAAGACAATGCAAGACTGTGGTCAGGACAGTGATTAATGAACATTGAAACAACCTCACTACTGGGGTCCTCTACCACCTTGCCGCGCCTGCGGAGACACTCATCAGCAGCGTCAATAGACTTGTTCAACCGGATCCAGTAATCCATGGCGTTCTCACCTGGACGTGGCACAGTACTGTAGAAATCTTTCATGGGCAGGCTGGAATATGTCAAGTCGCTGAAGTTAGACCTCAGTATGTCAAACACAGCAGTAATAAGATCATTCCGATTCAACTCAGGGCGACAACGAAGTGACACCTTGACCACATCTCTGGCTTTGCCAGTCAGTCTAGACATTAATATGGCAAACATTTCTTCATCTGTGTCACAGCTGATTCTGTGCAGATAACATCTCATCATGTCCTCCCATTCACCGATGGGAAATAGATCTGTGTTGTCACCCTTGAAGTATGGTGGAGCTTTGGTGTCTGACTGAACAACAACCTTCAGCTGGGACTGGTCATTGCAGCTCGAGGGCACATTCTGAGGAGACTGTGGCTGGGTGGGGGCTGGCTGGTGCATAGAGTTAAGAGAGGACGTGATATTTTCCCCAATTTGCTTTGCTAAGTCAGTATTCAAGCTGCTCAACATGTCACTAGTGACAGCCTGGGTGTGTGTTTGGCGTTCGCAAGCAGCTGGTGTTGAGCTAGCTGCTGGCATTAATGGTGAGTGCATCACTGACTGGTCTACAGTGTGAGCACCAATACCGGGGACTACTGGCCTACCCCTCCCAAAACACTTTGGAGCAATCTGATGACCCCTCCCCAAACCAAAGGTCATATTACTCCCCGCAGAGAATAGATCAGGCATAGCGCTATCCACAGTTTCCTCACCTAACATGTTGGTCCAAGTGAGATATCACTATTTAACAGCAAAAAAAAAAATGAGCCTAACCCCCACACACAATTATGCAAAACTTCACAAAACAATGAAATGTGGGGAGAAAAAAAAAAACATCAAAGAATCAAAACACCATAGAAAATAGAATAAAATGTTTTTTTCCTCTCAATTAAAACAGGCTGTAAAAGCCAATACCAATAGAAAAAAAAAAAAATTACAATCCGTGCCTTTATAATTTGAGGCAACAATATGAAACAGTGACAGAAATGATCACCTACGTATTTGCCCTTTAAGTTCACACGTGACAGAGATGCCTGCAAGCCAAATTGCGGGGCATTGATCACACATGCGATCTAAAAACCTGTGAGTCAAAGCGCAGGGCACAGGACCCTGGCACACAGCTGCGGAGAGGAGGCGGGAAAACAGCGGCAGCAGAAGGAGGAGGGGTGGATCGCGGATTGGCGATGTGACGGGTCAGCGGCACCAAGTGTAACCGGTGTTATTCTGCGTTGTGTCTGATCTCTGATCACAAAAGGTAAAAGAAAGAAAGGCCTCCAAGTAAATAATTTGCCCACTCCAGCTCCTCTCCCACAGGGGAATTGTAGAAAAGGCGCTGGCATTTATTTTTACATTGAACATAAAGTATGGATTTACACGTAACATATTTGACATAAGATAAAACAAAAACAACAACATGAAATCCGACATACCTGATCACAAAAGGTAAAAGAAAGAAAGGCCTCCAAGTAAATAATTTGCCCACTCCAGCTCCTACGACCAAATACAAACAGTGGGGAAGAGGGTTAGCTCAACCCACCACAACTTCCAAGCTAGCATTTATGGTGCCTAAAACACATTTATAATACACACATACTACACACTTATAACATCTAACAAAAAACAGGCTTAATAATGACAATAATTGAACTAAAATCACAATCAGGAACATCCAGGTGGCTAAATATGCATTATATGAGCGTTTTACAGTGTTGGGAAAGAAATGACACCCACCTCTCCCACAGGGGAATTGTAGAAAAGGGGAGAGGCAAAAGGGGTACACTGTATTTATAGGGTTGCACCAAAGAAGAAGAAGAAAAGAATGAGGAGGGGCTCTAACTGATAATGAACATAACTACAGGCTTGGAGGTCCTAAAAGTCAGGTATAAAAGGAACAGTTTGGGGGTTTAGGACACATTTTGTGTAATTATAACAATGTGACTTATGACCCTGTTACATAGGTAGCGAGGAAAAAAACATCGAAATGTGTAACACAGAAGGATAATACAGGAATGCACAGATATCAACACACCATAGCACAATAAACACAGACAGCAACATGGGAAAAGAGTTCCAGTGTGTACATCTGACCTGGGACCGCTGCAATCTTTTGACTGCGCCTCCAACTGACTCAATGTCCACATCAGAGGGGAGGTAAGCGTTGGAGGTGGCGTTGGATCCGGGGTAGGGAGGGTGATGCGTCAGTGAGTGTTTATCAGTATCAGTATATGTATGTGTGTGCGTGTCCATAGTTCAGCTGAGATAGTGTCCTTCGCCCTGCCAGGCTAAGTAAACAGTCTTCCAGCCAACCCAAGTGGCCTTGCATGGAATGGGAAAGAACAGACTAAACACAGTCGTTATCAGGGAGTTTTTGTTCGGCTCCAGCCTTGAGCCCACAGCTGGCGCCAAAGGGGTAGCCGGATTATGATGGTAATTTTTCTTTTGTGACAACTCATGAAAATTTCAAAGCTGTTCTTTAACACTCCGACACTGGTCTCTCAATCTCCCATTGGAGAACCGCGAGCTTCCCGATGATGGTATCGGAGGGTTGCGAAGAATTACTCCTATTTCTGTTTCACCTCTGGTCTTAAGCCGAGATCTAGGTTGCACCTCGATCTAGGTCGAGCATTTGGCTTGCTGATCTAAGCGCTCTCCCAGGGGTATAAAAACTGATGAGATCCGTAAGATAGCTGGGCACTGTGTTATTTCTGATTTTAAAAGTGAGCAATAAGATTTTAAAATCAATGCAATATTTAATGGGGAGCCAGTGCAGGTCGGAAAGAACTGGAGCAATAGACTCAAACTTACCACACTGTAAAAAAATATTGTAGAATTTATGGTATGGGGTGGCTGTGGCTCAGGTGGCAGAGCAGATCAGCTACTGATGGGAGGGTTGGTGGTTCGATCCCTGGCTCCTCCAGTCTGCATGCCAAGTATCCTTGGGCAAGATACTAACCCCAAGTTGCCCTCCAATGCGTTCATCGGAGTGTGAAGGTAGTTTAGTTTGCACTTGTGTTTAGAAGTGCTTGTATGAGTGGGTGTAAATGAGGCATGTTGTATACAGCGCTTTGAGTACTCCGGGAAAGTAGAAAAGCACTATGCAAGAATCAGTCCATTTACCATGAATTACTGGCAGCTGTGGTTGCCAGAATTTCACCGTGAAAAAAAAAAAGTAAATGTAGAACACAAAACGGTATCCTATTTTGTATTTTTTTTTTTTTTTTTTTACAGTAAATGACTATGAATTTAAACAAATTCATGTGAAAACAGCAGACATTCCATTAACCTTATTACAGTCTTACTTTGTTAATTATAGTGAAACTGTATAAAATAATACGGTATCATACCTAAAAAGTTGAATATTACGGTAAATTACTGGCAGCTGTGGTTGCCAGAATTTCACCGTGGAAAATATAGTGATAATGCAGAATATATAATGGTATACTTTGTTGATAAATGTAAAATTCACAATAAAGAATCATAAACATTTTCATGGTAACTCATGTAAAAGCAACAAACACTCCATTAACCTGATTACAGTTTTGCATTGTTAAATACAGTGAAACTGTATAAAATAAATATTAAAAAGTTGAATATTACAGTAAAATACTGGCAGCTGTGGTTGCCAGAATTTCACCATGGAAAATATAGTGATAATGCAGAATACATAACAGTATACTTTGTTGATAAATGTAAAATTCACAGTGAACTTTGATTTTTGTACAATTATTACATTGAAATAAAAAACTAATATAAAGTAAACCTGTTAAAATACATTTTAATAAGCTTGTTTACCGTCTCCTATTGACAAAGCACATGTAGCATTTACGTGGAGTTATATAAAGTACCAATGGATAATTACCAAGGTAATAAGTAATTTGGGCTAGTATCAGAAGACTGAGAACGACTCTTAGAGCTCTGGTACACGAATGGCAGAGAAACCAGACAAACACAGTTGTGTGGCTTTAAAGGTACTTTAGTGATGTTAAGCCTTGTAAAATAAATTTGTAAACAACACAGTATTTCAACAGGTTTTAACAGAATGTCAAGTATAAATTTTTTTCCCCCAAAGTAGCAAAAGAATAGAATAAAATAAAATTGTGCACAAGTAAAAGAATTAGTCTTCTTTAAGTCCAAATGTATAGGGCCCATGACAAACGTGTGTATGGCAATAGAATTCGTCCGACGAGGAGTGTGTGTGTGATTGTCTGTCCTACCGTACTACTTGTACAGTAGAGGATTGTAGTCCATCAATGTGCGTGTGAGTGTGCGTGTATATGTATATCGTCTCCTAGGATCTTGGGTTGGCTCGCCATCCAGTGAACACTGGAACACTCTGGGTTCTGGAATCGCTGACCTGGTCTTTGGATTCGTCCCATATAAAAACCTGACCGCCGTCGAGTGGATGCTCAGCGTTTACGTGAAGCCACAGCTCAATAAACCTTCCGGTTTCGCTCTGCCCTTGACGACAACAAGTGCAAAACCATACTTTGTGAAAAAATATCAGTTTAGATGGTATTTTTTTAACTTGTTAGATGTTAATTTCTCCAGCTTACCGATAACAAAGTTTTACTCTGTCTGCTCTGTTTGGCTGTAAAAGCAAGAGACTGAAAACTTGGGAGCTGGTACTAAGGAGGGACAAGAGCTGCCTAGAGCTTCACCGATTGGCTGACATGCGAGGAGTGGAGTAAAACAATAGGCTCTCATCAGAGCTCATCAACCCTCTGAGAAAACTTGACTTAACCCCTGTTTGACCAGAGCATATCATATATAATCTGCGTCCCTTCTATGTTTAAATAAATATTTTGATCTCGTTTCACTTTGATTAACAGGGACAGTAAGAACAGAACAATGAATATTAAATGTTTTAATTTTTCTTCTCTTTTGTTTGAGATGATTTTAGGAACTGGGTTACACCCTCCCCTCTTGAATTCATGCAAGTCCCTTTGCATGTCCACTGCGAACTGCATCATCTAAGAACAATAATTCAGCTTTAGCATTTAAAGAGTCAATGAAAGCTGTGGTTAAACCCTGAAATAATGATTTGACCACAGTGACAAGGGGATTTCCCAATTCAGCATAGTCTAGCCTTTTTGGTGGCTGGCGACTTCTTTCAGATCGTCAGACAGGAATTTCTTTGCTTGTTTGTTCATCTCTCGCTTTGTTTACTGTTTCCCTGTCAAATATCAAGTCCTCTCCTTCCTCATCACTCCCTAACATGTCTGAGAGAAGCAGGATTTGTTCATCCCTCATGTCAGGGCGATCCGTAGAAGGTAAGTCTTTTTCCTTTTCAGGTTCGTCATTTCCAGGTAAGTCTCTTTCCGTTTCAGGTAAGTCTTCCTCATACAAGGCTTCTCCATAACTTGCGATCTGATTGTCATAATGTTGGTTATGGTCAGCATGACTGGCTGGAACAACATTGGATATGGCGTCTGTACAAGCTGAAGTATTACCAGCCAACTTGTCTTGATCTGCAATCACATCATCTTGACCAAGACTTGATTTATGAGTCAGCAAAACATCTCGCTTGACAGTGTACGCCGAGTCATTTGGCACTGATCTATCTGCAAACCAGTGGACTGAAACAATATCATCCTCATCCGAGGGGTGATCTGCTCTTTCCTTGTCTTTGTGAGTGGTCTGTCGCGTTCTGGGCCTTTTCTTTGGTTCTAGTTTTTCAGGTTTCACTTCCTTGGCTGCAG
The DNA here is from genome assembly GCF_963576455.1 of Neolamprologus multifasciatus. NCBI lineage: Eukaryota > Metazoa > Chordata > Actinopteri > Cichliformes > Cichlidae > Neolamprologus > Neolamprologus multifasciatus. The sequence goes on from NC_140441.1 coordinate 25,006,953, forward strand.
AGAGGAACCCACAAGGGAGTAAGAGGTCTCTGTGTAGGGTGCGTAGGGGGGTATCCCCGCCCTCTGGTTTAACGGTATAGACGGGGAGGTCTCCAGCTCATTTCACCACCACATAGACGGTCTGCTCGCATTTATCGGTGAGTTTGTGTTTTCCTCGAATGCGTATGTTCCTTACCAGCACTCGGTCCCCGATTTCCAAGGTAGATGTGGTCACATGTTTGTCAAATCTGGTTTTGTTCCTTTGGGCTACCTTTGCAGCACTCCGTGTAGCTATTCTATAGCTCTCCTCAAGATGGGATTGGAGGTCCTTAACATATTGGGAGTGTGACTTGTTTTGTTGTTCTCTCACAGGTAACCCAAAAGCCAAATCGACAGGCAACCGTGGCTGACGCCCAAACATCAGCTCATACAGTGTGAATCCAGTTACCTCGTTCTTGGTACAGTTGTATGCATGAACTAAAGGCTTTACAAAATCCTTCCAATGTGACTTGTCTTTGTTCTCCAGAGTTCCAAGCATACTTAAGAGTGTTCGGGTAAAACGCTCCACCGGGTTGCCCCTGGGATGGTATGGCGTAGTCCGAATCTTCTGTATGCCTGCTACTTCACACAGTCCCTTGATCAGCTGAGACTCAAAATCAGGCCCTTGATTGCTGTGTAATTTTTCAGGAATGCCATAGTGTACTATGAAATGGTCCCACAGACACTTTGCGACAGTCCGAGCTTTTTGGTTCGATGTTGGGATAGCGACTGCATATTTAGTAAAATGATCTGTGATGACAAGAACATCTTTCACATTACTGTCTGGTTCAATGGATAGGAAATCCATGCAGACTAACTCGAGGGGTCTTGTTGTCATGATATTCACCAAAGGTGCAGCCTTCGCAGGTAACGTTTTCCTGCGCACACACCTGTGGCAGGTCTTTATCTTTTTCTCCACATCTGAGGACATTCTCGGCCAGTAGAACCTGGCTCTGACCAGATCGAGTGTGCGCTCTATTCCCATATGACCCATGTTGTCATGTAGGCTTGTCAACACAGACTCTCGCAGGTCTTCAGGTAAGACCAACTGGTAATGTTTATTATCGCCTTCTCTTCGTGTTCTGTAGAGAATGTCATTGCACAGCTCGAACCTGTTCAACTCTCTCAGCAACAGGACTACGTCTGGAAGTTCTTTCCTCAATGTGGGAGGGGGTTTCTCCCCACTCTCCATCTGGTTGATAATATGTCTTTCTACAGGACTGTCTCTGAGATCTGCCTGTGAGAGTTTGGGAATGATGTCTAGGCCTCCCAACGTCTCTTCCTGCTCAAAGCTGTCAGGTACAGCATCTCCAGAAATGGCAAGACTTTCGACAAGGGATATACCTGCATCATCACCCAAAGCTTCAGAGGTGGGTGGATGATAAACAAATTGCCTCTCACAGATAGCATGCACAACATCTTGATCGACTGAGTCAATATTGTCTGCATCTGACAGATGTTGTTTGGCAAACTGGCATATCCGGTCTCTCTCTTTTTGAGATGTAAGGTCATCAGGTAGCTTGCCATGAGGACGACGCGAGAGTCCATCGGCATCTCCGTTTTGTTTCCCAGAACGATACTGGAGTCTGAAATTGAAGGTAGAGAGGGCCGCCAACCCCCTGTAGCTGGTTGCATCGAGTTTTACTGAGGTGAGGATGTAGGTCAGAGGGTTTGAGTCTGTGACAACGGTGAACTGATTGCCATAGAGGTAGTCACTCAGCTTCTCTGTTACAGCCCACTTTAAAGCCAAAAACTCGAGCTTATGTGCTGGATAGCGGGACTCACTACTTGACAAACCTCTACTCGCGTAGGTGATAACCCGCAGCTGTCCCTCCTGCTCCTGGTATAAGGCTGCTCCAAGGCCCGTAGTGCTCGCATCTGTATGAAGGATGTAAGGCAGCTTTGGGTCAGCAAAGGCCAGGACTGGAGGCGACGTTAGCTTGTCAATGATAGCCTCAAATGCTTTCTGGCATGCAGGGGTCCACCGTTCGTAAAACGGCTCCTTTGGATTATGATACTGATTACTTCTCCCTTTTGATTTGCAATGCTTCCTCAGTGGTGGATAACCGGACGTTAGATCGTTCAGCGGTTTCACAATACTTGAGTAGCCTTTAACAAACCATCTGTAATACCCACAGAACCCAAGGAAGGATCTCAGCTCCTTAAGATTCTGAGGAACTGGCCAAGTTTTAAGTGTTGCTGTCTTTTCTGGGTCAGTTTCTACTCCGTGTTGAGAAACAACATGTCCCAAGTACCGAACTGAGGACTGGAAGAACTTGCACTTCTCGGGAGACAGCTTTAACCCATACTCCTTTAAGCGTTCCAGGACTTTCATGAGTCTGGCTTCATGCTCCTCAAGGGTTTTCGAGAAAACTATGAGATCATCCAGGAAAACAACAACTTCCTTCAGATTTATGTCTCCCATGCATCTCTCCATAAGCCTCTGAAAAGTACTTGGTGCGTTTGTCACTCCCTGTGGCATACGGTTGAACTCCCAGAAACCTAGTGGACAGACAAAGGGAGTCTTGGGCTTATCACTCTCTGCAGCTTCGATCTGATAATAGCCGGACTTAAGATCGAGTGTACTGAACCACTTGGAACCTGAGAGTGCGGTGAAGGTGTCATCCAGTCTTGGGAGGGCGTGTGCGTCTTTCACTGTTTGTAAGTTTAACTTACGGTAGTCAACACACAGACGTACCTGACCGTTCTTCTTCCTGACCACAACAATTGGCGAGGAGAATGGGGACTCGCTCTCGCGAATTACCCCAGTTGCGAGAAGCTCTGGCAGATGCTTTCAAACAGCCTCTATGTCGTGCGGGTGAATCGGTCGGGCTCTGTGTTTGAATGGTGTGTCATCTGATAGCTTAATGTGGTGTTTGACCTTGTCCGTCCTTCCAAAATCCAGATCAGTCTGGGCGAAGACCTCTGGCATACTGCTCAGCTTTTGAGTAATGCGGTCTTTCCAGTCAGAAGGGATAGGAGAGTCGGCAAAGTCAAATGTCACACTAGAGGTCTTGGATGGTTCACACTCTGATGGCTCACTCACAATTTGTTTGTGAGATAGGACAGTCTGTATTGCACTGAGTTCTGCAATCACGCTCTTAGCTGGGATGGTAATGTCATGCTCTGACTCATTGGAAACTACTACAGGTAGTTTGCACGACTGGTTGCTTGGCAAGTCAAGGAGACAGGTTTGTACTAAAAGCCCCCCAGGCAGGGAAGATACTGAAGGATATTTCAACAGAGCAGATCTCTCAGTGTAAAATTCCTTGATTGATACTGTCCCCTCAAGAACGACTGTTTTCCCAGCTGGGATGATCACTTCATCCTTTCCACGCATCCTCACTAATCCAACGTTTTCATCTGAACATTGCTTTTGCCGCAACTCCAGTACTTTGAGTACGGTTCTGTACCCATGAGGAATGGGTTGGTAGCCCTCTGGGTTTGCTCTGTGTACATTTCATACACTACATCAAGAGTGTTTGTTCCAATCAATACACAAGACTTGGTTAATGTCCCGGTGTCTGGGACTACTAGAGCTAGCGTTTTGACTTCTAGTTCAGCACCAAGAAAGTCTTTAGGAAAGGTGATTCCAATCTCAACATAACCCAGGTAAGGTACAAGCTGCCCATTGGCCCCTTCAACTTCCAGAAGGTCATGGAGTGGCTCTATCTGTTGCTCAGACAAATACTGGTCATAGTAGGACTTGGTGACAGTGGTCACTTGAGAACCCGTGTCAAGGAGACAACTACTCACCTTACCTTTGATCGTGACTTGACCTGTACTCTTTGTGCCTATGAGCCTCTTAGGTAGTCTGAAAGGTTGTTCTCCAACATGGGATTGCCTCAAAGTGGCCTGTGCTCTTGGTTTAGCTTGACTTCCAGATTTAGCGGGACGATGTTGATCTGCTTCAGTCCCAGTTTGCCCCACAACTGAGACTGCGTCTAAAAATCCTGGTCAGCAGATGGAGTGTTTTGCATCTCCCAAATGTGTCGCTTCTCTCTCAATTGCTTCCTCTTATCAGCGACAACAGTGGGGTCTGGGTCATTACTGCAACTTGCTGAGATATGACCATCCTGACCACACTTGAAGCAGTACCATGGTTTTGGCTGGGTGCTCTGCCGCAAGTTGGCAGGCCTCGCACTTGTGACCTTGATGCTAGGTGTTGCCATAGCCATCTCACATAAATCACACTCAGCCTTGTCCTTAGGCTTCGAGCTTTTCTTCTGTTTCTTTGCCATCAAATTAGTAAGCTGACTCTGTAGGGATGCAACTTGCTTCCTCAGATCTGTCAACGGGTCAGAATCAGATTGAGTCACTGTCTGTAGCTCACTACAAGTGCAAGTCTTTTGACAGTGTGCCACAACCCGCTGCCGGGTTGAGCCAAGGTGTTTCTTCATCCGTGTGGCTGTAGCTGCCAGTCTATCTTCTTCTGTTTGGAGCATTATTAGAAGTTCTGAGAATGTTGGAGGTTGGCTTTTCTTGTTTTCAAGATTAAGATCTGAGAGCAAGGTGTGGTCCCAACATCCACAACAAAACTGCTTGAGAATGTGTTTATCGGCATCCTCAGCAGAGACTCCTCCCCTCTTCAGAGTGAGGTTCAATGCGCCCTGAAGACGGCAGAGGTATGCAGAGGCCTTTTCACCAGGATCCTGAAGAGTGTTCATGAATTGGGCAAAAAGCTCCTCTCCGTCTTCCACTGTTCCAAAAGCTGCATCCAACAACTGAAGGTAAGTTTCAGGTGTAGCTTCTGGGCTCAGTCTGTTGACAATGTCAGCTGCATGGGACAACAAGCTCTCAAAGATCTTTCTAGATTTTAGAAGTTCAGACATGGCAGGGTCTTTCCTGAGAAGTTCAACATGTGAATGGCATGTGTCATAATCCGTCTCACCGCTGGGTCTGGGGATCCTGTCAGAGAATGAGCGGAGTCTCATTGGAGAATATGAATGTGCAATCAAGTCATCTTTCTTCACGATGTGTTCCACAATGACTTTCTGAATTTCAGGTGGGTTGAAACTGTTTGCCGCACTAAGTGGGCTCTTTTTGAAATCAACAGGTAGGTGTGGCTCCGCACCACCTTGAATCAATCCTACCTGTGGTGGATCTTTAGACAACTGCTGGCGTGCAATCTCAGAAGTTTCAAGAGAGGGGTGAAGCTGGTTCTCCCTGTTTGGATCATCAACTTGCATGGAGGAGAGCATACATTCATCATCGGTCTCTGAACTCCCAATGATTTCACTGATCTCTGTCATCATCGACTTCAGTACCTCTTCAAAACTTTTGCCACTCAGTTTTGCCACCTGCTTTATTTCATCTAAGTAGGATTTGGTAGCACTGCCACCCACCTTGGCAACGCTGGAGAGAGCTCTTACATGGTATTTTACACCGGGCTTCCCTTCAACTTCATATGTGTATGGCAAAAGATCAGTTAAGGCATCAATGGAGTTACCACTTCGGTACTCAACGATCAGGTTTTTGAAAAATTCTGAGTTTGGATCTACAACTGGGATGGCTCTAAAGGTACCATACTGCTTCAAAAAGTCAAGAACCTCTTCATCATCCGATGAATTGAGTATACCACTAACAATTACTGCATTGGGGACTTTGATACCTGAGCTCAATACAAAATCCATCTTGTGGCAATAGCAAAAGATGTTTCAATGACAATACACACTGTAAGGAAGTTTCACTGCTGATATTCATGCACCAAAGAGCTCGTGGCTGGCTCGCCACTTTTGTAGCACTTACGTGGAGTTATATAAAGTACCAATGGATAATTACCAAGGTAATAAGTAATTTGGGCTAGTATCAGAAGACTGAGAACGACTCTTAGAGCTCTGGTACACAAATGGCAGAGAAACCAGACAAACACAGTTGTGTGGCTTTAAAGGTACTTTAGTGATGTTAAGCCTTGTAAAATAAATTTGTAAACAACACAGTATTTCAACAGGTTTTAACACAATGTCAAGTATAAAATTTTTCCTCCAAAGTAGCAAACGAATAGAATAAAATAAAATTGTGCACAAGTAAAAGAATTTGTCTTTTTTAAGTCCAAATGGTACCAGTGGGGCCCATGACAAACGTGTGTATGGCAATAGAATTCGTCCGACAAGGAGTGTGTGTGTGATTGTCTGTCCTACCGTACTACTTGTACAGTAGAGGATTGTAGTCCATCAATGTGCGTGTGAGTGTGCGTGTATATGTATATTGTCTCCTAGGATCTTGGGTTGGCTCGCCATCCAGTGAAAACTGGAACACTCTGGGTTCTGGAATCGCTGACCTGGTCTTTGGATTCATCACATATAAAAACCTGACCGCCGTCGAGTGGATGCTCAGCGTTTACATGAAGCCACAGTTCAGTAAACCTTCCGGTTTCGCTCGGAAGATGATTTGAGATGATTTTAAGAACTGAGTTACACACAGAAGAGCTGTATAATACAAAACATGCCTTTTTATTCAAAAGTTCATATTTACACAAAATTATTGGCAGCTGTTGCAGCCAGAATGTTGTCTAAAAAAATTAAGATCCAACCAATAAGGTGATAAACATAATAGGCTAACTGGCATAAAACTTACATTCTTTGACTTTTTGTCATAATTTGTAATAAAAAACCAGTAGAGACAATGATTAAATTAAACAGTTAACTTAAACTGTCATGGTGGCGCTGTCACTTGGTGTTCGCTCGCTCTGCGGTAGAGTATCACTTCCTGGTCCTGCTCAAACACAGTGGTGTTTCTGAGTAGCTTATTTGCTTAGCAATTTAATTAACAACTTTTAAATACATTCTTTTTTCAGAATATAATCTTCACGTGCTTCATCCGAAGCACACTTTCTGTGTACTCACTACCTAATTTATAGCCAAAGTATTCACTCACTGTCTCTGTACTGTTTCGCTAGCTCAGCTTAGCTCGTAGCCGAATCGTTAGCACCATGGCTACTTCACCTGTCCCTCCTGCACTTTCTTGCTCATTGTGTCAGATGTTTAGTTACTCCTCGGCCTCCTTTAGCAGTAATGATATCTGTAACAAATGTAGCATATTTGCAGCTCTGGACGCCAGGATTACTGAATTGGAGACTCGGCTTCGCACCCTTCATTCACCTGTAGCTAGCCAGGCCCCTGTAGCTGGTGCAGCCGAAGATAGCGTAGGCCCCGCTAGCTGTTCCCCGGCAAACCCCAAGCAGCTGGGGAAAGAGGGCGGCTGGGTGACGGTGAGGAGGAAGCATAGTCCTAAACAGAAGCCCCAGGTACACCACCAACCCGTTCGTGTGTCTAACCATTTTTCCCCACTCGGCGACACACCCGCCGGGGGTCAAACTCTGGTAATTGGTGATTCTGTTCTCAGACATGTGAAGCTAGAGACACCGGCAACCATAGTCAATTGTCTTCCAGGGGCCAGAGCAGGCAATGAAGCAGGAAATTTAAAACTGCTGGCTGAGGGTAAACGTAAATTTAGTAAAATCATAATTCACGTCGGCAGTAATGACACCCGATTACGCCAATCGGAGGTCACTAAAATCAATATTGAATCGGTGTGCAACTTTGCCAAAACAATGTCGGACTCTGTAGTTTTCTCTGGTCCCCTCCCCAATCAGACCAGGAGTGACATGTTTAGCCGCATGTTCTCCTTAGATTGCTGGCTGTCTGAGTGGTGTCCCAGAAACGATGTGGGCTTCATAGATAATTGGCAAACCTTCTGGAGGAAACCTGGTCTTGTTAGGAGAGACGGCATCCATCGCACTTTGGATGGAGCAGCTCTCATTTCTAGAAATATGGACAAATTTATTAAACCCCTCAAAATATGACTATCCAGAGTTGGGACCAGGAAGCAGAGTTGCAGTCTTACACGTCTCTCTGCAGCTTCTCTCCTCCTGCTACCCCCCCAAAAACCCATCTCCATAGAGACTGTGTCAGCTTCCAAAAAGACAAAAAACAAACTGAAAACCAGCAACAAACAACTTAAACATAAACAATTACAAAGAAAGAACAATACAGTATCCACATCTGAACCAAAGAGTAAAACAGTGAAATGTGGATTATTAAACATTAGGTCTCTCTCCTCCAAGTCTCTGTTAGTACATGACTTAATAATTGATCAACAAATCGATTTACTCTGCCTTACAGAAACCTGGTTGCAGCAGGATGATTATGTTAGTTTAAATGAATCAACACCCCCGAGTCATTCTAACTACCAGAAATCTCGAAGCACAGGTCGAGGGGGCGGTGTTGCAGCAATTTTTCACACCAGTCTATTAATTAATGAAAGACCAAGACAGACTTTTAATTAATTTGAAAGCCTGATGCTTAACATTGTCCACCCCAGCTGTGAAACTCAGAAACCAGTCTTACTTGTTATCATCTATCGTCCACCTGGGCCTTACACAGAGTTTCTGTCTGATTTCTCAGACTTTATATCTAATTTAGTTCTGAGCTCAGATAAAATAATTATTGTGGGTGATTTTAACATCCATGTAGATGCTAAAAATGACAGCCTCAACATGGCATTTAATCTGTTATTAGACTCAATTGGTTTCTCTCAAAATGTAAAAGAACCCACCCACCACTTTAATCACACTCTAGATCTTGTTTTAACATATGGCATATAAACTGAACATTTAACAGTGTTTCCTGAAAACCCTCTCCTGTCTGATCATTTCCTGATAACATTTACATTTACAATAATTGATTACACAGCAGTGGAGAGTAGACTTTATCAAAGTAGATGTCTTTCTGAAAACGCTGTAACTAAGTTTAAGAATATAATCCAGCCACTGTTATCATCGTCAATGCCCTGTACCAACACAGAGCAGAGCAGCTATCTGAATGCTACCCCAACAGAGGTCGATTATCTTGTTAATAATTTCACCTCCTCACTACGTACGACTCTGGATACTGTAACTCCAGTGAAAACTAAGGTCTCTAATCAGAAGTACCTGACTCCGTGGTATAATTCTCAAACACGTAGCCTAAAGCAGATAACTCGTAAGCTGGAGAGGAAATGGCGTGTCACAAATTTAGAGGATCATCATTTAGCCTGGAGAAATAGTTTGTTGCTTTATAAGAAAGCCCTCCGCAAAGCCAGAACATCTTACTATTCGTCACTGATTGAAGAAAATAAGAACAACCCCAGGTTTCTCTTCAGCACTGTAGCCAGGCTGACAAAAAGTCAGAGCTCTTTTGAGCCAACCATCCCTTTAACGTTAACTAGTAATGACTTCATGAACTTCTTCACAAATAAAATTTTATCATTAGAGAAAAAATTACCAATAATCATCCCACAGATGTAATATTATCTACAGCTACTCTTAGTACCATTGATGTTAAGTTAGACTCTTTTTCTCCAATTGATCTTTCTGAGTTAACTTCAATAATTACTTCCTCCAAACCATCAACGTGTCTTTTAGACCCCATTCCTACAAAACTGCTCAAAGAAGTCCTGCCATTAATTAATTCTTTGATCTTAAATATGATCAACCTATCTCTAATAATCGGCTATGTACCACAGGCCTTCAAGGTGGCTGCAGTTAAACCTTTACTCAAAAAGCCATCTCTAGACCCAGCAGTCTTAGCTAATTATAGGCCAATCTCCAACCTTCCTTTCATATCAAAAATCCTTGAAAGAGTAGTTGTCAAACAGCTAACAGATCATCTGCAGAGGAATGGTTTATTTGAAGAGTTTCAGTCAGGTTTCAGAGTTCATCACAGCAAAGAAACAGCTTTAGTGAAGGTTACAAATGATCTTCTTATGGCCTCTGACAGTGGACTCATCTCTGTGCTTGTCCTGCTAGACCTTAGTGCAGCATTTGATACTGTTGACCATAATATCCTATTAGAGCAATTAGAACATGCTGTAGGTATTACAGGTACTGCGCTGCAGTGGTTTGTATCATATCTATCTAATAGACTCCAATTTGTGCATGTAAATGGAGAGTCCTCTTCACACACTGAGGTTAATTATGGAGTTCCACAGGGTTCAGTGCTAGGACCAATTCTGTTTACATTATACATGCTTCCCTTAGGCAGCATCATTAGAAGACATAGCATACATTTTCACTGCTATGTAGATGACACCCAGCTCTATCTGTCCATGAAGCCAGATAACACACACCAATTAGTTAAACTGCAGGAATGTCTTAAAGACATAAAGACCTGGATGGCCGCTAACTTTCTGCTTCTTAATTCAGATAAAACTGAGGTTGTTGTACTCGGCGCTGAAAAGCTTAGAAATATGGTATCTAACCAGATTCTTACTCTGGATGGCATTACCTTGGCCTCCAGTAACACTGTGAGGAACCTTGGAGTCATTTTTGACCAGGATATGTCCTGGTCAAATTAAACAAATATGTAAGACTGCGTTCTTCCATTTGCGCAACATCTCTAAAATTAGAAATATCCTGTCTCAGAGTGACGCTGAAAAACTAGTTCATGCATTTATTACTTCCAGGCTGGACTACTGCAATTCATTATTATCAGGATGTCCAAAAAACTCACTGAAAAGCCTTCAGCTAATCCAAAATGCTGCAGCAAGAGTACTGACAGGGACTAGAAAGAGAGAGCATATTTCTCCTGTTTTGGCTTCCCTTCATTGGCTTCCTGTTAAATCCAGAATTGAATTCAAAATCCTGCTCCTCACATACAAGGTCTTAAATAATCAGGCCCCATCTTATCTTAATGACCTTGTAGTACCATATCACCCTATTAGAGCACTTCGCTCTCGCTCTGCAGGCTTACTTGTTGTTCCTAGAGTATTTAAAAGTAGAATGGGAGGGAGAGCCTTCAGTTTTCAGGCCCCTCTTCTGTGGAACCAGCTTCCAGTTTGGATTCGGGAGACAGACACTATCTCTACTTTTAAGATTAGGCTTAAAACTTTCCTTTTTGCTAAAGCATATAGTTAGGGCTGGACCAGGTGACCCTGAATCCTCCCTTAGTTATGCTGCAATAGATGTAGGCTGCCGGGGGATTCCCATGATGCATTGAGTTTTTCCTTTCCGGTCACCTTTCTCACTCACTATGTATTAATAGACTTCTCTGCATTGAATCATATCTGTTATTAACCTCTGTCTCTCTTCCACAGCATGTCTTTATCCTGTCTTCCTTCTCTCACCTCAACCAGTCGCAGCAGATGGCCGCCCCTCCCTGAGCCTGGTTCTGCCAGAGGTTTCTTCCTGTTAAAAGGGAGTTTTTCCTTCCCACTGTCGCCAAAGTGCTTGCTCATAGGGGGTCATATGATTGTTGGGTTTTTCTCTGTATCTATGAAGCGCCTTGAGGCGACTTTTGTTGTGATTTGGCTCTATATAAATAAAATTGAATTGAATTGAATTGAATTGAATTGAATTGAATTGAATTGAATTGAATTGAATTGAATTGAATTGAATTGAAACTGGGACAGGCTGTTTTACAGCTGATCAAATGTTTAGGACCACATGCCTTTAAAAGGCCAAATCTGTGCAAAACTGTGGATTCATTGTCATTTTCTATCAGGTAGCCAGACTGTCAGGATGTTCTGATGGCAAAAGCAAAAAAACTTTTCTTTTTGAACATGGTCGGCTTGTTGAACTGCATAAGTAGGGTCACTCACAGCGCACCATCGCTGCTGAGGTGGGACGCAGTTAAGACGGTCATTTCTTAAATAATCCTGGGGGTTATGGAACAAAAACGTGAAGTGGAAGACCTAAAACATCCTCAACCAAAATTAAGACCATCACTGGTGCTGACTGCACCCCCATAACCACCAAATGGCATCAGAGACTGAAGGGCTTCAAAAGCAAATTCTCTGATGAGAAAAAGATATAACCATTTTTTTTCTCCTGTAAAAAAATACAACCTTGATGGTCCTGATGGTTTCCAACCTTACTGGCATGACAAGCAGATTCCACCTGAGATGTTTTCTACGTCCTTCAGACAAGAGGATGCCACAATATTTGGGGAGATGCTTTTTCCTTCAGTGGAATAATGGAGCTTCAGGAGGTGCATGGGTGTCAAAAGGCTGCTGGCTATGTCCAGATGTTGCAGAGAGCATCCCTGATGACTGAGGGCCCTCATCTGTGTGGTAATGACTGGGTTTTTCAACAGGACAACTCTACAGTACACAATGCCTGTAGGACAAGGGACTTCTTCCAGGAGAATAACATCACTCTTTTGGACCATCCTTCATCTTTCCCTGATCTAAATCCAACTGAGAATGGACAACAGTTCCAGACAGTAGACGCCCTTCGTGTGGCCATCTTCACCACTTGGAGAACTGTTCCCACTCACCTCATGGAAATGCTTGATGGAAACACTTTTGATCAGCTGTAAAAAAGCTGTAAAAAAGCCTGTTTCAGTTTAATAAATTGCTTGCTCAAAAAATGTTTTGCCTTACTCCTATTTCTTCTTGTTGCATGTTGAAGCTCTACTTGGAACCTTTTTAAGATCCTGCCATGCAAAATATGATTTTTTGCCATTTTTCAAATGGTCTAAAACTTTTGATCAGGACTGTACAACCTAACAATAACAGCAATTTGTTTTCTTCAGCCACATACGTCACAGTGGACCAACAAGGGCAGTCTGTGTTCAGACAAGTTTTGAGCAATAAAAAAGTAGCTTGTATGTAACCTCCTTTATTTGTTGATGAAAAGAAACAAACTGAAATGAAGTTATCATGATGCATTGGGAAAAAAAAGTATATTTTTTGCGGCGCAAAATGTCTGTAGCTTTCTAATAAAATCTCTGTTACTGAGCCTCACAGTCCTTTTCTTCTGCTGCTGCGCATCACATGACAGCAGTGGCTTCGCACATGTGGGATTTATTTGCAGTCTGGATGCAGTGGGGTAAAAATCATCTGTTCCATCTTACATTCCACCACGTCATCAAGTATGAGAGGCAACAGCCTTACAAACTTCCAGTTTTGTATTAACTGTCCTGAGAGTTTGTTGAAGACTGACCTCACACGGCTTTGAAGAGGTATCCGAGTAAGAGTATTTAAACTGTTTAATGCTCCAATTCAGAATGGAGAACCATTTTTTTTTTTCACCAAAAAAATTTAAGAAACACCACACATCATATGACAAAATGTCATAAAAATCTTGTGTCCTAATCAAAATGGCAAACCTGGCTGACAGATGTGAAAATATTTTAAACAGTTGTCAAAGGAGCTTGCAAAGAAAAGCGTCTGGACTTCTTTAAGTTACTTGAAGACATTTCACCTCTCATCTGAGAAGCTTCTTCAGTTCTAAGGTCAAATGGTGGAGAGTCCCAGATATAAACCTAGTGGGAGTATCCCCCCACAGAGGGACAAAAGGACCCCCTGATGATCCTCTAATCGCCTGAGCCAAGGTGTGGAACTGGGTGTGGGTCCCAATCAGCCAGAGTTTCGGGTGAGTTCATTGTGAAACCTGGCCCCACCTTATCATGCGAATTCCTGAGGTCAGATGGCCCAGGATGTGAGTGGGCGTTAAGGCGTCTGGGAAGGGATCTCAAAACTGGATTATAGATGGCAGAGAGTTGGTGTCGTAAACCACCGCCTCTGTTCAAAGATGGTCGCTCACAGTGGACATAGATGGCTTCTTTCACTCCTCTTTCAAACCATCTGTCCTCTCTGTCCAAAATGTGAACATTGGCATCCTTGAAAGAGTGTCCTTTATCCTTAAGATGCAGATGGACAGCTGAATCTTGTCCTGTGGAGGTGGCTCTTCTGTGTTGTGCCATGCGCTTGTGAAGTGTCTGTTTGGTCTCTCCAATGTAGAGGTCTGGGCATTCCTCACTGCATTGTACAGCATACACCACATTGTTAAGTCTGTGTTTTGGCATTTTGTCTTTCGGGTGAACCAGTTTTTGTCTGAGCGTGTTGCTGGGTCTGAAATGTACCGGGATGTCATGCTTGGAGAAAACTCTCCTGAGTTTTTCTGATACACCGGCTACATAGGGGATGACAATGTTGTTGCGTCTGTCCTTCTTATCCTCCCTCGCTGGTGTCTGATCTTCTTTTCTGTGCCTCTTTGCTGACTTTAAGAATGCCCATTTAGGATAGCCGCACATTTTGAGTGCTTCCTTTACATGCGTGTGTTCCTTCTTTTTTCCTTCAGGCTTAGAGGGAACATGTTCTGCCCGGTGGTGTAGGGTCCTAATTACTCCAAGTTTGTGTTCCAGAGGGTGATGGGAGTCAAACAGGAGGTACTGGTCTGTGTGTGGGCTTCCGGTAAACTTCGATGTTGAGGTTGCCATTCTCTTCAATGTGCACAGCGCAGTCCAGGAAAGGCAAACAGTCGTCCTTTGTGTCTTCCCTGGTGAACTTGATGTTTTTCTCCACAGCGTTAATGTGCGCAGTGAAGGATTCCACTTCTTGTGTCTTGATTTTGACCCAGGTGTCGTCTACATATCTGTACTAGTGGCTGGGTACTCTTCCTTTGAAAGAGCTAAGAGCCTTCCTTTCCACTTCCTCCATGTAAAGGTTGGCTACAATAGGTGACACGGGGGAGCCCATGGCACAGCCATGTTTTTGTCTGTAAAAGCCTTCGTTGTATTTGAAATATGTAGTGGTGAGGCAGAGGTCTAACAGTGTGCAAATCTGATCGGGTGTGAAGTTGGTCCTGTCCTCCAAGGAGTTGTCTTCTTGTAGTTGTTTTCTGACAGTCTCCACTGCCTCCGTGGTGGGTATGCAAGTGAAGAGAGAGACTACATCAAAGGACACCATGGTTTCATCTGGATCCAGGGTAAGTTTCTGGACCTTGTCAGTGAAGTCGGTGGAGTTCTTGATGTGGTGTGGGGTGTTCCCCATGAGAGGAGCAAGGATGATAGCAAGGTGTTTTGCAATGTTATAAGTGGCTGATTTTATGCTACTGACTATGGGTCTGAGTGGGACAGCTTCCTTGTGGATTTTAGGAAGTCCGTAAATGCGGGGTATGGCATCCCCTGGGTAAAGGCGGTGATATGTAATGATTTTGTCCTTTTCAAGGTCTTGAAGGCAAGCTATAACTTTCTTTTTGTAGCTGCTTGTGGGGTCTCGCTTTAAGGCTTCGTAGGTATTGTTGTCACTGAGGAGAGTAGTGATCTTTGTATGGTAATCTGTAGTGTTTAGGACCACGGTGCATCTTCCCTTATCAGCTGGTAAAACAGTGATGTTGTGATCTTTGCTCAGGAAAGCGACGGCCTTCTTTTCTTGTATTGTGAGGTTGGACGGAGGGACTTTGGCACTGGAGAGGGTGGCTGAGACTTTTATCCTGATTTGCTCTGCTTCTGTCTGTGATAATTTATTAATCCATATGGCAGATTCTGTGGCTGTGATGAGGTCCACTATGGGCAACTGTTGTGGAGAAATGGCAAAATTGAGTCCTTTGGCTAATACTCTCTTTTCAGGTTCAGTGAGATTCCTGTCTGAAAAGTTCTTAACCCATTTCTCCTGACTGTCTTCAGGTGTGTTTTCTTCTCTGGGTTATGTAGGTTCAGAGTGAGGAGTGTGTGTTTTTGAAAGCAAGGTGTGAAATTTCCTGCGTTGTCTTTCTTTTCCTTTAGAGTGTTAGGGCCCGCTGAGCCTTGTCCACAAACTTGTAAACCTCTTCTAAGATTGGAGAGGGTAGAAGGGTTTCCAATTCCTGCAGAGTCTGGCTGATCTTGATCTGGAGGGCATCTATAGTGAAATGGACCTGTCTTATCCTTTCACTTAAAAGGTGATTTTGTGCTCTCTGTAGAATCAAGTCTGCTCTGTATCCCCTGACAGTGGATCCAAGGCGTGGGACCCACACCCAGTTCCACACCTTGGCTCAGGCGATTAGAGGATCATCAGGGGGTTCTTTTGTCCCTCTGTGGGGGGATACTCCCACTAGGTTTATATCTGAGACTCTCCACCATTTGACCTTAGAACTGAAAAAGCTTCTCGGATGAGAGGTGAAACGTCTTCAAGTAACTTAAAGAAGTCCAGACGCTTTTCTTTGCAAGCTCCTTTGACTACGATGACCTGGATGACTGAGAACCTTCACAGACATTTTAAACAGTTGAAAACTGACTCAAACTTTACTCCTTCTATATCTGGTGTACCTTCAGTCTTGAGGTGTTCAACAGGAGAGTTGTACATCTCTATGGTGTATTCTGCTCCACACTGATTTGGATCACCACCCTGAAAAACAGATTGTGTCATTAAACAACATCTACAGAAATGATGTCTACGACTAAAGCAGAAGCCACCAGTGCAATGTGAGCCCAAATTATCTCCAGCATGCAAAACAAAGTTCCTTTAACTACAGTTTTATCTATTTATTTCCATAACCTAAACTATTAACAACTCCAAAGGCATCTTGGTATAGCAGTAGTTTGAAACATAATGGATTTTGGTTAAAACCCCCCACAAAGTACTGCTTTTGAATATCTGACAGATAATGTTGTTTCAGTTATAAGAAGTGTAGTGAGCTTATTCAGATTATATGACTGACCCAACTCATATATATTTTTAAATTTCCTCTACAATGGTCAGGATGGCAGAAGCAATGAAATGCATAACCCCTCAGTGACTTCACTGACTTGGCACAGAAATCAAAAAGGAACATTGTCTTTAGCTGCTCCTGGTAAATTAAACTGGCGTTTGTTTCATAGTAAAGCTAGCTAAAATCTTTTACCTGCTGCATTAGCATGAACTTTCCAGAAAACCAAACAGGACCGAAGGCAAAGCGTGTGACAGAGGAACGCTTTCAATGCAACAAAAAAACTGACCAAACGAATTATGGTTACAGTTGATATACGTTTCAAGTCTAACGATACACTTACATTGAAATAGAAGGTTGTTGTTTCAGTGCAGGGTGCTGCTGGCCTCCCTTGCTGAGCGGGAGTCTGTCTGGACCAATGACTGTAGAAAACATGGACAACGCGACTGCGCCTCCCATTGTGCAAAAATGAAGCCAAAATGTCCCGCTTGTGGAGGCTGCCATCTTGCATCTTTGGAGCCAGAGGCTGTGTCCCAATTAAGAGACCGCACACTTGAAGTACGCATTTTGAGTGCAATTACATCACCGCCACGCGACGATGGCTGTCCCGATTCAAAGTGTACTTCAAATGCATACTCCAAATGCACCTTCGATTTCCCTAAATATCAAGCGTGGTCCGGTGCACTCTTCGTGGTCCCATATATCTCACAATTCATAGCGCGGCAGTGGGTGTGGATAATTTTGCCGCAAAATACGGCAGACGGCAGAAGCGGAGCGGCCGAAGAGTGAACTGTCAAAAGTAAGTACTGAATATGATGTCACTTATTCATGTGCGAATGTTTAATAACGAAGAACATTAAAACATTACTGTTGGCCAAATGTTGGCAAAGTTGTGTGACATTAGTGATGTTTGTACTTTCAGCGGTAATTTGGTTTTAAAGCCTCTACTTTAAAATACATATATAGTTGACCTTAATCTTACAGAGAATGTGATGATTTTATGGATAATTAAAGTCATTCATATAATCACTAACACAACAAGCTGAAAGTCAGTGATGCTGCTCGGTTTGCAGTCCTGAATATCACGGCACAAGCAGGATTCACTGCACTGTTAATGTTAGCTATGTTATATTGCTGCCTCTGTTCGGTGGTGTCGAACCAAACGGACTTTAACGTGTGTTTGAACGAGCTGACGGTTTACTCGTTAAGCTGAAAGAAAGATGCTTTAATCACAGGAGTCACACATGTGTCCACTGGACCATCTGGGAACTCTTCTTGTTTAGCACTCGTAATAACACAAACAAAATCCTCCTTCTCCTGTGCTTTTAGTAGCAGTGTATACACCTGAGACTGTCACCTGTCTGTCTGTCCTGCACTTTCTCTCTTTTTCTTTCTCTCTGATTGTGGAATAAAAGTATGAACATGTATTTATAAGTTACACTTGTGTTTGAATCCTGCAGCTTATCACACATTTGATTTCCATGTGTGACAACTGCAAGTGTCCAGAGTGAGGACAGACTGACGGACCCACTGCTGCACATCATCTGTGAGGCTTTGCACCCCTGATGATCCACCAGGACAAACTCAGCAGTGTGTGAGGAAGAGGAGGAGGAGGAAGAGCCAGCAGCATCTGACAGATAGAGAGAATAGACAGACTGTTCCCTGTTTGTGAAGGACTGCTAGAAAAGTTTAAAATAACTAATTGTCTGTCCTGAATCTTATTAGGTAATGTTCAAGTAATTTTATCATTCCAGTGTTTTCAGTGTGGGAGAAAGTACTCAGGGCCTTCAAGTTACACACTATGAAAGGCAGCAACAAGTTTAATGTTCAGAAACCTAAAGTATGTATCAGCAGCTGAATGGAGCTAAAAATAAATGTTTGTTTCAGTTCTATGAAGCTTTGAGTATTTTGGATTAGTAGCACTGCTGTGTTTGTTGCATCATATTGCTGTAATTGTTTATATGCTTTATATATTCTGAGGTAAGTTGAGCTATAGTGTTACATCATATTCTATAAGGATGTTATGTGTTTGTATACTTTCTTCCCAG
Organism: Neolamprologus multifasciatus; assembly: GCF_963576455.1. NCBI lineage: Eukaryota > Metazoa > Chordata > Actinopteri > Cichliformes > Cichlidae > Neolamprologus > Neolamprologus multifasciatus. The sequence continues at coordinate 25,025,409 of NC_140441.1, forward strand.
TTTGACCCATTTAGCAGAAGTCAGCCTGTTTAAGGCTCTGATATCTATTCTGTATGACTTAAAGCAGTTATGTCATGGTCTGATTTTCTCACCCAATAAAGGAATATTCAATATATCAGTCTACTCTTCATTCTATCAGAAACAGTTTGGACAGCTCGTACATTTTGTTTTTACACATATATGTAAGCATTGAGCCAAATTTAGTAATGCCAACATATTAAACAAACAATATTTGTCTCTTATGTATAATACATCTATATATACACTGTCAAAGGTACTTGTCTTTGAGTGAAGATTTAAGGTGATAGGAAATATAAATAACTGCAACTTGAATCTTTGACCCAGAGTTCAAGCTCAGTGCTGTAATATATCCTGTAATATATATCATAATAATCTGACAATACATATAATATTGGCCATATTATATTTACATTACCACAGTGAGATGACTTTAGTCTCATGAACAACATTAGCTAATTGTTATTTACTAACTAATCTTGAAATGACTGTTGAGTACAGAAATGCAGCCCAACAATCATGTTTTACAGTCCTGTGGTCTCAGCCTCAGATACTCAACTAATCGAAGTGATGTCATGACAAAAATGAATGACCAACAAAACATTTTTTCTCCTTCATTTCTGTCAAACAATACAACACATTCTCACTCCCAACTCGTCAAATGTGTGATGCATGGTCAGGCTCCCTCTGCTTCACTTATCAACGCGCAGGGTACCCCCCTTGCGTCGAGAATTGACGTGCAGGGTCCTCCTATTGACGACAAGAGATTTCCGCGGAAGAGCCTGTTGTTCGTATATTTATACATTTCCGAAATCACATTGTAGTGACGTATACTGAACACAATATATTATATAATGTAAACAACTACCTGAGAAACAGCAGATAAATTAATTATAGACTATTAATGTAAATCAAATCAGATCTTAACTGCTTACATTTAAGGAGCCTGGTCATATTTAATTGAAATATGAACCAATGATTTTCTGATTGCTGATTCCAAGAGAGTCTTTATGGAAATCCTGTTTGGCTTTTTGTTATTTTAATTCTCTTTTCTGTTTTCCAGAACAGTTCTCCACAGTCGCTGTCCACATGGGTCAGTGGGACCAAGAAGCACTCTGCTAATGTGTGGACTCTGACCAGCAACATCCAGCAAGACCCAGACAGCGTTTTCTATCTCCCAGCTGGAGTTTTTTGTTTGTCTGTGACTGGAGAGTCAGATTTTTGTTGAAGCTGGAGGAACAGCCTCACACTCGCAGAGGTAAGTCAGTTTGTAGAGATCCATCCCATCTTGACTTTTATGTGCTAGATTTCTTATCTGAAACAGTAATATTTCAGTGACTGCTGCTTATACCACAGGTTAATACACGCTACTGATCCCTGATGGGAGAATCATCACCTCTGCCAACAAAGAAGCCTGGTGGATGTTTGTTTGCAGTCTGATGATGGGACATCATGCTCTGCATCTTCAAAGTTGGTCTCTTGATTATTATTCATACACAGTAATGTGAATTATGCTTATATCTAGTATAACTGGACCAACCTGGTGCTCTTCATTTATGGAGGCTGTTGAGTCTGAATGTTGGATGTTGTGTATCTCATGTTCTCTGGGATTTGTTGTCCTCAGTCTTTTTGCAGGATCAGAAAACAAAACCAGGATGACCGTAAATGTTTCTTCTCCAATTGGATGATGATAAGACTGTGACATGGGATGCCACCTTTAGTCTTGTGATGAAGCAAAGCTGAGTGTGGATTAAAGTGTGATTAAATGGTACCCACATGTGTGCTGCTGAGAAGGATGTACAGGGGCACCTGCAGCTAAATCCAAGCCTCCTCAGGTTAGTTGTAGTTGCAGAACGCTATAGGACTGAGACAGCTGAGGCATCAAATGTTTGATTAAACGGATGAAAAAGAGAAGTTTCTTCCCTATAATTATCACTTTTTCTTTAGCAACTTCAAGTCTGTCAACTTGCTGAGGTCACAGAAACAAGAAAAGAAACTTGACTTCAGAGTGTTGTTTACAGTTTTCTGTTGTCATGATCTCCCTTGAAGTTTATCAGTATTACGCAAGCAGTAAGTCCACAGTACTGTAATGATGATTCTGACTTTGGTCATGGTTGCATAATATTTTAATAATATACAATTATTGTTTGTATTCATATTTTTTTCTGTTAATCAAAAATTTACTTTGTGAAATTTGTATTTGAGAATGCAGAATGTGACAATATATTTTTGTTCAATATTTAATTCATTCAGTTGCAATTGTTAAATGAAAAAAAAAAAAAAAAATATATATATATATATATATATATATATATATATATATATATATACTAATTTAGCAAACTAATTTAGCAAAAATATATATACATATATCTGTATTAGTTTTAATAAATTAATTTGACACCTATATTGAAAATACTATATTGTATTCATACAGAATCAGTATGGTATCATTGTTTGTCTGTTCACTGATTGCTGAAACTAAGAGCTACTTTGATCTGTTTAGATCTAAAGTATCCAAACTCGAGCTCTAATATTTCTTCACCCTTGTGTGTGTGATATCTGATTTCCTACATGCTGGCAGAGCAGAGCGACCATTTGTGCTCACAGATGGTGACAGTGTGGAGAGACGGTGGTGTTTCCTCAGAAGAACTAGCAGAGTCACAAAGGACACCAGTCCATCTCACCACCTTGACTTGCTGACTGATGTTCGTCTGCACTGCACAGAGGAAATCAACTGACCGAGGTTTGTCCAGTGCAGTGTTATGAAATGTATATTTGTTTTATGCTTACAGATATGTTTTTCTTGACAGAGGCTCTGCAGAGGTTAGACAAAGCAGAGAAAATATGTGCTTTACATTTTACTGTGATTTACTGGGATATTTGTTTCCTGATGTTTAGCAGGAATGGAGAAATAGAATCAAAGGGAGATGTTTTTGCTGTTTTTGTAATGATGTAAGTAAATCTTCAATATTATTTATTTGCTTGGTTATATTAGGAGTGTTTCTGAGTGAGGGAGAGAGGAGTCATCATCCAGGTAAAGTGACGTGGATCAGTGGATACACTTGTCTCTCCTTTAAAGGAGATACTCTTAGAGAGAGACGATCCGAGTCATCCTTAAATGTTAGTGCTTTCAAATACACAAACATTTTTAAAGGACAAAAATGAACATCCCACTTTGACTGTAATACAATTAAATCTTTGCATGTGTGTTTTCAAACTCTCAGATGGGCAGCATATCAGTCTTGGACTGTCTAACCTGCCGGAGCAGCATTGAATGACCACCACACTTGAGCATGTTCCTGCAACATTTAGCAGCTTTGCTTTTGGTAAGTAGAGTTACCTAACTACAGTAACTATAAACACATGATATCCATTTCTAACAGCCTGGTTACTTCCTGTCAGTTTTTTCAGAAATCATGTGGTCACCTGACCTAACACTGTTTCTTCTTCTTCCCCTTAATGTTGAAGTGTCAAATGTCCAACAGCTGGAGAGGAAACTACACCAGTGTACTGGGATGTTTCACCAACACGCGCCAGATGCTGTTCCTTCATGGTGACATCATCAGAGATAGCCCCGCCCACCTCAGGACCTCGCCATTGATCATGATGCCTCTCGTTTGGCTCTCAGCGAAGGCGGTCGCACTTTTCTCCTCTCCTCCTTACCCTTATCTTCCCTGCTTAGCCTCTGTGTCCTTGTCTGTCTCATGTGCATTACTTTTCCCTGGAACAGTCTCTCACTGTCGTTCTCTAAAACCTAAAAGAGAATTATGGATTTGATCAACTGGTCTCTGAATGCTATTGACACCCTCTTCTCAACAAGAAGTCTGGGCTCGGGAGAGCCCGAATGCCCTGGAGGGACTTTCCCTGCCGGATACACGATGGACGGGTGGCAGAACTGGAGAGTCATGTGCCTGGCGGGACTGTCGATCGAGGACGCTGAAGATATCTAGCTATTCGGTACCATGATAACAGGGTTCTTGCTGATCGGAGCTGGCATGGCCCTGACTTATCGGAGAATTGAGAGAGCAGAACCGGCTGTTCAAACCCCCCCAAGGCTGCCCGCTGGAATCGAAGCGACGGGACGAGTCGCGACCTCTCACAACGAACGCAGCATGGTTAACACCTTGGAGACGCTTACAGCTGCTGTGAAGGCTCAAAACAACACCATTGAGCGTATGGTGGGATACATCAGAGAGGGCCCTGCTCAAAATGACAACCTTGAGCGAAAGTTGGATCACATCACAGAACGGATCACTGCAGTTGTGAGGTCTCAGAATCAAAAGAATGATAACACCACGGATCAGAAGTTTGATACCATCATGGGGAGGCTCGCGGCTCTCCAACGGGAGATCGAGAGACCAGCATCAGAGTGTTAAAGATCAGCTTGAAAATTCTCGTGAGCTGAAAGAAAATCAACAAAATCAACAAATTCGGGATCAAAATGCAGACACCACCACGGCGCCAGCTGCACAGGCCGAAGGCTGAAGCCGGACAAACACTCCCTGATAACGACTGTGTGATGACTATTCTCCCCATCCCATGCAAGGCCACCTGGATTGGCTGGAGGACTGTTTACTTAGCCTGATAGGGCGAAGGACACTGTCTCAGCTGAACTATGGACACGCACACACACTCACACACTTACACTGATAAGCACTCACTCATCTCCCCTTCCCTTTCCAACGCCTTCGATGCTTGTTACCTCCCGGGAACACGAGGTGGGTCTGGGCCCGCGCTGGCGAGTCGGCGCAGTGGCAGGATGTCTGCTGTGTTTCCTGGGATTACTCCTCATCCCCCTACCCAACCCTGTGGCTTGTTATGTCTTCACAATGTTGTGCTGTGAACATTCATGTGCTTTTTTTGTGCAGAGTTTTTTTGTTTCCTGTTCTCATGCTGTCCTACCATGGAAGCACAGCATGAGTAGAGGTCTCTTTTTTTCCTCTTGTACCTTCCCATTGTGTGTACATTTCAGTGTTTTTTTCCGTAACTCTGCCGATCTCCGACTTGTAACCCTCATGTAATGTCTGTGTTATGTGTGTAAGGTCGGGAGGGGGGGGGGGGTGTCTCATTTTACTGCGGGGCAACCTGTATGTGACAAATAAATTCTGATTCTGATTCTGATGATTATAATAATGACAGCGAGCTGAACTAAGACTGTAAAAATCCACGACCAGAATGTTTAGATGCTTTCTAATTATTAATGAATAGTGAGGGCCTCTTTCTGTGTTTTGTCTGTTTTGTTTTTTTACCTCATTTGTTACTAACAAAGTTCACCAAACTCACACAGTTTACATTCTGTATGTTTCCATCTTTACCAGCCACACTCTAACTGCATTTAAGAAAATAATCCTTAGAAATCGTAGTTTTTCTCTTTTGTAATTGATGATAATTCAGTGAATATACTGCGCTGCTTCCTTTTATTGCGTCTCACATTGCTTTAAGTTTTTCAGAGTCCAGTTATTTTTTTTTACTGTTGTTTGAATTCTCTGTATGTTTGACCCTGTAGACTGTTTAATGGACTGCTTGTCTTCCTGTTTGTAAGCACTGCCTGTTTTTGGATTTCTGACTTTAACACAGCCTCTGTGTGTCCTCTCTTTGTGTCCTCTTCCTCTGTGAATGTGTTGCATGTGTCACAGATTCATTTTATTAACAGCTTTCCCACAGTGAGTTGCATCAGCATTCATTCACAGCACATTTCAGAAGGATTCAGATTAATACAGTAATCTTATAGTCAGAATTATCCTGACAGACTGCCACTGTAAATTATCTTTCATCAGGTAAATTTTAAAGTTCAGTATTTCAAAGCAGGACCTATGAAGAATCATATTGGCATTAGGACTGTAACAATATGTACTTACAAAGTCTAATTTTTCCAATTATGTTAGAATATTGGAAGACAATCAACTTTTAGTGTTTTCTGCATATTAATTATACTGAAATAGAGATGGTGACCCTAACTGTACAGAAGCACTAAACAACTGACAATCTAACAGACATCATTGGCCTGAGCCATCATGCACAGTGAGTCTGATCCTTTGCTGTGAGAGTATGACAAGCATGTTTCTGGTCAGTTTTGAAGAATTAATATCACAATGTTGATCTTTTTTAAATATTCCTTCTCTTTTACAACATAAACTGTGATCAAAGCTGCTTATATTCACAGCATGTAATAATAGTGACAGTCCAGGGCATTGTGGTCTGTTGAGCTAGGGTTGGGGTTAGCAATTCAGACATATGTAATCAATATTACTCTTGCAGGGCTCCGTCCTGGGATGCTTGAGTGAAAGGTAATGTACACCCTGACCAGGTATCCAGTCTGTCTGTGTTGTTTTCAATATTTGGTTCTAAAATATGAGTGAAAACTAAAATCCAGGATTCTTGTATATGATGAATGAAGTCTGTCTTTGACTGTATTGTCCAGCTGATCCCCAGCAGGTGAACCTTATCATGACATAACAAGGTCACAATGTAAAAAATTAAACAGCAACAGTCTAAATGTAAAGTGCATTCTAAACTCCTCTTTAATAAACTATATAGATGTGCAGAGAGTCATTCAGGACTGTAAAACGTGAACTACAGAACCCAGAGTCTTCATCGTTAAATCTCTGGTTGCTTCATTTTTCTATCCTATATCAGATACTTTAAAGGTTTTAGTAAAGCTGCATTCTCATAGTGAGGCAAAGTGTTTTATATGTGTGTATGTGTGTGCATGCATGTCATGAACGGCTATAAAATGCCTTTAATTAAAGAACAAAGCGGGGTTTGAGTTCGAGTTGTGGCATACTGTCACTACTTCTAAATGGAACGCAGCCTTCCAACGGCGGACAGCTAATAACAGGAATCGGACGTGCGGTCCACCCAAGTCCACAGCAACCACCATAGCAACCGCCTAGCATGACTTTAAAAACATATTCTTTATTCATAACTATCAAAAACGTGAAATGATTTGCAAAGCGTGGAAGTGTTACAGCTGCAGAGAGCTATGGAAGCTATCTTTGGAAGTATCTTTGGAAGCTGTTTACATAGCTAATAATATACGATGTAACCATGGAGACAGTCAGTCACGTGAGCTAGCGGCGCATGTTTACTACAGTGAATAAGGTGATTGTGTACACAGCGTCCACACACGCTGCAGAGGGTAAAGACATTACTTCAATATTGTTTTATATTTCTATATATTTGTCTTGTGTTGACCATCACCTCAGGTTCACCATTACAGTTTCAGCATACAAATGTACACTGTCTAAATGTGAACACATTCAAAAAAATTCATGTCTCAGAAATAAGCACAGCTGTTCATGTTTGTCATTAGAGTTTTATTTGTAAGAAAATTATGAACTTCAAATTGTGTATCAAGTCAAAGAACATTTGACAAGTCTGAGTCATTCCTTTGCCCTATGAGAGCTGGAATAAATATATATCCTGACAGTTACAGTTGAAACAGTCGAGACAGGTAGAAATGGGATCAGATTCTTTAAAGGTTTGCTTTGCTTAGTCAGACACGTTCTGTGTTGGCCTTAACCCAAATTTCCCTCGGGGTCAACCTTCAGGATCAATAACATTTTATAGAATTGAATTGAATCATATTAAAAAACAAATAATAGCACGATCCGTGTGATTTTGCATCCATTTCCAAATTGTAGTCAAGCAGCCCAGTCTCATACATAGGTAACAGAAATGTCTCTAATGTAGATCTGTACAGTGCAGTGTAAGCATTAAAAGATCATAAAGGAAACACTAACATTTATGTGAAACTAATTTTAATAAAAAATGAACAGGTGCTTTATAGATTTAAAAGAAAGAATCTGAAAACAACACTTTTTTGGTCTAAGTGGTCAAAGTAGAAAACAGAACTGATGTTCAAGCCCAAAACCGTAGCATGCACTGATATTAAACATCTCGATTGTTGTGGTGAACAGACATGTTGCTTTTAAAACCACATGCAGTGTGTGACCATGACTGTCCACTGAGACCATGAACGCCACTTCGCTGAAGCATTCTTCTTCTTCTTCTTCTTCTTGCCATCAAAATGGGAGCAGAAAGAGCACGAGCTGCTTTGATCTACTGAAAGGAAAAAGAACATATGAGCTGAAACCATTAAGATAGAAACAACCGTTCAACGCAGTCTCTCAGGTAGCTTAGCCTGTTACAACTGTTGATACAAGCTCAGTACAGTTAACACAGTGTCAGGGAACTCCAGTGTGGGAACTAGTGGCTTTAGGTTTGTAGTCATTTAACTTTCATCCATTCATTCATTTAGTTCAGGAGGAAGAAATGTCAGGTGGGTGCAGGCTGGTTAGATGCATTTGGTCCCATGCTGTCTTTAACTAAATAACTTGGTTCTCTTTATGGCTGGGCTGTATGTGGGGTTATATCATGTTATTTTGGCAGGAGTACCTGTCCCCTGTTAGACTTAGAAAGTTTCTCCATAAGCAGAGTTTCTAACTCTTATAGCTTTTAGCACATCTGTAGCTGTGCAGGCTGACAGCTTTTTGGTGGATCTTTTTACCCCACACTGGTTGTGAGTGTGTAAATAGCCCCACTAGTTCTTTTGGGTTGTAGTTAACTTGGGAGGAAGGGGTGGGTCTGCCATGACTAGATGAATAACAATTATCTGGGATACATAAATTTCATAATGCATGCATATATCTCTATCAATTAAACCTGGCCTGAGGGCTGCCATTTTTACATTCAGTTATTTCTCTTAGAAATGTTGGAACTAAATAATGAATGTGTTACAGTTAAAGTGACACTGGTCAGTGTAAATGGCTCATTAGGACATAGAAACCGATAAATTAAATCCCATCACCTGATAACGAGTGTCAAACAATATCAAAGCTGTAAAAGATGTTTACAGTCAGAATTTATAAAAACAATGATTGTAAATTCAAACAAGTGAGCTTTTCTCTTTGTGCTGAATATCAACACTGATTTCTTAGACTGTAAGCTTTACTTCAGCACAGTTGTAGAAGCCGTCACTCCAAATGTCTTTTGATATCAAGAAAAAATACCTTTTCAGTACACGGCCTGAAGTTCTTGTCCGACATCTTCTGCCATCAGCTTTGTCTGCTGGTTTGAAGACAATAAACCACAAAAAGATGATTTAGTCACTTTGTCTGCGTCATGCAGCTCGAATGTGTCGTGTAACGATGTTGAATTGTTATCCCTCTGCTGTGTCAGTAGGATTGTACTGTACAGCATCTCCTTGACATGTGAGGAATGCTAATGTAACATGATAACAGGCGTCTGGTCTTACATCATTAAAATATAAAGGGCAGGAGATATTTATTTTATAGCTGACAGATATTACTAAATAGATAGAATTTACTAAATAGCTGGATGAACATGAAATTATGTCCATCATTACAAATGACCATGAGAGTCACCAGAATAAATTCAACTGGACACTCAAAAGACGTCCTTAAATGTCCTTTAAGTGGCAGAACAAATGAACAAACAGTTAATCGCTTACTTGAGATGAAATCTGCTCAGCTACTTTGGTTCCTCCTTTAACAGGATTACTTCTCAGGAGTAAGGCCATCATGCAGTCCAGCAACCTTTATGGTTCTGCTTTGATTCACCAAGAACTATTAGGAAAACCTTCCAGCGCCTCCTGTGAAAGACACAGGGATAAACACACAAACATTTATTAACATGTTCCACAGTCTTCCAGTTTGATTTTCTCATCCTGTGGACAACAACGTACATGGATGCAGGTTTATTGTTAACTTTTGTAAGGTTTATTTACTAAATATATCCAGCTGCAGCTCCACTGTGATCCTGAACTGGATAAGCACTTAAGAAACGTGTCAATAAATGGACATACATCAGCTTATTATATTTATCCAAACAGACGGGACCAATAATGCTTCACTGAGTTAAAGACTTTAACAGACTCTTCTATGTAAGAATGTCTCGTGCTGATAGACCTGCAAACTTGACAACAAAGGTTTTTCAGACTACATGTAGCTGTCCTCAATGTCAGCTAACACATTTACATTTATGTCACACTTATTTCTGCTTTCCCAGTTTTATCATTATTACTTACATTTTGATTAGATACCTTGAGTTTGTAAATGATCAGATTACATAACTGGAGTACAATTCAAAACAATTCATGTATCCAATTCAAGGTCCCTATCCCAGCTGATACAGGACAAAGACAGGACAGGCTGCCAGTTATCGCAGGGCTAAGACAATACGTGTAACAGAAAATCCACTTAAATGTTTGATATTTCTAATAATAATCATAATTATGACTATTTTTTAAAATATTATTTAAAGGTTTCTTTATAAATACATTTTGATTTTTTTATAACCGCTAAAATATAAACCTGAGCTGTTTCAGATTCTGAGCTCTGACCTCAGTGACCAGGCTGTGTCCTCACTGCAGCTCCCTCTTGGAAGGACGTCTGCTTCTTGTCTTCCCCCAGTGATGATCGCCTGCACTTAATATCACGTACTGTACCTGAGAAACAACAAGGACAAACACTTGCCTTCATTTAAGAAGTACATTTATACAGAGATAATCTATGGAAACACACTAGTTCACCCTTTGGGAGGAATCAGTTCCTGTGAAACATTTCTGTAAATCAAAATCGTGGAGAATGAATGAAATGAGTTCTTCAGGTGACTCAGCAGACCCACACTGACAAATGAAACTTCTGTGGAAGAAGAATCTGGATTTTTTTGATTTCCAATCCAGTCCTGGTTTAAACTATTAAGGATTAAGCAACAGTGCTCATCTTTGCTCTTCTGAAATCTGTGTTAAACAACAACAAACATAAATTAGTAACAAAAATACAGCTGAGTCGAGGCTTTACAAACCACCAGCAGCCATAATGCTAAATTTTAATCTTCAAAAGTTTCTGAGCTGTCTTCAACCTGCTTTTAACAGAGAAAAGTCCCACAGTCAATGCAGCCTGACTCAATCCTAAATGTTCAGCACACACAGAGACACAGAGGTACCACAGAGGTTTTATAGTTTAGTGTTAACCTGAATCACTGATCATTTACAGTATTACAGAGTCTGGCAGTCTTTGCATGATGTCCACGTCACTGTAAGTTTCTAGCTGACTCTCAGGTGTGACAGGTGTGCCAGCAGGAAAGAGTAATAATAACCTGCATCCTGAGGTTTGTCATGCAGGATTAAAGGAGCCAGGCTTTGTTCACAGAGCTAGGATTGTATTTTACACTGACCCTGGGTCAGTATAAGTATCATACAGTTTAACACAGGAACTCCCAGAGAGCAGCCATTTGGCTTTTCTACGTTTAAAACCCACCAACCAGCCAAATGGCTGGTAATCTTTTAGCTAATATCCTGGACTGAACTGTGAACTGCTGCTTTTGTTATGTAAATAAGGTGGTGCTGAGCCGTTAGGGTTAGGGGTTAGGGTTAGCCTAACCCTAGGGTTAGGGTTAGCCTAACCCTAACCCACAAGGAAACTTGTGTTTCTGTTTGCCATCTTAGGGAGAAATCAACACACATGGGTGTATTTCCTTTGTTGCTGAGATTTATTGATAAAAACAGTACAAAAAAAACAACAAACAAAAAAGGTGTGGAGGGTTGTGTCCAAAGCAACTGTTCTTTTCTTGCCTTCTTCCCAGCCATATGAGAGTGAGCCAACTCTCTTGCAAATGTACCTCCCTTGCCAAGATATGGGAAGACATTGCAAATGTACTTGGATTTTAGGTCGCAAGCCACCCAAAACTTGATCCCAAACTTGTCAGGTTTACTTGCTATATACTGCAGGGTTAGGGTTATACTGTGGGTTTCACAGGTTTGCTGAGCAGCAGCCTAGTAGACCCCGCAAGAGGACAATTTCATTGACCTCAACAGGAAAGGAAGTTCACAGCTTTTAGCAGCTCCCCACCCCCACACACTAACAAAGAGGCAGTTGGCAGTTAGCCACCCAAAACTTGATCCCAAACTTGTCAGGTTTACTTGCTATATACTGCAGGGTTAGGGTTATACTGTGGGTTTCACAGGTTTGCTGAGCAGCAGCCTAGTAGACCCCGCAAGAGGACAATTTCATTGACCTCAACAGGAAAGGAAGTTCACAGCTTTTAGCAGCTCCCCACCCCCACACACTAACAAAGAGGCAGTTGGCAGTTAGCCACCCAAAACTTGATCCCAAACTTGTCAGGTTTACTTGCTATATACTGCAGGGTTAGGGTTATACTGTGGGTTTCACAGGTTTGCTGAGCAGCAGCCTAGTAGACCCCGCAAGAGGACAATTTCATTGACCTCAACAGGAAAGGAAGTTCACAGCTTTTAGCAGCTCCCCACCCCCACACACTAACAAAGAGGCAGTTGGCAGTTAGCCACCCAAAACTTGATCCCAAACTTGTCAGGTTTACTTGCTATATACTGCAGGGTTAGGGTTATACTGTGGGTTTCACAGGTTTGCTGAGCAGCAGCCTAGTAGACCCCGCAAGAGGACAATTTCATTGACCTCAACAGGAAAGGAAGTTCACAGCTTTTAGCAGCTCCCCACCCCCACACACTAACAAAGAGGCAGTTGGCAGTTAGCCACCCAAAACTTGATCCCAAACTTGTCAGGTTTACTTGCTATATACTGCAGGGTTAGGGTTATACTGTGGGTTTCACAGGTTTGCTGAGCAGCAGCCTAGTAGACCCCGCAAGAGGACAATTTCATTGACCTCAACAGGAAAGGAAGTTCACAGCTTTTAGCAGCTCCCCACCCCCACACACTAACAAAGAGGCAGTTGGTAGTTAGAAATCAGCAATCATTCACACACCCCCACTCCCCCACTCCTCAAGTAACAACCTAATTTACATATGAATTGATGCTAAAAGACTAGCCAATTTAGCTTCCACTTGGCTGACGTGGGCTTAGAAAAGCCTGGGACTTCCAGTGTTAAACGAAGCACTGAAACTTGCACATATTTATTACAGATGCATTGAAGCTAATCGGGATATTTACTGTCAGTCTGTGGCTGCGATTAAACACTTTACTGGAAACTTTATTAACTAGTAACGTCATCAGTCATGACAGAAGCTAATATTTCTGTGCTAACATCGTTTAAACAGTAACAGCTTTACTCCAATATAAGCTAACGTTTACACCGTAACTTTAAGCTAGCACCATAAAGACGGTAAAACACGTAATAATATCTACAAATGCATCTTAAAGCTGTTATATTAGCACTCGGTGTATTACTAACATAACCACATTAACATTATTGACACTCGCTGACTTTTAATAGTCATTCTATAAATGCTGTCCGTTTAAATGGTCTTACCTGTACACACTGCTGTATCCACCGGATTCCAGCCAGAGTGGATTCTGGAGTCTTCCCACGCTCCTGTTAGTGATCCTCCATCTGGATGGATGAGAACAACCTTCTGAACAATCTAGCAGGAGATGGCCCATATCTATGGGACTGATTTGTGCTAATAACGCCCATTGTATGGACTGATAACATCCAAAGCGGGTAAATAAAGTCACCCAGTCGCTAGCTGTGCCATTACCCAGCATACACCTCTCCCTACACAAATGCAATAAAGGATACAAAAGTAATAGTCTATAATTAATTTATCTGCTGTTTCTCAGGTAGTTTTTTACATTATATAATATATTGTGTTCAGTATACGTCACTACAATGTGATTTCGGAAATGTATAAATATACGAACAACAGGCTCTTCCGCGGAAATCTCTTGTCGTCAATAAACAACGATTAGGGAGCAGCATAGTATTCAATAAGAGGACCCTGCACATCAATTCTCGACGCGAGGGGGTTCTCTTATCTCATCGATAAGTGAAGCAGAGGGAGCCTGACCATGCGTCACACATTTGACGAGTTGGGAGTGAGAACGTGTTGAACAATGCTGTATGAAACGTTTCTCGCGGTTACGGTGTGTTCACACCGAACGCGATAGACGTGAACAGAGCGTCAGGTTTACATGTCAAGTCAATGGAAAAGCGCGATGACACGCGATTGCAGGTCCCACGAAAATTCGGAAGCAGATTTGCGTCGCGAAAACACGTGAAATGCGCGTCTGGCACATTTGACACGCTAGTAAAAATACACGTGTCAGTTCTTGTGTTGCATTTTGTGCATACGTGCTTATCGCGTCTACCGCTCAAGTTGGAAAAATCTGATCTCTTTATTCGGAAATAGACAAAAAAGGCGCACGAAAGTGGCAGGCAGATGAAGACAAAATGCAGCATAATAATACTTTTACGTTTTGCAATCTACAAAGGTTTGCACTTTGAGAATCAACTTGTGAGAACTGTGACTAATGTTCATGTGTGTGGGGGAAAAAAGTGTATAAAGTGCATGGTGAAGGGCTAGTTATTCTGAGAACCCCTGCTGCAATAAATGAGGGACCACTGTATATACTTTCTCTATGATTATTGTTTTCAACCTGTTAACATTTAATATTGTCTTGATAGAACCAACTGATTCTGCAGCAGAGCATCCCCTGTTGTTCTCCTGCTGCTGCACCCACAGGTATACAATTGTAGCATCAGATGAAAGATACAGAAAGTGTGCAATAAGTGTTTAAACAAAATCAAGCAGGTGCATAAATTTGGGCACCACAAAAAAACGAAATGGAATAAATATTTAGTGTATATCAATGAAACACGTTCTCACTCCCAAAGCGTAACATTTTACGCTAGGTGACAAATCGTCAACATATTACGTTTTCGGCTACCCACCACGTTCCTAAATGACGACATATGAGAACCGTATGGACTCAATCTACACATGTTCGCTCTTTTTCTTCAAATCGCTTAGAAACACGCTATTTAACATGATTAAAGTCATGGTTACGGTCAGGAAAAAGGTTATGGTTAGGGCTAGGGATACAGGGCTGGAACGTCTATTACCGCGGAGCGTCATTGCACTGGATTTCAGCCATAACCCACCGCGTACCATAAAAACACCGAAGGTCTCCTTTCGCATTCCTCAGGAACGCCGCGAGACGTGACAAAACGTCGCTACCTGGGGGGTGATCTGGCACACCGTGGACACACCGACTCTGAAACTGAACGCAATGGTCCTGAAGGAGTCCCCCGTTGGCAAGTATTATGTGTACTGCGGTTACAAAATACATTACTCAAATTCCAAAATACTTTTGTGATGTCAGATTTAAATTACAAAACATAAATCTTACATAAAACATTTTGTAATTATAAGGATAATTACATTACGACTAATCAGATCATGCATCCATTGGACGTACAGCGTACAGCTTATTGCACCAGCATGCATCTGCTCTTATATAGCTATCATTAGCTTACAGCTTTAAGTGTTTAAGGTATGTACTAACTAAAAATAAAGACAAGATGATAGTTTATTAAATTTTAATGAAATTTGAAGTTTAATAAACTCCTTACTATCTAATAATAATAATGGATTGGATTTATATAGCGCTTTTCAAGGCACCCAAAGCGCTTTATAATGCCATTATTCATTCACTCTCACATTCACACACTGGTGGAGGCAAGCTACGGTTGTAGCCACAGCTGCCCTGGGGCAGACTGACAGAAGCGAGGCTGCCATATCGCGCCATCGGCCCCTCTGGCCAACACCAGTAGGCGGTAGGTGAAGTGTCTTGCCCAAGGACACAACGACCAGGACAGAGAGCCCGGGGATTGAATGGTAATAACAGAAGTGAAACGCAATATTCTGTCAGGACAATTCACTATTTATGTCACGGTTCTGGGTCCGTTGGACCCAGTATTTTGAGTTTCTTATGTTTTGGTTTAATATTGCATCAGGGATTGTTTTTTTGTTGTGTTAATGACTATGATGTGTATTATTAGTTTCATGTTTCTGTTTATTTGTGTTTAGGATTTGTTCTTTGGTTGTGTCTGCTTTGTATTGGTCTAGTTCCATGTGTCATTTTCTGTCTGTCTCTCAATGTCGAGTCTGCGTCTTAGTGTGATGGTTTCTTGTTCCTGTTTTATTGTGAAGGTCTGCGTTTCATGTGAGTGTGTTCAGTTTTACCTCTCGTCTCGTTAATGACTCCCAGCTGTGTCCCCCACCTGAGTGTATTTTAGTCGGGTCTTTTATGTTTGTAGTCGTTGGTCCGTCTGTGTTTCCACCCTGCTTCATCTGTGTGTTTCCCTGCAGTCTATCGTCATCTGTTTCCGCCCGCTCTCATTCATGTCCAGGTTCGTGTTCTGTAGTCAGTTTGTTCCCAGTTTAGTTTAGTCTTTGCTCCATTCGCCGTTTGTCCATTTCCTTTTTGTGTTTAATAAACCACCCTCACACCTGTACAAGTGCCTGCGTTTGGATCCTCCTTTATTTTCCACACGGCTCATCTCACTCGCCGTGACAGTACGGACCAGCCAGCTATGGATCCAGCGGCATTCAGTCCACCCAGGGAGCTTCAGGAGGCCGTTATCGCCTCTGCTTCTAAATTAATCAACCAGTGGTTAGAGCATGAGGGAGAAGCATCTCTTTACACTGTGGAAGCCAACCTACAACACCTTATTTCCGGTTACCCCTGGTTATTGGGCTCACTGCACCCGCTTGTACAGAATTTTGTTCTTCACGAGCTTCACCTTCACCCTCCCGCCGCTACCGCTCGCCCACTCGCTTCAATGGAGGACGTG
Source organism: Neolamprologus multifasciatus (assembly GCF_963576455.1). NCBI lineage: Eukaryota > Metazoa > Chordata > Actinopteri > Cichliformes > Cichlidae > Neolamprologus > Neolamprologus multifasciatus. The sequence continues at coordinate 25,042,023 of NC_140441.1, forward strand.
CCGTCCGACCCGCCGGATGAGGAATTACCCGGTCTGTCGGAGCCGTCTCCGAGAGGAAAGCGACTTTCGCACCGCCGGTGCGGCACCCCACAGCCGGATGTAAGGACATGTAAGCAGTCGGCTGTGGTAAGTGAGAGGGACACTGTTTCTGCTTTGTCGGATACAAGGACTATTTATTCTGGGGCTATTTTTTGCGTGTCCACCTAAGATAATAGTGTTTTTTCTGTTTCATCCACGGCTATTGCTTCTAAGACTGTCTTTCCTGAGCCCACGTCCTGTGTTAATGACTGTTTCCACTTTGCTGCTGCCAAACCTGGAATTACTGAGCCTGGCATTATGAATTTAGACAATGAAAACGTTCGGGACTCTTTTTCATCTGCACTGGTCTATTCAGGGGAAGCTGTAAACCTCACTGAAACAGTTCTTCCTGACCATGTTCTCCCATCCACAACTTCACCACAGGCTAACATTGGGTCTGTAACACAGTCAGCAGCCCAGCTGCCCGCAGTTCAGTCAGCAGCCCAGCTGCCCGCAGTTCAGTCAGCAGCCCAGCTGCCCGCAGTTCAGTCAGCAGCCCAGCTGCCCGCAGTTCAGTCAGCAGCCCAGCTGCCCGCAGTTCAGTCAGCAGCCCAGCTGCCCGCAGTCAGCAGCCCAGCTGCCCGCAGTTCAGTCGGCCACTCCACCACCTGTTACAACTTTGCTACCTGAAGCTCAGTTGCCACCAGTTCAGCAGCCTACCCACTAGTTCATTCAGCCTCCATCCTCACTGTCTCATTCTAAGCAGGGAACACACTTCACCACAATATCTGCTGGTTCTCTTAAGCTGGCCATGTCAGAGACAGTTGTTCCCTCTAGGGCCTCCCCAGAGGCTGGGTGTCAGTCACCAGCCAACTCTGGACCCCTAGAGGTCAAGACGCCAGCGCCAGCAGCCTCACCGGAGAACTCACCAAAACTGCTGGGGGTTCGGGAGAACCCAGCCAGCCTCAAGTGTCGTCAGCTGGGGGTTCTGGAGAACCCAGCCAGCCTCAAGTGTCGTCAGCTGGGGGTTCGGGAGAACCCAGCCAGCCTCAAGTGTCGTCAGCTGGGGGTTCGGGGGAACCCAGCCAGCCTCAAGTGTCGTCTGCTGGAGGGCCCGAGTCGCCCGTCCAGCCTCAAGTGTCGTCTGCTGGAGGGCCCGAGTCGCCCGTCCAGCCTCAAGTGTTGTCTGCTGGAGGGCCCGAATCACCTGTCCAGCCTCAAGTGTCGTCTGCTGGAGGGCCCGAATCACCCGTCCAGCCTCAAGTGTCGTCTGCTGGAGGGCCCGAGTCGCCCGTCCAGCCTCAAGCCAAGTCAGCTGGTGGGTCCGAGGAGCCCGTCCAGCTTCAAGCCAAGTCAGCTGGTGGGTCCGAGGAGCCCACCCAGCACCACGCCTCGTCTGCTGGGGGTCCTGGAGGACCCAGCAAGCACATCCTCACGTCTGCTGACGGTCCGGGGAAGTTTGTTCAGCCACCACCTGCTGAATCATCCCCTGTGACTTCTACACCATTGCCTGCATCCACATCACCGCCTGCAGCATCACCGCTGCCGTCAGGTTCCGCAGCCGTCCTGCTGCCGTCAGGTTCCGCAGCCGTCCCGCTGCCATCAGGTTCTGCAGCGTCCCACTGCCGTCAGGTTCCGCAGCCGTCCCGCTGCCGCCTGGTCTAGCCTCAGTGCCTTCATCCACGCCTGGTCCAGCCTCAGCGCCTTCATCCACGCCTGGTCCAGCCTCAGCGCCTTCATCCACGCCTGGTCCAGCCTCAGCTCCGCCTTCGTCTGGTTCAGCCTCAGCTTCAGCTCCGCCCTCGTCTTCGTCTGGTCCTGCCTCGTCTGGTCCTGCCTCGTCTGGTCCAGCCTCATCTGGTCCTGCCTCATCTGGTCCTGCCTCGTCTGGTCCTGCCTCGTCTGGTCCTGCCTCGTCTGGTCCTGCCTCGTCTGGTCCTGCGGTTGCAACACCGCCGTCAGAGCCCGCTCGGCCTGTTCTGCCTCGCCTCTGGCGGCCATTTTCCAGGCCTCTAAGTTGGCATCATGGCCATTGTGGACGGCCTCCGGGAAGAGTTCGTTCCCAGAATTCTTTGCGGTTTTACCCCTGAATGACGTCACATTTTCAATCTCTATATATACATACACACACATATATTGTCAGGTTTTGTATTGTTGATTATCATTTATGCTTAGAAATATCTACTTATATATGCTTAGAGTTTTATAATTAGTTTTAGATTGGTAGAGGTTTGATCCTTAATAGTCTGCAAACTCTGTGTGCATTCCAGAGCACTCTGGGAGCATGGGAGAGGTCGTACTTTCTCTTATTGTTTTATGGTAGGATAAACGTATCTATATCTGTTTTAGTCTAAGTGCCTTTTGTTTAGATGAACTGCTGGACTTCCAGACCAGCAGGTTTAGGGAAGTCATTTATGGGGTCACACTCTGACCACACACACACACACACACATATACTTACACAACGCACAGGCAAGGTACTCTTTGTTTGTATGTAGACGTCATATGTTAATGAACCTATGTATATTCATGTAACCTCAATAAAAGAGCAGTGTTACGGGGGAGAGGACGAGAGCAACTGGGGTCAAGTGAAGGAACGGCGTTTGTCCGGTTCTCTCCCGTGCACGAGAAACATGAAGAACTTTGCCTACTCGTGTCTTGTTTTGCTGTGTGGCAAATTGTCCTTAACGTTCCAGTGAATAGGTTTACGCTACAAACCTATCATTAATTGGTCCTTCGAGAGCCGGAGCCCTGGAGTCGACATTCACCGAGGCGAGAGGAGACACGCTGAAAGACTGACGTCAGCCAGGAAGTTCCTGTAGTAAAGTCCCGAGATGTGAGAATTTGTCATCGGGCCGGTGGATTAGCTGTCTGTTTTCTCTCCTCGATGAATGACGATCGGCGGGATTTGAGGCTATACTACACGCTAAGCAACACCGAGTAAGTTCAAAGAGCCCGACTCTATAACCGTGTGGTTGTGTAGTTCCTTAGAAACTTTGTGGGGCTAGGAACGGTGTTTTTCGCTGCTTTGTGGAGCGATAAGTGAGTTCCTCGCTGCTTTGTGGAGCGAGAAGTGAGTTCTCCGCTGCTTTGTGGGGCGTTGAGAAGTTCCGCGGGGTCCAGATTGTGCTGGACAATAGGCCTATTCGTTGTTGTTGTTGTGTTTGTGTGAGTGAGTGTGGAGCAGAACACGTGGTCTGTGACACCGGCCGTTGTTGTTATCATGGGTTCCTAAGCAACCAAGAGTGCGTCAGAGGGTGACAGACGTTTATGCTGGACTTCAGTTTGCAGTGCAAAGTATTTAAATAAAAGAGTTTCAGAAAACACAGCAGCCTTGAAGAGCGTGTGGAGAAGGCCAGCCCACATCAGCAGCACTTAAGATATGCTCTGGTGAATGGCTTTCCCCCACCGCTTGCTGACACAAAATGTTTAGATTATTCTTTAGCTTGCCCTGATCAACAACAGCCTGTGTTCCAGACCATAGATTTAATTGAGGTAGATAATTGTTAAAAGTAATCTGCATTAAGCTTAGGGTTGCTCAAATTAAGTACATATGAGATGAAGTGATATAGGTAAATATTTTAACTAATTACATGTATAGAGGCACTTGACCTGTCTGACAAACTGTCATCCTAATATGAGCCATTGTTGAGATATAGAGCACACCTATGAAAACAACTAATATGCTGAACCCTGTATGAAACAGCTAAAACTACTTGATGGAGAAGCTGAATTGAATATGAAAGTGCAAGTCTTTGCCACTGTGTCGGGCAAAGCACGCAACCACTGTGTGAGGTTGCGTTGTGGTCTCTTCTGAGCTGATGAGCAAGCTACACATTATCAGATCGAGAGCTGGCTGAGAACTCTTCAAAGAGAGGGAAACAGAACTGTGATAACTGGAGTGTGCAGAGTTTCCGTGAGCATCAGCATCATGTTCTTGTTTATTTGTTTTGTTGGGTTGAAAATAATTAAATAAACTTGTGCTCATACTTATGGATCACCATGGCACATGCCATTAGCCATATGATTTATTTCCGGAGATGAAAAAAGTGAGTGTGAATGTGTCTGACGTCACAGTGTTTTTGTGCGCTGTGTAAAAGTAATTGCCTCCAATTGTGAGAGCGGTGATTCTGCAGGTCACCAGCTATTGTAAAGGGAAAAAAAAAAAGAGTAAAAAAGAGACAAAATCTACATTGTAGATGAAAAATAATCATAGGAAAAAAGTTTTGTGTTTATCAGCTAAGAACGACTACAATCTCATTTTCTGCTTTTAAGAAAGGACAGTTCACAAAAACACACAGAGAGAGAGAGATGTGTGTTGATTAAGCAGTGATAATAATAATGAACATGTTTTAGTTTGTCACTTTCAGGTGACAAGCAGACCTGAATCAATTTTCCACATGCAGCGGTCGGAAGAAAGTTATAGTTTAACATCATTGGAAACATTCAGGCCAAGTTTCTGGCTAACGTATTTACAGCACCATGTGTCCCTCAAACTCACAAGCGAGCTCTCACTCCTCCCTGAAGACAAGGAATGCAGCTCCAAAGAGCAATAACATGGCAGATAAAGAGACAGCAGCAAAGTCCTGAGAAAAGAGTCCCAGCAAGCAGCAGCAGTGTGGACAAACAGCATCACAGAAGAAGAGGAAACCCATCATCCTGCCTGACTGGATGAATGGCACTGTGTTTCCAACAAGCTGCAACTTCACTGTGCATGTGACAAGAACGTTTGAGGAGAACTGAGGATTTTTGGGGTTTGACATTTGCCACCTTTGGAGAAAATGGCAAGAAGAGACAGTGAAACACAGGACAAAGCTGAAGGAGAACTGCCTGCTATTGGACTGTTGAAGTGGGAGAGGACAACAGAGTGAGAGTAAGTGAGAATGCTGTTGTTTAATGTGGGAAATCAAAATTTGGGTTAGCAAACCAGGGGAAAAGAAACTGACTGCTTAAGTTGGAAAATTGAGAAGGAATCTGAAACACTGCAAAAAAGAAAGATATACAAAATCACACACACAAGCAGAACATGCATTAACCCTACTAACACAAACACAAGAGAGCTCATGAAGATTAGACAACATCTTAAGCATGTGAGTCTGTTTATCATCTTGTCCAAGTCACTTAGTGTGATGTAAAGACCAGTGGACTCATAGCACATTAGTTAAGAAATGATCAAATAATAGCAGAGAAGTATGTAGGAAAGGCAGCTTTAAGAACATGCCCTGCTGGAGATGCAGCTACACAGACATTGATTAAACCTGCCTAATAACACAAACACACATGCAATGAAAATCAACTTGTTATCTTTCATCAGTGTTAAAATAGTGTAAATTTAACAGACACTTGTTATCAAATGCTGAATCTATCCAATGCTGACAATTAACTCTCTAGGTTGCAGGACAACAGTTTAACTTTTGTGAAACATAAAAAAAAAAAAGATTCTGGTTTGACCAACCAGTGCTCAGACAATAAATTTAGTCGTTGATATAGTTTATTGGGAGATGCTTCCTGCTTGATTGATGCAGCACAAGTAATTTACTGTATAAAGGAAATTGTCTTTTGTGATACTATTTTGAACATGCATTTCTGTTGTCCTGTCAACTTAGTGGGTTAATAGCTGATATGCAAATTGGTTGATCGTTCTTAGATTAATGAAAGGTGATTGAATTCTAGCACGAGTGAATGGGATGTGTTGGAGTTTGTTAGAGTGGAGACTCTAAAACACTGTTTCCTGTTTTGATGTGCGGGTGAATCCTGCACCCAGATACACAACTCTGAATACATAAGAACAAACATCTTTTGTGAAGTACATGACAACATGTCACATGTTTTGTGATGACGGGGAAAAAGGAAAACTGAATAAAATGGGTGTGTGGCCTAAATGAGTGAAGAGCACAGACCTGGGGATTAAACTCATATCTAATAAGTTAATCTAGCTGATGATTTTTCTTTTGTTGTGAAGTTGAGCCTGCCAATTAGTATGATGGTATGATAAACCATGCTAATGGTATGATTTACCCTCCTGAGATGAGGAGCATGTGTCATGACTTAACAAGGCCTTTTTATTTTGATACTTTCACAGTGCACTGAAAGTTTTGTTCGATAATCTCTGTTTGAACAGATCTGCACGATTAGAACAGAAGCGCTATACGACACGTTGTTGAGAAAATTGTTACAAGTGAGTTTCTCCACATTAAAATGGGCTCAGGAGAAAGTCACTTATTTGGGACAATTAGAAAATGAGAGAGAGTCCCTGCCTAAAAAGGATTCAGCGAGGTAATCCGATCTAAAGTTCTTCATACATTTGGACTCCTATAGACAGTGATGGAAACAACTGGTAGAGACATTCATGACGCCCTGCCAAACTAAAACCACTCTGCACAGAAGATGGGTGATCACCGCAGAGCTGGGATGTTTTTGAAAATGTTACTTATTTTAACTATTAAATTAACAATTCATTTGTTTGCTCGTAGGATGCAGTTTACCATTGAATGAGAAATATGATAACTTCTACTACATTTGTCAATAGTAATTTAGTAATTTAACAAACTTTGTGTGGATTCCAGAGCACTCTGGGAGCATGGGAGAGGTCCTATCTTCTCTTATTGTTTTGTGGTAGGATAAACGTATCTATATCTGTTTTAGTCTAAGTGCCTTTTGTTTAGATGAACTGCTGGACTTTCCAGACCAGCAGGTTTAGGGAAGTCTTTATGGGGTCACACTCTGACCCCCCCTCTCACACACACACACACACACACACACACACACACACACACCACACACACACCACACAAGCACCCACTGAAGTGTATAAATAAAGGACCAGGGCAAGTCCTCAGCGCGGGTCTCTGAGTCTCACTCTAGGCTGCCCTTGCTAGCAAGAAAATCTGTGTGTTTCTCCTCTCTGATTCTCTGCTGAAGAAGTGTTTTAGAATATATCTCTTAACATTATTTGGTCCTTCGTAGCCGGATCAGAAAATATCAGAACTGTTATCTGTGACTCTGTTCCAAGATCCAGCACTGATTCCTGACGCCGTGGGAAGCCAGCACCGAAGCCGGTCGACAGCCCTCTTAGACGAGGAGAGAGCCCCAGGACGTGAATTCGGGTCTGGGCCGGTGTTTTTAGTCTGGTCCACGGCGGTGGGATTCAGTCTGATGATCCGAGCCACCAGTGAGACGTCGGAGGGTGAGAAACACTATTTTGGTATATAAAACGGCCGCAAAGGTTTAAAGTAACGTGATAAATTAGGTTGGGTTCGCTGAAAGGAGCTGAATTAGACTTAAGTTTTAGAGGTAGCTGAAATTACTTCGTGACAAATTAAAATAGGTTGGGTTTGCCGAAAGGAGCTGAATTAGACTTAGGTTTTAGAGGTAGCCGAAAATACTTCGTGACAAATTAGCGCGCAAATGTCTATATGTGTGTGTGTCTGGAAGTAAGTTGATTTACAGCACAATATGCTGCTGAACTACTTCCATTTTTGTTTTCTTTGCTGAGGCTCAAGTACTGGTGACAAAGGAGAACGGTTGAGTTTCATCTCATAAAACTGATACCGCTTCACCGTTAGGGTGAAGTCGAAGGCCGTATCAGTAAACCACTCTGAAGTCAAGCGTGCCAGCGACGGCCCAGCAAAATTTTTGAAAATGGGGAATAAACAAGCGAAATTAACACCTGATGAGAAATGTTTAGAAAAACAACAAGCCGGAGCAGGACTAATCCAAAAGAAAGGGAGAGGAATGCATAGTGGAAGAGCAAGAGGTAGAGGCAGAGCTGCACAGAGACACACATCAAACAGTGGCTTTAGCACTACATGCTGGAGGTGTGGAAAAGAGGGACATTTTGTACGTGACTGTAAGAAACAAAGAAGACAGTAACTCAGAATCAGATAGCAGCTCAGGTGAAGAGAGCAGTTCAGACTAGGAAGAACGTAATAATCCCTCACCAAGTGAAAATTAGAGATCAAAGTAGTTTAAAATAGTTTAAAAAGGGTTGGAAACAGACCCGACTGAATAGATATAAATACAAGAGAAATAAAGTAAAATAAACAAAAGGCTAAATTACAACTTATCTTTAATGTATTCATACTAATAATAGCAAGGATAACAACCTGTAAACTGGTGTTAATGATGAAATAATATTAATATGAAGAGGCATCTCAGTCAGTTATGATGTGAGGTGGATAATTGTTGAAAGTAATCTGCATTAAGCTTAGGGTTGCTCAAATTCAGTACAATGACATATGAAGTAAAATAGGTAAATACTTTAACTAATTACGTGTATAGAGGCACTTGACCTGTTTGAAAAACTGTCATCCTAATATGAGCCATTGTTGAGATATAGAGCACACCTATGAAAACAACTAATATGCTGAACCCTGTATGAAGCAGCTGAAAACTACATGATGGAGAAGCTGAATTGAATATGAAAGTGCAAGTCTTTGCCACTGTGGGGCAAAGCACGCAACCACTGTGTGAGGTTACGTTGTGGTCTTTTCTGAGCTGATGAGCAAGCTACACATTATCAGATCAGGAGCTGTCTGAGAACTCTTCAAAGAGAGGGAAACAGAACTATGATAACTATGATAACTGGAATGTGCAGCGTTTCCGTGAGCAGTTTTCCTGCATGCTGACTCATGTGTGTAGCGTGTTCATAGCATCATCATCATGTTTTTGTTTATTTGTTTTGCCTCTGTCAGTGCGCCCCAGGGTGGCTGTGGCTACAATGTAGCTTGCCATCACCAGTGTGTGAATGTGTGTGTGAATGGGTGGATGACTGGATATGTAAAGCGCTTTGGGGTCCTTAGGGACTAGAAAGGCGCTATATAAATACAGGCCATTTACCATTTACCATTTTGTTGGGTTGAAAATAATTAAATAAACTTGTGATCATATTTATGGATCACCATGGCACATGCCATTGGCCAAATGATTTATCTACGCAGATGAAAAAAGTGAGTGTGAATGTGTCTGACGTCACAGTGTTTTTGTGCGCTGTGTAAAAGTAATTGCCTCTGATTGTGAGAGCGGTGATTCTGCAGGTCACCAGCTATTTTAAAGAAAAAAAAAAAGAGTGAAGAAGAGACAAAATTTACATTGTAGATGAAAAATAATCATAGGAAAAAGGTTTTGTGTTTATCAGCCAAGAGCAACTACAATCTCATTTTCTGCTTTTAAGAAAGGACAGTTCACAAAAACACAGAGAGAGAGAGATGTGTGTTGATTAAGCAGTGATAATAATAATGAACATGTTTTAGTTTGTCACTTTCAGGTGACAAGCAGACCTGAATCAATTTTCCACATGCAGCGGTCGGAAGAAAGTTATAGTTTAACATCATTAGAAACATTCAGGCCAAGTTTCTGGCTAACTTATTTACAGCACCATGTGTCTCTCAAACTCACAAGCGAGCTCTCACTCCTCCCTGAAGACAAGGAATGCAGCTCCAAAGAGCAATAACATGGCAGATAAAGAGACAGCAGAAAAGTCCTGAGAAAAGAGTCCCAGCAAGCAGCAGCAGTGTGGACAAACAGCATCACAGAAGAAGAGGAAACCCATCATCCTGCCTGATTGGATGAATGGCACTGTGTTTCCAACAAGCTGCAAATTCACTGTGCATGTGACAAGAACATTTGAGGAGAACTGAGGAGACTGTTGGAGTTTGACATTTGCCACCTTTGGAGAAAATGGCAAGAAGAGACAGTGGAACACAGGACACAGCTGAAAGAGAACTGCCTGCTATTGGACTGTTGAAGTGGGAGAGGACAACAGAGTGAGAGGAGTGGTGAGAACACATAGGAATTTTGTTGTTTAACCTGGGAAATCAAAATTTTGGGTTAGCAAACCTGGGAAAAACAAAACTGACTGCTTAAGTTGGAAAATTGTGAAGGAGTTTGAAACATTGCAAAAAGAAACATAAAAAATCACACACACAAGCAGAACATGCATTAACCCTACTAACACCTCCAAACACAAGAAAACTCATGAAGATTAGACAACATCTTAAGCATGTGAGTCTGTTTATCATCTTGTCCAAGTCACTTAGTGTGATGCAAAGATCAATGGACTCATAGCACATTAGTTACAAAATGATTAAATAATAGCAGAGAAGTGTGTAGGAAAGGCAGCTTTAAGAACATGTTCTGCTGGATATGCAGCTCCACAGACATGCATTAAACCTGCCTAATAACACAAACACACATGCAATGAAAATTAGCTTGTTATCTCTCATTAGTGTTAAAATAGTTTGAATTTAACAGACACTGGTTATCAAATGCTGAATTTATCCAATGCAAAAAATTGACTCTCTAGGTTGCAGGACAACAGTTTAACTTTTGTGGGAAAAAAGATTCTGGTTTGACCAACCAGTGATCAGACAATAAATTTAGTTGTTAATACAGTAAATTGGGAGATGCTTTCTGCTTGATTGATGCAGCACAAGTAATTTACTGTATGAGGGAAATTCTATTTTTGTGATAACATTTTGAATATGCATTTCTGTTGTCCTGTCATCTTAGTGGGTTAATAGCTGATATGCAAATGTAGTCAATCGTTCTTAGATTGATGAAAGGTGACTGAATTCGAGCACGAGTGAATGAGATGTGTTGGAGTTTGTTGTGCGTTGAGTGGAGACTCTAAAACACTGAGTTTCCTGTTTTGATGTGCGAGTGTATCCTGTACCTAGATACACAACTCTGAATACGTCAGAACAAACTTCTTTTGTGACATAGCTGATGACATGTCACATGTTTTAAGATGACGGGAAAAAAGAAAAACTGGATAAAATAGATCTGTGGCCCAAATGAGTGAAAAGCACAGACCTGGGGATTAAACTCATAGCTAATACGACGTTAGGCTTATGTTGTGTGTTGTGCAGCTGATGGTTGGTTCGGAGTGAATCTAGCTGATGATTTTTCTTTTGTTGTGAAGTTGAGCCTGCCAATTAGTATGATAGTATGATAAACCATGCTAATGGTATGATTTACCCTCCTGAGATGAGGAGCTTGTGTCATGACTTAACAAGGCCTTTTTATTTTGATACTTTCACAGTGCACTGAAAGTTTTGTTCGATAATCTCCGTTTGAGCAGATCTGCACGATTAGAAGCGCTATACGACACATTGTTGAGAAAATTGTTACAAGTGAGTTTCTCCACATTGAAATGGGCTCAGGAGAAAGCCACTTATCTGGGACAATTAGAAAATGAGAGTCCCTGCCTAAAAAGGATTCAGCGAGGTAATCCGATCTAAAATTCTTCCTTTTTCTTTTGAAATGACGTCATTTTGCTGAGGGTGGAAATCAAATGCGGCGATAGTTTCCACTATCAGCAAAGAAAGAAAGAATGGATGAATGAATGAATGAGTGAAAGGGGGAAAAAAAAGCTGACAAAAGCTGACAAGACTTTACTGATGTAACACGACTCAAAGTTAACCTCCACCTAGACAGGCCAAAAGGGTGGATGAATTTACGTGTTTCTTTTTACAGGAAGATGACAGCAACATCCGAGGTTGCATACCGATTTAACTTTTAAATGCCACTTTCTGTGTCTGTGAATTTACCAGGGGTGTGTTATTCATGGGTTTGTGTTGCTCACAGAGATTACTGTGAGAAAGAGTGTATACACCCGCGCAGCGCTAACATTTACATTTTCTTCTCTACAGCATTACAATTCTTCATGTGACTTGATCATGTGATTTATAACAGGACAACTAGTTCATGTTTTTCTACTACAGGATTTCTGGGTTTATGTGTGAAGAAACTGTGTTTATAGGTTATGAGTTGGTGATGCTGTTATACTGTGTTTCCTGTGTTGAAAACTAGTGTCACTTCTTTCCACAGCTATGGATGGCTAATTTTATGGTCTTTTTATGGCACCTCTGGAACCTGTCGACCTGCGTCTGACCACCGGGATTGTCATTGTGTATTGCTAATGTTTGTTTTTCTAAGAGTACATGTAGAGGATTCGGCAGAAGCGGACAAGTGAAAAAACCTGCACATGATACTTGTCTTGCTGATGTTGAATGCTTTATTACTCTTATGATATAATTGTTTACAAGTGTGAAGTTTGATTTCACTTCCAGATCTTGTTTTCCAGGCCATGATGGTGTGTATGCAGGCTCCTGGCGGAGCCAGTTTTTAAGCAAACTTAATATGCAAAACCGACTGACATCTTTTATTGCAGGATTATAGGTCCGGGGTGGTGCTGCTCCAGAGGAGGAGATGCCCTGATGTTGCCTGGGACATGATCTAGCTAACCTTTTTCTTTAAGACAGGAATCTGGTTTTGATGAGTTGACTCATGGGAGTGTCCATGCGTCAAGAGGAGGGGTCCAGGATTAACATGAAACAATGAATTAACATTAAATTATGTTTTATATGATTTTTGCAGCGATTTGTGTGATTAACAGTTCATTCAATGGGTATCAAACCTATGCAAGTGGTGCATCCATGCTCAGATGAGGCTTGATGGCCTATAAGTGAAGTTCACTGAACTAAAGAATGTGGTTTGATGATTGTTGACATGCTCTCCAAATAGAAGTTTTTCCTCCTAGCAAGGAAATACAGGTGCAGCAGTCATCTCCTGAGAAATCTTCAGAGGTCCAGTGAGAAGCGAGAACCATTCCAGGCATAGCTGACAGCACAGGCAGTGGTTGAGGTCAAAGGTCAAGCTGGTTGGGGCCCATCATGAGATCAGACTTTGGAGCCACAGCAAGGACCACAAAACTGCGTTGGAATGAGAACTGTGCCAAGGGGGATTTCCAGAGGCCAACAGAGGAGATTGTGGTCAACAGACAGGCACCTGAAGGATGAGGGGAGCGTGCCAAGCTCCATCAACAGTGCAGGGGGAGTCCGAGGATGACATCATGATTCTGTGAAAAGCACAGGAACCAGAAGCTCTGGTGGTGATGACAGCAGTTTCCTATGAACATCACCTAATGCTGTGTCACTGTACTGTGCATATGATGACACTCTGAAGACTGCTGGGATCATAACAGCAGTAAGATAACTGGACCCAGCACCCTTTCCACAGAGGGGTTTTTCTGCAGAGGATGGACAGTAGAAGAGTCATAAATATTCCTATCGCAGGACGAAGGCCTAAAGTGAGGTGATGGGGGTTGATAGAGACCATTTCAAGTGCTTCTGACCACTTCAACTGCAAAATAGCGGAGAGACCCTCCTGGATACATCAGAGCAACTGCAAAAAGGTTGAGGTCCCAGAGGATTCCACTTCCTCCACAGAAATCAACTAGTAGAGGAAAGCTTCACCCTCACTTGGTTGCTTCAGTGGCGAGGGGGAAGTGCTGATTGGGCGCCCGTAGGGAATTGCTCGCACTTCAACCTCCAGCCATTGGTCAACTCTAGAGTAACCAAGTAGTAGGGTGTGACGGACCTGTACGTAGCCATGGGAAGGTGGACCCTCCTGGTTACCTTGACTACGACGCTCACCTTTACAGGACAAAGACAGAATCGGCAAATACAGACTATTATGTCTGTTCCCATATGCCCAGCACACCTTTAAGACATATCCAGCAGGCCCAAAATCAGGACTATGTAAGTGATACAAGTGACTGGTTTTCTTGGCTTTACACTGGCTCCTGGTTACAGGTGTTAAAAAGACTGCTCATCGGGATATTTTTATTTTTATTTTGTGTTTTTGTAACGTGTATACTGCCATGTCTAAAACTCATGATTAATCACATAATATTTTCCACTGTTGCTGCATATACAGCCGTGACAAATGATGATGATGACCCCGACCTGTTGGAACATGAAGACTTTGTGTGACCAATGACGATGTGACAGAAAATGTACAACAAGGTGTTACATACTGATATCTCACTTAAATTTATACTGACAACAGGAGGGAATGTCAATGGAAAATTGTACTTAGTAGTCAGTATAATCTTTTAATCATATAAGTTTGTATATGGTAGAATACTGCATGTAACCATTTGTGTTTATTGAAAGGATGTCTCATCCTAGGAAGTCTGTAACATTCCAGGGTGTTCTGGCTTTCACCCCCACATCCTAGGAGCATGAGAAAGTTCGTACCTTGTTTTATTGTTTTACGGTAGGATTAACGTAGTTATATCTGTTTCCAGTCTAAGTGGTTTTGGTTTGATGAACTGCTGGACTTTCCAGACCAGCAGTTTTAGGGAAGTCTTTATGGGGTCACACTCTAACCCCCCCCCCCCCCCCCCCTCACACACACACACACACACACACACACACACACACACACACACACACACACACACACACACACACACACACACACACACACACACACACACACACACCACACAAGCACCCACTGAAGTGTATAAATAAAGGACCAGGGCAAGTCCTCAGCACGGGTCTCTGAGTCTCACTCTAGGCTGCCCTTGCTAGCAAGAAAATCTGTGTGTTTCTCCTCTCTGATTCTCTGCTGAAGAAGTGTTTTAGAATATATCTCTTAACAAATAGTCTCTTCATAGCCGGGCCCATAAACAAGCAATTTAGGATTTGTTTCCATCTCCTCCATAGAATGTGAGCAGCAAAAATATAGTCATTCACCTCATGCTGCTGTAAGGTGCAGTGGCAACGAGAATGCCGCCTCCTCCTGGAAGCCATGGTAATGAATACGGATGGGTATCGTTTAGGTTTTATCCGATACCGGTGCCAAACCGGTACTTTTGAAACGGTGCCGGTGCTTAAACGGTGCTCAAACCGGTGCTTAAAGAATGGAGAACACAAAATTGGTCCAGAAACCTCTCATTTTTTTTGTAAAAAGATAACAATGTTAGCCTTTTCAGCAGCTATAGGGCATATATGGCATCAATCTTGGCTGGAAGCAGTGCTTAATCAATGGAAAAAACAAACTTTGTCCAAAAACCTCTCATGTTTAACCGTTTTCCTCCTTTTCTTTGGTCATTTTAGCCTTTTTGGCTAGGGTGAAGGGAGTATCTGCCATCAAACAAGAAGACAGCAGCATGTAGCTATGATGATGTTTGCTAGTTCACCTTACATGCGTTAATGTAATAACGTGGTTAGCCTACTCAACGTAAATTACACACGAACAACATTAAGCTACTCACGCAGAGAAGAACGGCTGCTGCTGCCATCATCATCCTCATCATTTCTGCTACACTGGCAGGGCTAGGGGCCAGGACTGTACTCTTCGGGTTTTTGGGGGACGTTGCTAACTCCGGGTCCGATAACAGGCACCACACCCGCAGTAGATGTGCTCGGTGTGAGGTCTCGCAGCAAGCTATCAAATACGGCGCATTTCTCGGCTTTTAAAAAAAACGCTATGCGTCGCCAGGTGTTTCATCAGATTTGAGGTGTTACCTTCTTTGACAGTATCACAGTATCACCTTAAAGTACTTGTTGCAGGCTGCTGAGTTTGCATCTTTTGCTGTGAAGTACAGCCAGACTTTGACCGCTTTGCTTTGGGCATTTTTAATCTGTAGCTCTGCTCTAAAAGAACGTATGTACCTGGACCCGCCTACTATCCTCGGAAACGTAAAATGATTGGCTAGAATCTAAAGTGTATCACATCCCAGAAAAACAAAGCACCAAAATAAAGCACCGAAATGTGCGCTGCTTTTCGGTCTGGTTACTACCGTTTATGTCAGAACCGGTGCCATGATGGCACCGGATACCGGTACCATCATGGCACCGGATACCGGTACCATCATGGCACCGGATACCGGTACCATCATGGCACCGGATACCGGTACCCATCCCTAGTAATGAAGGCAGGCACTGCTACAGCTGAGGTGAACATAGCGCTGGAAGCGGCGGCGAGGAAAAACACAGCACTTGTCTGCTGCTGCAGTAATATGGGCATGGAGACAGGCAAAAGACTTAATGCGGCAAGTCTTAATTCTGTAGCCCGCGAAGAGAGTGCTGCGTCACAGCGGGGCGATGGAGTTTCAGCCCACACGCTGGGATGCTGCTGTGATGGAGTTGGAGGGTGATGGCTGTGGCTCAGGCAGTAGAGCAGATCAGCTACTGATTGGAAGGTTGGTGGTTCAATTCCTGGCTTCCCCAGTCTGCATACCAAATATCCTTGAGCAAGATATTAACCCTAGATGCGTTCGTCGGAGTGTGAATATTTATTAGTTGTGCTTGTGTTTAGAAGTACTTGTATGACTGGGTGTGAATAGGTGAATTAGGCATGTTTTATAGAGCACTTTGAGTACTCTGGGAGAGTAGAAAAGCGCTATATAAGAATCAGTCCATTTACCAGTCCATGTGGAGAAAGTCTGCTATCAGAGGGTGTACGGCCCCCCATAACCACAGAAACACCTCAAAACATCCCTGCAGCTGATAAACTTTTTCCTCCTGGGCCTCTTTCCCGGAGAGCTCCCACCACACATTGCATAATAAGGAGACAAAACAAAACTTGAGCTTGACAATAACAAACCGTTTATTAAGGCTGCCCAAAAAAAAAAGACAAAACTAAAGGCAAAGACGAAACTAAACAATAAACTAAACTAAGATTAGAACATGAAAAAAACCTTGAACATGGAGACCTGGCATGGATACATAGAAAACCCTGGAAACATAACGTGAACGTAGCAGACGGCCGGACGAGGAATGAATGAAAACACACTAAATACACACAGAAGGTCATCAGGGAAAGTAGAAACACATGGGGAAATAGCTGACACAAGTGAACATAATGACATCACAGGGGAGGAGTACACTGTAAATTTAATATTGTGTTTAATTAAACATTTTAAGTAGACTGAATTCAGTTTTTGTCAATTTGTTATTAGAACTCAGTTTAAGTAAGTTATCAGTACTTTTTATTCAAAAAGCTGATCAAATCAGTTTATTCGAGTTGTTTTAAATTAAAAAAACTATGTAAGCTGGAAATTTTGCTTCTCAGTGCAGAAGGATAAAATGATATGGTTTGAAAATGCCATGTCACTGCTCTCCTCCTCTCTGGCACAGATCAGTCTGCATATTTATAGTGCCCGCATTTTTTCCTGGAATATGTTGAGAAAACCCGGAGAAGCTTCAGCTCATGAGGTTATCGTTGTCATTTTTGTTTTTCTTTAGGTGATACACTGATTTAGTGAGTAAATGTTTACTCGTATTCAAAGTGTTTTTGTGGCTTCTATTCCATAACAAAGAAAGATTTCTTTTTTGTGATTATTTCCTTGTTAAATTTAAGGAGAAAGCTTTCAATAGGGAATTCACAAAGAAACCCAAAACTATACTTAGTTTGAAATTGATGAAAGGCCAAAAAACTACCCCTTTTTAAACAGATCACAAACAAATCTTATATTTTTAAAATGGCAATCATGAAATATACTATATAACACACATGCTTACCGTGTGATAGGACCCGCAATGTCTTGGAGCAGAGAACCGCGTTGTATTGTTGCTTTTCTCTTATGCATAAGCAACGCCAGCCTGTCAGAAGCGCTCTGTGTGGGTAGAAAATGGTCTGCACCGGCGCTGGTCCTGACGCAAAATGGCGAGGGTCTCACGCTCTGAGGAACGCTTCATATAGGACCGGGTGCTTCCAACAACAATAGATGGGGGGCCGATAAGTCTGGGGGGCATCATCTTACTGTGCAAGTTTAAAACAATGAGGGTGAGGCACGCAGTTGCTGAGCTCCAGTGTAACTGGCCAAGATAGGCCTAAGGGTCCGCTGTTGCTGGCTACTTCAGAAAATAGGCGAGACCCTGCTCGACTGGTACACCTGCGGGGCTTTTACCTTGTCGAGGAATTACAAAAAGAGCCGATACCGGCCACTTTAAACAATAGGTTGGGCCCTTGTTCGCATGGTACTCTCAACAACAAAGTGATACACCTATCTTTTGTCTTCCTAAGAAATCACAACAATTAAATGATACCCGCGGTGGGCTTTTGCAATCCTGAACAATTTCAAACAATTAACCGGCTGTTGAAAAGACGGAGCGGGTCTGTGCGACTGGTTTTAGAAGTATCACTGCAGCGTTTATTTTCTAAAGGGCTGAATGTTATTTGCAATCATCTATTGTGTTAAAAACTACTCTGAAACCATGAAACCCCTTACGGAAGAAATGCCCGTTTGATCCGTTTTTTAAATAAATAAAATGCTTGCATCGCTGCATGCTGTGACATCAGAATCACAAAATGAGTGTGATTAAAACACGATTAGTTTGAAAAGAGCGATACTGGCTGCTTTAAGGGAAAAGGTGACATCGTGTGCAACGTGTTTTAGAAGTAGCCCAATAGCGTTTATTTTCTAAAGGACTGAATGTTATTTTGATTAAATGAAACACTTGTGAACAGTCATGAAGGCTGAAATTACCCATACAGAAGAAACTCCAATTCGTGCCGTTTTAAAAATAAAATGCTTGAGGAGACATCAGAATCATAAAATTAGTGTGATTAAGATGCAATTCGTTTGAAAGAGTGATACTGCCTGCTTATAGCATTTATTTTCTAAAGAACTGAATGTTATTTGCGACCATTTACTGCGTTGAAAAAACTAGCTGGCTCTGTCTCCCTCTTAGTTCAACATTCCGAAATCCCAATTTTTAAATAAAATGATCGCATCAACCTGTGAAAGAAACTCCAGTAGATGCATAAAAAACTAGTTAAATTAAAACTAGTGGTTTGATTAAATGAAACGATTGTGAACAGGCTGACATTGCCCATTCAGAAGAAATTCCCATTTGTGCCGTTGTGATGGCATGCCATACATGGTAAGCTCCACACCTCACCACCCGTTGATTCACTTTAGTTTAATTTACAGTCACTACTTTAAAATAGTCTACTTATTGTTCAATATTGTTTCTTTATTAAATGTATTTATTTTTCCATCACACCTTCCAATGTTTATATGGCGTGCACACATATTAACCTTGCAAGGTCAAAGTTCTGTTTTATGTTATATTAATACATCTTTGTTTGAGTTACCTGGGGGTTGGCTTCTCCTCCTTTCTGGCAAAAGGTGTGGCAAAGGGCTGGGAGACCTGAAGTACCACTGACAGCCTAATTGGATTGCACCACATGCTTCATTGTCTGGGGGGTGTTTCATGTTTGTTTAATTGTTTTATATTAGTTGGTTATATGACAGCCATCTTGTTTTCCCCTGTGTGTATCATTTGGTTTAGCTAAACCAGTATTTAAGTTCCCCCCTGTGTCATTTCAGCAGGTCAGTTTATCTTATGTTTGTTTGAGATTTTGTTAATTATTATCTTGAGTTTAGTCTATTGAGTTGACCTCTTTTATTGGTCTGCCTGTTTAAGTTTTGGCTTTGTTAAATATATTTTCATATTTTTGGGTCAATAAAACCCCCTTTTTGAATTAAACCACCTGTGTCCTTTATGCTTTATTGCTTGGTCCCTGACAGCCGTTTTTAAAAATAAAATGTTTGCATCACTGCAAGCTGAGATATTGTCAGAATCACAAAATTATTGTGATTAAAACACTATTACCAACACTTTTGACTAGATGTAAATTAGAAGCATTCCCGCTTTTGTTAAGGTGCACTGTATTGCAAAACGGCTTCCACTCCGCCCGCAAAACAAAGAATTGCTTTTAAGAACACATATGTCTGCATAACTGAATGTTGAGACAAGCCAAAGTGATAAAAATAGTTTAATTAAAAACCCTATGGTTTCACTCACTATGTATTAACAGACCTCTCTGTATTGAATCGTATCTGTTATTAATCTCTGTCTCTCTTCCACAGCATGTCTTTATCCTGTCTTCCTTCTCTCACCCCAACCGGTCGCAGCAGATGGCCGCCCCTCCCTGAGCCTGGTTCTGCCGGAGGTTTCTTCCTGTTAAAAGGGAGTTTTTCCTTCCCACTGTCGCCAAAGTGCTTGCTCATAGGGGGTCATATGATTGTTGGGCTTTTCTCTGTATCTATGAAGCGCCTTGAGGCGACATTTGTTGTGATTTGGCGCTATATAAATAAAATTGAATTGAATTGAATTGAATTAAATTAAAATCCAGTTAAAAACACACGCTGTGTCCCATTTCAGGGTCTGCACGCTTGAAGTACGCATTTTAAGTGCGGTTACGTCACCGCCACGCGACGACGGCTGTCCCAATTCGAAGTGTACTTGAAATGCATACTCCAAATGCGCCGTCGATTTCCCCAAATATCAAGCGTGGTCCGGTGCACGCTTCGTGGTCCCATATATCCCACAATTCATAGCGCGGCGGTGGGTGTGGATAATTTTGCCGCAAAATACGGCAGAAGGGAGCGGCCGAAAAATGAACTGTCAAAAGTAAGTACTGAATATGACGTCACTTATTCATGTGCGAATGTTTAATAATGAAGAACATTAAAACATTGCTGTTGGCCACATGTCGGCAAAGTTATGTGACACGTTTGTACTTTCAGCATTAACTTGGTTTTAAAGCCTCTACTTCTAAATATATATATAGTCGACCTTAATCTTACAGAGAATCTGATGATTTTATGGATAATTAAAGTCAGTCATATATCCGCAAACACAACAAGCTGAAAGTCTTATATATATAGATTATATATATATATATATATATATATATATATATATATATATATCATAATAATCTGACAATACTATAATATTGGCCATATTATATTGACATTACCATAGTGAGATGACTTTAGTCTCATGAACAACATTAACTAATTATTATTTACTAGCTAATCTTAAATGACTGTTCAGTACAGAAATGAAGCCCTTGAATCATGTATTACAGTCCTGTGGTCTCAGCCTCAGATACTCAACTAATCAAAGTGATGTCATGCCAAAAATGTACGTAGTGCGCGTACTTCAAGCGTGCAGACCCTGAAATGGGACACAGCCACAGACTCATATAACCCCTCTGATGCCCTGTGTGTTTCCACAAATGAATGCCCCCGAGCACACCTGAATGCGCATGCGCACACGCAACCGGTTTGGTTGGCCGCCATATTGGACTAATGTGCCCATATTACTACTGGTGAAAGAGGGTCACAGCGCCAAGTACATACATGTGGCTCACCTTGGTGTAAAAAGGAATGTAACCAGCCTGAGATTATTTGTTCATGGCAAGCCCAGTAATAGTATAGAAGGTTTGAAGTGCTTGGTCTCCTTCATCTATAGGCAGTTGTAAAATCAGTATATTAAGTCTAGATTTCTTCCCATGCCATATAAATTTAGAAAGATATTCCTCAATCTCAGAAAATGATTGTCTGTTGATCCTGGGAGGCAACATTTGTATGGGATATAATATTCTGGGTAAAACATTCCTTTTGATTAAACTTATTCTACCCATTCAAGATAGGGGGAGGTCAAATCACCTATTGAGGTCACAATTGCTTTAAAGTTCAACTTGTACAACTTTGTTGTGTGCGGACGCCCTAATACCTAAATACGTAAAAACCTTTGGTCGACCACCTAAAAAGAAAATTAGGAGTAGTGTCCCATCTCCCATCACCCAGTGGCAAAGATTTATCATAATTTATTTTATACCCTGAAAAAAGGCCAGATTGATTAATGGCATGCATCAGAGAGTTTTTCTTTTGATTGTTTGATATAGAAATGTGAGCAGCTACTAAATAAGAGCACAGATGAAACTTTTTTGGAGGGTGCAGCCGTTAGTGGTGGGGTCTTCTTTTCAATTCATATAAACCTTTATAACATATGAACTGTATTGTCACGGTTAGCACTGGCCAACTGTGGGGATAGGGGAAGGAGGACCCAAATGCTGGACTCTTTGATGAAGGCAGTGCGTTTAATTTACAGTGGAGTAAATAACAAAGAACACCATAAATCCCCGTAAGCTCCCTAGACTCCTGTATCGTGTCTTCACCCAATCGTCTGTGCTCGTGCTCTCCACTCTCGTGTTTTCTGCACTCCCCGTGCGTGCTGTCCTGTTTTGCTCCACGCTCCTCCTGCAGGGAAATAACAGAGGCAGCCGTCAAACACTAACTCCCACGGACATACACGACCAGCATGTCACTACACTTAGACACACACTAACTTGGAGTGTAACTCAACAATCCAGCGTCGAGGAGCTCTCAGCTACACTCCTATGTAGCTCCCCCGACCATCCTGATCTATTGCAGGTGTGTGAGGTCCTTAGGTGTGCGTGGTCCTTATGTGTGGCCAGATGGGGAGCAAGGAAAACGGTCTTCAATACTCCCCACACCAATAAGTGACCCAGTATAAGCTGTTGGCCAGCATTCACTTTTAGGCAATGCAGACATTTTAAGCTTTTTCTCCATTGCAGGCCTAGTTTTATTATTTTATTAATTATTTTGAAGCTGTCCCTATTTTTTTTTTTCTCTTTTTTCTTCTTCATTCTTTTCTTCTTTATTATCTTATTGAATGTATCAGTTAATTCACATGATTCAGGCATTTCTGATACATGTTAAAAAGCTGTTCAGGTGTCACTTATTGTAATTCCAGCTTTAACTGTTTGTTGCCCATAGGTTCAAAGGATCAACAAAGTGTCCATCAATTTTTTGACATTGATGAATTAGAAGATGAATGCACTCATATAAGTGTGCGTTTGTGCAGGTCCCTTCTGGATTTGTGTCACACTGGTGTTTTCTGTGGTGATTAGTGGGAACCTGTCCACCTTCCTTGCTGAGCAGAAAAACCCCACCTTCCACTACAGACCACAGTTCCACAGAGGTTAGTGCTGCACACGGTCTCAGTTTGACTCTGTGTCACTGTAGCACACTGGATCTTCATAGCTCTGTCTTGTTTCTCTGCCTTTAGTGACAATTGCTGCAGTAGTGATCTTTATGTATGCCTGGCTGGTGCCGATCGGGCTGTGGGGTTTTTTGACCTGGAGGCAAGGGGCCGAGAGGCAGATTGGAGGCTATTCTTTCCTGGAGACTGTGTGTGTTTACGGCTACTCACTCTTTATCTATATCCCCACCTCTGTGAGTACATCTGTGGTGTTTACAGGTTTAATAAGTTGTATAAATGATCTCACCCATGATGCATGATATACATGTATAATATAGCTCACGTTTTCGGAAACCTCTGATGTCATTCTCTATGTAACTTGCCGTAAAGTCAAAACTCACCTTTGGTTCTTCATATTGAATGAGTGCAGAGGTTTGTTCTGCCCAGTGTTTTGAGTATTTTTGAAGAGTAGCATGTTCTGTCTGAATAAGTCATTTAAGGTTTTGATTGGCAGCTGTGGCCCAGGCCACTGCCAAAAGAAAAGGTCCAACTTTGGTCAATTTCAACAAAAACCAAAGCAGAAACAATAATTAGCTGAATAAAAGTTCACCCTGTCACCTTCAGGTTTTGTGGATAATACCATATGACTGGCTGCACTGGACGCTGATCCTAATTGCCATGGTGATCTCAGGCTCAGTCCTGGTCCTCACCTTCTGGCCCGTTGTCCGTGATGACACCAAGGTGACGGCGGTGGCTACAGTAGTGACCATAGTGGTTTTGCACACAATGCTGGCAGTTGGCTGTAAGGTCGGTGAGCTGCGTGGATCTCAGATGTATGCAAGGACACCTTTACATTGAACCAGATACTCAATCTCCTCTCTTTTCTTCTAGCTCTACTTCTTTCACGCAGAAACATCCCCACCAACAGCTCTTCCTACTACGTCAACTCTCCACAATCACACAACGCTGGCCTTCAAAACCGACTGAACAACACCGAGGAGCTGCAGGGAAATGAAGACGTCTTTTTTGACAGATCGAAAACGACTAGACTGGAGGAGACGGTGTTGATTATCACCATGGTGTGTTTCACTTAATGCTTCATGGATAAAGTGCTGGGATGGTTGCGTGTATGTGCGTGTGCATTTCGTTTGTCTAACTTATCTTGGGGGGGTTCATCTGTATTTCTACTGTGACTGATGTTTCATGATGTGGTGGATTGAGCAGGCCTTCTTTAACACTGTAACTTCCGCTCATTTCATGATGTCCTAAAGGACGCAGGAAGACACTACAAAAGCTAATACATAAAACAATGCCACTCCTACTCATTTATCCTTATGACACATCACATGGACAACCAAATTTTTCAAGTTTAAAATTATTAGGTTAATGAGAATGTCTCATTTCTCATATAAATACATTTTGTGGCTTGTGGTCAACCCTGTGGCCTCACATGTGGCACTGCACAAGAGTTTAAACATTGTTCAACAGTTGTTTTACAAAGCTCCGAATGTTATAATTGATATTATTAGATGACAATGATTGATTTGTTGGTGTGTACATCACTTTAATTTTAGAAGCAGGGGTATGCCTCCCCCTCCCTGCATCTGCTCTACACATACAGATACATAGAAAAGGGACAATAATGGGGTATTTGTGTATTAAACATGTAGTGATACTGCCCTTAAGACACTGTCAGATGCTCTCAAGTCAAGCAATCTCTGAACTGTAAAGCTGCGGACTGGTCAAAAGATGATTGTAAAATAAAATAGAGTTTATGTGGTCCTGCCGGAAGAATATACATGTTTAGGATGGCTCTAACTTATTAGTTATTCTATCACAAACTGAAACTCCAGCTGCTGCCAGGTGGAAATGTAGTTTACCGTTCTCACTCACAACACTGAATCCCGAGGTGTTCCCGTGTATAGTTTGCTTCAGTCGGATGTGCGGAAAAGAATTTATTGAACCTGCAAAGGGACTCCAGCACATCGCCGCCACTCTTCAGCCTTCAGTCACAGAATGACCTCAGCTGCTTTACTTGCATAGACAGTTCAGTGTAAAATGAAGAAAGGGTTGATGGATGTAGAGCTATTTATTTCCTACTGTGAACCCAGGTAGGGTTGTATCAATAAACAGATTCTCTACTCCAGATTGTTTGGATCTTATTACTGTTCCAATCTTTGATCACTCACAGCTGAAAAGGATTACAAGGTTTGCAGTTGAGCAATGTGAATCACCTCAAGCAACTTCAAAGATTGACTTGAACTAGGTCCCTTATGCGACAGGAAGACTAGAGACATGATGTCTAACACAGATTTTCAAACATTTGTCTAGATTTGTTTTTTTGTCAACATACTTCATTCTGACCTGGTTTCAATGGTGGTATGCCCAGAATGAATTTGACCTACTTTGACTTTGTGTTAGTGAAATGATTTGAGAAGACTCTTGACTGCTTTAAAGCTCAACTTCGACTTCTTTCAATTTAAGATTTTTGTTTTGTAAATATTCAGAAGTAAATTGAAATAATCCATCATCGTGATAGACACTATTCCCATTCCAGGTACATTGTAACAGCAAACCCTGCTGAAACCTTATACCAAAAATGTAACCTGACATGCATCTCCTGAGAAATGTAACTACATCTTGTCATCAGTGCACATCTGCAGTGGATCATCGGCCTCCCTCTCTTCTGTCACACCAGCCCTCCTCATGTCCTCTACATCCATGAACCTTTCTTTCTTTTTTTTTTTTTTGCCTGTCCCATTTGGTTCTTTAGCCGTCAGAATTGTTGTCTGAAGACCAACAAGGATACCCAATGGATTTATTTTGCCAAATGGATCATCATGGCATTGCCGTATTGGTCCATTTGATCGACCTTTGTTTTTATTATTTATTTTATTTTATTTTCAGTTGTTACAGACGGGACAGACATGAGTGAGGGATAGGAAAGGGAGAAAGAAAGAGGAAGGAAAAGAAAAACAGAAGGGGAGAGGGACAGTGAGAAAGGGGGGGAAAAAAAATATCTCCGGGATCACCTGTTGAGAGAAAAAGAATAGAAAACAAGCAAAAAAACCAAAACAAAGCAACATACTAAACACAACACCATCGCATTAATCTAGCTAAGTGTAAACAGCAGTAAATACTAAATATTGAATGTTGTGCAGCACGCAGGACAGACAGCGCACAATGTGCTTTGAAGTAGCAGCCAAGAAAGGTGTGATTTAAGTCTACGAACAGTGAACACCCGTGTGCACACCTGTGTGGATTGGCGCGCTTGTATTCAAATGGTTTCCCCATGTAATGGTCTGCAAGAGGATGTAGAGAGCCATAGCCCCGTCCCCCAGGGCATGAAGCAGGCATGGAGGAGATCCAGGCTGTCTCTATTTTCATTACAAAAACATTTTTGCCAGCAACAGGATCTGTTTCACTCACTGTGGCTCCTTGTGCAGCTGGCCCAAAGTAAGCTCGTTCCTCAAAAGCCACAGAAGTGAGTGATGAAAAAAATTGTCCTTTTTACTCACCACAGCCAGCTGTTGAGAAGTCTGGGAATCCGGCTGTGGTGAGGAGCGCTGGAGGCGGTTTGGAGAGTGGAGATGGAGGGTGTAAATTAGAAATTCTGTGACAATCGGAAAAAGACGGTCCAATGCCCAGGGAAAACAAGCCAGTTTTTCCTGCAGCCACTTTTCCACATTGCGATGCACTTCTTCCCCGTGCACCTTCAGCCGTAGGTTGCAGAGTCTATTAACTTTGTCCGTTACATTCATCCTGAACCTCTCCTCTGAGTCTGCTGGGTCCATGATGGCTGGATCGTTCTGTCACGGTTAGCGCTGGCCAACTGTGGGGATAGGGGAAGGAGGACCCAAATGCTGGACTCTTTGATGAAGGCAGTGGATTTAATTTACAGTGGAGTAAATAACAAAGAACACCATAAATCCTCGTAAGCTCCCTAGACTCCTGTGTCGTGTCTTCACCCAATTGTCCGTACTCGTGTTTTCTGCACTCCCCATGCGTGCTGTCCTCTTTTTTGCTCCACGCTCCTCCTGCAGGGAAACAACAGAGGCAGCCACGGGCATACTCAACCAGCATAACACTACACTTAAACACACGCTAACTTGGAGTGTAACTCAACGATCCAGCGTCGAGGAGCGCTCAGCTACACTCCTATGTAGCTCCCCCGAAGGTCCTGATCTGTTGCAGGTGTGGGATGTCCTTAGGTGTGTCGAGCCAGCTGGCAGGGCCACACCCACCAGGCCTAAAGGTGTCCATCACAGCCGCACCCACACACACACACACACACACACACACACAAGCATCGAAACAGGACAGCAGCACAAGGCAGAAAAGACAATATAATATGTGTCCACAACTGCTCATAGACCCATGGTCGCTCAGACCCAGGTCCCTGACATGTATATTCTTAACCCCTGTATTTATTTTAATGCTTTGTGCTTTTAAACATCTATCTATCTAGCATCTATTAATGTCAAATCTAGCCTTTCTTCAGCAACATGAGCTTTTGCATTTAGATTCAAGATTCAGGAGCTTTAATGTCAATACAGTAGTATACACAGTATAGAGTGTACCAAAATGTTGTTTATCCTTAAACCCCCCATGGTGCATTTATAAATATATAAAGTAGGGGTGGGCGATATGAACGATATACGATAGAAACGATATAAATTTGGCCAACGATAGAGATTTTGACTATATCGCTCTATCGCGATAGCGCATGTTGATGATGTCATCAAGCTGCACCTGTTTTGGTCGAAAGCATCGCAGCGGCTAAAACCATTATCATCTGCAAATTATGGCGGGTGACAGTCATAGCAAAGAGATGAAGCACTTTTCGCAGCTGCTCTATTCCCATGTTGTTGCAGTATATTAATAACTAACCTCGTATTGTGGATGAATAATCTCAGTTGTTCTCCTGACTGAAGTTTGGCCCATGTATAGCATCCTGCTATGCAATTGCATTTGTCCCTGACCACCAGAATCCCTCATGTTAACTTTTATCGAGTGGAAAAAAAGTTGGCGTTCATCCTCCAGCTTCACTGTGCTAATGTTATGCTAACTGTCACGGATTCAAATATTGGGGATGGATACAAGAGGAAAACCAAAATAACAACACTGGTCCGGCCGGGTTGAGTCAAACAATGATTTAATGAATACATGCGTGGGAGATGGACACTGTTCGCAAACAGCATCAGATCTCAAAATGGTGGAGCATTGATCAAACTCTTATAGTCTCTAGTGGCCCCCACCTAATCATAAAAGCCTAAACATTCACATTCTTTCTCTCACACAGCGCCTAAGCTACGACCTTGGCTCCCTGTTTATCTGCTCCTGCTGAGATGAGCATCCAGCTCCCCTCTTCCTGGCAGGAGTGAAATGATAACAGCTTGCTCAGCTATTATCACTGTGAGAAAGAATTTATAAAGCAAGTCTTGATTCCAACAACAGTCATAAAAGGGTCATCATGCAGTATTCTATAATATGCAAACTTATATCACTAAAAGATTATACTGACTACTAAGTACAATTTTCTATTGACACAGACAAATAAGGCGATGACTTTCTGCGAACAGTATTTCTTATAACTCAGCAGTATAATGCATCATAAAACAATATCATTCATTCACAATAAATCAGCAGTCTAATGTAATGCAAATCAGTTTAACAAATGTAATAGTTATCACCTTCTTCTAATTCAGGAGAATAATGCAAAGTAAAACTACATAATAATTCACAATCTTTAATTAGGGGTCTAACATGGCATAAAATAATATTATAATCCCACATAACATAGCTGTGTCGCTAGCAATCACGTAGCACAAAATTATATACCAGGTAGTCCAACTTCAGTAACCCTGCAAATGCCACTGCTGTTTAGTTTCCTGTCTTCATTATTTTGGAAGTGATAGCAGAGCTGTACGTTTTAATTAGTTTCAAAAATCTCTCAGTCAGAACATGGTATGAAATGTTTAGGTGGAAACTAGCGAGCTAACTTCCTGTTAACTTGTAACTCAGTTAAATGTAATAAATTCTGTTTTCATGGACGCATGGATGTTAAACTTAATTGTTACACCTGATAAAGCAGCAATGCTGATGATTTAATTAAAGAATTTAGACCGTTTTTAACTCTCAGTGTTCCTTTGAATTTGGGACCTGGGACGAAAATTCACACATAAGGCACACTCTCGATTTTTCAGAAAATTAAAGGATTTTAAATGTGCCTTATAGTGTGGAAAATACGTTATACAGAAGAAAAGAATATATCGCGATATATATCGTTACCGCACATGCTTCAAATTATATCGCGGTATGGATTTTAGGCCATATCGCCCAGCCCTAATATAAAGGATAGATCTCTAAAACTAGGAATTACAAATAAATAGCATGCTAAATTTCGGTAAAATTAAGGGATAAAAAAAATTCTAATTACTAACTATAGAATTGTGTACAATACTATAATGATAAATATACAATATTAACTGTACACTAAACAAAGACAAGACAGAAACAATACAACGTGACTAGTGATGGGATTTCCGGCTCTTTTTAGAGATCCGGCTTTTTCGGCTCGGCTCACTAAAAAGAGCCGGCTCTTTCGGCTCCGAACCGGCTCTTCAGGTTGTTTTGTTGCTTTAATTATTTAATCATTAACAATAATATAAAATTATGCAGAAAAGGAATTACTAATGTAAAAAAAAAGTGGTTTTATTTATATATGTTTATATATGGCCCCTAGAGACAAAGCATGTACAAACTCTAAAGCATATACAAACTCCAAAAAGCACGTACAAACTCCAAAACACATTTCTAGCGTTTACTGAACTTCCAAAACAGAGCTACCCAGATCTTTCAATTGTGTATTAAATTACATAATTGAAAGCATGTGTGTATTGTTTGTGTATTTATAGACAAGCGCTCATATTTATTCAAATAATTAAAAAAAAAAAAGTTCATTTACCTGTTACTACCACACACCAAATCCGGTTGTTGATACTTCCTGGCTTGTGTAGCCACTAGGTAACAAAAGCTCAACACTGCGCCCTGCATCCTGGAGCACTTCTGTTGTCTTTTGTACGTGATTCTGAGTTTGTACGTGCTTCTGAGTTTTTGCGTGTTTTGGAGTTTGTACGCGTTTTGGAGTTTGTACATGCTTAGGAGTTTGTACGTGTTTTGGAGTTTGTACGTGCTTTGTCTCTAAGGGCCACCATAAATATACTTTATTTATTCACGCCACATAAAATGTAATAAATAGATCATATAATACAAAAAACAACTATTTACATTTTTAACTATTTAAATTTTCAGCTTTTTCCTTTTAAACAAATTTAAAGTGAAACAACACAAAACACTGCAAACCACAACACAATTAAATATAAATTAAAATATTAAAACAAAAAGAAGATGCACATTCTCTGTCATATGGGCCTGCATGAATAAACTTTCTGAATCCTTTATCATCTGCAACTGAAAATAGTGGAGGATTACTATACCTTTCTAATGTGACATTGTTGTCCCTCGCTGTTTTTCTCTCTGCCTCTGTTCCTGTGCTACTGCGAGTGTAACTAACGCCCCTCCCCCCTCTGCCCAGCGCAAAGTACAGGCCGCGCGTGCGGAGTTTAGCGGAAAAAAGGGCGAGAGAGAGGGTGAGAGAAAGAAAAAAAAAAACCCTCACGAGCCGGCTCGCGTCGTTCACTTCAAAGAGCCGGTTCTAAGAGCCATTTCATTCGTGAACGACCCATCACTAAACGTGACATGTGCAGCAGGTATTGAATACCAGTTTTAAGTTATTGTCAGGATATTTTTGATGAGACAAGACGAAGACTGTCATGATTACAGATGGGAATTGATAAGATTTTCATGATTCCGATTCCATTTTCGATTCTGTTGAACAATTCGATTCTTTATCGATTCTCCTATTGATTCTTATTTTTTTAAAAAGAAGAACACACAGGTTGATTAGCTTAGAACTTTGTTTTATATCTTATCTTTGAACAAGACAGAAATTTAGGAGTAGCATGTCTCTCTCATCATGGTCATGTAAATGCAATGCACAGTAATAGCAGTTTTGCAATAAATCAAATAATAATATGCACTGTTGGTTGATTATTTATTATTAAAGTATTAACGGGAGACGACGAGCAAACATTACCGCTGCTGCTGGGTTGAGATTCACGAGTCCGGAGCGGATCAAAAACACGACATTCATTTAAGGTTATCTCGTGTTTTGTGAACAAATGCTTTTACATATTCGTAGTGTTTCCTCCCTTTGATGAAATATCCACTTTGCAAGTATTGCAAGTTGCCCTGTTGTCATCCCTTCTTGCAAAGTATAACCAAACTTCTGAATGTTTGTGTTACTTAGGCACCATGTTTCCTGCTGGGTCAATAACACTACGCAACGTGGTGACGTCATTCGAGGCGACTGGAATGATTAGGGAATCGTTTGCAAAAATGGGACCTGTTCATGTGTCTAACCGTTTTCCCCACTCGGCGAGTCTTTCTCTGGTCCCCTCCCCAATCAGACCAGGAGTGACATGTTTAGCCACATGTTCTCCTTAAATTGCTGTCTGTCTGAGTGGTGTCCAAAATACGATGTGGGCTTCATAGATAATTGGCAAACCTTCTGGAGGAAACCTCGTCTTGTTAGGAGAGACGGCATCCATCCCACTTTGGATGGAGCAGCTCTCATTTCTAGAAATATCGACAAATTTATTAAACTCCCCAAAATATGACTATCCAGAGTTGGGACCAGGAAGCAGAGTTGCAGTCTTACACGCCTCTCTGCAGCTTCTCTCCTCCTGCTACCCCCCCAAAAACCCATTTCCATTGAGACTGTGTCAGCTCTCAAAAAGACAAAAAACAAACTAAAAACCAGCAACAAACAACTTAAACATTTACAAAGAAAGAACAATACAGTATCAACATCTGAACCAAAGAGTAAAACAGTGAAATGTGGATTATTAAATATTAGGTCTCTCTCCTCAAAGTCTCTGTTAGTACGTGATTTAATAATTGATCAACAAATCGATTTACTCTGCCTTACAGAAACCTGGTTGCAGCAGGATGATTATGTTAGTTTAAATGAATCAACACCCCCGAGTCACTCTAACTACCAGAAATCTTGAAGCACAGGCCGAGGGGGCGGTGTGGCAGCAATTTTTCACACCAGCCTATTAATCAACGAAAGACCAAGAGAGACTTTTAATTTATTTGAAAGCCTGATGCTTAACATTGTCCACCCCAGCTGTAAAACTCAGAAACCAGTCTTACTTGTTATCATCTATCGTCCACCTGGGCCTTACACACAGTTTCTGTCTGATTTCTCAGACTTTATATCTAATTTAGTTCTGAGCTCAGATAAAATAATTATTGTGGGTGATTTTAACATCCATGTAGATGCTAAAAATGACAGCCTCAACATGGCATTTAATCTGTTATTAGACTCAATTGGCTTCTCTCAAACTGTAGAAGAACCCACCCACCATTTTAATCACACTCTAGAGCTTGTTTTAACAAATGGCATAGAAACTGAACATTTAACAGTGTTTCCTGAAAACACTCTGCTGCCTGATCATTTCCTGATAACATTTACATTTACAATAATTGATTACACAGCAGTGGAGAGTAGACTTTATCAAAGTAGATGTCTTTCTGAAAACGCTTAACTAAGTTTAAGAATATAATCCACCCACTGTTATCTATGGAATGCCAGGACTGCCATAATGAATTAATTAAATACACCATTAAATAATTAATTAAATGTGTCAATAATTAATTAAAATGGGAAATAATTAATTAAATAAATAGTTATGACACATGTAATTAATTAATTATTGACACATTTAATTAATTATTTATGTATTTCACATTTTAATTAATTATTTATGTATTTCACATTTTAATTAATTATTGACACATTTAATTAATTATTGACACATTTAATTAATTATTTATTGACACATTTAATTAATTATTTATGTATTTCACATTTTAATTAATTATTTATGTATTTCACATTTTAATTAATTATTGACACATTTAATTAATTATTGACACATTTAATTAATTATTTATTGACACATTTAATTAATTATTTAATGATATATTTATTTATTTCATTTTGGCAGTCCTGGCGCCTGGCTCTCACCATGAAATAATTTTATCTGTCAACCTCACCCATCAACAGAGATGGGCAGTAACGCGTTACTTGTAACTTTTTTCAAGTAACGAGTAAAGTAAGGGATTACTATTGCAAAAACGGTAATTAGATTACCGTTACTTTCCCGTAGGAACGCTGCGTTACTGCGTTACTAAAACCGTGATTTTCTTGCGAGAATGTCTCATGACAGTGACGTAAGCGAGTGTGATGTTCGACAACAGCTGTGTGCAGATCAACAATGGATAATATATGGAGTGCAGAGAGAGTATGAGCGTGCAGCGTTTAAAGCGTGGAAGTACTGACCTTATTTTGAGTTTGATTCCGTAAAAAGTGACAAAAACATTAGTGTCCGTTGTGCGTGGGAAGAAAACTTCTTTTTACAGCGAAAAAAAACCCCTAAACTTCCAAGCTAGCACCGAGTAGCTACGACATAACGACAAACTCACAGAGAAACTGCGGTATCCTTCCACTGACCGCTGCGGCACACCTGCACCAGGATAAACCTCCGCCTACTCTACTACTGCTTTACAGGTGAAAATAGAGCAAAAGGACCGCTAGTCTTTGACTTTATTTATTTTCTGCTGTGTTTTACTTGCATCTGAAAGAGTGAGTGTAAACACAAAAAAAAAAAAAAAAATATATATATATATATATATATATATATATATATATATTATGTGCTGGAATGTGCAGAAAATAGGTTTAAATGTTAAACTAATTTCTTCCAGTCAGAGAATGGTGCATATAATTAAAATTTTGCTTGATGCATAAAGTTAAAAGATTAAAACTAATAAAACAAGTTTTAAAAAGAGACTTTTCCATTTGATTACATTTTGTATGATGGATTATGTAGAAAAAGTAGAATTGGGCTGAAAGATCTATCACTTTATCACCTATTCAGGTTGTAAATCATGTTTTTAAAAAGTAACTAAGTAACTAAGTAACTAAGTAATTAATTACTTTTGAAAATAAGTAATCAGTAAAGTAACGGGATTACTTTTTTGGGGAAGTAATCAGTAATTAATTACTGATTACTTTTTTCAAGTAACTTGACCAACACTGCCCATCAAACTCAGGGGGCGGGGTTAACGCTGATCGACTCAAAACCATTGCTTTGGCCTGGTGGTCATTGTTTTTAGCACACAACAACCAGCATGTGGAAACTAACAGAACTGAACTTTGAAAAACCCTGTTTGTGTGTGTCACCAAATACAGTTTTAATCTTTTTTTTAGCCGAGAATGTAGTGGTTTAATCTTCATGTGTCTGGTCGGTTTCTCAAGATACAGCCTCTTTGCAAAAGTGCTTTGATGATTTCGGAGATGTCTGCCCAGTCTCACGGCAAAGCGTGGATAGACCCGCTCGCCTCGCAAGCAATCGAGCTGTTATTACCACCGACAAGGCTCAGGCCCCGGTACACAGCTGTAATAACCCCCGCTGACACGGACTTCTTTTACTGAGGTTATATTTATCGGGGTTTTATTTCCTGATGTTCTTATGTGTCCTACGTGTTTCAGTCGCCAATTCTGAATTATAACTAACATTAAAAACATGTTTAAGGAGGAGAGAGAGCAACTAAATTCGATTAACAGCTGATCTTTGGGTTTTTGTTCAGTAATCAGCGTGACCTGTGTATAAACGCATAAAAGAGATAACGTTGGTGTTTCCGTCATGTAGTAATTGCTGGCTTTAACTGTACAAAGGTTGTTCGAAACTATGACACACATACAGACTTCATGATGTTCGGCTAATATTTTCATTGTGAATATTAATCATGAGGGTAAACGGACCTGTACACCACAGAGCGAGGTCAGCATGTCCACGATATCTTCAGCTCTCTGAGGTAACACAGAGTTTCCCAGCTGACTAATCTAACTGTCATCTACGAATAATTCACGGGTCATATCAATATGATTTTACAAAAAAGCATCCTTAATACTGTCAACTATTCCAGAGACGTGAAAATCTACAGCATAAAGAACACAAAAATATAGCAGTCTAACGCAACACTGTAGATGAACCGTCAGTTTGTCAAAGTGGAATGAAAGCGATTGGTTGAACAGGTGTTCGTGATCTGTGTTTTCTGCATTTTCATCAGCGTAAGAGACTCAGCAGCAGATTAGAATAACAGTTATACATTTAATAAATTACCAAATGAACGCAAGAAACGAGCAAACCTGTTCCGACAATTTGAGTTTGTGTTCCCTCAGCTGCAGACTGTTTAAATGTTTGAGAGGAAGATTAGATATAAAGCAATCGTCAAACATAGACTCAGTCTGCGTTCACATTTGATATGAGGCCAGGACGGATAATGGCTGTGTCCTGTTTTAAGATCATACATGTAAAATTGTTGTCTGACCTCCGTCGATCCAGCCGCTCAGAGTTAACTGAAGTTAACTTGGATAAATTATAGTTAAGGAGTATCACAAATAACACCCACGTGAGCTGTGTGACTGTTCACCACTACACTGAAATCAGTAGGCTATTACTGAAATACACGTGTTATTTCATAAACTATGATGTAAAGTCCTACTAACATGTTTAGTTTTAAAGGACACCTTCCTGCCTTATTAGCAGTATTAGTTTTCTTCTAACATCCAGAAGTCTGCACCACGTGTTTCATAGTTTGTAACAAACCTTTGACAGTTAAACATAACATGACCGAAAAAGCAAAAAAATAAATAAATGAATAAAAAGAGAGAGAGAGAAAAAAAATCACACAAATTATATGTTAACCTCATTTATTTTTAGTTAAGTAAACTCTAAAAATTCTAACAGATCGCTGGTGCTTAGAAAACCTATTAAAAAACAGATGATATAATATTTCTGTCCAGGTTGCAGTCTGCATTATGAACAGTTGGAAACTCTGCTCCTCTCGGTGGAAATGCGCCTTCTCTTTCCTCTTTGTATAAAAACATTTTAAAAGTCAGTTTAATCTCAAACTTCACTGTTAAATCCAAAACACACCAGATAAATAGTTCAGTCTAACACATGTGCCAGTGAACCATTAAACGTCTGTAAAACTGTGCAGTTCTGAAACGTAACTTTAACCTCAGCCAAACCGATTTGCTCAGTTGTAAATAAAACAGCGAAGTAAACGTGACCCGACAGACAGAACCTGAGTGAATTAAGTCCAGCGTTTAACACTGAGAGCTAAAACTCAGGTGAGGTTTCAAAGCTGTGCCGGTGATTGGAAGTGGGTTCGCCTATAAAGTGCTCTGTTGGGAAACAAGCTCCAGCAGCTCTGCGCTCGGGAAAAACTATATTTACTTATCTTGTGCAGAAAAATGTGCTGACGTTGCGTAATATCGAGCACCGGCTGCCCAGTTAAACTGTGACTATCGCCAGGTAACGTGGGCGTGTTTCTTGAATTAGCAGCAAGTGTTAAACAGCTGACAGGTGAGGAGGAGGATGCATGCAGGTAAACTGAGTGCCTGTTGAGCTGATCGCTGGTTTCGTGAGAAAAATGTCAGCTCGTTCTTTATGTTACAGAAGCACAGAGACACAAGACCAGGTGGAAAGAGACGATCGTTCGGTGAAAATGAGAATCTGCGAATGCAACACGTGGAACACGGAGAGTGGAATATGTAAACAAACCGGTTAACGTAACCCCCTCGGTGCACTCTGCATGCTGACTTTTAGCAGAGCTACTGAAATCTCTGAAAACATCTGAGCACAAACATGTTCTATGTTGACAACCTGACCCGACATGTGAAGATTACAGCGCGACATTCGCAGCTAAAACACTGTTAAAAGTGTAGTTGGTGACAGAAAAACGGGGTATTTTAAAACTACACCACCAACATTGCTGCCTGTGATTTGAAATGCACTCTGGGATACCTGGCTGCCCCAAGTCTACACAAGCAATCGATTATCTAGGATCGACCTGTTTTGACTTACTTTGCACGGCAACCAATCAAATGTTAGAGAAGCTGCATGGGCTGCGTTAACCCCGCCCCCTGCGTTTGATGGGTGAGGTTGACAGATAAAATTATTTCATGATGAGAGCCAGGCGCCAGGACTGCCAAAATGAAATAAATAAATATATCCTTAAATAATTAATTAAATGTGTCAATAATTAATTAAAATGTGAAATACATAAATAATTAATTAAATGTGTCAATAATTAATTAATTACATGTGTCATAACTATTTATTTAATTAATTATTTCCCATTTTAATTAATTATTGACACATTTAATTATTTATTTAATGGTGTATTTAATTAATTCATTATGGCAGTCCTGGCGTTCCATAGTTATCATCGTCAATGCCCTGTACCAACATAGAGCAGAGCAGCCATCTGAACGCTACTCCAACACAGGTCGATTATCTTGTTAATAATTTTACCTCCTTGCTACGTACGACTCTGGATACTGTAGCTCCTGTTAAAACGAAGGCCTCAAATCAGAAGTACCTGACTCCGTGGTATAATTCCCAAACACGTAGCCTAAAGCAGGTAACTTGTGAACTGAATTGAATTGATATACCTTTATTAGTCCCACAAGGGTAAATTTCATGTTAAGGCTGCCGACCTATTGCACGCAATGACGGCGCCATCTTACCCTCCAACCATACATACATTACACAAAAACATCACATGGGGAAGACATGTCGGAGAGGTATAACAATGGAAAAGGCACCACATGAGGAAAGATAAGGAGAAAAAAATAACTCCCCCCAGACTGAGCTCCAACAGGGAGGTCAGTTTGAGAACAGAAAAAAACACCTCTGCACATAGCACATGAAAAAACTCTTATTACACCAAAGAAACACATGACAAGCAACAGGGGTGGGTAAAGGGTGAGAGACAGCCAGTGTGGACAGTGCATCCGGGCCTGCAGCATAAGCGCTGGTCTCCTTGATCCACCGTCAGCATCGGAGGGGAATAAGTGCGAAGGCGTTTGGAGGGGGAGGGGGGATGAGTGTACATCTGCATGTGTATATATATGTCTGTGTGCTTGTGTGTTTGTGTCCAGAGTTCAGCTGAGACAGTGTCCTTCGCCCTGCCAGGCTAAGTAAACAGTCTTCCAGCCAACCCAGGTGGCCTCGCATAGAATGGGAAGAACAATCTAAACACAGTCGTTATCAGGGTGTTTTGTTCAGCTCCAGCCTTGAGACCGCAGCTGGCACCAAAGGGGTATCTGCATGAAGTGATGGTGGTTTTTAATTTAGTGCAAACAACTCATGAAAATTTCAAAACTGTTCTAACAGTCCAACACTGTTCTCTCAATCTCCCGTTGGAGAGCCGTGAGCTTTTCCATGACGTTATCAACCTTACGCTCCGTGATGTTATCATTCTTGTGCTCAAAGAGCCGATTCTGAGAACTCATGAGTGCAGTAAGCTTCTCCAAGATCTTATCCATGCTGCACTCAATGAGCCCATTTTGAGAAACTCACGCCTCGTCCCATCATTTCAATCCCAGCGGGCAGCCTTGTGGGGGTTTGAACAGCCGGTTCCACTTTCTTAATTCTTCGATAAGTCAGGGCCAAGCCAGCTCCGATGAGCAAGACCCTTGTTATCATGGTTCCGAATAGGTAGATATCTTCAGCACTCAGGCTAACCCGAGCCCAGACTTCTCGTTGAGAAAAGGGTGTCAATTGCATTCAGGGACCAGTTGATCAAATCCATAATTCCTCTTTTAGGTTTTAGAGAACAGACTGTGAGAGAGTGTTCCAGGGAAAAGTAATACAAAAAACACGAGACTAGACAAGGACTCAAGAGGCTAAGCAGGGAAGCTAAGGGAGAGGAAGCAGGGAAGCTAAGGGAGAGGAGGAGGAGGAGAGGAGAAAAGTGCGACCACCTTCGTCAAGAGCAAGAGACAGAAAAAGGAAAAAGAGGAGAGGAAATGGCTTGTCACTAATTTAGAGGATCATCATTTAGCCTGGAGAAATAGTTTGTTGCTTTATAAGAAAGCCCTCCGCAAAGCCAGAACATCTTACTATTCGTCACTGATTGAAGAAAATAAGAACAACCCCAGATTTCTCTTCAGCACTGTAGCCAGGCTGACAAAAAGTCAGAGCTCTATTGAGCCAACAATCCTTTTAACATTAACTAGTAATGACTTCATGAACTTCTTCACAAATAACATTTTTATCATTAGAGAAAAAAATTACCAATAATCATCCCACAGATGTAATATTATCTACAGCTACTCTTAGTACCATTGATGTTAAGTTTGACTCTTTTTCTCCAATTGATCTTTCTGAGTTAACTTCAATAATTACTTCCTCCAAACCATCAACGTGTCTTTTAGACCCCATTCCTACAAAACTGCTCAAAGAAATCCTGCCATTAATTAATGCTTCAATCTTAAATATGATCAACCTACCTCTAATAATCGGCTATGTACCACAGGCCTTCAAGCTGGCTGTAGTTAAACCTTTACTTAAAAAGCCATCTCTAGACCCAATGTCTTAGCTAATTATAGGCCAATCTCCAACCTTCCTTTCATATCAAAAATCCTTGAAAGAGTAGTTGTCAAACAGCTAACAGATCATCAACAGAATTGAAATTGAATAGAACAAATGCAATAGTATGTGAACACAACATATTCCCCCTTTGAACAAGTGAACCTGACTTCATCATTCTGATGTATGTCACCTAATAACATGTTTTAACAAATTTCGCGTCACTCAGTAACATTCACTTCCCCATGACAAAGTCTTGGGTCCAGCAAGGTGGATTCCTCATCCTGGAAGATCTAAGCCGACTATCAGACTCAGAGTTAGATGCTAGATCAGTTTCTGGTTTAAGACAGTCCATTGTTGTGTCAGAGTTGTTCCAGGTCCTTACATGCTGGACATTATGGACAATGCTGGGCAACCTCTGCACACGGCCATAAACAACCAGAAGAGTCTGTTCAGTGACAGGTTGCTTCTCCCAAAGACAAGAACCAACAGACTTAAAAACTCCTTTGTCCCACACGTCATACGTTTAACTCCTCTCTGGAGGGGAGAGGGAGGGGAAACAGGAGGACAAAGGAGGGGGGAACAACTAAGCTGTAGTGCCTCTTCACTTCACTGTGCAATACCTATTGTGCAGTACTTTTTGTTAATAGTCAACGGTGCAATAGATCTCAATACTTGAAATGTGCAATTCACTTGTATTTTTATTTTTATTCCTATTTATTCCCTTTGTATATTTTATTTATATATGTCTCTGTATTTATATATGTGTGTGTATATATATATAATATTCTGCTCACGCTCTGTAACTTCTGTCGGTGCTGTGCTTTTGGAAACTGAATTTCCCAGAGGAACCCACCCGAGGGATTAATAAAGTTTTATCTCATCTTATCTTATCTTATCATCCAGCAAATAAGTGTTTGGTCTTTACCTTGTCATGACAGTCCTTGGTTTAGAAAACTTCAACTCGCCTTTCTTTACCTTCCATGGCTTCCTAACCCGTACCTTGTCACCAGGCTGAAAGTTGGACGGTTTGCGAGTCTGCGAGCATCAGTGTATTTTTTCATTTTCAGTTGCTTATTCTTAACTCTTTCACACATGGTATGCTTCTCTGTCTGGGAAAAGGCATATCCATTACCTGTAACTTTGTTCTGATTTGTCATCCATGGAGCAGCTCTGAAGGGGAAACTCCAGTTGTTGAATGAGGGGTTGCTCTGTAGTCCATCAGATAAGTTCTCAGGAACAAAATTCCAGGGTTGTCCTTAAATCGATGCAATCTGTAGGCAGTCTTTAATCATCAATTGAATCTCTCAACTTCTCCATTAGCTCTTGGGTAATACACCGAGGATCTCAGATGTTGGATTCCCCTGCTTTTGAGAAAGTCAGTGAACTCAGCAGAGAGAAATTGAGAGCCATTGTCACTTATCAATGTCTTTGGATTCCCTTCACGAGAGAAAACTACAGAAAGGAACTGAATGATAGTAACTGCATCAGCTCGGGAAGCAAAAGCTACTTCAGGCCACTTACTAAAGTAGTCTACCAATGTGATGGCAAATCTACAGTCATAAGGGGCTATTTCAAAAGGGCCTGTGATGTCCACAGACACCTTTTCCCAAGCAGCAGCTGGTAGAGGAATGTGTTGAATTGGAGCAACATGTGTGACAGTGGACTTGTCATTCTGTCTGCATGTTAGACACTTCTTTATCATTGTCTCTGTCTGACAATTCATTTTGGGCCACCAGTACAATCCCCTCAGGCGTTGTTTGGTACGTACAATGCCTTGGTGAGTTTCATGAGCTATATCAGTTTTTTCTGCAATGACCCAGGCACTAGCAATCGATGTGTACCTCTGACGATGCACTCGTTCATGACCGCAAGTCTATGGCGAATTGGGAAGTATGGCTCCAGTGATGTCTTTCTTGCAGGCCAGCCTTTCTGTATCTGCACACGGAGCTTAGCAAACACTGGACAGGCTTGGCACTCTGACTGGAAGTCATCCTCAGACATAGCACTCAGATCAGTGAGGATGGCTGCAACTGACTCCATATCCTCTGCACATGCCATGTCTCTCTCGGGAAGTGGGAGCCTAGATAGACAGTCAGCAACATGGTTCAATGACCCAGTTCTATATTCCACTTCATGGTCAAACTCCAACAGGCAAGCTGACCATCTGGCTATGCGTAGACCAGCTCTGTTATTGCCCTTAGTAGTCAGCAGTGTTGTAAGTGCTTGGTGATATTTTTGTGGGAGGAATTTTCTGCCCCAGAGCCATGTGCGCCATTTTTCAGCAGCTCAGAGGCAAGCTAGGGCTTCCTTCTCAACAATTAAGTATTTCCTCTCTGCATCAGACAGGCTGTGAGATGCAAATGCAACAGTCTGTTCTGCATCATTACTGTCAAGTTGAGTCAAAACAGCACCTACGCCGTGGTCTGAGGCATCTGTTGAGGCTATGGTTGGCTTACTGGGGTCCAACATCACCAGAGCAGGGCTGTGCAGGATTAACTGCTTGACTTGATCAAATGCTGCTTGAGCTGCTTTGTTCCAGTGAAATGGACAGTCTTTACACAAGAGAGCTCTCATAGGTTCAACAACAGCCACGTAATCTGGCACAAACTTGTTGCACCATGCACTCAAGCCAATTAACACTGGAAGTCCCAGTGCTTCCAGGGTTGCAGGGTTGCAGGGTTGCAGGATCAGTAGGGGGCATGAGCATGAGGATAGCAGCGACATGAGAATCATCTGGCAGCAAACCTTCTGGACCGATCTTTTGACCCAGAAAGCTCAGAGTAGTTTGACGGAGTCGACATTTGTGAACATTGAGTTTCAGTCCTGCGTTGTTGATTCTGTGTAACACAGCACGCAGGTTGGTCTCATGTTCAGCTTCTGAAGTTCCATATAGGATGACATCATCAAGATAGCATTGCACCCCTTTTTGGCCACGTAGGATTTGTGTCATCATCTTTTGGAACACTGCAGGCGCCGAACTCAACCCGTAGGGGACTCTGCAATACTGGTACAGTCCTTCTGTCATGGTCCGGGTGAGTGCTGGGCCTTCCCACAGGGCCAGGATTTCCACGCCTGGGCGGAGCCGACACATCATGCGGACAGGCTGCACCTGAGTGTAATTGGAATTGCCGGTTTCTTAAGACCAGCGCTCAGACTCACACCTTGCCAGATCGTCTGCAAACCTTTGTCAGTCAGGGCCTCCACAGTTTCATCTGTTTATAGTTGTTTCATGTGTTTCCTGACATTTGTCCTTTCTCCACTCTCAGAGGACCACTGGACATTGCCAAGCCGCTGCTGTAATTTGTTTGGACTTCAGCACTGGTCTGCTCTCAGTTTCTCCCTGACAACCTGCCTGCCTTCCTGCCCAGCGCTTAGGATTACCATTTCCCCTCACCCAGACCACCTTCCCTCTAAGCTTTGCCTCTGCCTGCGGATGAGTAAGACTGTTTCCTGTCACTACAAGTGTTTTTGGACCAGCTTGTCGTGTCCTGCAGCTAACACCTGTTCTCCCCACTTTCAGTGACTAAACCCTTACCTCTGCCCCCCTCCTCGGGAGCTCCTGCACTGGCAGATTTCCCAGTGTCGGGTTCTCCATCCCATCCACGACAGTCCCATGGCTCCCCCACGGACACTTCTAGTGCTCTCTATAGCTTTGTTTCATAGAAATGCCAAGTTGGCCATGTATGTTTCACAGTAAAAGGTTATGAATTTCTGAGTTAAACCTGTGTGTCTCCCAGCGTAGTATTACGAATCATAGTGTGCCTCAAAAGCTAATGTTATTCCCAATCATCTTCTAAGTTCATGTTCCAGAGTAGAGCTTCTAGTGTGTTTTAAGTTTATTTAGGCTGCCACTAGCCCTCAGTTCCTCAAGAGTGATTTTGAGTTATTCCTTGATTACGTTGAGCAGTTCTAGGTAATGGTAAGCACTTTGAGCAGCTCTAATCGTTGTTCGCTGTTTGCATCAATTGCACCACTGTAAATAAAGCTTTGTCACCCTCGGTCCCTGCGTCTCCGAGTGTTGTCTGCCTTAGAGTCCGTTTTCCCCACTGGCCTCAGGCCGTGACACCTTCATGTGTAATGAAAGCAGTGCACTTTCTACTCTCTTTATGTAGTTTCAGCTAATGGTAGGCAGATTTAAGATCCAGGGTGGAAAACATGACAGCCCCACACAGCTCAGACAGTATGTCCTCAATCAAGTTAGTATCTTGCCCAAGGATATTTGGCATGCAGACTGGAGCAGCCTGGGATTGAAGCACCGATCTTC
The DNA here is from genome assembly GCF_963576455.1 of Neolamprologus multifasciatus. Taxonomy (NCBI): domain Eukaryota; kingdom Metazoa; phylum Chordata; class Actinopteri; order Cichliformes; family Cichlidae; genus Neolamprologus; species Neolamprologus multifasciatus. Next base: position 25,085,489 of record NC_140441.1, read on the forward strand.
TGGTTAGTGGCTGATCCGCTCTGCCACCTGAGCTACAACCACCCCTAGTGCTCACTAGTGCCCTCTAGCGCTTCTGGTAAATGCATCTACAGAACAAATGCAATAAGATGTGGACACAACAAGAGGGAACACGGAACATGGAGACGTGGGACCCAGCCAGACACAGAGACAGAACAGAAGGAGTATGAAAACCACAACTTAACTACAAAATCATATACCAAGAAAACTGGAGAAATAGAAATGCAAAACAGAAACCAAAACCCTCACAAACCCTCAAAACTGTAAACATTGGGTCAACAATCCTAACACTACCTGAGCAATAACCAAAATAAAGCCAAACATTTTTCTTTTTGCCCTCACTGCTGAGATATCGTTGAAGCTCTGAAAGGTTACATTTTAGTGTTATTGAATTAGAAGACACACTGTGCATTTTCAATTAAGAGAAAAGACTTGAATGTGGACTTTAAACATACTCCAATAATAGTGGTGCACACTTCTCATTTCAGTAGCACAATGCCGTGCCATTCTGCTTGCAGAAAACAGAAAAAAGGGAAATTTTCCAAACGCTTTAAATGGTAAAAAGTAGTGCCACCTGGTAGACTAATAAAAATTAAAGACAAGTTATCCAAACAAAAAATCTTAACATATAAGAATGTATTAGTTAATGTCAAGGTGAATTTGGGATAAAAAAAAATTACATTTTCAATGGCATATTTTTACATAATTCACACAATTGTGTTTTTCACATAGCTTAGCCATTTTGAGCTAATTTAAGGAACTGAGACAATTCTTAAATTTAAAAAAAAAACAAAAAAAAACACCATTACCATAGTAAGTGCTGGTTCACATCAACTATACTAATTTGCGTTTAAAAAAAATGAGATCAATAATTCACTGATTTCAACCTTTATAATCAACTGTATACAGCTGATTATAAAGGCAATACACAGTATTGTCCCAGAGTAGGAAATGTATATCAATTTAGATTCAAATACTCATATTTTCATGTACTAATATTGTTTTATTATTTTAGCACACGATTTGGTTAGTTGTAAAAGGAGGAACTTAAAGGAGCGACTGTTTAATTTCTTACTTTGTGTACATTTTGGAGCCTTTACTTTTTTTTTACTTGAGTAAAGAAGTTTCTTCAGTGTTTAAACTTTTACTGGAGTATTTATTTAACATGGTTATCTGTACTTCTACTTGAGTAAAAAAAGTCTGTACTTTTGCCACCTCTGCTGATCTGTAGAAAACAGTCATGCACTGAGGCAGTTAACATGAAATAGTTTTTACAAACAATCACATGATCCTGAGTGAAATTGAAAGTGTTCACCTAACGCTACAAAAGGAGTGGTCAGAATCCTTACCGTACTACACTGCCACAAAGACCGAAAGGATTTGTGTACAATAATAGGACAATAATTTTACTGCCAATACTGTAGAGACAAAAAAAATATTGGATGACAGCATGAGATCAACATCTCTCTTGTGTAAAGGTAGGATGTTTCATGCTGTTCTCTTTTCAGTGATGTTTATATTATGCATATGATAAAGAGGACAAAAAATTAACTAATCAATCCACAAAGCTACAGAAAAATGTTTCCAGATCAGTGTTATTATTGATCAGTATTACCGCTGCAAATGGTGCAGGCTAAGCTTGTTCTAAATACTTTTTATATTCTGTTTAATCTACAGTAATGATCATAATCTATAAAATATCAAGTTTGCAGTGGCTGTCATGTGAGGACCACATATCTGTGAAAAACAACTGTTAATAACCTTAGGAAAATAAACCTACATCTTTTTTTTCAATTAAATAAAAATATCTTGACGAAAACATCACAGCTGAATGAAGTTTTGAGCACAGTGTGACATGGTTAAATGAATGTTTCTACAGCACGATTACATTTCTATGGAAAATGAAGGCAGCATAGTGGAAAAACTGAACATTTAGTCAACCAAGTGATTTCTGAGAAACGTTCATCTGATAGTGTTGGTGGAGCCCGCAACTGTTCAACTTGTCTGTTTGGTTAAACCGGACATGGCAGACGTTCCCCTCTCTGTCATCAACCCTTTCATTACTAACGTGCTAAACGAGTTATTAAATGTTTCCTTGAAAAGCTCAAGACACTGTTAACAAAACATGGACAGGCCCATGAGAACACCTACCCTAAACAGCAAATACTGTAAATGAGTAGGAAAATCATGCTCTGTGATTTCTCTCAAATTTTACTAACTTGGTTTTTATAGCTCATGCTTATGAAAGTGCTGAAATTCGTTAAATGCTTTCCTCTTATTACTTTCAGAGAGAAACATACTGAATAACCTGTAGCAACTTTGGGAGTCTGTGTAAACAATGGAGGTAAAATATATGAAACAAAATGGTGTCCTCATCTTGTATTGTGTTTGCAGTTTTCTTTTTAATGTGTATTTTCATTATTCTACAAGTCCAGTCAGGTTCCTGAAGACAAGAAGAAGAAAAGCAAACGTCATTCTGCTGTTACCTCTATACACACAAGTAAGTAAAAATTAACACCAATTACAAAACAACTGTGATGCTTGAGAGATGATTGGGAGACCCACAGACACACAGAACTCTCCAGTTCAGGCTCAAATGCAGTGCCATTGGGCTCATGTGAGATTCACAAGCTCAGTGGAAGAGCTAGCATGCTGTAGCAGGGAGGGTGCTGAGGAATCGAACAAGTGGGGAAGCTCTTATCTTAATGTCCTTAACTGTCTTTCAGAGTGGGTTATATAGTTAATACATGCGTGAAATTATTGGCAGTTTAAGGCGTTTGTCAGCCATTCCTGCCATGGTCCCACTGACATCATGTTAATATCCTCAGTCATAATTCTTTTATAAAATCTTTGAGATTCTTAGAAACTTGAATATCTACTCTTCAGTGTGTAATCATACAGTTGCATCAATATCAAAATGCCCATAATGAGGTCCCTCTAACCAACCTCTCAGAGACTGAATCGAGAAGATGTGTTTTTTATTATGGTGTATATAGCACTTTTCTACTCAGCACTCAAAGCTTTACACAACTTGTGCATTCACCCATTCACACCAATTCGCACAAGCACATCTTTCTAAGTGCTTCATAGCTAACATTCACACACATTCATACTCCGTGGATGCATCGAAGGATATTTGGCATGTAGACTAGGGGAAACCAGGAATCGAACCACCAACCTTCCGATCAGTGGATGACCTGCTCTACCACCTGAGCTACAGCCACCCCAATGTATAATTGTTCAATATATCAAAATGCTCCCTAATTTCTGATATTTTTGCCTTCTTGCTGTCTCCATAATGTGCTTGTAATCTCTGTGTAAGCTTGTGATTATCCTCAAAAATACCTCACACCCAGTTCACGCACAAAACAAATTCCTCTGTCTTTCTCAAAGCTCAAATCACATAACAGGACAGTCATGTCATTTCACAGAAATGGGGTCTCATGCACGCATGCTTCGCTCTTAAAACATGCAGTTATCCTAATTGGGTGTTCATCAAGTCAGCAAAGATGCACAGAAAAGAAGATCAGACACCAACTTGGGAGGATCAGAAAGGCAAACACAACAACATTGCCATCCCCTATGTAGCTGGTGTATCAGAAAAACTCAGGAGAGTCTTCTCAAAGCATGACATTCCAGTTTACTTTAGACCCAGCAACACACTAAGACAAAAACTGGTTCACCCGAAAGACAAAACTCCAAAAAACAAACTTAACAATGGGGTGTGTGCTGTACAGTGTAGTGAGGAATGCCCTGACCTCTACATTGGAGAGACCAAAAAGCCACTTCGTAAATGCATGGCTCAACATAGAAGAGCCACCTCCACAGGACACATCCACATATTATCTGTATTCAGGAAACCTGGCTCAGACCACGCTTGGATTTTGTTATTAAAGGGTATGAGAGTATTCGGCGGGATAGAAGGGAGGGTAGAGGGAGGGTGTGTTATATTTATCAAACAAGGACTTACTTAAGTATAGAGTGGTGGGAAAAGGCACACAGCTGGAGTATATTGTAGTTGAAACTTGGACAAAGAATTGAAGCATAAAGGTAGTAAATCTTTATAACCTATGTAGAAGACTGTCATTGGAAGTAATGGAAGAACTTGGGGAGTACTTAGAAAGTAATTTGGTGTGGGGATTTCAATGCTCATAGCACATTATGGGGAGATTACAATGATCAAAATGGAGCAGTAATTGAAGAATTAATGGAAGTTAAAAACTTGGTATGCCTAAATGATGGAAGTGTTACGGGTCCCAGATGTGAAGACCACAATAACAAAAAGAATACAAATCTGTAAAAATAAAGGTAGAGGAGCACTCGTATCTTTTCCCAAATTGCGTCTCTTATTTCAGATCAACAAATATAATTTACATCCAGTGCTTTCACTTGTCAGATATGCTCAATAACTGTAAAAGGTAAATAAAAGGCATTTGGCAAATATATGTATCTATGGTTATTACATTTCTCCAGTTTACACTGTTAATTACACTATTCCTTCACTCATTTACATAAGCAGTGCAGATACCATACAATGCCTTAAACATCTTATTGCCCTTTCTCACATAAAGGGCAAACTCAAAATACCTTATCCTTATAACTTATAAGTACATAAATCTTACTAGATTAGACAAAACACACCTGAATGTATTACTTTGCAATGTAACAACATAAATGTACATGTGTATATGATATATATATATGAGAGTGTATATGAGATATTTTAAACTCGAATAATTTGATGCCAGGGCCTTTACAGTTAAATTGGAGCACCACACACACATATTTGATTGTTAAATGGAGTTTACCAAGTTTAAATACATCCCGCGGGCTGGCAAACTCTCGCGGTAACTCTCGCGATAACTCGCGGTAACTCTCGCAAGACTTGGGGCTGCGCGGCTCGGCTTTACCACCGCTGCGGTGCCGCGCTTCAGTAACTTTCAACTAAACCCCACTTAAGGTTACATCGGCGGTGCCAGCATAACTCTCAGTAAACACCGAAGTAGAACGAGGCACAAAACCCTCATACACTGTATTTTTAAGACGATACTGACCTGTAAAAATAAAGGTAGAGTCTCAGAGAAAGAATCACACGCTGTGTCCCAATTCAGGGTATGCACGCTTGAAGTACGCATTTCAAGTGCGATCACGTCACCGCCACGCGACGACGGCTGTCCCAATTCGAAGTGTACTTCAAATGCATACTCCAAATGCGCCGTTGATTTCCCCAAATATCAAGCGCGATCCGGTGCACGCTTCGTGGTCCCATATATCCCACAATTCATAGCGTGGCGGTGGGTGTGGATAATTTTGCCGCAAAATACGGCAGAAGGGAGCGGCCAAGAGTGAACTGTCAAAAGTAAGTACTGAATATGACGTCACTTATTCATGTGCGAATGTTTAATAATGAAGAACATTAAAACATTGCTGTTGGCCACATGTCGGCAAAGTTGTGTGACATTAGTGATGTTTGTACTTTCAGCATTAACTTGGTTTTAAAGCCTCTACTTCTAAATATATATATATTTGACCTTAATCTTACAGAGAATCTGATGATTTTATGGATAATTAAAGTCAGTCATATATCCACAAACACAACAAGCTGAAAGTCAGTGATATATATGTATATATATATATATATATATATATATATATATATATATATATAATCTGACAATATTATAATATTGGCCATATTATATTTACATTACCATAGTGAGATGACTTTAGTCTCATGAACAACATTAACTAATTATTATTTACTAGCTAATCTTAAATGACTGTTCAGTACAGAAATGAAGCCCAACAATCATGTTTTACAGTCCTATGGTCTCAGCCTCAGATACTCAACTAATCAAAGTGATGTCATGACAAAAACGATTGACCAACAAAACAATTTTCTCCTTCATTTATGTCACACAAAGCTGTATGTAACGTGTCTCGCGGTTAGTATCATGGTTGCTAGGCAACCTGAACAGCGCGACGAAGCATATACCGTCCCATTTCACACGCCTCTCACTTCCGCACTTCTCGTACTTATAGTACGCACCGTACGTGTAGTGCGCGTAGTGCGCGTAGTGCGCGTAGTGCGTGTACTTCAAGCGTGCAGACCCTGAAATGGGACACAGCCACAGGAACACTCGTATCTTTTCCCGAATTGCATCTGGGAGGACAGGAAGTTGGTCCGCTCTAGGCAACCGCGGGCGAACGACTACAGTGTCAACAGTTCCGTTTATTATTTCTCACTTTTACTCTCCTCAATTGTTATGGACTACACATAATGAATATAAAATAATAATTGTCTTAATTGCTGGCGTATATTTTTCTTAAAAATAATAAAATTTACCAAAATGTGGTAGCACATTTGTGTTCACCAAAGAAGCAGTACAAGGGTCAATAGTAGGGACGGGACAGAATCATCAATTGATCTTACATTAGTGTCAGATTCTTTGGCGGGTGTTTGTTCTTGGCAGATAATTAAAGAGACAACGGTGGAAAGTGACCATTATCTGGTACGGACTGAGATAGTGATAAATGTGGAGAGGTATGATACAGGGGGTGTGCACAAATGGTGTTTTGGATCTGCAGATTGGGAAACGTTTGAACGAGTTAGTGATCAGGAGGTGCAGCAAACTGATATGAATATTAATGTGGATGATCTAAATTCATCTGTGTGTAGTGCAATTCTGGTAGCAGCAAACCAGACTATAAACTCTTTCGAGGATGCCAATGTTCACATTTTGGACAGAGAGGACAGATGGTTTGAAAGAGCAGTGAAAGAAGCCATCTATGTCCACTGTGAGCGACCATCTTTGAACAGAGGCGGTGGTTTACGACACGAACTCTGCCATCTATAATCCAGTTTTGAGTTCCCTCCCCAGACGCCTTAACGCCCACTCACATCCTGGGCCATCTGACCTCAGGAATTTGCATGATAAGGTGGGGCCAGGTTTCACAATGAGCTCACCCGAAACTCTGGCTGATTGGGACCCACACCCAGTTTCACACCTTGGCTCAGGCAATTAGAGGATCATCAGGGGGTCCTTTTGTCCCTCTGTGGGGGGATACTCCCACTAGGTTTATATCTGGGACTCCCCACCATTTGACCTTAGAACTGAAGAAGCTTCTCGGATGAGAGGTGAAACGTCTTCAAGTAACTTAAAGAAGTCCAGACGCTTTTCTTTGCAAGCTCCTTTGTCAAGGGGGAAGGGAAATTACATTAGCAGAGAACAGGGAGATACTGCAGCAAGTTGACGACATGAATGATTCATTCAATATGCCGTTTACTAAGACAGAATTGAACCGGTCACTTAGGAAATTTAACCTTTCAGCACCTGGGAAGGATCAGATTTGTTACACAATGATTAGTCACTTGAGAGGCTTAGCTAAAGATATTTTATTAGAACTGTATAATATAGTTTGGGAGAGAGGGAAGTTGCTACAAAGCTGGAAGGAGGCAGTGATAATACCAATACATAAACCAAGGAAGGATGATACAAAGCCAGGAAACTACAGACCAATAGCTTTAACATCCAACATCTGCAAAATAATGGAGAGAATGATAAATCCGAATAATACCGAATTTCCCAGAGGAACCCACCCGAGGGATTAATAAAGTTTTATCTTATCTTATCTTAAATGAAAGATTAGTGTTCTATGTAGAAAAGAAAGGATATTTGGCTCAGTATCAGAGTGGTTTTAGAAGAGCGAGGGGCACAATGGATCCAGCATTATGTTTAAAACATGAGATAAGGAAGGCACAAGTGAATAAGGAGACTGTGCTGGCTGTCTTTTTTTGATATAGAGAAAGCATATGATATGATGTGGAGGGAAGGTCTATTAATTAAAATGACGGAAATTGGTATGAATGGTGGAATGTTCAGATGGATTAAGGACTTTTTGGAAGGAAGACGAATAATAGTAAGGATTGGGAAAAGTTATTCGGAGCGTTTGCCAATAGAAAATGGAACGCCACAAGTGAGCATAGTTAGCCCATTATTTTTTTTAATTGCTGATAAGTGATGTGTTGAAGAACATAGAGAGTGGGATGGGGTTTTCACTTTTTGCAGACGATGGGGCAATGTGGGCAAGAGGAACAAGGTTAGACCTTTTGGTAAAGAAAGTACAGGGGGCAATTACAGAAAGAGAACAGTGGTCATATAAATGGGTGTTTAAATTCTCAGTTGGTAAGACTAAAATAATGATTTTTACAAGAAAAAGAGTTGGTGTTGACATCAGGGTCAGATTATATGGACAAGATTTGGAAAGGGTAAAACAATTTAAAATTTGGGGATTGCAGTTTGATGAAAGGGTGACATGGACTACACATATTCGGAAAATAATAGACAAATACAAGAAAGTGTTAAATATAATGAGGTGCTTACCAATCTTTAAAAGCTATATATACTGGGTTAATTAGATCAGTATCGGACTATGGGTGTATAGTATATAATTCTGCTGCCAGAACAAGTCTTGGTAAGTTAGATACTATCCAATATCAAGCACTAAGACTTTGCTCAGGTGCATTCAAAACAACATCTGCAGCAGCAGTACAGGTAGAAATGGGGGAAATGCTATTACAACTAAGAAGAGAGCAACTGACATTGAATTACTCGGCAATTTCACAAGGACATGGTCAAGATCATCCAACAAAAACTGTTTTCCAACAATGCTGGGAAAAAGAGAAAAGTGAATTGCAGAGCTTTGGGTGGACAGTGGGACAGAAAGCAGCTGAACTTAATCTGGACAAGATAAACATAAGTCAAACAGTACTGTTGCCTACAATACCACCATGGATGCTCCCTGATGCAGTAGTAGATTTCACATTGTTAAACAAAAAGAACAAGGAGAGTGGGTTTATCTTAAATTCTCATACAGTGCAGGAATATATTAATCAGTATTATAGTTATGTCAAAATCTACACAGATGCATCAAAGAATACAGCCAACCAAAGCGGGATAGCATTTATTGTTCCTGAATTTAATATCATGGCAAAGAAAAGGATCAGTGATAATCTATCAGTATACACAGCAGAAATGGTTTCAATATTGTTAGCAGTCCAGTGGATTGAAGACACAAGACCACTAAGATCTGTGATATGCTTGGACTCAAGCTCATCACTGGCCAGTCTGCAAGACAGTCACTCCAAATGCAGATGTGACATTCTGTTGGAGATCCAGCAAACATTATTCAGAGTTATTATGATGGGGCTTATGGTCACATTCTTATGGGTACCAGCACATCATGGAGTTAAAGGAAATTAAAACGCACAGAGGACAGCAAAAGACGCAACAAGGAGACCGGTGGTAGATATGGATATTAGTATTAGTAGGACGGAGATCAAGAGTAGAATACGACACAAAATAAAGGAAAGGTGGCAAAAGCAATGGGAGGAAGAGAGGAAAGGGCGATGGTTTTAAAAATCGAAAGGAAAGTAGGAGAAATGAGAAATACAGGGAGAAACAGGAGAGAGGATATGGTTATATCTCGACTTTGATTCGGACACACGGGTTTGAATAGCAAATTACTTTTATTAGGAAAACACTGAAAAGGGGAGTTTGACTGCAGTAGGGAACAGGAAACAATAGAACACATTTTACTGCACTGCCAGAAGTATAATATGGAAAGAAGACAACTGATCAAAAAGCTGGGCGATATGAGAATGAAACTAGACTTGATTGATATTTGCGAGAACTCTATAATTTATCAGGCTGTATTTTGGTTTTTAAGGCAGACCCACTTGTTTAGGGGGATTTTTTTTTTTTGTCATTTCGATCGACACTCCACACCACTTGGTGGCGGTAATGCACCAAGTTGCTGTTTGACAACCACCAATAAACCCTATAAAGAAGAAGAAGATGAACAGAAGAAAAACATGATACTGAACAGACATAATTTAAAAAACCTAGTTTCTTTAGAAGTAACAATCATCTTTTTATCCACAGTGAAACACCTGGAGAATGTATTGGATGAACTGGGTTTAAAGCAGTACTACAGAGAGAAGCTATCCTTCAGCAGAATACTTGAGATCAGTAAGAAGTCCATCACTGATGAACCTGCAAAGTGTAAACCAGACCTTCCATGGCATTTTCTAAAGAAACTAATGATGTTTAATGTCACTTGTATAAATGTGAAATGTACATCAGAGTGTGAGTCAAACAGTGATGATGAATCAGGGAGTGCAGACACAGATCTTGATAATATGATTGACAGTCCAAACACAGATGACATGGTGAACCCCCTCGACATAATCACTGCTCTCTTTCTCTGTTCTGATGGTTTTCTACAGCAGGAAATGGCACTAAAAATGTCCATGTGTCAGTTCTCTGTCCCTCTGCTGCTTCCCAATTGTGACACAGGGCAGTGCACACTCATGCTGTGGGCCATGAGAGATATTGTTAAAAAGTACAGACCTCAGTCTCTTTCACAGTCAAAGGGCTTCATTGAAGAAAGAATTGTTCTCTCTGAACTTCCAATGGTCTCTTTTGTCAGACTGGGTGAGTGCTCCTTGTCCAAGTCAGAGATTCTCAATAAGCTTCTGAGCAATGATCAGCAATACCACGACACCTTTGTTCACCACAACATGGAGTGTGGTGACAGTCCAAGAAGAATTTCCAATGGACTGACTGAAATTACTTGGTATCTTCCTTGTGGAAACACAAACATTGATATTTTCAGTCAGCCAGTGGCTGTAGCTAACCTTCGTGGGGACATTGCTTCATTTGAAACACAATACTCCTTTTTGTGTCAGACATCTGCAGCAGTTTTTGTCTTCTTTGATCATTTGGATTCTGGTTCTGAGACTTTGATCAATCTGCTTAAAATCTGGAATTACAAAGCACATATCTTCTTGGTGGGTAACTATGAGAGAAAACGCTTCAGTTTAGAGGCTCTTAAAAAAACAGTAACAGAGTGTAGCTTCACAAAAAACAACATCATTATTAAGACAAAGGAGAAAAATGATGCAGACTTTGTAAAAGATCTGAGGAAAAAAGTGAGAAATGTGGTTGAAAAATCAGAGATGAAGATGAAAATAGAGGAGATGGTGGACGTTGCCCAACAACTGGGAATCCTGGTTGATGAAGACTATCCAGAGTGCCAGACTGCAAAGAAAAAGGCAGATACAATCACTGCAGAAATTCAAGACATCCATGAATACAAAGAAGATCAGCTTCCCAGACAAGGCCATATATGGAAAACTCTGACTTCGTTAGAGAAGGAAGAGTTTCGACTTCGAAATGTTGGGTCTAAAAATGTAGAAGATTACAAAAGTGATCTTCAGAAACAGAAAGAAGAACTGCGGAAAAAGCAGAACTCTTGTGAGATGTCGACAGCTATGACAAACTTCATCACTGGGATATCAAGCCCAGGAACAGAAAGATTTTATTTTCTGAAATGGATGCGAATGAACCTCGATAATGTGTCTCGTCTAAAACTGTCTGAATTTAGGGAAAAATATAAGGAAAAATGTAAGAACTCTGAGAACAAAGATGAGATCAAAGAAATTGACAAACAAATTTCCAACAGCTCAGTGGGGACTGAACACTTCTTCCGAGAAATGGGTCAGATCTATGAAGCTTCCTTAGCTCTTCCGGAAACACACAAATTACGCAATCAATTGCAGCATCTGCCAAGACTCTGTGCAGAGTTGTTGCTTGATGGATTTCCTCTTGAGCTTGTAGATGGAGATGCATCCAACATCCCTCTCAGATGGTTGAGTGATGTTCTTTCTCAACTCAGTGACTTGGTTTTTCTAAACATTAACTCTGAATCTCCAAACAAAGACTTGGTTTCGGAAAAAGAAGACTCTGTTTATCCAAAGGAAGGCTTGGCATTTCCAAATGTAAACTCTATGTCTCCAAAAGAAGAAAATGTGTCTCCAAACAATGATTTGTTATCTCCAAACAAGAACTTGTGTCCAAACTACTCAGCATCTCAAAATAATGAGTCTGTGTCTTCAGCCAGTGACTCCAAAGCTCCAAACAAAGATTTGATGTCTACAAACAAAGATGTCTTGTTTCAAATAGAAGGCTTAGTGTCTCAAAAAGAACACTTGGTGCCTCAAAACAAGAACACTGTGTCTCTAAAAGAAGATTCCGTGTCTCCAAACAATAACTCAGTGTCTCCTAATGAAGACTTGGAATTTTTAAACAAAGACTTTGTGTCCCCAAATAACAACTCTGTGTCTACAATTGACCATTCTGTGTCTCCAAGGGAAGACTCAGTGTCTTTAAGCAATATCTCTGCATGTCCAAACAGAAACTTATTGTCTTCAAATAAAGAACTAGTGTCTCCAAACAATAACCATGTGTCTCCAAACAATAACTTTGTGATTCAAGCCATTAATTCTGCATCGTCAACCAAAGATCCCATGTCTCCAAACAAAGAATTGTTGTCTCCAAACAACAACTTGCTGTCTCTAAAAAATAACTCATTGTCCCAAAACAATAACCCTTTGTGTCCAAGCAAGGACTCAGGGTGTCTAAAGACAGACTATGTGTCTCCAAACGAAGTATCTTTGTCTCCACAAAATAACTTGACATTTTCAAACAATAACTCAGTGTTTCCAACCAAACACTCAGCACCTCCAAGCAATAACTCTGCAAATGGAAACACAGGCTCAGTATCTCAAGACAAAGAATCAGTGTCTCCAAACAATAACTCTGTGTCACAAAACTATAACTCGGCATGTCAAAACAAAGATTTAGTGTCTCCAAACAAAGACTTTGTGTTGTCCAGCCAAGACTTGTCTCTTAACAGAGTAGTTTTGTCTCCAAATGAAGACTCAGTGTGTCCAAACAATGACTCGATTACTCCAACCAAAGACTTGGTGTCACCAAAGGAAGACTTGCTGTCTCCAACCAAGGACTCTGTGTGTCCAAAAAATTATTTTTTGTCTCCAAATGAAGATGATCTGTATCCAAAAGTGTCTCCAAGCAAAGACTCTGTGTCTCCAGATAAAGAACCTTTGTCTTCCCACAAAGACATGTTGTGTCCAAACAAACAGTTTGTGTCTTTAAATGAGGACTCTATGAATCCAAACCAAGAGTCTTTGTCTGCACACAAAGACCACTTCTCTCCAAAGAAAGTGACTCCAAACAATGATTCTGTGTCTCCAAATGAAGACTTGGCTTCTCCAAACACAGACTTGGTTTCTCCATACAGACACATGGTGCCTCCAAACAATGACTCTGTGTCTCCAAACAACGATCTATTTTCTCCAAAGGAAGATATGGGATCTCCAGACCAAGACTTTATGTCTTCAAACAACAATTCTCTATCTCCAAACAAAGAAGTTTTTGTGTGTACAAACAAAGGTTCAGCATCTCTAAAGATAGACACAGTGTCTCCAAACAAAGACTCTTGGGATTCAAATAAAGACTTGGTGTATCCAAACAAAAACACGGTGTCTCCAAATAACAACTTAATTACTCCAAACAATGACTTGGTGTCTCAAAATGACGACATCAGGTCTCCAAAAGAAGATTTGGAATCTCCAAACAAAGACTCAACATTTCAAGGGAAAGCCTCAGTCTCTTCAATCAACCATGTGTCTACAATCAAAGACTCTGTGACTCCAAAAGAAAACTTTGTGTCTCTAAAAAGTAATTTATCATCTCCAAATAACAACTTTGTGTCTAGCAACAAAGATTCAATATCTTCAAATAGAGACTTGGCTTCTCCAAACAAAGACTCTGTGTTTCAAAATAGAAAGATATTGGTAGTCACAGTTCTTGGAGTTCAGAGCACAGGAAAGTCTACTCTCCTTAATACCATGTTTGGAGTGCAGTTTGCAGTCAGCAGTGGTCGATGTACTCGAGGGGCCTTTATGTTGCTCATCAAAGTCAATGAAGACATGAAAAAAGTCCTAAACTGTGATTTCATGGTGATTATTGACACTGAGGGCTTAAAGTCCCAAGAACTTGCACAACTGAACAACAGCTATGAGCATGACAATGAGCTTGCAACGCTTGTTGTCGGGCTGAGTGATGTCACCATTGTGAACATTGCAATGGAGAATTTAACGGACATGAAAAACATTTTACAAATAGTTGTGCATGCATTTCTCAGGATGAAGGAGGTGGGCAAAAAGTCTAAATGTCAGTTTGTTCACCAGAATGTGTCGGATGTTTCAGCCCATGAGAAGAACTTACGAGACAGGAAACTGCTCCTGGAACAACTCAATGAGATCACTCAGGCAGCAGCCAAAATGGAAAAGAAAGAGGGGAACAAGAGCTTCACTGATGTGATGGAGTACAATCCAGACAGTGGGAACTGGTACATTCCTGGACTCTGGAATGGAAATCCACCAATGGCACCAGTAAATGCAGGATACAGTGAGGCTGTATATGAGCTCAAGAAAAACATCATCCAACTACTAAGAAACTGTGAGTCATCTGCTAATGATATCATGGAGTTTAAAGAGTGTATGAAAAGCCTTTGGAATGCAGTAAAGCATGAAAACTTCATCTTCAGCTTCAGAAACAGCCTCGTAGCTGATGCATACATGAAGCTCTGCACAGAGTTCAATGAATGGGAGTGGGAATTCAGAAAAGAAGTGTACACCTGGCTAAGAGATGTAGAAACTAAAATTTCCAATTTTGGTACCATTGCAGAAAAATCTGAAAGATCTGACATGAGAAAATTTCTCAGTTCTTTGAAAGGTAAAGCATCCACAGTGCTGTCTGCATCGGAGACAAAGGTTCTAAAAAAGCTGACACAGTATTTTGAGCAATCAGAGGGTCATGTGTATCTGGTTGAAGGATACAAAGAAGAATTCTCAAACAGTGCAAAAGTCCTTCGTTGTGAAATAGAAAATGGTGTAATGTATCAGCTTGATGCAGCAGCAGGAATCAGACAGGGAATGACAGAAATTGATAATATCAAAGACAATTACAGAAAAGAGATTGAGAAAGCAGTGTGTGCATTAATTGATGAATGTCAAAAGAAAAAAGTCAAAATGACAGACGCAGAGTTGGACAAAGAGTTTGAGAAGATGTGGCGTGAAAGTGTACAAAAACTGTCTTTCTCTAAACAAAATATCTCAGTAGTCACAGAGAGAGTGTCCTTCTGTCTGAGAGAAAATCTGGTAAAAAAGGGGAGCCGTGCAAATCAGTTATTAGTTGAAAAGACTCTGCAAGATTGTGGAAAAGATCCTTTCAAATATACACCGGAAGGATGGCGGAACAGGTTTAAACATGAAGCAAAGGTTTTTACTGGTCAGGATCAAATAATGGCGGCACAACATCTGGCTGACAGCATCATATATACTTGCTCAGAGTTTGTGAATGAAGAAATGAAAAGAAAAAGCAATTACCATGACACTTATATCCAGGAGATCCTTCGCATTATTGATGAGAAGCTAAAAAACAATCAAGATATTAGGACAAACACAGAGTTTGAAGTTTCTCTAAAACAGCACATCTGTGGATTTGCAGCCAGAAAGTTTCAGAAAATGCACGAAGATTTCATAAAAGAAAATGATCCGTACAGATATCTGAATAGAACAAAGGAAACGTTTTGTAATGATTTCAAAGATGTGTTTCATGAACGAGACCAGTGTCAGAAGAAGGCAGAAGAATTCACAAATCGATGCTTGAAGCCTGCCGTTGAAGACTTTGTTAATCGTTCCCTGGGTCCTAATATCATTGATGAAATGAGAAAACTCAAGCAGTTCAGCACACGAATGTTCTTCCAGTATTCAATTTTAATGGATTTACTCTTCAAGGAGGATTTTCAAAACTATCTGAGTTATATTTCCTCATATGAGAAGTATGTAAAGACATGGATACTCAAACAAATAAAGAAGCACTTCTTAAATAAATCATCAATATTTGAGTTTGAGGACCAACATCTATGTTCATGTATTGACAGCATAAATTCTGCCATCAACAAGTCCAAAACCGGAGAGAGTGATGATTTGAAAGCTTTTGTTGAAGATATTTGCAAAGAACTTAGTGATAAACTGGTGATTTCCCAGGATGCGCTTGGTTCCTTCATGATACTGAACAATGCTGACAAAGAACAGTTTGCTGACTGGCTGAAAACATCTGTGGATGACCTGGAAAAAACTCTTAGAAACAACTTTAAAGAATCTACTTTGGAAATGAAACTACAACATCTCCATGTGAATCCTCAGAATGAGCTTTTCAACAAATTGAGTGGTTGTGGCAAACAGTGTCCATTCTGTAAAGCTCCCTGTGAGGCAGGAGGAAAAGGCCATACTGATCACTTTGCTTCACTCCATAGGCCAAAGGGTCTGGGTAGATGCAGGTGGGATGGCACAAAAAAACTTGACACTGACATATGTTCGTCTCTTGTGATCAGTGACAAAAGTTTTTGTTGCAGTGACACAAACAATGAATGGCACCCTTATAAGAATTACAAGGACATTTTCAAAGACTGGCGTATTCAACCAGATGTGAGCCGTGAGGCGTCAGATTACTGGAAATATGTAATGACAAAATACAACAGTGACTTTGCCAAAGAATATCAAGCAGAAACTGCTGACATCCCAGAAACATGGCATGACATCAACAAAGATCAGGCCGAACAAAGTGTGAGAGAATCATTTTGCATCACATAACGTCTCATATTCCTTCTTGTTTCCTTCTCATCTACAGAAGAACATTACATATATTGTTTTTGTGATACTGAAAAAAACTTTAAGTATTCTATAAGTGAAACTTAAGATACTGTTAGTGCGCAGACAATTAACCAATGTTGTTCAAGGTAAAATAAGACAATTACTGCACAGCTTCAACTCAGTTTGCATTTAAGACATTTAATGAAAAGTTTTCTGATCTCAAAATTAAAGTTACATTTTTTTTTACCAAAGAAAAAACATGCAGTCAGTGACTAGGGAGTAAAAAGAAATCAAATAGAGATGTGAAAGGTTATCAATTAATTTTGCTTTTTGTCAGAGATTCACATTGTTGTTATGGATGACTGTTTTATTCATTTTTAATAAGAAATTTTAAAATATACATTGTTTAATGTTTTTAAAATCACGTGTGTATAAAGGTTGTTAACATTCATTTGAGTGCCATTAATGTGCATGTTAAAATGAACTAAGTATGAGATTTTTTTTTCCTTCTTATCGGTTAGATGGCATGATGATTAAGTCAAGTTAATTATGTTGAGTCACTCAATTCTAACCCTAAATGACCTCAGTTATGTCTATTTGTCACAGTCTTTGTATTTGTCTCTAAAAATGATAACTAGTAATTGTTGGTTTCATTAAAGTTTTTAAATTAAACTGACTCAGAAATAGAACTTTTCATTGATGACCTAAAAAAGCTTGTCATCCCAACAAATTTCTTTCATTGTTGACCTAACAAAGATTTTCTAGAGAGCATAACAAAGATCCTCAACTTTTGAGTACAAGTTTAAACTAGACCAAACGGACCTTGAACTGAGCCTGAGCAGACCTGAGATGTGTGATGATGGTCCATCAACGTGTTCTGTACTGAAAACCTAAGAAAATTTCACTAAACGTGGCCAAAGTTGGGTGTGAACTACAATTTTTTGAGCATTATGAATTTCCGCCTGGTCTGCAGTCAGGGTGTACACTGTAAAAAAGAAAAAAGTTGAGAAAACTTAAAAATTCAAGGCAACATAATGCAAGAGATTTTTGAGTTTTCTCAACTTTTGCAACTGTTGTTGACTTAACTAAGATTTACAAGTTCTGCCAACTTGGTTCTTCTTGTTCACCTAATTAGGATAATCCTGGAAGTCTAACGAAGAAATTCTGGTTTCAATGCCATGTTTTTCTGCCTTCACCAAACAAGGATATTCTTGTTGAGTAATCATACAATTCTTACTCCAGTGAGTTGAAAATGTACCTATATAAACAAAGGAAAATGTATGCTGTGATTATACTTGAAAGAACACTCAATAAATAGATATAGAATAAAACAAAGCACAATTCAATGTTATCTAAAAGCTTATTTATTTTGTTCAACAGTGCTTTCAGTACATTTCAGAATGTCATGGGCAGTAGGGTGAATTTCTGTTAAAAAAGAAATAACAAACAAACAAACGTGTTGCCAGTTTCTTTTGGGTGCTTTGAGCACCCCAGCAGAGACGTTAAAATTCCAGAGTCCAGAACCAAAAAAGAAAAGTGTCCAGCAACTTAATAATTCACGCACATACCCTGACCGTCTTGTAAAAGCTGAACATAACTATTGCACCTTAAATAGGGTAATTCCACAAACGATTGCCTATGTACCCAGACATTTAGAAAACTAACAGGTAAAACACCAGTTCTATGCTTCATGTGAAGTGGAAAACACTATAACAAATCTTTTAAAATACTACAAGACAAATTTTCACCATATATTCTCAACAATACAGATTCATCTGACTAAAATTTACATTTCGAATAATGATTTATCCAAGGCAGTAGAGAGATCTGGAATATTATGTAGCACGATGTCCCCTTCCAACACAACTGCATTTTCTTGCACAGACGTATCGGCATCGTCATCTTGTAGGATGGTGACGATGGCAACTGATGCACCGTTCAACACTGGTTCCAAAATGTCAGTGTCCTGAAGAAAAGTAAAATATGAATTATTGAAAGCTAAGAAAAACTAAAGACAAAACAAATTTCTAAAGATTTTAACTTTAACCTCTATACCATGCTGGTCATTTGACTCATAGAGGTTTTAAGAACAAAAAGCTTATTTTTCTTTAATTAATGCCACCTTGTGAGTTTTGTACAAAAATATTTTCTGCTGTTGAACACCCACTAACAATGCCCAGCTGCTGCTCAGCAGAAAAAAAAAGGAGTGAGAGTTATGACAACTGCAATTCCCACTATAAAATTATCTGGACTGCACTGAGGAAGTGTACATTTCCATTTTGGATTAACTCATCCTTTAAAAACATCTCATAGCAATTAGTTTTACTTGCATTACTTTTTTGTACTTACTAAGCACTTCAGGAAAACCTCTGTTGCATCCTCTCTGAGGAAAATGGGCTGGCCTCTCAGTGCCGGTGGGACACAATGTCAGATGCCTAAAAAGTATTCAGTGGAAAACAAGAATTTCAATTAGTGTAGTAACATGGTGTACTATACACAATGCAAAATCAGAACTCTCATAGTAATGAAAATAAAGCACAGGTCAGACCCAGCAACACGCAAAACTTACAAAAAAAACCCCAACAACAACAACATCATGTTAACAATTTTACTTCCTATTTACAAATTAAATAGAAATACTGCCAAATAAGAACAAAGCAATGACTGATGACATTAATTTTTACGGACATATTCCACTGATGTGTTTTGTTTGAAGCCAACATCTTTTTCAGTTTCTGTTAAGAGAAAAGTATTCTCTCTTCTAAAAATGTCAGATAAAGAAGCACTTCACTCACCTGTTCATCAAGTTTATCCAGGAGGTCTTCCATCTCCTCACAAAGAGCTCCCTTCTTAGGCCGGTACAGTTTCAGCAGGCCAGGCACAAATTTGTCAAGGGATGCATTGAAGGTCCCCAGGAGGTCTTTGCTTGTGATCCGATGAAATTTTTCAGATATCTAAACAAGACATTCACCAAAATATTGTCATTTATTCAGCACAGAAAATTCCTGGGTAGCGGTCTTGGACAGTCTGCACCATGTTATATGCCTGACTGTGTTATCAACAGCAAAACCTACTTCAAAAATCTCTCATGAATACGTATTTTGCACAGGAATAGAAATACCCTCCACAAAACCCAGCATCAATATGCAAATACATATTATGTTCTAAGTTGCACCAAAATCTGTGACCAATCAGATTCTGTGACCTGCCTTAGTATTCTTTCCCTAACCATCTCAGTCTATAGAAGTCCTATTTCTAGCACTAAAAGAAAAAAAAACAAAAAAAAACATGCTAAGTCAAAATTATGAGATTGCCTTTCTGTTTCACAATTTCGATTTAGCATGGGGACTCTTTTCTTGAAAGAAATTTCTTTACACATTTTCTGTGTAAAGAAAAGTTCAGGGTAAGGATTTCAATGTAACACTGGCAATGGTCTTGACTGGAATAGTAGCACAATATAATAAAGTTGGCCAATGCATTACCCCAGCAAATACTGTACTACTTCAATATAGTCAATCTAGTATAAATCATGCCCAATTTGAATAATAATTAAATTATAAATAAATTAGGACAGTCTTACCTCCACAGAGTAAAACAGCCCAGGTCATCTCTCCTGGACACACACACACACTGGACACCATAGGCTGACACTCCACGACCTCTCTCCGCCTGAGAGAAAATGTTTGCAATAATGAAACATTTCAATATAATGTAGAAAAAAACCGAGTTACGGATCGGACTCCCTGATCCTTACTGCGCATGTGCAAAGTCGGACCGTACAGATCACGTCTACCCGTGGAATTGTACATAAAATCAATACTCCAACAACAAAAAGGCTCTCAAAACAATACAATACTTTCCACAGCTTTGAAGGATGGGTCAGGTGTATCCTTCGTGGCCCACCCTATGCCAGAATTCATAGAAAATCCTAATAATAGATCTGGTTAGCTTACCTGCTAGGGCAAATAGTCGGCAGCTTGTCCTGTCCGAAAAATGGTCAAAAAATACAGTCCAACTTCAGACCAGGTAAAATCCGTAATGGTCAAAAAAATGTAATTTCCATCCAACTTTGGCCACGTTTCTTCAAATTTTCTTAGCAGGTTTTCAGCCCAGAACACATTGACAAACCACTATCTATCACACAGCTCAGGTCTGCTCAGGCTCGTTTGGTCCAGTTCAAACTTGGCACAGACCACGTGTGCCAGTCATCTACGGGGTTTCCCACAAGTTCCCAACTTAACTCAAAAAATCTACTCAAAGGTTGATAATCTTTGTTATGCTCTCTAGAAAATCTTAGTTAGGACAACAATGGAAAAAATTTGTTGGGCAGACGAGCTTTTTTAGGTTGTAAATGGAAAGTTTTATTTCTAAGTCAGTTTAATTTGAAAACTTTAATCAAATCAACAATTACTAGTTATCATTTTTACAGTGTAGTATCTGGACATTATCTGGACAGATGTGAGAGCTGCTGATGATTTGCAAGTAAGCTAATTAAGTATGTGTTTAGGATTTTGTACAAGTGCCTAATGACATTTCCAGCCCTTCACCTACTTCTGTGCCAGGGTTTTAGCTCAGAGTACTGGCCCAGTGCATTTGACCCCCGCAAAAAGTAATGTTTGACTGGTTAATGTTAAACACTTTAAAATTCAGACAGACTTTCATCACTAAATGACTTTTTACTGCACGTATGCTGTGGTAAAACGTATTAGCTTATTACCTGTTTTGTAATCAGTTTTAATGTTATCCTTGCGTGGAAACGTGATGTTAACATTGACCAACAAACTCCTGCAGATAAGCAGGGGCAGGGAGACAAGTGAGGCATTTGTGAGCTGCTGGTCACGCCACCCGCCTATTATCTATTGAAAGCCATTTAAGCCAAAAGTCTCGAGTTTTCTAACATGTCTGGTTAAGCAACGGAGTAAAAACCACCATTTAATAATTTAAAACACCATAAAAATGGTGTTTGCCCCTCCAGAACGTCATATTTCACGCCATAGACTGGTGCCTTCAACGCCCCTTCTAAGTGGTGGAAAAAACACAGTTTTTAATCTGTCTTTGAATGCTGCTTTTTACGTCACTCAGCAGAAAACTCAGTTCAAAGACAGGTAAAAACTGCATTTTTCAGTGTCAGCTGTGATGGCATTTAAAATGCAGTTTTTACAAAATTATGCCGGGCCCTTCCCATGGTTCCCTCATCCAATTACTTTCAACTCCTTTCACCCAACCAAAGAAAAAGAAGTGCAGACCACACGAATTCATCTCAGATTCACCTTGCTGCTAAGTGATTGCCAATGCTTGTCACAGTTTTTCCTTGTATTATAATCCCACTATGGATTTTAATGATTTTAATGTGTTTAAAGCATGATCAAACAAGCAAACGACAGAATGTTTTTTCTGGAACAAGTGGAAACCTTAACTGTGTTGTGTGTTACGGCAGCTCTGCTCATTCCTGACCTTCTTTCTTATTTTCTTCTTTACTTTTCTTAACCATTAACTTACGTCTTAGCAATTAGATTCTGCGATCATGCACTACCATTTCGTGCTAGTTCTGGTGATTTTTCTCTGCTTTCCCCCCCACTTTTTTCACCCGTTTTTGGAGACCTGGCTTCTTTGTTTACGTTAGGGCTCAGCTGTTAGCGCTGCGCCCTACAGCTGCACTACCAGCAGACAGACCCGACAGCAACTGTGAGCTGAGGAGGAAGAGACGGGTGTGTTGTCACCCGAGAAGGAGACGTTACAGACCATCTCTCCTGTCTGTCATCATTGGAAATGTGAGATCACTCCCTATTAAGATTGAAGAGTTAATGTTGCTAACCCAGTCACAGTGAGTACGCTGTGAGCACGGTGCCCGGTATGGTTTCCAGCTGCTGCGGGCAGACAGGAGACCAGTGAGATGAAAGGAGGTGGACTGGCAGTGTTTGTTAAATGACAGATGGTGTAACCCTGGTCACATCAGTGTGAAAAAACTACTCTGCAACAGAGACATTGAGCTGTTAGCCGTTAGCATGCAGGGAGGCGGCCTGTGACTCTCTCCACTCTGTGGTCAGCAGACTGCAAACGCACTCTATGAGAGAGATCATATTAGGGGACTATAATCACACATCACTGGAACCCACACTGCCGACCTTCACCCATAATGTGACCTCCCCCACCATAGGCAATAAAACATTGTACTTACTGTATGCCAATGCAAAAGTGACATACAGTTCATCACCTCTTTCTGCCCTGGGAAGATCTGATCATAACCTGGTGCACCTTGTCCATGTGTGTCGCAGGGTTCTCTCCTAAATGTCTCCACACCAATACAGGCATAGTCGGGAAGCGTTTAGTGTGTATTTTTTATTCTGCCGGCCTCCCAGGTGCATAAAAGATTATTTACAAAGAAAATAAACAAGTGAATTAATTTTAAACAACACAAACAAAATCCATATACAAAACACAAAAGGGCTGAACCAGCCTACATGTTACCCTCACTGTAACATCTCATAGGTTGCCAGTTAAGCCCTGATAGCCTCCTTTTATATCCCATTGCCCCTCCCACTGGGCATAATAGTCTTTTTTTTTTTATCATTTCTTTCCCGAAAACACTGTTTTTCCCTCAGCTTATTTCCAGCTGCATTTCTACAAGACATATACATATTTATGGACACTTCCAGGCAGCCTACAGTGGTTCAGAATAAAAACAAAAAACAAAACACAAACACAAAATAATGCAGTTCACATGACCCTCCAAGTGCGCCAACCCACTAATTAAACCCCGGAACACTGTACCATCGGCTTGCCCCCCTACTCGTGTAATTGGTGATCACAAGGGGTCTATGTGACCGGCCATTATTAAAGGTAAGAGATGAAATGAGTTGGCCACCCTCTATGTCACTCAAAATCTACCTCTCACCCCTTCCTGTTTATCTGCCTGGTTGACTAAAAGACGCACAGCCACAGTAACCCAGCGTGACGTGTAGAAACGAATGGTGGTTGTGCATGTATGCGCTCAGGTGAGCACTGGTTGGCATAACTCCGTCACATCACCCGCTTCCACCTGGAGGTTGGCGTTGTGCGGCAACCTGGAGAAATAATCTGCCACTACATTGAGCTTGCCCTGGTCGATATCGGATGGTGAATCTGAAAAGCTGCAATGAGAGGTACCGTCGTCTGCTGCTTCAGATCCGAATCTTTCTACTATGTGCTCAGCTGTCTTAGAGCAGTTTGATCCAGTCTCCTGTGGTGGCAGATTTCTTTTCTCATGTATTAATCACATATTTAATCATATCACATTAGTTATAGTAATATCACTTTATCACTTTACTATAGTAAGAGCACTCCCATCACCAGTTTACATGCATGTGGAAAGTTAACATAGTGAGGCCATTGTGATGGGAGACGTTAAATAGATAGTGAGGCTCCTTCTGCTTATCAGGGATATAAATCCTTAGGTGATGGCTAAGCAGAAAACAAGGTCATAATTCTCTCGGTGAGGGAGGAGGTATAGCCCCCCCCATGAGAGGGGCCAACACGTAAGAGTTTGAGGAATGTTCTTTGTCTGTGTCTCTGTATATAAGATGCAAGGGCGGTGGCCACAATTCAGAGATGGTCCTGGTGTTTCCCTGGGATGCTCTCTCCACATTGCAATGTGTTTATTAAACCCACTTCAAATCAAGCTCACTGGGTGTGTTGCAGTTTATTGTTAACATTTCCATAACAATATTTAGAAATTTAAAATATATAATTCCAATCTTAAAGTGATATACAGTCTATGAACTCTCATCAGCATTCACACCACACTTTGAGGAAATACATTCTCTAGTTTTATGTCATTTTTTGTGTATATTTATTGTTGTTTAGTGACTTATATATAGTGTCTACATTGTATGACTTGTACAGCACTCTGTTCAACTGAGTTTGTTTAAAATATGTAGGAATAAACTTTGACTTGACCTGACATACTGCTGCTGTTATGCTTCATGTCATAGTCTACAAAATGATAAGTCAGTGGAGTTCAAATACATTGCTGTTTGTGAGAAAACTTAGCCCCCTATAAGTACTGCTTTTGGTCTGTCTGAAAATTCACAGTCTAGGGTGAAATGAAGAAGAATAGAGCAAGGAAGTCTCTGTCTCTCTCACTCTCTCTCTCTCAAAGTAGATGAACCCAACCCCCAACTATCTCATTAGGAAAATGACCTTTCCTAAACACTAAGACATACAGAATTCAAACCAGGAACCCGTGTGTGTCAGAGCTGCCTTCCGCCTGTACCATTAAATCCAGTGTTAAGCTTTTTCCTCTATCAAGCAAAAGGAGTAACAGAGGCACTTTTTAAACTGATTTCTTGGTCAGGTTTAATGTTACTGACACAAAATTCCCACATGTACACATCGGTAACATCCATTTGTGCTTGTATCAGTACAAGTTTTTCACTGGGAGTTAGTTTTTACATGGCAGTGTCTTATTTTAGGTAGTGATGTGACGTTCTGTATCGAGGCTTCGAAGCTTGTGTTGAGTAATTGAGGGGGCGTTTCCGCGATGCGCGTATCGAGGCTTGCTTCATTTATGGGAGGAGATGAAAATGATGACGTCCGAAGCCTCGCTGCCCGGCTGTACCACGTGACTGGTTCAGGAAGTGGTTCGAACTTTGCAGCGAGATATGACTGTCGCTACCCGATCCGTACCAGAAACCCGATCGGTACCCCGCATGCGCGAAAGGTGTCTACTTTCGGTCGTAGCGTTTTATGATAGTTATGGGTCAGAGTATCGGTTAAGATGTTAAGAATAATAAGTATATCTTAAAATGTTTGCAATAATGAAGCATTTCAGTACAATGTAGACATTAAACGAAAAATAAAAAGATAGTTGCGGATCGGGACTCCCCGATCCTTACTGCGCATGTGCAAAGTCGGACCGTACAAATCGGGTCTACCCGATCCGTACCGCGCATGTGCAGATGTTTTCTTCTTCTTCTGTTCGTTTAATGGCAGTGTACTCCCCAGTGTACGAGGATACTGCCACCTGCTGACCGAGCGAATGAACCCCATTGTAAAATGAATTGGCGTCATTACTAACGTGTGTTAAATTTGATTTAGTGATAGTCGAGTGTGTTTATGCTTGTCTGTGAGGAGAGGATTGACTGGAATAGTGATGATGATGTCCGCTATCACTGTCAATTGTCAGTAAACACTTAATCTGGCTGATGAATCTTCACGTGACACATTGCTAAATCAATATTATTAAGTCTGTAATTAGGCACCATTTTTCTTATTTTACGGCGCTGTTGTTCAATCGGGGAACGCTCTCTGTTGAGGAGAAAAGCATGAATTTGTTTGTATACGGATTATCCATTGTTTAAATGTCCCGGGCAGTCGAAAAGGAGGCAGAGCTGTTGAGAAATGCTAGGAGCTAACTGGGCGCTAACCGTATCATTCAAATATATTGGTCGTGTCCAAATTCATGGGCTGCTTCCTCCTGAGGCCGCATTTGTAGACCGATTACGTCACAGCGACGCGCCGAAGGCTGTCCAAATTCGTAGACTCCTCCGAATGCAGCAGACAAATGCGTCCTCCTTTTCCCCGAATTTGAAGGATGGGTCGGGTGTGTCCTTCTTGGCCCACCATATCCCAGAATTCATAGCGCGGCCCAGCCAAGCTCCAGTTTCCGGCAATGGCGGCCGCTACTAAGTTTTAAAATTACTCTTATTAATCTTTCTGGGCCACAAAATAAACTTTAAACATATTTTCAGGCGAGAATGTGGGTGTGTAAACATCAAATATCTGCTCGGTTTGTCAAAATATGACATATTTGCAAAAGTGCTTCGACGTTGTCGGTGACGTCTGTCACCCCACCAGCTCCATAGCTTGCCGGCCCAGAATTCATTGGACATAACTTCATTGCACATTCACATAACGATGGCGGCACAAAAAGATACACCGGGAGACGAATACACTTTTAAATGTAAGTATATGAAAATCTGGTGGTACAAAAGTTACATTTTATAGCGGTTATGTTGTTAGGGTTGTGAATTTGCATAGACTTGTAATATTTATTTAAACAATCTTCATAAAAAGTGTCCGTAAACTAGCTTGTATGGTGGGTCCCGCGGTTTTTCATTGGCGCTTACATTTTTCCCAATCAACTTTTTTGTGATATGTTTAAAGGGACCAAAGAGCAAACGGCAAACTTCATCAAAACTAGAGGAGAAAATGATCACCTCTTCACCGGGGTAAAAAATTCAGCAACTGTGGGATGGAGGTACACGAATAAATCAATTTACACATCATATTCATCTGAGTACGGTTTCAATAACCCTCATTCTGTACAGAACCTGTGATGTCCAGACGATATTCCTCTTGTGTTCTGCTGTGAAAACTTTTGGATTTAGGGATTATTATAGTTGTTATGGTTTTCTCTCTTCTCTTATTTTTTTGTGTGCGATCAGGACTATTCTCGAGAAGATGGGCCTGCAAGGGAAAGTCACCCCCTTGCAGGCCAAAAAGAAGTGGGATAACTTAAAGAAAAGATACAAAGTATGTGTGCTGTCAAGAAGATAATTTTTAAGAATGAAATTTAATAAATGTACATTTACTAAAAGTTGTATTGTTTATATTTGTCTGTCATTTCTGATTTCCTCTGCCTTTAGGATTGCAAGTGTCCAGGGTCAGGTGAGGGAGTCAGTGGGAAGCCCACTGCTGCTACTTGGCCCTGGTTTGGCCTCATGGATGAGGTGATGGGACAGAGGCCTTCCATTAGGCCCCCTGTCCTTATTTCCTCTCTCCCTGAGGACACTCCAGGGCCAAGTACAGCAGTGGGTAACCAAAGCGAGATGGAAGAGGAGACAGATGAGGAACGAGGTCAGCCAGCAACAACGGGAAGGAAGAGGAGAAGGGAAAGAGGGGATGAGCTCCTTGAGCTCATCAA
Organism: Neolamprologus multifasciatus; assembly: GCF_963576455.1. Taxonomy (NCBI): domain Eukaryota; kingdom Metazoa; phylum Chordata; class Actinopteri; order Cichliformes; family Cichlidae; genus Neolamprologus; species Neolamprologus multifasciatus. The sequence continues at coordinate 25,112,995 of NC_140441.1, forward strand.
AGAGGACATGCAGTACCAAAGGGAGGCTGAGGAGAGGAGAGAACAGGAGAGCAGGGACAGGATGGACAGACTTTTTTCCATACTAGAAAAATTAGTTCCTAAATAACTTAAAAATATATTCAGATAATGTTCTTACTTTGTTCTATTTGTTATGTCATACTAAAAGTTTTTGATTAATGAAAATTAGTCCCCAAATTGGTTGTGCCTTCAGATATTCTTTTTTTTTTAAATACATTTCTTACCTTTTTCTGTGTTATTTTAAGTTTTTCATTATGAATAAATTGATGAAAACAGATTTCACTGAACTCATTTTATTTACAGTTTTTAACATGTATGAACATAAACTTTGAAGAGTTTTAAATGGACATTTAAAGGTAAATAACAATAAAACAAGAATATTTCTAAAACATGAATTTTAGTCAGAGAAGGAAAAATATATACAAATATTTACAAATTTTCACACAGGATTAACCAAAGTGACCTGTTCCTGGACCGTTTTTAAAAAAATATATACTTTGAAAGATCACACAAACAGAAAATCTCTGGCAGTGTTGCTGGATTTGCCGAAAGAAGATCAGACATGGATGGGGTGCTGCAACTGTGACCCGCGGTTTGTCTTTTCTGGTCAGAAAGTGGAGAATCGCACAGGGTGGTCTGCAAAGAGTTGTAGGATGCTTCCTCCCTCTGTCCACTGCATCGTCCATCCACAGGTTTGCAGGGCTGACTCAATCGACGGCTGCCACACCACTAAGAGGTTTTTCAGAAATATGCAAACCAGAGAAAGTGGATTCACTACTAGTATAATACATGTGACTCTGTAGCAGACAACAGTTTGAAAAAGTGGTATTAAAAAAGATGCTTAGATAAATGTTTACTTGCCTGTTAACAGTAGTCATGGTCTGGTGGTACCTCCTCCAGGGCAGACACCTCGGCAGACAGCTGGTCCCGCCACAGAGCACCACTGACTGCCTCCAATCCAGCCTCCCCCTCATCATCCTCTGCTCCATCTTCCTCAGGTTCATCCTCAGGAGCCACAATGTCGCCAGCACTGAGGCAAATGTTGTGGAGGATGGCACATGCTGTTACTACCTGTAGTGATATACATATACACATTATTCTTTCATACACACATATATATATATATACACAATTAATTTGACATTGGGTGGTCACTTACATGAGGTACAAAGGTGTGGTGCACCTCCAGCGCTTGCAGGAAGATGGCCCTGAACCTGTTCTTCATCATCCCAAAAGCACGCTCTATTATGGAGCGTGCCCTGGAATGATGGCTGTTAAAGCGCTGGGCTCCCACACCTTGGCCTGGCCTCTTGTAGGGTGTGATGAGGGGGAGTGGACGCTGGAGGCATGGGTACCCTCCATCTGCGAGGATGAAATGCCCTGGAGGAGGGTAGACTGACTGTCTGTAGAGTGGGCTGTGGCGGAGCACCCTGGAATCATGCACCGACCCAGGCCAGCCCACGTACGTGTCGATGAAGCGGCCCCGATGGTCACAAACCGCCTGCAAGATGATTGATGGAAACAGCTTTCTGTTCCTATAGCACTGACCATCAGGGCCACTTGGACACTTGATGCGTATGTGGCAGCCGTCGATTGCACCCACCGCTTTCATAAAGGCTCTGTGGCGTGCCAGCCCTGCAAACCCACGGGACACTACCTCCAGGTCCTCTGGGGTTGTTGGGAGGTGGATGACCTGGTAGCGAATGGCCAACACCTCTTTCGTGACTCTGTGGACGATGTAGTGGACAGTAGAACGCGGCATCCCAAACACTCTTGAGACCACCCTGTAGGATGCTCCACTTGCCAACCAGAAAAGAAACACTAGGATCTCAATTGTGGCACCCCATCCATGCCGCCGATCCTGGTTCAGGAGATTTAACAACACTGCCAGAGACTCCCTGCTTAGCCGAAAATCAGGCCTTGGATCCTCCTGGCTAAAAAAACGGTCCAGGACTGGTACACTTTGGTTAATCCTGCAGTACAACGGCCTTGTCTGGTTAAGGAAAAGGTGGAGAACAGCATAAACAGTTTTAATAGAAAGGTATGACTTCATTTATTTTATTACATCAAAGCATTATTCTGATTACTAAGCTTGAGTAAAATATACTAACACTGAGGAATAACATTTTATACATTTCATCTGTTTAGCTAAGCTTTTTTGTGAACTCAAAAATAACCCTATTTTCAGCTTTCTGACAATTTTACTGCAATTTTATGTACTAAAATAAGTAACAGATCATATAAATAATTGAAAATAAATGTAAACTTATAGAAGAACATTTTCTAAGAGATTTTGTTCATATATTTTGAATGACCGCCGTCATTCAGTCACTGAAATTATCCATAAAACTAGCTAAGTAATTCCTAAATGCATCAAGATTAATAGTTTTACCTGGATATGATTTTCTCTGATGAGCCTGGAGTACAAAACATGCCGGCGATGACGACCGCGACACAGTTTTTTCAGCTCGTTGATAATTAAAAATGAACACAAAAAACGGAGACAGATTTCAGGGTCCATTTTCGATTTTCGCGCTGTGGCGCTGACAACCGGAAATACTCTGAATTAAGGGCGGGAGTAGATCCGAGAAGGCTAGACCGTCCAATTCCACAGCCGTTTACTTCCGGCCTACCCGACCTCCTGAGGAGCCGGCCCACGTAGACCGCGAAGGCCGGCTCCTCAGGAGGATGCAGCCCATGAATTTGGACACGACCATTGAATGTCGCAATGTTGGCAAAGAGAGGAAGTGACGTAAGATTTGCGCATGCGGGGTACCGATCGGGTTTCCGGTACGGATTGGGTAGTGACAATGACTGTGGCTGTGTCCCATTTCAGGGTCTGCGCGCTTGAAGTACGCGCACTACGCGTACTACGTACGGTGCGTACTATAAGTACGAGAAGTGCGGAAGTGAGAGGCTTGTGAAATGGGACGGTATATGCTTCGTTGCGCTGTTCAGGTTGCCTAGCAACCATGATACTAACCGCGAGACACGTTACATACAGCTTTGTGTGACATAAATGAAGGAGAAAATTGTTTTGTTGGTCAATCATTTTTGTCATGACATCACTTTGATTAGTTGAGTATCTGAGGCTGAGACCATAGGACTGTAAAACATGATTGTTGGGCTTCATTTCTGTACTGAACAGTCATTTAAGAGTAGCTAGTAAATAATAATTAGTTAATGTTGTTCATGAGACTAAAGTCATCTCACTATGGTAATGTAAATATAATATGGCCAATATTATAGTATTGTCAGATTATTATGATATATATATATATATATATATATATATATATATATATATAATCTATATCACTGACTTTCAGCTTGTTGTGTTTGTGGATATATGACTGACTTTAATTATCCATAAAATCATCAGATTCTCTGTAAGATTAAGGTCGACTATATGTATATTTAGAAGTAGAGGCTTTAAAACCAAGTTAATGCTGAAAGTACAAACATCACTAGTGTCACATAACTTTGCCGGCATGTGGCCAACAGCAATGTTTTAATGTTCTTCGTTATTAAACATTCGCACATGAATAAGTGACGTCATATTCAGTACTTGCTTGGGATGTCATGCTTCAACATGTCATGTCAGACGCAACAACATTGTCATCCCCTATGTAGCCGGTGTATCAGAGAAACTCAGGAGGGTTTTCTCCAAGCATGACATCCCGGTGCATTTCAGACCCAGCAACACGCTCAGACAAAAACTGGTTCACCCGAAAGACAAAACTCCAAAACACAGACTTAACAATGTGGTGTATGCTGTACAGTGCAGCGAGGAATGCCCAGACCTCTACATTGGAGAGACCAAACAGCCACTTCACAAACGCATGGCACAACACAGAAGAGCCACCTCCACAGGACAAGATTCAGCTGTCCATCTGCATCTTAAGGATAAAGGACACTCTTTCGAGGATGCCAATGTTCACATTTTGGACAGAGAGGACAGATGGTTTGAAAGAGCAGTGAAAGAAGCCATCTATGTCCACTGTGAGCGACCATCTTTGAACAGAGGCGGTGGTTTACGACACCAACTCTCTGCCATCTATAATCCAGTTTTGAGTTCCCTTCCCAGACGCCTTAACACCCACTCACATCCTGGACCATCTGACCTCAGGAATTCGCATGATAAAGTGGGGCCAGGTTTCACAATGAACTCACACGAAACCCTGGCTGATTGGGACCCACACCCAGTTTCACACCTTGGCTCAGGCGATTAGAGGATCATCAGGGGGTCCTTTTGTCCCTCTGTGGGGGGACACTCCCACCAGGTTTATATCTGGGACTCTCCACCATTTGACCTTAGAACTGAAGAAGCTTCTCGGATGAGAGGTGAAACGTCTTCAAGCAACTTAAAGAAGTCCAGACGCTTTTCTTTGCAAGCTCCTTTGACAACATGCAGTACTGTTACTAAATGATATAACAATATTATACAACTGTTATAAGTTATATGTGTGCTATTTATATTTGTGCTTTGTTTTTATTGTCTGTGAACAGGCAGGACTGAGGCCTCAGTGTGTAGCTGTCCATACCTCAACGTTACAAAAGCACAACCACTGTCCACACCCCAACCACACCTCACCTCACAGTAAATGATCATTTCCATTTTAAGCATTTCCAAATAATCATTTTCCATACTGCCAGTATAAATATACACAGTATACTGCCATCACTACAATATACATGTTTTACACCTTTTGTTGTTGACACTTACAGGCTGTGTGCAAAAGGCCACACTCTTCAAATTCATGCCAACTAATATTTTTACGTCCAGTAGGTGTCCTACTAGAGCAAATGAAGCTTCAAGAAGCTTTGCGCTGGGGTGAACCAATTGGAGGAAAAGCTTCAGTGCTTCATGAAGCTTCATCTGCCCATCACTAATTTTAGGGTTCCTCAGGAGAGTCTTTTGTACATCTTAGTGTCACTCTCCTGAAAGGGGAGAGCAGTCACACTCTTTGACACTGTAAGGAAGAGGATTCCCTTGCTGTTATTTATTATAATCGCTATAGCACTTTAGGAGCACAACTTTCACTTTATTAAAAGCACCTTATCTAGCACTTTATTTAGCGTCACACTTTAAGCATAGATTTGCACATGAAGAATATTTGCACACAAGAAGTTTAATTATTTATTGAATATTTATTATGTATTTTAAAATAAGTTGGTAGCCTTTGTTTCAGGTCCTGCACAGCTGCTCCTCATCAAGAAATGTGGTGGTGTCTGTGAGGAGAAAGGAATGATGATTGTGAGAAAATAAGGTTTACGAGTAAGAAGAACTAGTGATGGGTGCTGCAACACTGACGCATGTATCAAGCTCACCTAGCGAAGCCTGTATCGGTGCGTGCGTCGCTTTAAGCAAAAGTCACGTGATCGATACAGCTGCTGTATCGCTCATTGCCAATGCGCCAAACTGTATTTAAAAGGTACCGCATCCGCATCTGCCAACGGAATGAGTCGCCACCAAAAAGACCACAAAATTACTTTGGCAAAGATAAAAAAAAATACACATCTCTCCATAACAAAATGGAGCCCGAAAGAAAAAGAAATGTTTCTGTTGTGTGGGATCATTTTGATCTTTTAACTGCAAATAAGGTAATAGTTTGTCTTTCTTTGTTTCAGTGTAATCTATCAGAATAGAAAAAACAGCAATGTGACTTGAAGTGTAAATTATTTATTTCATTTTATGCAGGTTAACTGTCGCATCTGTTCTGCAGAGCTTTCTTACACAAACAAAAGCACCTCCTCAGTGTTCAGGCATTACAGAGCCAAACATGAAAATGAGGAGACAAACACACCGAGAATGAACACAGTCGGCCTATATTGACACTGAACAGCTTTATCGTCATTTTTTTTTAAATTAATATAACATGCAGTAGTAGATTTTAAACATGCAGTAGTCAAACCCCTGATAAAAAAAAACCTGCTCTTGATCCTACAGTTCTTGCAAATTACAGGCCTATCTCCAAACTACCTTTTCTTTACAAAATTCTTGAAAAGGTAGTTTACAGCCAAATGATGGCTTTCCTGGAAAAGCAAAATGTGTTACAGGTTTTCCAATCTGGTTTTAAACCCTTTCATAGCACTGAATCAGCCCTTTTAAAAGTTTTTAATGACATATTTTTAGGTAATGACGCTGGGGACTGTATTGTTCTTGTGCTTTTAGATTTGACAGCTGCGTTTGATACAGTGGATTATGCCATTTTATTCTCTCGTTTGGAGCACTGGGTGGGCATTAGGGGCACAGCACTGGAGTGGTTCAGGTCCTACTTGGCGGGGCGAACTTTTTGTTTTGTCGTCCTCTGCTCCCCTCTTGTGTGGTGTCCCACAAGGCACAGTTCTAGGCCCCCTCCTCTTCTCTTTATATCTGCTTCCTCTTGGTTCTGTACTGAGAAAGCACGGCATTGCTTTCCACTTTTATGCTGATGACTGTCAGATCTATGTCCCTCTAAAGAAAAAAGGCAGATACCTTACACAGCCATTACTTCAGTGTCTCGATGACATTAAGGCTTGGATGTCTGTTAACTTTTTAAAATTCAATGATAAAAAGACAGAGGTGATGGTTTTTGGTAGCCCCACTGAGACCCCCAATGTGTATTTAGATTCCCTGGCCCAGTATGTTAAGCCAACTGTCACAAACCTGGGGGTCAAAGTGGACTGTGATCTGAAGTTTAATAATCAAATTAAGGCAGTGGTAAAATCAAGCTTCTTACACCTCAGGCAGCTGGCAAAAATAAAGCCAATTCTTTCACGGCAGCACTTTGAGACAGTGATCCACGCCTTTGTTAGCACTCGGCTGGATTACTGTAATGCACTTTATATTGGGGTCAGCGCATCATATATTAGTCATCTACAGAGGGTGCAAAATGCCGCAGCTCGTCTTTTAACTGGCACTCGAAAGTTTGAGCACATTTCCCCTGTTTTAGCTTCACTTCACTGGCTGCCCATTTCTTTTAGGATTCATTTTAAAATTCTTTTATTTGCTTTTAAAGCTCTCCATGGCCTCGCCCCATCTTATCTCTCTGAGCTGCTACAGCCACCCGCTCTCTCAGGTCAGCTGATCAGCTGCTCCTGAATATACCCAGGACTGGGCGTAAACTTAGAGGAGATCGTGCTTTTGCTGTAGCAGCTCCAAAACAGTGGAACGAGCTTCCTTTATAGATTAGACAGGCCAGTTCTTTACCTGTTTTTAAGTCACTCTTGAAAACCCTCCTCTTTACCCTGGCCTTTGACACCACATGAGATGTTGGTTTTTATTTCTATTTCTGTGGTTTTTAGTTGATTCGATGCTGTTTTATTTTGTTTTTGTTTTAATATAGGGCTGTTTTAATTTGATGTTTTATTTATTTATTTTGCTGTTTTCTGTTATTCTATTGTTTTAACTTATTTTCTGTACAGCACTTTGTTCCTGTGGTGGGTATTTTAAAGTGCTTTATAAATAAAATTGGATTGGATGTGATTTATTATTTTGAAATCAAGCATCTAGGAAAACTGTTCTGGACCAGGCAGTCCTGAATTTTATTATAAAGGGCTGCCAACCCCTTAGTATTGTGGAGAGTGTCGGACAGAAAAATTCCAAGATCAGAAGATCCTTTAACGTACTGGGGGAATAGGAAGACATCTTATCAGAACCTTTTCCACCTGGCTTTACAGCTTTTGTGTACCCCAGCTTCATCTGTGCCTGTGACTTTTCCAAAGCTGGGGAAATGGTGTAAAAAACAAACAAACAAACAAACAAAAAAAACCCCAATAGACTGAATGCAAAAACATTGGATAAACTTATTTTTCTGAATCGAAATTTATAATAAACTCTGAGTCAAATGGGTAATATTACATTCACAATACTTTCGTTTTAATTTTCACTTAATGTCATTCACAATATATTTTAAAGATGTCTACAATATTTGCAGTGTAAAAGATATAAAATGATTCCATGGAAAGTACAATACCTTACAGTGTACAAGTATGACTATAGGCAGTGGCGGTCCTAGCCTGTTTGGCGCCCTGGGCGAACACTCCCTCTGGCGCCCCCCCCCCCCACACACACACACACACATACAATGAGAACAGGACAAATCAACAATTGACAATGACTAATTAATATTAAAATCTGTAACATAATGTATTGTTTGGAGTTTAGTCTGTTACTGTTGCTATTTTTCCATTTCTTCTTGGAGCAACTGTAACGCACATAATTTCCTTAGGGATTAATAAAGTATTCTGATTCTGATTGTTTCAGGATGACCTGCCATTATCCAGTGACACATCTGCTTACCTGTATCTTTTGCTCGTTTCTCCTCCTCTTCTTTTCTCTTTTTTTCTAAACTGAGCACCTGATGGCTTTGAACTTTTCTTGTCTATCTTCCATTGGTTTTAATTTTGCACTCATCCCACCCAACACCCATCCCTCAACCCAAGGATCACCACAACATGATCTAACAGACCTACACCTTAGTTCACAGATTCACTTTGTCTAGGGTGCATTTCTGAGATTTCACACAACCCAGGATTCAAATCATCAATACATAATGGGCTTGGATTTACAACATTATAAATGAAATGTGCTCTATTTGGAAGCAGCAGGCCCCACTCCCCTTTCGACGGCTTGTGTGTGAGATTTTAAATCATCAAACTGTAAATTATAAATTGTTATTGATCCCTTTAAACCGAGTCCTAAAGTGTATATTTATTTTCTTACTCTTCTTATATATATTGTTTGTTTACTTCCACTGCTGTAACTGAAGCTTCGTCGTCTCGTCTCTCTATATACTGTACTGTATGTAGCGGAGATGACAATAAAGTCAAAGTTTACTTTGACTTCATCAGCGAGCAGGCGCACCGAGGGCTCTCTCGCTCACTTTTCGTGTATAGAATTTCAAAAAAACATCGGTGCAAATTATAAGTCTGTATCATGATGTCTGGTGTTTTCGTGTTTGTTGTTTTGTTTTCATTTTGTTTTATTTTGCGAGTTGGTTATTAGATGCTGCTCCAGCTAGCCAGAGAATCCCCCGCCGCCCCGCCCTCTCCTCCCTGCGCCGCAAGCAGCAGGCGCACCTCGCAAACGGAGGGCGTCCTTACTCCCAGCAAATGGGCGATAGAAAACCGATCGGTGCCTATGCCATTCCCAATATGCGCTGGCTGACGTTGGGGCAGCATGAGTACGAGCATTTTTTTTTTTCTGCCCGTGATGCCGCCCCCCACCACGATGCCGCCCGGGGCAACCGCCCGTGTCGCCCGTATCTAAAACCGCTACTGACTATAGGTCATTGAATCAGTGTCTGTTGTGAGTCTCAAGTAAGTTGCCTGCAATGATATTTAAGGTCCAGCAGGTGTCAGAATGGAGCAAAACAGCAACACTGTGTCGACGCAGTTTGGGGAATGTACTGAAACGCTTCACGAGGCCTCATCTACTCATCACTAAGGAGAACTAATGCAAATGTGTGTGTGAAAAATCTAGGAATAAAGGTAGTGCAAAGAAGTGATTGTAAGATGTGATTACTCACCGTTCTTTCCTGTGCTCTCTCCAAGGTGTTTGGGCAAATGTTTCCCTTGAGGTCCAGACATCATTTAAAGGTTCCGGGAGAGACCATGGGTTGTCCCACTGGAAGTCCCAGAGAGCAGCCATTTGGCTTTTCTACGTTTAAAACCCGCCAACCAGCCAAATGGCTGGTAGGCTTTTAGCTAATATCCTGAACTGAACTGTGAACTGCTGCTTTTGTTATGTACAGTGGGGCAAAAAAGTATTTAGTCAGCCACCGATTGTGCAAGTTCCCCCACTTAAAATGATGACAGAGGTCAGTAATTTGCACCAGAGGTACACTTCAACTGTGAGAGACAGAATGTGAAAAAAAAATCCATGAATTCACATGGTAGGATTTGTAAAGAATTTATTCGTAAATCAGGGTGGAAAATAAGTATTTGGTCAATAACAAAAATACAACTCAATACTTTGTAACATAACCTTTGTTGGCAATAACAGAGGTCAAACGTTTACTATAGGTCTTTACCAGGTTTGCACACACAGTAGCTGGTATTTTGGCCCATTCCTCCATGCAGATCTTCTCAAGAGCAGTGATGTTTTGGGGCTGTCGCCGAGCAACACGGACTTTCAACTCCCGCCACAGATTTTCTATGGGGTTGAGGTCTGGAGACTGGCTAGGCCACTCCAGGACTTTCAAATGCTTCTTACGGAGCCACTCCTTTGTTGCCCGGGCGGTGTGTTTTGGATCATTGTCATGTTGGAAGACCCAGCCTCGTTTCATCTTCAAAGTTCTCACTGATGGAAGGAGGTTTTGGCTCAAAATCTCACGATACTTGGCCCCATTCATTCTGTCCTTAACACGGATCAGTCGTCCTGTCCCCTTGGCAGAAAAACAGCCCCATAGCATGATGTTTCCACCCCCATGCTTCACAGTAGGTATGGTGTTCTTGGGATGCAACTCAGTATTCTTCTTCCTCCAAACATGACGAGTTGAGTTTATACCAAAAAGTTCTACTTTGGTTTCATCTGACCACATGACATTCTCCCAATCCTCTGCTGTATCATCCATGTGCTCTCTGGCAAACTTCAGACGGGCCTGGACATGCACTGGCTTCAGCAGCGGAACACGTCTGGCACTGCGGGATTTGATTCCCTGCCGTTGTAGTGTGTTACTGATGGTGACCTTTGTTACTTTGGTCCCAGCTCTCTGCAGGTCATTCACCAGGTCCCCCCGTGTGGTTCTGGGATCTTTGCTCACCGTTCTCATGATCATTTTGACCCCACGGGATGAGATCTTGCGTGGAGCCCCAGATCAAGGGAGATTATCAGTGGTCTTGTATGTCTTCCATTTTCTGATGATTGCTCCCACAGTTGATTTTTTCACACCAAGCTGCTTGCCTATTGTAGATTCACTCTTCCCAGTCTGGTGCAGGTTTACAATTCTTTTCCTGGTGTCCTTCGAAAGCTCTTTGGTCTTGGCCATGGCGGAGTTTGGAGTCTGACTGGTTGAGGCTGTGGACAGGTGTCTTTTATACAGATGATGAGGTCAAACAGGTGCCATTCATACAGGTAACGAGTGGGGGACAGAAAAGCTTCTTACAGAAGACGTTACAGGTCTGTGAGAGCCAGGGATTTTCCTTGTTTGAGGTGACCAAATACTTATTTTCCACCCTGATTTACGAATAAATTCTTTACAAATCCTACCATGTGAATTCATGGATTTTTTTTTCACATTCTGTCTCTCACAGTTGAAGTGTACCTCTGGTGCAAATTACTGACCTCTGTCATCATTTTAAGTGGGGGAACTTGCACAATCGGTGGCTGACTAAATACTTTTTTGCCCCACTGTAAATAAGGTGGTGCTGAGCCGTTAGGGTTAGGAAGGAAACTTGTGTTTCTGTTTGCCATCTTAGGGAGAAATCAACACACATGGGTGTATTTCCTTTGTTGCTGAGATTTATTGATAAAAACAGTACAAAAAAAAACAACAAACAAAAAACAACCATTTGTACACATATTTACAAATAATAATAAAAAGTGAGTGAGTACATTTCAACATTTTCAGCAATCACTCACTATCCTGGCACTGCCATAGTATCTGTAGCAGTGAACACATCGCACAGTGACATGATTGTTCTTGCATTTGTGTTTGACCTAACACATGGCTCTTTTTCCAGGGCTAGGTGTGGAGGGTTGTGTCCAAAGCAACTGTTCTTTTCTTGCCTTCTTCCCAGCCATATGAGAGTGAGCCAACTCTCTTGCAAATGTACTTCCCTTGCCAAGATATGGGAAGACATTGCAAATGTACTTGGATTTTAGGTCACAAGCCACCCAAAACTTGATCCCAAACTTGTCAGGTTTACTTGCAATATACTGCAGGGTTAGGGTTATACTGTGGGTTTCACAGGTTTGCTGACCAGCAGCCTAGTAAACCCCGCAAGATGACAATTTCATTGACCTCAACAGGAAAGGAAGTTCACAGCTTTTAGCAGCTCCCCACCCCCACACACTAACAAAGAGGCAGTTGGCAGTTAGAAATCAGCAATCATTCACACACCCCCACTCCCCCACTTCTCAAGTAACAACCGACTTTACATATGAATTGATGCTAAAAGACTAGCCAATTTAGCTTCCACTTGGCTGACTTGGGCTTAGAAAAGCCTGGGACTTCCAGTGTTGTTAAGGGAGTATGGGGAATCTTTTGTGCTTGGGTTTTTGGGTTTTTATAATAATGGGTTTGGTGTAAGATTAAAGTTTAAAATATTTATTAATATGATAATGTGAAATGTATGTATATATTTATTTATTTAAATTGATGTATTGTATGTGGTGGAAGGTTGGGATTTAAGAACTTACCTGTGAGTGGAATAATGGTTTAGTCTGTGACAGCTGAAGGTATTTAAGGCTGCCAGTTATCATTAGACGTTGATTGTTGTGCTGTGAATAAACTTGACATGGGAATTATTTGAGAGGAGAGCTGCATGAAAAACAAATACTTTTTGTTCCATAATCTTTGACTTGGTCTGCCTCACTGTGATTCCAGCCACTAAGGGCAGCCCTGTTACAGACACCCACATCTGAATAACACTCCATTTTGATAGTGGAGGTTCTCAGCGTGTATAGAAATGAGCTCATCCTTATATTGATTAATCTGTGTCACCTGCTTCAATCGGTTGACGATTCCACTGAAACGCTACATCCAGATGAACAGAATCAACTTTTTGGGAAAAACGTATGTGCTGTAACTGTGTAACATGATTTATAAGCTTAAGCTTAAACCTTTCCCCACACCAATGTTGTTGTTGTGTGTGTGTTTTTTTTTAATATAGTGCATAATTTTAGTATTCTTATCTCTTTTAAATTTATTAATGAGAGATTATGATATTGAGTAGCTGAACATTGAATCTCGTTGCATTTGTGTACAGTTAGAATATGGTCACATATATTTTTCATCTCTGTTTACAAGTTTCTGGATTTCTTTTTTTGACTGACTTTCTTTTTCCATGTTTGGCAATGTTCGCATTCTGTTTAACTTGTTGCTTTTTTAAGAAGTGGTGCAGACTAATGAAGCAGTCTAGACAAAAGTTACAAATAGTTATTTGAAATAAAAGTTGCTTGTTTAAAACAAATTACTGAAGGATTCATTGTGAATGAGTTTATTATCTTAATAAAGTTGCAGCTCGGCTTTTCTGTCATTGTTTTGTTTAGATGGGGCGTGAAAATATTTCTTCCTGCCATGTGGGGAATGATGTAAAAAGTTTGAGAACTACTGGTCTGAATAATATTTTGATTTTTTGCAGGACGATTGAAGAACATAAGGTCCACTTACAGTGGCTTGCAAAAGTATTCGGCCCCCTTGAGCTTTTCCACATTTTGTCACATTACAGCCACAAACATGAATCAATTTTATTGGAATTCCACGTGAAAGATCAATACAAAGTGGTGTAAATGTGAGAAGTGGAACGAAAATCATACATGATTCCAAACATTTGTTACAAATAAATAACTGAAAAGTGGGGTGTGCGTAATTATTCAGCCCCCTGAATTAATACTTTGTAGAACCACCTTTTGCTGCAATTACAGCTGCCAGTCTTTTAGGGTATGTCTCTACCAGCTTTGCACATCTAGAGACTGAAATTCTTGCCCATTCTTCTTTGCAAAACAGCTCCAGCTCAGTCAGATTAGATGGACAGCGTTTGTGAACAGCAGTTTTCAGATCTTGCCACAGATTCTCGATTGGGTTTAGACACCAGACAGGTCAGGGATAAAGTTATTGAGAAATTTAAAGCAGGCTTAGGCTACAAAAAGATTTCCCAAGCCTTGAACATCCCACAGAGCACTGTTCAAGCGATAATTCAGAAATGGAAGGAGTATGGCACAACTGTAAACCTACCAAGACAAGGCCGTCCACCTAAACTCACAGGCCCATGGTGACTCTGGACGAGCTGCAGAGATCTACAGCTCAGGTGGAGGAATCTGTCCATAGGACAACTATTAGTCGTGCACTGCACAAAGTTGGCCTTTATGGAAGAGTGGCAAGAAGAAAGCCGTTGTTAACAGAAACCATAAGAAGTCCCGTTTGCAGTTTGTCACAAGCCATGTGGGGGACACAGCAAACATGTGGAAGAAGGTGCTCTGGCATTTGCAAAAATGCAACTTTTTGGCCAAAATGCAAAACACTATGTGTGGCGGAGAACTAACACTGCACATCACTCTGAACACACCATCCCCACTGTCAAATATGGTGGTGGCAGCATCATGCCTTGGGGGTGCTTCTCTTCAGCAGGGACAGGGAAGCTGGTCAGAGTTGATGGGAAGATGGATGGAGCCAAATACAGGACAGTCTTTTGCAGAGACCCTAAACATAAAGCCAGGGCAACAATGGAACAGTTTAAAACAAAACACATCCATGTGTTAGAATGGCCCAGTCAAAGTCCAGATCTAAATCCAATCGAGAATCTGTGGCAAGATCTGAAAAGTGCTGTTCACAAACGCTGTCCATCTAATCTGACTGAGCTGGAGCTGTTTTGCAAAGAAGAATGGGCAAGTATTTCAGTCTCTAGATGTGCAAAGCTGGTAGAGACATACCCTAAAACAGCGGTCCCCAACCTTTTTGGCGCCACGGACCGGTTTATGCCCGACAATATTTTCATGGACCGGCCTTTAAGGTGTCGTGGGTAAATACAACAAAATAAAACTAGTACCGGTACCGAAAAAAAGAAGATTCATTCATAACACACGTGAAAAGACCAAGGAAAACCGAGTAAACGATAAAAACGATAACAAAATAACGCTGAAAGCCGATAAAAACCCTGAAAACTATACATTTCACACCTGAGTCTCAACTCTCGCGGCCCGGTACCAAACGACTCATGGACCGGTACCGGTCCGAGGCCCGGGGGTTGGGGACCGCTGATTAAGAGGACCCGAGGGAAGCTCGGAAAGCTAAGCAGAAGTTATTTGGAGAGGAGAGTGACTGCTGTTGGTTGAAAAGAGAGGTAAAAAAAACTTCAGTGGTGTGGAAACATTATGGGTTCGCGGAGTCAGACGTGGATCAAGTAGACATAGTGTGTAAACTTTGCTACAGTGTCGTAGCTGCACCACAGAGCAACACTGCAAAGTTCACTAAACATAGATGTTTACATTTTTCATTTATTTTTTATATTGCAAACATTTGCACTGTTATCAGTAGGGATGGGTATCGTTTAGGTTTTATCCGATACTGGTGCCAAACCGGTACTTTTAAAACGGTGCTGGTGCTTAAACGGTGCTCAAACCAGTGCTTAAAGAATGGAGAACACAAAATTGGTCCAAAAACCTCTCATGTTCAGCTGTTTTTTTGTAAAAAGATAACAATGTTAGCCTTTTCTGCAGCTATGGGGCAAATATGGTATCACTCTTGGCTGGAAGCAGTGCTTAAACAATGGAAAAAACACAAACTTTGTCCAAAAACCTCTCATGTTTAGCTGTTTCCCACTTTTTCTTTGGTCATTTTAGCCTTTTTGGCCAGCGTGAACGGAGTATCTGCCATCAAACAAGAAGACAGCCGCATGTAGCTATGATGGTGTTTGCTAGTTCACGTTACATGCATTAATGTAATAACGTGGTTAGCCTATGTCGGATTATGATATTACTTTATGCAATGTTAGACCCCTAATTAAAGATTGTGAATTATTATGTAGTTTTAGTTTGCATTATGCTCCTGAATTAGAAGAAGGTGATAACTATTACATTTGGTAAACTGATTTGCATTATATTAGACTGTTGATTTATTGTGAATGAATGATATTGTTTTGTGATGCATTATACTGCTGAGTTATAAGAAAATATTGTTCACAGAAAGTCATCGTCTCATTTGTCTGATTAGAAGAGAACAGAGCATTCTGCCCCATCAGCAGGAGCAGATAAACAGGGAGCCAAGGTTGTAGCTTAGGCGCTGTGTGAGAGAAAGAATGTGAATGTTTAGGCTTTTATGATTAGGTGGGGGGCCACTAGAGGCTATAAGAGTTTGATCAAGGCTCCTCCATTTTGAGATCTGATGCTGTCTGTGTATGGTGTCCATCTCCCACGCGTGTGTTCATTAAATCATCGTTTGACTTGACCCGGCCGGACCAGTGTGGTTATTTTGGTTTTCTTCCTGTATCCATTCCCAATATTTGAATCCGTAACAGTTTTGGGGGCTCGTCCTGTGGTATTGGGATGGAAGTTTTGGAGGTTTGGACGGTCCGAGGTGGTTGAACGGGCAGGCACGAGCCAGTGGTCTGACGTGAGTGGGCAAGCCGGCATATCTAAAGGTGAGGCACAACCTGTTGAATGTAAATCCAAACTGTGCCAAATTGGACTGTATAAATTAAAAGTCTACTCACTGAAATTACTGGTGAAGGCCTGTTTTGATTTTGATGAAAAAATCTCATGAGTTTTGAAACTTGAAATAAGCTTAAAAGTAATAATACTGGGTTAGAGGCCCAAGGTAAAGGAAAATAATACTGAGTTAGAGGCTCAGGTAGTTTGATAGGGAATTGGTCATTTTGTGAGTTAGAGGCTCCATTGGTCTAATGGATTGCATCTGTGTTGGCCATGTTGAGAGTTAGAGGCTCCATTGTCCGTAACGTTGCATCTGCGTCAGTCATACTCTTGTTTTAGAGGGTTGACGGCGGTTTAAAAGTATTATAAATTTTGTTAGAACGGTGGTTAGAGTCCACTAGGAGGCGCAGTGCTCAGAGGTAACGCTTGCCAAGGCCAGGGACGCCTAGGCCTTGTCCTCTTCGAGGGATAGTCAGTTGGTCACTGTGGAGCTTGGGGCACTCCAGAATAACTAGGAGTTAGAGTCTCCTTACCGTGTTGAACGGTATCTGCGCTTTTTTGGGCACTGTAAATTGACTTAGGGACTTTAGAGATGAGGCCAGATACAGTTAGAGTCTGATACTGGTTAATTGATTACAAAAAAGTTGGACTTTCTTCGGTTGGACCCGTTATCTTAAATTTGTCAAAATTGTGTAGGCGCTAAAACTTTCAGGCCTGAGAGTGATTGTGAATATAAGACGTCTTTGTAATATAATAGAAAGTTGAGTGTGAAACGAGGCTGTGTGTGACGACAGTGCGCTGCGAGGTATTTTTTAGATAGTGTGTGAACATGCAAATGAGGTGGCTGCTGTGAAGCCCACAGAGGACTTCCTGTTTAGCGTGTTATTGAGTTTTATATAAGTATGATTTGCAAACAATGATACATGGCTGTAATTAAAATGCTGATTTTGCTGATTATAATATTACAAATAAAGTTTCGAATGACTACGGTGAATGTTTAATGTTTGGCTGAGTTTTGATATGGGAGAGACGGCTTCGCAGCTGCTGGGGGTGAGTGACCGGAAACTTGCATGCCCATAAAAGGCAACTGCCTGACTGTGTGAACTATGCACCAAGAGAGAGAGTAAAATCTAGGTGGATGAATTAAATGGATGTTGTAAGAAAAATAGTAAATGAATGTTTTAGTCTCTTAATACAGGTGGATTTCTCTCAACCAGGAGACCTGAGTACAGCGGCAAAAGGATAGATTAATAAAATTGGGACGGCACACAGGCCAAGCTCTGGCTCAAAATTTTACAGTTTGACCTGTCACTTTGTCCCCACCCGAAAAAGTAGCTTAAAGGACATCTTCTCCTCCAGTTATCGGTTACCATCACTGGAAATTTTCAGGCAAGTTTTTCACTGAATTGTTTTTGGCACCATGTGTCCCTGAATCTCACAAGCAAGCTCTAATTCCTGGCTGAAGACATGGAATGCTGTTATTTAAGGTGGGAAATCAAAATTTGGGAAACAAAATTAAAAACACACACAATTGGAGAAATGCCTTGCTTGAGAAAAAAAAAAAAAAAAAAAAGTTAAAATAACTCACCCACAAACGCACATACACGCAATGAAGAAACAGCTTACACTCATGAACACGTGAAAATTTTCAAGCAAGCTTAAAGCAGCAAAACTTAACATACACCTGATGTTAAATGATAAAGTCTATCCACTACTAACAAATAAACTCTCTGGGTTGCAGGACAACAACTTCACTTCAAAAAGACAGACACTGGTAAATCACAAACCAGTGATGAAACAACAAATTTAGTGGTTAAAAGAGTCAAATTGTGACATGTTTTCCTCTGATTGATTAATACAAGTGATTATTGAATGAAATAAAATTCCTTTTTTGAATTATTAAACATGATCTTAAGAATTTTAACGTGTACCTGTGTTGTCCTGTCAACTTGGTGGGTTAGGAGTTGATTATATAGTGAGAAAAAACAAAAAAAAGGGGGGGAGAAGGCTGACACAGGGCCTGGCCCCTCTCTGAACAACACAGCCAAAACAACATCATTTTCCTGTTCGTCTGTTTTTGTTTTGTTTTTGTTTTGTTTTTTCTCTTTATGCTTAACCCTTAAGAGCCCAGACCTATTTCTACTTTCATGAAAATTACGGGGGTCTTATATCAAATGAATCATATATAACCAAGTCTCTAAGTGTAAAGGGGCAGTGACACCAGTGTCACTGTGGGTCCTTAAGGGTTAATTACAGGCTGCTTTGTCGGCCCTGAAAGCCGAGGCTGACCTGGACTCCTGCTCTCCCCTCTACCATCTTTGCTCTCCCTTCTACCATCTTTGATGTGACCCTGACTAAATGCTACAGCAGCTGGACCCACAACAACAACCTGAGAATGTCAACAGTGCTGCAGGAATAAGATCTCATGCAGCGGAGACGGAGAACGTTAAATCCAAGGCCCGTTTCACGACACGGGGGAGATTTCCAGACAGCTTCAGCTGACAGAGCTGTGACGAGACGCCTATTAAGCCCGGATGAAAAGTGAGGCCGAGCAAAAGAATGCTGACCTTAACAACTCTGCATTAAAACTGTGCAGGACAGTGATGGACCAACACGGAGGATCGGGCAGCAAAAAGGGCGTGCCAGAGACACGAGGAGTAACTGAGGTCAGAAGGCACCTCAGATTGGACAAAAGCAGCAGAAGAACATAAGCTGAAGGCACAGGTGTCGGGGCTCAGCCAGGAGCTGACCTCTGAGAAGAGCCGAACAGCAGAGCTGCAGAAGGCCGTGGAGCAAAGCAAGGAAAACACCAATAAACTTCAATCTGACGTGTACGGAAAAGACTGAGGTTTCTGCCCTCAGTGAGAGCTCAAGACATCAGAGCAGAAACTGAGCATGCCTCAGGAGGAGCTGGCTGCTAATCGAACCCATCAGTCAGGCTTGGAGTCCCAGATACAGGACTTAAAATCAGGCCGGAGCTTGCTGGAGCAGGAGGTTGCCAAACCTGACGAGAAGCTCCAACAGCAGGAGCAAACCCTGAAGGACCTACAGAAGCAAAAAGGGTCAAGTTAAGGAGGAGCTGGACAAGGAGAAGATGCAGGACACTGGAGAAAAGGACTGCCTCAATTGGGGCTAGAACAAGTATGGAGAGAACTTTGGGCAGCAGCACCAATGGACCCAAACGGACTGAAAAGGGGGAGGCAGGACCCCAGAGCGCGCTTCAGGCCATGGTTTACCCAGAACACCAGAACAGGAAAGTGATGAACACAAACACACACACAAACACACACATTTACATACACTGACTCAGAAGCAAGAGAAACACACATATGAACACATATGCACTCGTTGATTGACTGAGAAATGACATACACACACGCACATAAATCGAAATGCTGACTCAATTCACGGAGAAGTGATCCACACACACACACACACATGTTTGTGCAATGAAGAGTGATACACACACGCTGATGCAATGAAGAATGCTTTACTAACAAATGCTATGCTGATACGCAAAATGCTGCACACAAACGTCCAAATACAGAATTTGTTACAACAACTAGAAGCCATTGATTGTTTAATTGGTTAAATGCATTTCATGTCACCCAGAGGGCATTTGTGTAGATTTAGGGGACAGGGTCTAGAGCAGTTTGGTTATGAAAACAATGTCTGTGAGTGATGTCTGTTTATGGCTCAAGGCCTCAACTGAATTGTTTACTGTGCTTCACACAGCCTGATAAGGAGCAGTGGTACAGAGTGAAAATTATGAATTAACGGTGTGAGCCTTATTTCGGAGCACCACATTTTTGTGATTGAGATTTAATTGAAGGAGGAACACACTGAAAAAAAAATAAAAATAAAAAATAATAATAATAACAATAATAAAATATAAAACAAAAAGAAGAAAAGGGGGCCAGCCCTTGGATTTATGTAAGCATCCCACAGGTATTTAACACAATTGCCTCAGGCTTTAAAGATTTGTATAAAATTCAACAGGAAATCATAGCTTCCCTGTATTTCCTACATTGTTGGCATGCTGGTGAGTGCTGTTGCTCCACAGTAAGAAGGTCCTGGGTGCAAGTCCACAGTCTGGCTAGTTTGCAGTGGTTTCTCTCTGGGTATTCTGGTTTCCTGCCACAGTGAAAAGTCATGCAGCTGTTAGAGTTAGGTTAATTGATGATTCTAAATTATCCGTGAATGTAAGTGTAAATGGTTGTTTGTTTCTAGGTGATAAACTGGTGACCGGTTCGGGGTGCACCCTGCGTCGTAACCTATCACTTCAGAGTTATTTCCCAGCCCTCGTGCAATTAGGATAAAGATAGGAGGATGGTAGTTGTTGTAGACCCATTCAATTTTTATGGTAACCAGAATTTAGACTTTGTTGAACCGTAGGCAATATGAAGACAACATGTAGTATTTAAGGGACCAAGTAGAATTTGGATAAAAGTTATTGAATAGTGTTGAAATAAAATGACAGAATTGTGAAGGATTAAAATATTCCAGGAGTTCAACTTACTCCATCTGAACATGTTTTAATCGTGTTATATGAACTCAAAATGCACAGGTTAACTGAAAATGAAAAGGTTGTGTTGATTTAACTCAGTTGTTTAAGTTTTTACCAAAGCAAAACATTTGTGTGCAACTAGTGTCCACTATTGAATCAAATAAGTCCAACATGTTTTTGTCAGTGCAAAAGAAGTTACGGTACCTGTATGCTTACACAATATTGTCCCTGGACAGAGAAAAACTTTCTGGTGAAGTTTTGGTTGATTTTGGGTTTTGCTTAACACTAGGTTGATTTTATCAGTGAGGTTTGGATTGTTTTCTTTCTCTAAGAGAGAGAAAGATGGTTTTATGTTTGGACATGTTTCTAACGGGCCCCAGTATTTGTTATTATATGAGTATTTTATTGGTTACGTTTGTCTTTGCTTTTGTTACAGTGCACTGAAATAAGAACATCTGAGAGGAGTGATCCACCGGTGGTGATATTTTGGTATTTTGTGAGTTCCTGATTTAACAAATCAGCTCTTTAATCCAGGCCTGAGAGATTGAACTTTAAAGCGCTATAAAACATGATTACTAGAAACAGTCGCAAAGTATTTTTCTCCATAATTATAATGGGCTCTGGAGAAATTCACTTATATGGGACATTGATCACATGAGAAGTCCTGAGCCTAAAAGGATTGCAGCGAGTCAATCCACTCTAAAAAAAACAAGGAACTGTTTTTCTTTTAAAATGATGACGTCATCTTGCTGGTGATGGAGCCTCGAATAGGTTCCGCGTGAGACTCCATTATCAGCAATATCTGGTATGAATGTGTGTGAATGTATGCATGTGACTGGACTGTGATGGACTGACGACTAAAAGTTTTAACTGACTTGATACTGAGACAAAAACGGTACCGACTTTAGGATTAGTAAACGTCCACAAACAATTCACCCAGCTTGTAAAAGAAGGGTGGATGTTTTGTCTCGCTTTGTTTTGTTTTTGCAGGAGTAGGAGGACAGAGACTAGGGGGGGAGGCTGTAGCTTCACATGAGTGTGAACTGCAGACTTAACCCTTTGGTTGCTAATTTTGAGCTACTGATGTTTCCATTAAGAAAATTGGGTTTTATTAGCTGTGTTTCGATTAATGCAGCACATTATATTGTTGGGAATGTTAAATGCTAAAGTGAAGAGAAGCTTTGATTTCACTCAAGACTGAACATGTTATTATTAACCATAGCAGGCCACTGTAAAAAGCCAATTAATTTTGATAGATAAAGACAAAAACTCTACTGATGTCTATGAATAACAGGGGAATGATAGACTTGTCACATTCAAAATAGAGATATGTAATGACAAACCTTGGTCCACGTCATTTAGGTTCTCCATTGAAATAGTCAATAATTTAGAAAAGTAAGATAGAACTGACAGGGGCATGTGCTGAGATGTGGTGCTGCACAAGAACAAGAGCAAAAACTAAAGAAAAATTATTGTTTAGTTTTGATAAATTCAAATTAAAATGTACCATTACACTCAGAGGATCAATATGAAATTCAATATATGCTAATTTTGTATGAAGTACATGACTGATAACTGTTCTGTCCTGAGCTTTTGTGTTTACAGCGCCCACTTGACCACACCAACAGTTTCTCGCCACCAAAAGCGGGTACTTGCAAAGAATAGGGAGGAATATCATCAGAAGTGGGAAAGGTAAGCCCCGATGGGGGTGATAATGTAACACACCCAAAGAAAGATTTTAGGTCTGACCAACCGTCTCAGTCGTGGGCAAAACGATGACAGTCAATAAAATTCTAAAAGATAATTTAGTGACAAAAAATATCAAGAGATAAAAGATAAAACAGTCCAGTGTCCCATTCATGAATCAAATAAAAACACACAGTCCCAAGGCCAGAGCCAGCTATGCCACACGGCCAGTGGCACTCCACATGTTGCCTTTAACAGGGGTAGAAGTTGTCCTTGGAGACCCACTACCCTGCAAGCATATTGCCAGTGATCACTCCAACCTGTGCAACTATGCTGCCTTTAGGCTGTGGCATATAATAGGCCCTGGCCTGCACAGAGAGACAAAATGACACCTTCAGTATAAAATTCATAGCGCAAAACCCATCCATCCCAAACATATCAGATTATCACATTACATACATGCACAGAGAGACAAAATGACACAGCAGTGTTTGTAGTGTGGGCTATAAGTAGACCAGTGTATCAGTGCAATCAAGTACACCTGGCTCTAATTAGTCCAACCCCATTCCAGCCATTGGCTCACCAAAAATGTGACACACGCACAAAAAACCACTCCCAACCCAGTGCAACTTCACACAATAATATGGAGCTGAATTAACACAGGCACACTAGTCTACCATGTTACAATAACACCATTAATTTCACGTATGGTCAAATTCTTAAAACTTGACCCAAAAAATGAAAAATTATTCAAACATTTAGAGACAGAGTGGAGTTCTAGATAAACATAATGCAGCAAACCACATAAGGATGGACCATTGGAATTAATAAGATGGTGAAAAACACGCAGGAAAAATGTTGATCATGTTGATTATGTTTATTCCAGTGTGCAGAGATTGGCTAATCTGACCAGGAAATGTTATAAATGGATTGTCGGAACAATCAGCGTTAAAGTCACCTTTGACAGTCCAGACTAAGATGGCGTTGGACATCTTCAGGGCGGAAAAGGGTTGGTGTGACCAAAGTGTGGTTTGGCTTGTTGTATGTATATTTCATAATGATACAGCTCTGGATGGACCAGTTACCAGGGCATGGAAGGAGGACAGACTCATTAAATGAGGAGAAGGAATTTTCTGGGATTGGAGATCCTGTGGGTGAGTGGTTGACTAAAAGCATGCATAAAATAAAAGCTATTTTTTGTTATTGATTGGTAAATAGATTGATAATTGGCCACATTCACAGTTGTATTGACTTGTGGTGGACGTAGTCTACTTCATGTTTAAGCACTCTAATTAACAGATTGAAAATAGTGACATTAAAGGAAGAATATGCAGCACCACCCTGTCAGATGCCAGTGCCGGTGGGGCTCAGTGATGAATCAGGTGAGCTTCATGGCTGAATTAAAACATAGAGGCCCCTGCTGTGGTTAGTAAGGGATAAAAAGGGTGTGTTTTACTGTTATTTTAGCATCAGCATTATTGTTACATCAGAATCATATAACAAGCATTGCATTGAACATTTATTGAAGTTATTGACATATTAACATTTGTATTACAGTGATTGTTATAACCCCATGTTAATCTTCTATCTACAGGTGTCAAAAGTAGTCAACAAGTTCATGTTGAAGTGAAGTTCATAATAATACAGGTTTTGTTTGTAGACGATTGTGAAGACGCAGGCTCTGGGCGGAGCCAGGAGTTGAACAGATCTAATATGACAATTAAATTGATTTCATTCCCTAACACAGAATAACAAGACTGGAGCAACGACACTGGATAGGAGAAAGTCTGATACTTTCTAAGATACGAGGTCACTAACCTTTTCTTTTAATTTTCTAGCTTCATTGAATGGACACATGTTAGATTTAGAAATGGCTAATTTGTTTATGTCTTTTATTAGAATGAGTGGTTTTAATCATTTTTATACATATCTTGCAAATGTGCTTATAATGAGTTGGCACTCGGTTTTTTGAAGGTCATAAGCTTCGTTCGGCGATAGTTCCGGACTGATAAAGTGTAGGAAATGCCTTGAGTGCAGCGGGCTAAATGCAACACGCTTACACACACATACACTAAATTAGGATAAGTCCTTGGGACATTCTGAATATTCTAAACAAATTCTGAACCACCAAAAGATCAGCAGACAACAACATTAGATTGTTAGAGCTGGGAAGAGAGGTGTTTTGGTTTTCTGTCTCTTACAGAGAAAGGAACAGACACCAGACGAGGTCACAGATATACGAGGATCCTTGGCAGCAGAGACAGACACAGTGACTGCTGAAACATCAACTGGGTTCAAGTGTCATGGCATTTTGGGCTCCAGTTAGTCACCTAAAAAGGATGGATCAAATAAACACAGCAATAACCATGAAGGGGTTGACGGAAATCCAGGAACACCACACCAACGACGTTCGAGAGGCTGTTGGTCATAAGGAGAACACCTTTCTGTTCCTTTTCCTGGGGAACACAGCTGTGATCCCAGAATACACAGATCATTGTTTGAAATCGGGGCAGAATAATCCCCTGATCTGTGCAACGACTGAAGGGTTGTCTAACCCCTGAAGTTGAAGGAAACAAGAGCCGAGGATCACCCGACTGGAAGACATTGGTGCCTACAGCAATAAAATAAAGGTTACAAGCTCCTCGGACAGAGGTTCTAGTCCGAGTACGTTTGGAGGGTATAAGGTAGCACCGAAATAAAGCTGTGGGAGAACTGGGGAGTGATGGGAGTATCATCTGTACCCACTGTTGTTGTTGTAATAAAAGTTTTTCTTGCATCTGAACTGCGCAAACACAGAGGTCATCTCACATATGGTTCACCCAACAGGGGGACAAAGGGCCTAAGGAGTAAGGAGAAATGAACCCGGCAACACTGGATTGCAGGGTGTAAGTGAGCTCTTTAAGTCTAAAGAGCTCATCAGGGGGAATTGTCGGATTATGATATTACTTTATGCAATGTTAGACCCCTAATTAAAGATTGTGAATTATTATGTAGTTTTAGTTTGCATTATGCTCCTGAATTAGAAGAAGGTGATAATTATCACATTTGGTAAACTGATTTGCATTATATTAGACTGTTGATTTATTGTGAATGAATGATATTGTTTTGTGATGCATTATACTGCTGAGTTATAAGAAAATATTGTTCACAGAAAGTCATTGTCTCATTTGTCTGATTAGAAGAGAACAGAGCATTCTGCCCCATCAGCAGGAGCAGATAAACAGGGAGCCAAGGTTGTAGCTTAGGCGCTGTGTGAGAGAAAGAATGTGAATGTTTAGGCTTTTATGATTAGGTGGGGGCCACTAGAGGCTATAAGAGTTTGATCAAGGCTCCACCATTTTGAGATCTGATGCTGTCTGTGTATGGTGTCCATCTCCCCACGCGTGTGTTCATTAAATCATCGTTTGACTTGACCCGGCCGGACCAGTGTGGTTATTTTGGTTTTCCTCCTGTATCCATTCCCAATATTTGAATCCGTAACACCTACTCAACGTAAATTACACATGAACAACATTAAGCTACTCACGCAGAGAAGAACGGCTGCTGCTGCCATCATTATCCATCATCATTTCTGCTACACTGGCAGGGCTACGGCTACACCCGCAGTAGATGTGCACGGTGTGAGGTCTCGCAGCAAGCTATCAAATACGGTGCATTTCTCGGCTTTAAAAAAAAACCGCTATGCGTCGCCAGGTGTTTCATTCGATTTGAGGTGTTACCTCCTTTGACAGTATCACAGTATAAGCTTAAAGCACTTGTTGCAGGCTGCTGAGTTTGCATATTTTGCTGTGAAGTACAGCCAGACTTTTGACTGCTTAGCCTTGGGCATTTTAATCTGTAGCTCTGCTCTAAAAGAACGTACGTACCTGGACCCGCCCACTATCCTTGGAAACATAAAATGATTGGCTAGAATTCAAAGTGTATCACATCTCAGGAAAAAAAAAAAGCACCGAAATAAAGCACCGAAATGTGCGCTGCTTTTCAGTCTGGTTACTACCGTTTATGTCAGAACCGGTGCCATGATGGCACTAGATACCGGTACCCATCCCTAGTTATCAGTATTTGCACACTATTTTATATTATTTTTTGACAATCTTTAAAGTCATTATTCAATACATTGTTATTGTTAAATAAATATCGTCAAATAATCGAGATCTCAATTTCAGTGAAAATAATCGTGATTATCATTTTTGCCATAATCGAGCAGCCCTACCAGCTGTCTCGGTGGAGTTGAATAAACTCGGCCGTCTGCTCCTTGCTATCTAAAATATAACAGGACACTGGAGTAAATTCTCGATCATCTCATGCTTCTGTTTAATCAGTTTTCTGTTTGACGTTTATTCAGCTGTAATCTTAGCCAAACTGATTTACTCACCAACAAATAAAACACTGAAACAAGCCAAACAATAACATTTTTAAGTTATCTAAGTGGCTTATATATCATGTTTAACCTGAGTAACGAAAGACTGCGGGGGTCTGAAAACAATGTGACGGGAGTTCACTGTTCTCGCCGGCTCGAGTTAGCCGGTCAGCTATCAATGTGGTGGGTAACAAACATCTCCGAAAACGTTGGAGCATGAATTTGGACACCCTGTCTGATAGAGCTGCCTCTGAAACGTTATTAGTCTCAGAATGAGCTGGCAGGAAAAAACAAACAGATTGTGGAAAGGAGGATGCGACAAAGCAAAGTAAGACTGAGACAATAAACAATCATACACAGGATAACAAGAGGGTGGAAACAGGTGGGAACACAGCTGGAGATAACCTAATGACTAAGGATTATGCAAAAGACACACAAGACAGGGAAGAACAGACAGCAAGAGAAAGAATGCAACAACAGAAACCCCAACTTGAGACAAAGACAGAAGGTTAAACACATAAGAAGACAGAGATCAGACAGACACGGGGACACAGCTGAAGAAACAGAAAAGAGTAACAGAAAATAACGAAATACCACAAAGCCAAGACACAAAGATACATGGCCTCAACTAGAACATAATCAGAGAAGATGAACTTTACATCAGATATGTTAAAAGCTTATAAATTTGTAACAAACAAGGGTTTCTTTTGTTTCATTCTCATTTTGACCTTGATTATGATTCTGAATTTTATTGATTAATTTCTGTATAGATATTTTCTTTCATCTGCAGAAAACATCTGTGCACTAAATCATCTGAGGCAGTTTGCTCTCAAAAACTTAACAGGAAGTCCCATGATCCTGAGTAAAAGTGAAAGTGTTCAAAAGAAGCAGATCAGAATCCCCGCCTGCTGGTACTGTAACTTCTGCATGTGTGTCCACGGACATGGTGGACCGGCGTGTCTATTACATGCTCTTCTGTGATATTGGATTTCTTATTTTGAGCACAGAACGAACATGCAGCCTCAGTCTCAGACATCCTTAATGAGAGATGGCGACTGTTGGAGTGATTTTGTTAAAAGTTGTCATTGTTGTGCTTAAAGTTGTAAACCTTGTCTTGAACTGCATGTTTAGATATTTTTCTGTTCCTCCCTTACATGTAGGATGTTGTTGGAAGCTATTTAGCAATAGTTTCCAACTGCAGGTACACTTGCATGTAAGATTCTGGTTTCCTTATTTGGTAAGGAATGTTCACTTCCTGCCTTTATGGTTTCACCTATGCTTGAATTTGGTGCACCGTTAAAGAAGTTGAGCCATATATGGGGTGAGGGGAGATAACCCTTTTTGTGACTAGAGATGTTGTTAAATGGTTGTAACCACATATAGCTAGCAGGAAGTCACGTATACAGAGACACACATACACACACTCACATGTTTGCACGTGCATGCACACACAGTGCCTTAGCTTTTACAACACACTATATGGGTTTTACAATGGGGGGTTGTGTAACTGTTTTCAATCAATAAAATGGCCTCAACTAGAACATAATCAGAGAAGATGAACTTTACATCAGATATGTTACAAGCTTATAAATTTGAGGCTGTGAGGGGAGGCTGAAGTTTGGAGCTGGCTGAGTTTGGGTAAAGACCTTGGAACTCTGAAATTCCGACCAGGCTTCCTTTGCTCAACTAAAAACCGATTGAGCTCTGGTTATTTTGCTTTTGTTCACGGTGATAAGTCTCTCAGCTAGCGAGGCCTGCGAGCCCAGACCTAACAGCCACCAAAGCAGGCGTTGTAGGAAGGAGATTGGGGTGACAATGAACAGCAGTATAGGCCCAATGTATAACCTGAAAACAGACACTTCAGGGAACAAAAAGACAGTTAGGTGGTCAATTACCTGGGTCAGGCTCATTTCTCTGGGTGTTTTTGACCAGTGGGTTAATCTCCCAAGTCAGTGAGCTAATGACGCAGGAAGGTGGAAGAACTCTGGCACCCTCGGAGGTGGTTTTAGAGGTGAAAAATTGATGGGAGAGGACTGGTTTCACATTGTGGGATCCAGATCTGTAGGTGATAGCTAGGTTAAATCTAGTGGTGAAATTGGCCCACCTGGCATAGTGTCATATGTCATAATTACATCCTGTGGGAGAGAGAGAGCAGGAGAGGAAGGCGGGGGGGATACATTAAATCTTCTCTTTGAGAGCATGGCACCAACTCCTGAATAAAAGGCATCCACCTCCAAAATGAACTGCTGTGAAGGATCTCAACAAGCGCAGTGCATATTTTAGTTCTTAATTGTTGTTGTTGTTGTGTGTGTGTGTGTGTGTGTGTGTGTGTGTGTGTGTGTGTGTGTGTGTGTTTTTTACAAGAACTAGACCAATTTCAATATGTTAGCCCACTGGAATGGCCAGTAGTTGGGCTTTTGCACAGTGAAAAAACTGCTCTACAGTTGGAGTTTCACTAAACTCCCACTTGTTAAATTTCTAGTATAGCCAAGAAAAAAAGAGGTGGCTACGACCAGTGCAAAGGTCTTGTTAAGCCAGCACAATATAACAAATTCTCATGTGATAAGTTTGTAATATGTCTAATGTGTCTCTAAGTACATTAAAACTATCACACAAAACTGGGTTTATGAACCTTAACTGCAGTTACAAACACAGGCCTACATCAAGCTAAGAGTGAGGAAAACTTTGACTGAAACATTTGGCTGCTACCAGCACCATTTCCTCCAAATGATTTTAGAGCACATAGCTCAGAGCCACTGCAACCTCTATACATCTCAAAAATTAAACCCTTAATCTTACCCCTCTAAGAAGAAAGTGGGTTAGGCCACACAGAAACAGTAATCGTAGTCTTACTTATTGCACACTATTTAAATTAAACTTTTGAAGCACATTACACAGCTGCGCAGCATTATTTTTGTGTTCACATGTTTGTGTGGAACATAAAGTTATTGTAATTCTCATGTTTACGCTTCACTGAAAGGGCGTTTAGAATTCCCCCTGCGCTACACTGCCTTATGGAAATAAGTGAGGCACTAAACCCCTTTACAAGAAATCACATGATCTTGAGTGAAAATGAAAGTGTTCATCTAATATGTCTGTGAAGGTTCTCAGTCATCCAGGTCATCGTAGTCAGGGAAGCGACGGCCTTCTTTTCCTGTATTGTGAGGTTGGACGGAGGGACTTTGGCACTGGAGAGGGTGGCTGAGACTTTCATCCTGATTTGCTCTGCTTCTGTCTGTGATAATTTATTAATCCGTATGGCAGATTCTGTGGCTGTGATGAGGTCCACTATGGGCAAATGTTGTGGAGAAATGGCAAAAAACGTGCGGCTATCCTAAATGGGCATTCTTAAAGTCAGCAAAGAGGCACAGAAAAGAAGATCAGACACCAGCGAGGGAGGATAAGAAGGACAGACGCAACAACATTGTCATCCCCTATGTAGCCGGTGTATCAGAGAAACTCAGGAGGGTTTTCTCCAAGCATGACATCCCGGTGTACTTCAGACCCAGCAACACACTCAGACAAAAACTGGTTCACCCGAAAGACAAAACGCCAAAACACAGACTTAACAATGTGGTGTATGCCGTACAGTGCAGTGAGGAATGCCCAGACCTCTACATTGGAGAGACCAAACAGCCACTTCACAAGCGCATGGCACAACACAGAAGAGCCACCTCCACGGGACAAGATTCAGCTGTCCATCTGCATCTTAAGGATAGAGGACACTCCTTCGAGGATGCCAATGTTCACATTTTGGACAGAGAGGACAGATGGTTTGAAAGAGGAGTGAAAGAAGCCATCTATGTCCACTGTGAGCGACCATCTTTGAACAGAGGCGGTGGTTTACGACACCAACTCTCTGCCATCTATAATCCAGTTTTGAGATCCCTTCCCAGACGCCTTAACGCCCTCTCACACCCTGGGCCATCTGACCTCAGGAATTCGCATGATAAGGTGGGGCCAGGTTTCACAATGAACTCACCAGAAACTCTGGCTGATTGGGACCCACACCCAGTTCCACACCTTGGCTCAGGCGATTAGAGGATCATCAGGGGGTCCTTTTGTCCCTCTGTGGGGGGACACTCCCACCAGGTTTATATCTGGGACTCTCCACCATTTGACCTTAGAACTGAAGAAGCCTCTCGGATGAGAGGTGAAACGTCTTCAAGTAACTTAAAGAAGTCCAGACGCTTTTCTTTGCAAGCTCCTTTGTTCATCTAATAGTATAAAAGGGGTGGTCAGAATCCCTGCTGCACTACAGTATAAGAAGAATTCAAAGGAAGTGTCTTATCTACAGAAATAAGAAAACAGTCTTACTGCCAGTCTTCGTGCAGAAGAAGAAAAGGTTAGATGGATAGATCTCTTCTGTAACGGTAGGTTGTTTAATGCTTCCCCCCCCCCTATTCTTTGTGCAGTTTGAGTTATGATTTGATATTGAACCGTAAAGCAGGTGGTGATAAAATTGCATTGGGTGCATTTTTATGTTGCAAACGATTTATTTCCACGGCTCCTAACAACAGTTTAAAAAACTATGTAAAAAAATATTATTTTTTTCATATCTAGTTTTATTTTTTAAGTTTATTTTTAGTTAAATATAATGACCTCTGTGTGTCCTTTCATTTTCACCCTGTTAAATTTTTTAAATAAGGTATTTAATCTGCAGAAAACATTTGTGCACTAAATCATCTGAGTTAAATTACTGTCTGTACAAGCTGGGGCGGATCTAGAGAAATTTTCTTAGGGTGGCATGTGGGTGGCAAAGAAATCAAATGCGGTGGCAAAATCGAAGCCTTTTTTTTTTTCAAACACATGCAGGTGCTTACATAGGGTTAAATGATTCAAATGCAGTAAGTATACACGATTTTCATATAAATATAGTCTAGAACTTAATTATTGTCTGTAGCCCATATAATTACACACTTTAGTTACATAAAACATGTGAGTTTTGATTCTATGTACTGTATAGCCTGTATAATAAATAAATATGTAGCCCAATAAGAATAAAATCCAGAAAGCTACACAACATGGGGCGGTTCATTTACAAACACAAGTCTAACTTAAATTTCACACTGTTTTTTGTTAGAAAACAATCACATTGTTACAGCTCAAATTACACAAAATGTCAAATGCACTGTCATGAACAAAAATTTAAACCTAATTTTTCATGATTTGTTGTTAACCCACTGAGGTCTGAAATATAACCGGTCATTTTTGACTCCTTTTGAGTTTACGTTTGTATTTCACCCTCAGATTGTTTCATTTTATTTTTCCCCCTTGCCTTGTTTGGTATCATTCTTTTCAGCTCAACTGAATTTAGTTGTTTTGACTGACATACTGCATTAGTATTACTATTACTATTAATAGTACTATTACTGATCTGAAATCACACAAAGAACTTAAAAATCCTAGTAGTATTTATTTTACTGTAAAAAAAAAAAAAAACAGTCAATTTTTATAACTTGAAATGCAAATATAAATTGTACATTTTGTAAACATATACAGCTATTTATCTAAAAATGCAGCCAATACACCTACCGTTTTTTCATTTTGTACAACATTTTAAAAATATTACTAAAACTAAAATGAGAGAACAATCAGGTGTTGCAATAAGATGCCCCACAAATGATGTGTGCCAGTAAAAAAAAAAGTTTGTCCACCAAAAGACAGAGGAGAACAGCACAGAGATAAGCCTGCAGGCCTGACAACAGGTAGTGTATCACTCCGCTGGTTTCCTACTTAGTGACAGTGTTTACATTGCAAATGTGCCTTAGTGACATTCATTAGTGCCCTCACTGACACACAAAACAAAACGACTACACAACAAAACAACTACACAAGACAACACAACACACTAAGTATACAGTCCACACTAAACGTTACAAATCTCCCACATCTAAAAACTCTCTCTCTCTCTCGCTCGCTCTGTCTCGCTGCCGTTACCGTCACTACAAAACCCTCCCTCTTCCTAAACAATCAAATCCCACATGTTGACTGTTTTTTTAATTGGTCGACATGGTGGATTTTTCCACCGTTAGGAAAGAGGTGGCTTTTTTTCCTTTCTTTACTGTTTTCGTGCTGTCCTTAGAAAACGCTTAAAACACACACACAAACGTGACGACAGTATTTAGAACAAAGCGTGGCTTATATATATATATTATCATAGCTCTGGATTTACTGGCCTATAATTAAAATTTAAAAACTTTGAAGTCCGAATTTTCGATGTGGGCTGAAATAGAGACTCAGCGTGGCTGCAGCTTGTTGCCATGTCAGCTTACATCAGTCATGTGATTTGGAGGTGCAGCGTGTCAGTGGACCACGGAGGGTCAACAACACTCACCTTCCTTCCATTTCCAGAGTGTAACATCCACCCACCTGTATAAAAAGCGAAATTCTCATGGTGTTGTTCAGAATGTGCTCTGGCACAATCATAAGCATCGCTCGCTACTGAAAACAAGAAAAAAGCCGGTCCTGCTATGGGCTGAACCGAT
The DNA here is from genome assembly GCF_963576455.1 of Neolamprologus multifasciatus. Taxonomy (NCBI): domain Eukaryota; kingdom Metazoa; phylum Chordata; class Actinopteri; order Cichliformes; family Cichlidae; genus Neolamprologus; species Neolamprologus multifasciatus. The sequence goes on from NC_140441.1 coordinate 25,146,348, forward strand.
AAACTGTTGCAGAATAATCACGGTATAACCTATAAAGGTTAGCACAGAGGGCACAATAGATCAGATCAACACGTAATTTAAGTTCTTGTGTGAACAAAGCCATTAATTTTAGATCGGTGTCTTGCAATATTAAAGAGACAATAGTTACTTTGGAAATAATACATATCTTTCTATCCACAGTGAAACACCTGGAGAGCTTATTGGAAGAAATGGGCTTGAAGCAGAACTACAGAGAGAAGTTATCACTCAGAACAATACTTGAGATTGACAAGAGGAGCATCACTGATGAACCTGCCAAGTGTAAATCAGACCTTCCATGGTATTTTCTAAAGAAAATTATGATGTTTAATGTAACTGCTAGGAATGTGAAATGCACATCAGTGCCTGAAACAAACAGTGATGATAAATCAGTGAGTGAAAAGTTCAGTCTTAAACATCTGGTCAGCAGTCCAAACAAAGACAGCATGGTGAACCCCCTCGACATAATCATTTCTCTCTTTCTGTGTTCTGATGGTTTTCTACAGCAGGAAATGGCACTAAAATGTCCATGTGTCAGTTCTCTGTCCCTCTGCTGCTTCCTAATTGTGACACAGAACAGTGCACACTCATGCTGTGGGCCATGAGAGACATTGTTAAAAAGTACAGACCTCAGTCTCTTTCACAGTCAAAGGGCTTCATTGAAGAAAGGATTGTTCTCTCTGAACTTCCAATGGTCTCTTTTGTCAGACTGGGTGAGTGCTCCTTGTCCAAGTCAAAGTTTCTTAATGAGCTTCTGAGCAATTCTCAGCAGTACCACGACACCTTTGTTCACCACAACATGGAGTGTGGTGACAGTCCAAGAAGAATTTCCAACGGACTGACTGAAATTACTTGGTATCTTCCTTGTGGAAACACAAATATTGACATTTTCAGTCAGCCAGTGGCTGTAGCTAACCTTCGTGGAGACATTGCTTCATTTGAAACACAATACAGCTTTTTGTGTCAGACATCTGCAGCAGTTTTTGTCTTCTTTGATCATTTGGATTCCAAGTCTGACTCTGTGATCAGTCTACTTAAAAGCCAGAACAAAAAAGCACAGATCTTCTTGGTGGGTAACTTTGAGAGCAAGTGCTTCAATTTAGATGCTTTGGAAAAAGTAGCAACTGCATTGGATCTAACTGAAAATAACATCATTATTAAGACAAAGCAGAAAAATGATGCAGACTTTGTAAAAGATTTAAGGAAAACTGTCAGAAATGTGGTTGAGAAATCAGAGCTGAAGATGAAAATAGAGAAGATGGTGGACGTTGCCCATGAACTGGGAATCCTGGTTGATGAAGATGCACCAGAGTGCCAGACTGCAAAGAAAAATGCAAAAACCATCACTGCAGGGATTCAAGACATCCATAAATATAAAGAAGATGAGCTTCCCAGACAAGGCCAAATATGGAAAACACTGACCTCGTTACAGAAGGAAGAGTTTCGACTTCGAAATGTTGGGTCTAAAAATATAGAACATTACAAAAGTGATCTTCAGAAACAGAAAGAAGAACTGCGGAAAAAGCAGAACTCATATGAGATATCGACAGCTATGACAAACTTCATCACTGGGATATCAAGCCCAGGAACAGAAAGGTTTTATTTTTTGAAATGGATGAGAATGAACCTCGATAATGTGTCTCGTATAAAACTGTCTGAACTCAGGGAGAAATATAAAGAAAAATGCAAGAACTCTGAGAACAAAGAGGAGATCAAAGAAATTGACAAACAAATTTCCAACAGCTCACTGGGGACTGAACACTTCTTCCGTGAAATGGGTCAGATCTATGAAGCTTCACTGTCTCTTCCAGAAAAAGACCCATCACGTCAACAATTACAGCATCTGCCCAAACTGTGTGCAGAGTTGTTGCTTGATGGATTTCCTCTTGAGCTCGTAGATGGAGATGCATCCAACATCCCTCTCAGATGGGCGAGTGATGTTCTCTCTCAGCTCAGTGACCTGGTGTCTCCAAACAGAAAGATACTGGTAGTCACAGTTCTTGGAGTTCAGAGCACAGGAAAGTCCACTCTCCTTAACACCATGTTTGGAGTGCAGTTTGCAGTCAGCAGTGGTCGATGTACTCGAGGTGCCTTTATGTTGCTCATCAAAATCAATGAAGACATGAAAAATGTCCTAAACTGTGACTTCATGGTGATCATTGACACTGAGGGCTTAAAGTCACCAGAACTTGCACAACTGGACAACAGCTATGAGCACGACAATGAGCTTGCAACACTTGTTGTGGGGCTGAGTGATGTCACCATTGTCAACATTGCAATGGAGAATTTAATTGAAATGAAAGATATCCTACAAATAGTTGTGCACGCTTTTCTCAGGATGAAGGAGGTGGGCAAAAAGCCTAAATGTCAGTTTGTTCACCAGAATGTGTCGGATGTTTCAGCCCATGATAAGAACTTACGAGACAGGAAACTGCTCCTGGATCAGTTAAATGAGATGACTCAGGCAGCAGCCAAAATGGAAAAGAAAGAGGAGAACAAGAGCTTCACTGATGTGATGGAGTACAGTCCAGACACTGGGAACTGGTACATTCCTGGACTGTGGAATGGAAACCCACCAATGGCACCAGTTAATGCAGGATACAGTGAGGCTGTATATGAGCTCAAGAAAAACATCATCCAACTACTGGGAAACTGTGAGTCATCTGCTAATAATGTCATGGAGTTTAAAGAGTGGGTGAAAAGCCTGTGGAATGCAGTAAAGCATGAAAACTTCATTTTCAGCTTCAGAAACAGCCTCGTAGCTGATGCGTACATGAAGCTCTGCACAGAGTTCAACAAATGGGAGTGGGAGTTCAGAAAAGAAATGTACACCTGGGTAAGAAATGCAGAAACAAAAATTCACAATTTTGGTACCATTGCAGCAAAATCAGAAACATCTGACATGAGAGAATTTCTCAGATCTTTGAAAAGTGAAGCCTCCACAGTGCTGTCTGCATGGGAGACAAAGATTCTGAACAATCTGACACAATATTTCAAGCAAACAGAGGGTCATGTGTATCTGGTTGAAGGATACAAAGAGGAATTCTCAAACAGTGCAAAAGTCCTTCGTCGTGAAATAGAAACTGGTGCAATGTATCAGCTTGAAGCAGCAGCAGAAATCAGACAGGGAATGACAGAAATTGATAAAATCAAAGACAATCATACGAAAGAGATTGAAAAAGCAGTGTGTGCATTAATTGATAAATGTCAGAAAAAAACATCCAAATGACAGACGCAGAGTTGGACAAAGAGTTTGAGAAGATGTGGAGGGAAACTTTAGAAAAACGTTCTTTCTCTGAACAAAAAACCTCGAATGTCACAGACAGAGTGTCCTACTGTCTGAGAGAAAATCTGAAACATAAGGGGAGCCGTGCAAATGAGTTATTAAGTGAACGGAGTCTGCAAAGTTTTGGAAAAGAGTCTTTCAAATATACAGCTGAAGGATGGTTCAACAATGTTAAACACAGAACAAAAAAGTGGTTGACTGGTCAGGATCACATAAAAGATCTGGCTGACAGCATCATAGCTGCTTGCACTGACCTTGTGAATGAACAAGTGAAAAGAAGAAACGATTACCATGACACTTACATCCAGGAGATCCTCCGCATGATTGATGAGAAGCTAAAAAACCATCAAGATGATACGATAAACATCGAGTTCGAGGTTTCTCTAAAACAGCACATCTGTGGATTTGCAGCCAGAAAGTTTCAGAAAATGCACGAAGATTTCATAGAAGAAAATGATCCGTACAGATGTCTGATTAAAAACAAGGAAAAGTTTCATGAGGACTTCAAAGATGTGTTTCATAAACGAGACCAGTGTCAGAAGAAGGTAAAAGAATTTACAAATCGATGTTTGAAGCCTGCTGTTGAAGACTTTGTTAATCGCTCCCTGGGTCCTGATATCATTGATGAAATGAGGAAACTCGAGCATTTCAGCACAAGAATGTCCTTCCAGTATTCAATTTTACTGGATTTGCTCTCCAAGGAGGATTTTCAAAACTATGTGAGCTACATTCGCTCATATGAGAAGTATGTAAAGACATGGATACTCGCACAAATAAAGGAGCACTTCTCAAATGAGTCGACAGTTTTTGAGTTTGAGGAGCGACATCTGCGGTCATGTATTGACAGCATAAATTCTGCCATTGAAAAGGCAAAAACCAGAAAGAGTGATGGCTTCAAGGCTTTTGTTAAAGATATTTGCAAAGAACTTGGTGATAAACTGGTCATTTCCCAGGATGCTCTTGGTGCTTTTATGATACTGAACAATGCTGACAAGGAACAGTTTGCTGACTGTCTCACGGCATCTGTGAATGACATGCCAGAAACTCTTAGAAAGAAGTTCAAAAAATCTACCTTTGAAATGAAACTACAACATCTCCATGTGCAGCCTCAGAATGTGCTTTTCAACAAATTGATTGGTTGTGGCAAACAGTGTCCATTCTGCAAAGCTCCCTGTGATGCAGGAGGAAAAGTCCATACTGAACACTTTGCTTCACTGCATAGACCAGAAGGTCTGGGTAGATACAGGTGGAAGCGGACAGAGCGACTTGTCACTGACATATGCTCATCCTCAGTGATCAGTGACAACAGATTTCGTTGCAGTCATACAAACAATGAATGGCACCCTTATAAGAAATACAAGAAAATTTATAAGGACTGGGATATTCAGCCAGATAAGAGTCTCAAAGCATCAGACTACTAGAAATATGTAATGACAAAATACAACGAGAATTTTGCAGAACAATATAAAGCAGAATGTGCTAACATCCCATTATTTTGGTATCTAATCAATAAATATCAGGCAGAAAAAAGTCTTGATGAGGCATACAAGTAACTACTCGTATTGCTCCTCATTTCCTTCTGCTGTACAGAAGATATCGTAGATGTGGTTTTTGTAATATTAAAGAAAATGTCTCAATATCTTCTGAGCCAAAAGTAAAATACTCTCAGTACACAGAAAATTTAACTGAATTAATGAAAAATAATCTGATATCAAATATATGTTTTGTGTGTGTTGTTTTTCTTCTCTCTTTTTTTGGTAATTGATATATTCACATTTCTATTATGGATAAGTCAGTTTTCTTCTTTTTTTCAATAACAAAGTAAAAACAAAAAAGAGACTCAGACTTTATAAATAATTTGTGTTTCTTTGAGGAGTCTTATGTTGAATCTTTACACTTACACAAATAGCAAACAGTGGATCAAACTGTGTGTTATCTACAAAAAATAAAAAATAAATTGTAGTCTCTAATTCAATCCACCATCCCTCAGAGCCCACTTCTGTCTCACCATCTTTTCACAGCATGGTTCCCTGTGTACGATAGGTTTATACACAGGGAGAAGGTAGACCAGGTGGTGAATTGATCCTGATGAGCTATATGCCTTTTTTGTGTAAGCACACAGTATATTCAGTGTTTTAATGTCTCTGGTTGGGTGTGTTATCAAAATGAGACTTTCTATTGTGTTTTATAAATTGCAGTGACATCAGATCAATAAATCTGTTGAAAAAAATAACATGTATTTTTCTTGACATATCGTATGTTTCATCATCTGTTTTATAAATTAGTTTCTTATTAAATAAGGAAAATTATGTGAAAAATTATCCTCCCTGTTCTCTAACAAAGGAAGTGGGGTAAACCGTGTCTTTCATGGGTTTGAGCTTTTCACAAAATTTTGGATATAGTCCATGTGACTGTCTCTTCGCCAAGAGTTTTCACAGGGTCTGGCTCGCCATCCATATCCAGAACCAACTTCAGGATCCAGGATCACAAAAAAATAGTCTGCATATACAGTACAGAACAATGAACAAAATAGTTCTTAACAGTTTTTCTAAATAAAATGAGATCTCATAAAATTTTCAAAATCAAGTACACTGTTGTTCTAACATTGTTTCTGTTTCTATGAATTCGATTTGTATTTTTCTAGAGCATTCAAATATATTTATACACCCCTTTTTAAGGCATGTGTAATCAAATCATGAAATGTTTGTAACTTAATCATATAATTATATAAATTATTATTATATAAACAACTCATTTATATAAAATAACTCATAACTGAAATGACAATGTGCAGAAAAGGCACTGAATAACATGTACAACTAAAATAAAAGTGCATCTTGCATTAGTATGGTGCCTTTGTGAAAGTGCCTAATCAAATAGACAATGAAATAAAAATATAACACTCCATTTCACACACAGTTCAAGTACTCCATCTGGTTTTAGCTTATTTAGACAATACAGAATAGTTACCACGTTTAAAATTAGCATAGGTTTTCCTGCTAACTTATCATTTTTAGTAACTCACCGGAGTTTCCAAGAAACAAACACACGCTCCACCTGGTTTGGTCGAGAGCAAAACACATAAAAGGCTCTGAAAAGTACATAACTTCAAGTTAGAGATTGTTAAAGGTACATTCTAACACTTATTTTATATTGAAAGACTCACTGTGTAGCTTGTTAATTGCTCTGCCTAGCTTAATGCAGCAGCATGCTTATGTTGCATTCACTGGACTACGGAAAATCACAGTGTTTTCATGAGGTTCAGTTTTCAGTTTCAGTTTTATTTGTCATATGCAAGTTAGCACAGGGTCAACATTGCAATGAAATGTGTTTGACGAGCAGCAGTCACTCAGCAGCATGATACAGTAGGAGAAAATATAATAAAATATAATAAAATAATAAAAAAAAAATAGAAAAATAGTAAGGAGCAAAATATTAGAGAGACATGGTAAAAGAGAAAAGATGACTAAATATATATATGTACACTAGTGATTAAATAACAAAATCTTGAAAAGAAATATGACGGGAGGGCAGATGGGATATTGCACAGGAATGAGCAGCAGAAAATTACAGTATTGCACTTTTAAATATAAACATCAATAATAATAATAATAATAAGGTGTTTGAAATAATAGTATAAGGCGAAAAACAAAACAAAACAGGTCTATAGGGGTTACAATCAGAATACTTTTAATGTCTTTAGCAGTTTTCATAATCCTAAGTCTTGAGTTTAAGTTGAACAAAGATTGTATAAACAGCCCAACAAGTGCACATCAGGTGGAGTAGTTGCAGGACTAGTTGCTACGGCAGACCAGAAGTGCCACTACTAGCTGCTGCTGCAATGAATTGAGCCAGTCCTATCTCCCACTTACAAATGAAGTCCATGCAACAATCCTTTTGGACTAAAATGTTTGTTGCTTTTTTTTACTTGACTCGTTCCTAACCATGAACTGATGGGCTGTTTCTCAATACTCAAGTCTGCAAGTCCGATACGCAAGGTGTAGGCCCAAATTTTCCCAAATTTGAAGGATTCAATGCGAATCTAAGGCTACGTCCACACTGAAAACGGAGATTTTTAAAAACTCCGGCCAGGGTGGATATTTTTGAAAACTCAGTTTTTGCATTTACATGTGGACGAGAAAAACTGAGAAAACGCAGAAAACGCAGCGTCAAAGGTGTGCGCATTTTTTGACGTCACACTGTGCGCCACGTTATTGTTTCGGTGAAATGAATTTCTACAATACAGTTACTGTTAATTGTACTCTCTGCAGTGTTTAAATGCTTACATATACACACACAGTTACTGTCCCTCCACACATACGACTCGGTTCTGCTTCTATGCCCCAGCTTTGTTTACTTTTTCCCACCGAGGCTTCTAGACTTCTGATTGGCCAATATTTCTGCATGGTTAGGAATATATCACCACCTGCTGCTTTGGCATGTTCCTAGCAGCGTTTTCCTTCATTTCTGCCTTTACGTGCAGACGGGATTATTTTTTAAAACAAAAACGGAAAATCTCTGTTTTCAAAAATACCCGTGTACGTGTGGACATAGCCTAACATTTGAAAAAAATATTTGGGATAAAATAGCAGCCGGTCAAAATGAAGCAGTCTGGAAATAAACTTTCAAATGTACTGGGGTTTTAATCACTTCAAATATCCTGCGAACACTTGAACCCTTTCTGTGTCCTGCTTTGATATGTTAAGTTTTCACTGTGCACAGGTAAAGTTTCAAGTTACCATAGTTTTTCAACATGATAGCACAGTTCATCTGCAGGAAAACTAAAAGGAGTGAACAAACATTGGGTATGCACTGAACAGTTCTGAGGTTGGACGTCTGTGATAGAACCATGGAGTGTCCGTCCTAAGCGGGTTTTGACTGCTGCAGGAGACCCATAAGGGCCATGTCTGACGAGCAATAGGAGTAATAAGGTGGGTATGATCAGAGCCTACAAGCAGCAGTGGATGTGCTTGTATTTCCTTTGACAATACGGGGTATGTATGGTCTGAAAGTGCTAGGTGGCTTGCTGGAAAATTTGGAAACTTGCAAAGAATCTTGAATGGTTTCAACTTCTTGGCGGAGAGTTCTAAGTGATAAGTTTTCAACTTTCCACTTTAGGTGTAGATGCTGAGTAGCTCATGCCAGAAGAATGGTGAGTTGTGAACGACTGTAAAGAACAGCCTGCGTTTCAAGGGTTCACAGGGACAATCACTTGGTCTATCAAAATACAATGTCCTTTCTACAGACTAGCTTCAGTTGTTCAGTTCTTCAAACAAAAATGATAGTTTTTGTGCTTTAAGCCTTCTGTTAAAAACATCTCTAAAAAGCACCTTTTTCTCCCAGCAGCATTATTGTAGTGACACTTTAACATACTGCTGATACTTCACATCACAATCTTTATGATAAAAAAAACCCACATTCTCACCTTAACAGATCTCTGTGCTGTCACTTGAAAATGGACAGAACCTGGGATCAAGCTTCCTGTTCTTGTTTCCTCTTTAATAATGACCACAGATCATTAATAGGCACCACAAAATATTTGTCATATTATCCCCATAAAGACAGCATGTTTTTATAGAAATGATTGTGATACAGAAAATTTAGAATTTTTTTACACTGTCTTAAATAAAAAAAAACAGAGTTTCATATCTATAAAGTGTACTGAAAACTGCACTTCTTGAAAATAAGCTGATTGGAAATGCATTCAAAAATGAAACAAAATTACAACTTGGTGTTTGAAAATACATGATGGTGGATAAAAAAAGTAACTTTGTCATGAGTGATTGTACTTTTATGTTCACCAACAGCTCCGGAAGTCCTGTCTCCAAACTGATATTATGGTTGATGTACTGGGAAATGTCAACTCAGGAAGCTCCTGTCATGACCTCCCCTTTGCCAAGCATGCGCGCGCACACACACACACACACAGAAAGAGAGAGAGAGAGAGAAAGAGACAGGGAGATCGATACAAAGAATATATGAACAGTCACATAAACTTTTGCTTCCATTAAGATGTGTCTTTAAATGCTATGTTACCTTTCTTGATCAAATAGTTTAAGGAAATTTTCTAAAATAAAGAGGATTTCATCATCTGCAGGTTATAATACAGACTTAATAAAAGAGGTGCTACAACAAAAACAAATCAGTAGATCCAGAAATTATTTACACAGACTCTTTTCAGATATAGAGATAGAAGTACACTTCATGTACTTATAAACATACAGTTCAATGGCCTGCATTAGGGTGCATTAGTGCACACTTGGGCATCTTATATTTAGCATGGTTATACCATTTTGAAATCTACTATATACTTATGCTTGAGAGCAATGTTCCCTCTAATTTCTCATGTATCTAAGCGAACACACAAACTACCTGAGCGGTCCCTTGGACCACTGTGAGCAACAGCAGACGTGTGCACTGTGGTCACGCCAGCATCAAATCCATCCAAGTTACATGGTTTATTAAAATAATCAAACTACAGCATCTAGATTTATGTTAGACTACTTTTAATGAAGTGCTTCAGCTCACTTACATTTTTTTTTAAATAAAGCTCTGACTTGTATTATGAGTATGAGTCTGTGGTCTGGGAGAGAGTCCTGTAACTCTCTGTCTGCAAAATACAGTATATAATGACCAATGTTGGGCAATTAATTATATAGTTGCTTCTTCAAAAAAGTGACTGAGTTATGCAAACAACAAAGTTTTTTGCAGCTGTTTACCTAAAAATGCAGCAAAGGCGGTTTTTAAAATAAACATTTCAAACTATTTACAGAACAATCAGGTGTTCTGCATCAAATCTGATGCCACACAAATCATTTGTGCCACTCCAAAAATAATTTCTGTCCACTATGAGGTAAAGGAGAACATCCCAAGCCTGATACCTGCAGGCCTGACAGAAGGAGATGTATCACTCCTGTAACACCTGTAACGTTCAGCAGTCGGCTCATTGTTCTGACACATACAACAAAACTATTGACTACACTACACACTAACTACACAAGACAACACACTAACTTTAGACTCCAAACATGCTAAACGTTGCAAATCTCTCACATCTCAAAACTTCGCTGTCACTCCTAAAACTTCCCCCTTTCCTAAACAACTAAATGCCATGTTGCCATATCATTTTTGATTGGTCGACATGGTACATTTTTCCACCAATAGGAAAGGGTGGGGTTTTTTTGGTTTTGTTTTTGCTCACAGGCAGAGAGTGCTTTCAAGCGCTTTCCTTATAAAACACAGTTTTTACCGTTTCTTCCCGCATTAAATATAAACAACAATAGTATTCAGGAAAAACAACTGCAAACACGCTTACACACATAGATAATAATTAGACAAATTCTCTAGGTCATAGAGTCCCGAACATGATATTCTAACTTTGAATCACTAGAAGAACAATGGATGACAAAATTAGACGATTGAGGCTAGGCAGAGAGGTGTTTTCCTTTACCGTCTCTTACAGAGGAAGGAGCAGACACCAGACAAGGTCACGGAGATACGAGGATCCTTTGCAGCAGAGACAGACACAGAGACTGCCAAGACAGTATTTGGGGTCAAGGGTCATGCCGTTTGGGCTCCTGCTAGTCACGAGAGAATGGACACCAGAACCACAGCAATAACCACAAAGGGGTTGGCGGAAATCCAGAAGCACCAGACCAAGGAGGGTCTGGCCAAAAAAAAAGGGGGACACAGATGTGACCCCAGAACACATAGATCTTTGACATAGGGGCAGAATAAATCCCCTAATCTATACAACGAACTGAAGGGTAGTCTAACCCCTGACGTTGAAGAAAGAAGAGGAGAAGAGCGCAGAGAATCGCCCGTCCTGGAAGATTAGTTATTTAACTGTAAAGAAGGTCAAAAGCCCCTCAGACAGAGGTTCTAGTCTGAGCACATAGAAAAGCAGGAAACAACCAGAATGGAGATCGGGGGAGCTGAAAAGTAATGGGAGATCTGATAATTTCTTTTAGTCATAGTCTGTGATTTTTATGTGTAACATTTCCCCAGACACAGCAGTCATCCCATATGGTGCAACCATTAAAGGGGGCAGAGGGGGCAGACACCTAGTGGGTAAAAAGGGTGTGTGTGTGTAATGTTTGGAGAGATGTGCTGCACTTTCATTCCCAGCAACCCCAGATGGTTCTGTAACTAGAGCCCTGCGAAGACTCAAAACATAATTTAAGAAAAATAATAAATGCATGAATATTTTGGAATTGATAATCCGTTGGAGGAGTGGAGGACGTCTGTCCTTGGGCAATGGAAGGGGAATATTATGTCCATTAGGGTTTCCTTATCCATTTTTACAGCTAATTGGGTAATTTGTGGTGATTGTTATGTGCCTTCTATCTGGCTATTATTGGTAAGGTTGGTTAACAGGGCTGTTGGGGATCTGAAGACAACATGATGATACTTGATGACTTATAGTAGTGTCGATCTGATCTGATCAGATCAAAGGAGGGACTGTTGGGAATAAATAATTTTTCAGTGCCTCAATAATGTTATGCTTTTTATTAATAATAAGTTTTATAAAGTTATATAGTGTAGTATTAAGTGGACACAGCCCTGAAAATAAAGGCATGAGGCCGTGTGTCCTTGGGGAGTAGAAAGCTGCAGACTTGCTCACGCTTGCCTGGGAAAATGTAGATAAGAGGGAACTATCTCTAGTGGAAAGTTACTAAGACACTGTTGTTTAGACTAGAATGAGAGAGCTTCTGTAATAAAACTGTTGAGGGGACACCACCATTTTGATCCGTGGCAACGTGTCATGCAGGACGCATCTCCCTTCTAGAAGTAATAAAATGTTAAATGGTCTACTGAGCAGTGTTTTGTCTTCCATCGGATGCCTCTGAGGAATCAAAAGAACTCAGTGAAGTGTTGCCCAGACCTTAACAAAAAGAATTTGTACCTTGTGTAAATATTTTTACACACACAAATCTTTTTTACGCACAAATTCTTTTTACACACACAAATCTTTTTTACGCACACGCAAATTCTTTTCTACAGATGCACAAATATACACATTCTGATTTTCAAGTACAAAATATTTATGACCACAATTTGAGCCCATATGCTTGTGCTACTTGGCTTGGTGACCGTGTGTAGCAAAGACAGGTAGTTTGGTAGCTAGGTTGGTAGCTGTTGTTGTGCTAGGTGTGTGGTGGCAGCTAACACACTCTCCAACCTGGCTCTTTGGAGAAGAGGAGGCTGGAAATGCGAGCCATGCTAGCGCCCGGGGACCAAAGTGTTAGCTTGCTCATGTGGACAGTTAAGCTAGCACTCACATTAGCTGTGTCCCAAAACGTAGGCTGCATCCTTCGGAGAACCCGGCCAGGTCCTAAGAAGACCGAGAAGGCCGGAAGTGCGAGGCTGTGAAATGGGTCTAGCCTTCAGATTTACATCACCGCTGTCTCGGTGGAGTTTAGTAAACTTGGCCGTCTGCTCCTTGCTATCTAAAATGTAACAGGACACTGGTGTAAATTCTCGACCATCTCACACTTCTGTTTAATGAGTTTTCGGTTTGACGTTTATTCAGCTGTGTGAAAACCAAGGAGGAACCCACCCAGCGGATTAATAAAGTTTTATTTAATCTAATCTAATAAACAGCGGGGGTCTGAAAATGATGAAGCTGGGAATCCGCTGCACTCGCCGGCTCCAGTGACCATTGAAACTCCCGGCTAGCTATTGAGCGGGAACGTCGGACCACTTTTGCAAATATGCGATGTCTTGATAAACCAAGCAGATATTTAGTTTAATTTAGTTTACACGGCTACTTTCTCACCTGAAAATATGGTAAAAGTTTATTTTGTGACCCAGAAAGATTAACAAGAGTAATATTAAAACTTAGTAGCGGCCGCCATTGTTGGAAACTGGAATTGGCTGGGCTGCGCTATGAATTCTGGGATATGGTGGGCCACGAAGGACACACCCGACCCATTCTTCAAATTCGGGGAAATGAAGGATGCAGTTGTCGGCCGCATTTGAAGAAGTCGACGAATTGGGACAGCCTTTGTCGCCTAGCTGTGACGTAATTGGCCTTCAAATGTGGCCTCCTAAGAATGCAGCCTACGTTTTGGGACGCAGCTCTTGACAGTAAGGAGAGATGAAGTTCCTTAGAAGCAAGAAGAGGAACTTGAATACAATACAATACAATACAATACAATTTATATAGCACATTTTAAAACCCGAAGGCACACCAAAGTGCTTCACAGTAATATGGAGAGTCAACATAAGTCAATAACAGGGTACAAATCGGGCACAAGCACAGACAGGATAGAGGCACTAACAGACCAGGAGAGTTAGATAAATACAAAATATGCTAAGAAGACAAAAACAGCAGTAAAATTAATAAAAAATAATAAATTTAATAAAATCTAATAAAAGATTTAAAAGTTTAAAAATTAAAAGATTTAAAAGGGTATTAACTGGTCGGGAAAGCCAAGTGAAATAGATATGCTTTTAATCTTGATTTAAAGGACTGGATAGAGTCCAAGGCTCGAATAGAAGCTGGGAGGCTATTCCAAAGGTTGGGTGCAGCTGAAGCAAAGGCACGATCGCCTCTGGTCTTCAGTCTAAACTTAGGTTGGGCCAGGAGTAATTGACCTGATGATCTTAATGCACGACAAGGAGTGTACAAATTGAGGAGGTCAGTGAGGTAGCTGGGCGCAATGTTATTCAGGATTTTAAAAGTGAGTAGCAAGATTTTAAACTCAATGCGATATTTGATTGGTAACCAGTGTAGATCAACAAGAGCCGGAGTAATAGCGTCAAATTTTCTGGTATTTGTCAGTGATATTATTTGCAATTAAGTAAGCCTGTATTTGGAAAAAGACGTCTTTCTCTAAAATTTTTGATAAAAACGGAAGCTTCGAGATTGGCCTATAATTGGCAGGGTCTTTCTGATCAAAATTACTTTTTTTTAAGAACGGAGTGCACTACCGCATGTTTAAAGGCAGTCGGGACACAGCCCACTAACAATGATAAATTCATTAAGAATAAGATGCAAGGCCCAATTTCCTCAAAACCTTCCTTGATAATTTGGGATGGAAGGATATCGTGCACAGAATTTGAGTTTCTCAGTTGTTTAATTATTCCCTTAAGAGTGGGGAGTGATAACAGCTCAAAGTGAGAAAAGGTGGACATGCATCCTAAAACCGGAACAGCCTTCAGTAATAAAACTTTTCCAGTAAAATTATTAAGAAATTGCTCACAGAGAGCCTGAGAGGCCGAGCTCGAAGAGTCCGGACAGGGATTTATCACTGAATTAAAAATTTTGAATAACATTCGGGGGTTGTGGCTATTAGTCTCAATAATGTCTGATAGGAAAGCTGCTTTAGCTGCCTTTACGGAGTTCTGGTAGAGAAAGCGGCTCCTACAAAGAATGTCATAGGATGTCTGAAGCCTGTCTTTTTTCCACCTCCTTTCAGATTGACGGCAGGCACGACGTAAGGCTCGTATAGTGTCATTTAGCCATGGTTGATGAGAAGTTCTGGGACGTTTCATCTTTATAGGGGCCACAGTATCTAAGATGGAACAACAGGTGGATAGCATAGCGTTGGCAAAATCATCAACCAATGGAGGTGTGTAACAGTTTGTATCAGTGAAGTCTGGATCAAAAAAGGCAAAGTTTAGAAAGGTCGTAATGAAGTTAGCCACTGTCTCAGAGTTAATGATGCGTACAGGGCGATGACAGCCTTTAGAATTTAAATAAATTGCACATAGCTCAACATCAAACATAACCAAAAAATGGTCAGAAATACCAGCATTATCAATGTCCATAGTACAAATATCCAAAGCATATGAGAGGACCAAATCCAAGGTATGACCTTTAAGATGAGTTGGTTCCCTGACCCACTGTGTAAGGGTAAAAGAGTCAATTAGGGCAAGAAAATCCTTGGCTAGGGGGTCATCAGCACAACAAATATGTATGTTAAAATCTCCAGTGATAAGAGCTTGGTCATAACTTAATAAAAATGAACCTAAGAAGTCAGCAAATTCACAAATAAAATACCTATTATATTTAGGTGGTCGATAAATCACAGCACATAGAATCATTGGGGGTCCGGCAAGCTCCAAAAGTTGAACCTCAAAACTAGAATAGGTAGGAGAGGGCAGTTGCCGAACTTTAAGTTTGTTTTTAAAAACAGAGGCCACGCCTCCACCTCTTCCCGAAGGCCTCGGTGAACTGAAGAATACACAGTCCGGAGGTAGTAGCTCTGAAAAAGAAGAGGACTCACCAGGACGAATCCAAGTTTCAGTCAATAACAGAGCATCAAGCCGAGAGGTGAGTAAGAGGTCATTTAAGATGAAGGTTTTATTCACCAGCGATCTTGCGTTTAATAAAGCCATCTGAGGAGATCGGCATCTTATCTCTGCTGGAAGCACATCTTAGCTGGCTTAAATGCCTGAGCCGTGCACCATCACTGGGGGACCCAGTCCAAACACGAACAGGCAGAGAGACTACCGGAGAAACCGGACAGGCTTGTTTACCGACCGTACAGATCCAGCGATGGTTGAGCAGCCTGAAGGATGATGGATCCCGAGCGGATGGAAGTCGTATAATCCCCGCGGTGGTGAGGGAATTAGCTGCAGCTGATGCTTTAAGGTAAGCCTTTAAGCGAACCTGAAACCCACTCCGTTTGCCCCGCTTCCTATATCGCTTCTTAGGCGGGGAGCAGAGAGGGGAACCGTATGAACCAGTAGAAGAGATGATACGTGGAAAGGTAGCATCTCCCAAATTCCAGCCTTGATCCAACCCAGCATAGGGGGGGAAACGAAGATTTAACAAAGTATCCCGGTCATAGGTGATTAATGCATAACCATCTGGGGGGCATAGTGCCAGAAAGATAACAAATAATAAACAAATATCAAGGAAAAGAGATTGACAACAGAGACGAGGATGGCCTGCCGTACACACTGGCGCCATCTTTTACTTGACAGGTGACACTGCGCCACACCCTTTTATACAGCGGTGTAGCAACCGCAGGACCAAGCGAGGCAGAGGCTGGACCAGGCGATGCAGGCCCGGACATGGCAGCTGCGGGGCCGGACGAGGCAGGACCAGGCGACAGCATGGCAGCTCCAGGTGGTGGCACAGCAAGCGACAGTGTGGAAGCCGCAGGCGATGGAGCAGGTGGTGGCACTGCAGGCACCGGAGTTTTAACAGCTGTTGGAAACACTGCAGGCGACAGTGTGGAAAATGCAGGTGGAAACACAGGAGGTGGCTGAGTGGGATCAGAGCCGTCAGAGGACTCAAGGTGCTGGAGCGATTCCTCCGACCCTTCATCAAGGACAAATGGCTAAAGCGGCTCCTCTGGTCCCTCAGCGGTGACGGACGGTTGAAGCGGCTCCTCGGGCCCCTCAGCAGTGATGGATGGCAGAAGCTGCTCCTCGGGCCCCTCAACGAGGATTGACGGCAGAAGCGGCTCCTCTGGCCCCTCCGCGATGATGGACGGCTGAACGGGCTCCCCGAACCCTCCAGCGGAGACAGGCAGCTCAACGGGCCCTTTGGACCCTCCAGCGGAGGCAGGCACAGGGCCAGTAGGCAGAGAGACCTCTGGCGGGTACAGAACAGAACCAGCAGGCGCGGGGACCTCTGGCAGAGACGGATCAGAACCAGCAGGCGCGAAGACCTCTTGTCACGGTTGGACGGTCCTTCCGGACGACTCTGCTTGTGTGTATGTTTTCTGTGTGTGTGTTTGCTTCTCCCTCCCCGGTCCTTGGGCTGTTTACGGAGGTGCACGCCGTGGGAGAGGCGTGTCCTGGCGACTGTCGTCATTGGGAGTCCCCCTTCGCTGTTGCCGGCCACCTGCAGCTGATTACCTGACCAGCCATTGGTAATCATTCCTCCCGGCTAGAAAGAGGTATTTAACCTGGACTCGCGGCGACAGTCGACGTGGGATTATTACTCCGAACTGGTATAGTCCGTGCGAGCAACGTGAGTTTGTGATTCGGCGAGTGTGTGGCTAACAGTGGATTTTCCTTCTTCCTCCAGGAGGGGCGAGCGGAGAAGCGAGTTGGGGAGCACACACACCAAGGGAGTTACAACACGGAACGTACTGGGAGCAAGGGACGAGCACAATTGGGAAATTGCACTTTTGAGTGAATTGTTGGACTTGCCTGTCTGTTTCACTGTAAATAAACGCACTGTGTTTCTGTGAAAAAGAACCGCGCCTGGGTCCGTCTTTTCCGTGACAGAATAATCCCACCCCCATGGACCCAGCGGATTCTGCTTCACGCCAGCTGTCTTTCCAAGCGGAGGTTTTGGAGCGACACGGGGAAATGCTGAAGCACGTTTCAAAGTAACAAACCGCGCTTCTGCAAGCCATAACAGAGCTTAAAGGTATGTTGATTTCCTCACCTCATACGGCTCCAACGCAGCCCGCCCCTTCGCTGGAAGCCGCGGCAGCCTGTCCGCTTCCCCCTTCACCTCCACCGCGGCAGCGAGAGTACTCACTCCCCGCGCCTGAAAAATTTGACGGCGAGTTGGGGAAGAGCCGGGGTTTTTTGACGCAATGCTCTCTTGTGTTTAGACAGCAACCTTGTGCCTTTGCCTCTGATTCCGCTAAAATCGCTTATTTGGTGCAACTTATGACTGGGCGGGCGCTTCAATGGGCTCAGGCGGTTTTAAGTACCCAGCCCTCTGTGTCATATGACGTTTTTCTCAGCAAGTTTCACTGTGTATTTGATAAAGGCGCTAACTCGGACGCCGCAGGTCATCGCATGTTTTCTTTGAAGCAAGGTAAGAGGAGCGTTGCTGACTTTTCTGTGGAATTCTGGATCCTGGCGGAGGAGTCGGGCTGGGAGGAGAAAGCACTGCGTGGAGCCTTCCTCAACAGCCTTAACGAGAACATAAAGCGTGAGTTAGCAACCAAGGAACTGCCTAAACCTTTGTCTGCTCTAATCAATATGTGTATTAACTTAGACGACCATATGCGGGAGTTTGGCAAAAGAGCCGGGGATGGTCGGCGGCCTGCTGGGAGCACGGGTACATCTAGGGACCTTCCTACTCTGATGTGGAGAAGTGAGCAACACGGGGATGAAGAGCAACCCATGCAGCTCGGCGGAGCCAAGCTTTCCTCCTCTAGACTGGGGCGCAAACCACGGACCGGTGAGTGCTTTCTTTGTGGAAAAAGAGGACATTTTGTTGACTCCTGCCCAGACCGAGTAAAAGAGTCGGCCCGTCAGTAATTGTGGGGATACTGGCGGGCGCCGCAACTAAAGCGTTCCCTCACCTCAGCTGCCCTGCCACAATAATGTCTCACTCCCTCACTCACTCCTGCTGCGCACTCATTGACTCTGGTTCTGAACAAAATTTCCTAGACGAAGAGTTAGCCAAAATCTTAGACCTGTCCCTACTTCCCCTTCCAGAGGTCCTGAAGGTCTCAGCCTTAAATGGCGGCCATCTAGCCTCCGTCACACATCGCACTCAGGAGGTTACACTCATTATTTCGGGAAATCACTCTGAGAAAATCAGTTTATTGGTATTCAAAGCCCCCCACACACCACTGGTACTGGGATTTCCTTGGCTCCAATGTCACAACCCCCAAATCGACTGGGCCAAAGGGTGTGTAACCGGCTGGAGCACGCGGTGTCATGAACAATGTTTACTTGCCGCTGTCCCGGATAATCCCGGGACTGCCTCTCAGGCGCTCTCACCTTTAAGCCCGGTCTGTGAAAATATTTTCGGGCATAAACCAGTCCATGGCGCAAAAAAGGTTGGGGACCGCTGGACTACAGCATGCTGAAACTCCTTTTCCGGATGATCCAGCCACAGGTCACATAACTTATTAACTGAATAAATTATGTCCTCCCTAAGCTCATCAGACGGGGCGAGTGCTGCTGGGTCCATGTACTGGTCGTGTCGTTCTGTCATGGTTGGCTGTGTGGCAGGCAGGCAGAAGTGGTGGACCCAAAATGTAGGACTCTTGGAGATGGGATTTAAACTGAAAACACAGCTTTATTGCTGGACAAACTCCTCATAAAATAAAACTCACAAAAGCAAAAACTAGTGATGGCTTGCTTGAAGCTGACGCTCCGGTGCGTGTGTCAAAAAAATCAACACACTGCTTCAGAAGCGCTGTGTCGAAGCTTGATTCGTTTAGCCAGAGTCACATGATCAATGACGTCCGAAGCTTCATTTAGAACCTAACTGCTTTGGTATCTGATTCAATGGTTTATAAGGAAGTGAATCATTCACGGGATTTGTGGATTGTTTTGAAGGTGACAGATAGCAAACCACTGATCATTCTACTGAGAGATATGGAGCCAGCGAGGAATAGAGGAGGTTCTGTTGTGTGGGAGTATTTTGAGTTGACTTTGGTCAATCGGGTGAGTTTTCCAGCTTTGTGTTCTGGCTGTTTGCTTTTGTTTTGTGCAATTATTTTATCTGAAAACGGGAAAAACTTAAAATGTCAAAAATCTGCTTTTCATAATATAAATATCATTAAATAACTTTAGAAAACTAACATTGACTCTTTAAATTTATTGTTATAAAAATATATATTTTATTTTTAAATTACTCTTAAAATGTTAGTCTGCCAAATGCAGATTGCAAATCCAATTGCAAATGCAGCAATTTAATTTATTTATTCTCTTTATCTGATAGTTTGTGGGGCCCAGGTAGACTGTATAACTGCATCTCTATCAGTTTTTCTGCACTCCAGCCTCTTCTGTGCCATGTGAAGGGATTTTCCTTAAGGCAGGACAAATTATCTCCACGAAAAGGAACAGGTTCGGCCATCGCACAGTAGAACAAATTCTCTTCTTGAATAAAAATGAAAAGGGTTACCTTAAATGCATCATGTTTTAATTTGCAAGTTCATAAGCATTCTCTCTTACCAGTTCACAATCAATTCTACCCCCAGGTCAAAAATATGTATAGGAAAATTTCCCTAATATAATATTATTTATAAATATACCCATCTAGCGGTTAATTGCATTAGTGCATGGAGGCAGGACCTCACAGCAGAAGCATACTCCATAATGTGTTGTACAATATTATATGTATATTATATGTAACGTGGTATTTTTTAATTATTGTATTTACCAACATCAAGAAGTCACAAGCAAAGAAAGACCACACCATGGTGCATGTTTAAACAAGGAAGGTTTACTGGTCAAAATTATTTATTACACAAATAACCAAATTTTTTAACCCCCCAAAAATACACGTTCAAAGCAACACAACGGCGGCCCAATATCAGACAGATATTGACTCTGTAGAGTGGGCAATCATAATGAAGCAGTTGGTTTCAAGCTGCTCTTCATATTTTTGGCCAAAAGATGTCACCAGAGAGGACTGTGTTGAAAAGCTTTGAGTAATGAACCGTTTTTCAATACAAGCTTCAGAAATATGCGCAGAAATCTGTGCCATCAGAAACTGAATATGAATAAGTTCAATTTGAATTTGAATTACTCAGATCGAATCTGAAATGCAACTTGAATAAATGCTTTTAAAAACTGAATATGAATTATCCTAATTTGAAATTCAATTTATTGGTTTGAAAATGATCATCACTAAATTGAAATTGAATTTTATATTTTGAAAATGAATTAATTTGCTTTGAAACCGCATTTTATCCTTTAAAATTTAGGCTCTCGAATAATTTCAGATTCACTTCTCACCATTCAATTTCAGTTACAAAATTGACCCTGTGCACGAGAAAATGCTAACTTCTGGTTGAGACCGGATGTGGGGTTGTGCATTTCTGGTAGCTTTACTTTGCGGTCAGTCGCTACTGCGAAGATTTACTCCAAAATCATGTCCAAAACTCGAAAACGGAAAGATCGCGTTAAGTTACAAAGAGCAGAAGGTGGGAACACTCACCACTGCTGTGTCATAAAAAATCTAATGATCGTTTAAAGAGTTTAGATCGATCAGTTGTTTACATCACTCAACACAAGCAGAACTGCATTACTGCAGCAGAAGACACATCGTCCACATTCAGAAGCACATCTCTGTATAGTGACTGGTCTTATGATCTAAACAGACAAATGCTCAGCATTCAAACTGCAGATGAAGAATAGTCAAACCAGATGTTTCCCCGTTATGTAGATATCAGCTAGTCAAGTACACACCTACACAGCATGTTAACAAACTGTGAAAAAATCCACACAAAAATGAATGATTGCTGGTAACGGTTTCTATACATTAGTATTTACGAAGGGTATGTTGTGACTTACCTTCAAAATTACAGTGGTCCCTCGCATAATCACCTTTCACCTCGCTGTTTCGCAGATTTTTTAGTGCAAGTTTGCATGCTTTTTACGTCACATTGTGTCCTGAGTCCTGATCGCTGCAGACAATCTCCTCCGTGATCTCTCCTGTACAGTACAGAATCGCTGCATCGATCGCTAGCAGTGTGACTCTGAAGTGCAGTGCTGTATGTCCACGATGTCCACGAAATGTTTTGCATGTCAAAAAATAAAATTGGCTACTTGATTTCACCTATCACTGGTTATTTTTAGAACATAACACCCGCGATAAACGAGGGACAGCTGAGAAATATAACATTTGAATCCCTTTTCTCTTTTGCTCTGAGGCGCAGGGGAAAAATATCGACAAGTCGATGAACATCATTTACAGATATATTGGGTAAATGCCCAAGACATCTATAGAAATGTAAATCGCCGCTTGAGTCATTCATTTGCTTAACTTGTTTTGGACCGTAAACCAGGCGCGAATAGGACACCGGAAACAAAGCTCCCCACAGGAGTTTCCGCACCGGAAGTAGCATATGCTAACGTGCACATAGGCCCTTTCTTAGATTAGATTAGCAAACCCACTTGTTCAGTCCTTTTCGTGGTTCAAGCCTGATGGTTCGGCTAAATCACGTATCGATTTCTGGCTAATCTCAGACAGTTTAATGCAGAATAGTATAGATGTGGGTGTCTCAGCTGCACCTTTAACCGACCACTGTGTGATAATTCTCAGTGTCACTCCTCAACTTAAAAACTCTCATAATAAAGGTTACTGGAAGTTTAACTCATCCCTGCTTACCAATGAAAATTTTAGTAATGAAATACTTCAACAACTAGAACTTATTTCAGCTAATGAAAACATAAGTTCTTACACAGAAAAGTGGGAATTCTTTCAATTTAAAGTACGTCAAATCTCAATTAAACACAGTAAAATAATAGCTCATCAGAACAAGCAAAAAGAAACTGAAGTTATCAGAGAACTTAATCACATCTGCTCGAAACCCTTTTTTATGATAATGACAAACAGCGTAGAAGTATTCTACAGTCTTCTTTAGACGATATTTATATTAAAAAGGCTAAAGGAGCATATCTGAGATCCCGAGCCAAGTGGATCGAGGATGGTGAAAAAAGTACAGCATATTTCTGTAGATTAGAAAAGATAAGACAAGAAAGAAACGCCATAAATAGTCTACAAATTGATAGTCAGCTATGCACTGACCCTCATTTAATATCTAAAGAAATCTTTACCTTTTACAGTAATTTGTACTCCTCTTCATACTCTAGACCATTGGCTGAGGCTTTTTTTCAATCTATCAAACACCTGATTCCTAAAATTGATGAAAATTTTAAAAAGACTTGTGAGGGCAAAATTACCATTGAAGAGTTAGATAAAGCCTTAAGTGCTTTACCCAAAGATAAAGCACCAGGTTGTGATGGTTTGACCAGTAACTTTTACAAACATTTTTGGGTTCATATTAGAACCCTTGTGTTTGGAATGCTTACAGAAATAATAGAAAATGGTTCTCTCACACACACTATGAAACAAGGGGTAATTACACTCATACCAAAACCTGGGAAAGATCAGACTCTTCTCGATAATTTAAGACCAATTACTCTATTAAATAATGATTATAAACTTTTAACACATATTTTTGCAAACAGGTTAAAATCAGGCATAAATGAAATTATTTCTGACACTCAGTCTGGATTTATAAAAGGCCGCTCAATTCATAATAATATCCGCCTTATTTTGGACTTGATTGACTACAACTACCTAATTGAAAACCAAGGTTTTGTTCTATTTTTAGATTTTTACAAAGCTTTCGACATGATAGAGCATGAATTTATGTTCCAAGCCCTTGATTTGTTCGGTTTTGGAGGTAACTTCATTAATGTAATCAAATTACAGTTCAGTGTCTCTTCCACGTGGCACCTCACAAAGATTTAGGATTTGCAAAGGAATAAAACAAGGATGTCCAATCTCACCATTGCTGTTTATTGCAGCAACAGAAATGCTTTCCATACTGATTAAAAATGCTGAGTTTGGTAGATGTCTATCCTGGGTAAAGAGCTCTCTATCAGCCAGTTAGCCGATGATGCAACTATTTTTCTAAATAACCTGAATGAAATCCCCAAAATTCTGCAGATTATTGAAACTTTCTCAAAAGCTTCAGGGTTAAATCCAAATTTAAACAAATGTGAGATCTTACCCTTAAATGATTGTACTATTTCTAACACTTTTAATATTCCTGTTAAATCCACTGTCAAATATTTGGGTATGTATATAACCAGGAATAAGACTGATTTAGATAACCTTAATATTTGGGAGAAAATCCAAATTTGTAGAACTCATTTAAATAACTGGGCTCAGAGAGACTTATCGATTCTGGGTAGAATTTTTCTCACCAAAATGGAAAGTATCTCCAGGCTAGTATATCCTGCATATGCGGTAGGAGTGCCTAAATTAGCAATCAAATCTATTAACCAGCTAAACTTTGATTTTATTTGGAAACGCAAAACCCACTATATTAGGCAAGGTAATTTAGTCAAACATTTTGAAGATGGAGGTTTGCAAGCTATTGAATTTGACAGCTTAAATGGGCACCCTAAAAATAAATTGGCTTAGGTCATTTTTAAGAAGTCAAAATAGCCTTTGGTTTTCACATTCCAAGCAAAATATTCTTCAGATCTAGGCGGAATTAATCTTTTACTTAGATGTGATTTTGACATAAAAAAAAACTCCCCATAAAAGCTCTCTCCTTTCACCAGCAAGTTTTATTATACTGGAAATTAATATACAAACATAACTACAGCCCACACAACACTCCCCTATGGAACTGTCGCTACATAAACATTGGAAACAAATCAATCTTTATTAAAAAATGGTACAATAAGGGCATCTGGTCAGTGATGCATTTGTTAAATGAAAGAAGTAAAATTTTATTAGAAGATTTCACCACCAATTATAATCTGCAAATTATAATTTGCAGATTATAATTTGCAGAATAAATAACAAAGAATTTCAAAAAATTACTAAGGCTATCCCTCAAAACATTCTATGTACAGCATATAATCTTTTTCAAAACCCTGACTATAGATCCCCTTACCTCCCTGAACTCTTGGTAAATGGGCATAACATTACAGCTAACAGTCTGAAAAACTCCCAAATTAGGGAATTATTTACTAATGTTTTTTTCCCTTATAGATGCAATCCAAAGTCCATCTCACATCTGTTCTCTGGTGTTCAAAAGAAAGAGATCAGAAAAAAATTACCTAAAACTTCCCATTCCTCCCAAAGCTAAGGAGGTCCACTACAAAATACTCTCTGGTATTTACCCTTCCAAAGAATTTCTCAGACGTCGCTTTGCTATTGATAATAATTCTTGCTCTTTTTGTGATGGGGATATTGAATCAACAGAACATTTATTTTATGATTGTATATTCTGTAAAGCCCTGTGGAACGATGTGCACTACTGGCTCTTTATTTTTTTAAGCTTATTTTTTTTAAGCTAAAATACAAAGGTTTGGACATCGTTTTGCATGTTTCCCTACTGTAGGAGTCTCTACAAGCATACAGGGCTCTGAGAGGGTACAAGATGACAACTTTGGAATTCTACTAGAAACAGTCGATCATATTTGTTTGTCAAAGGTGAATTCAGGGCAAACTACGCTAAATTAGCGCTTTGAGTTACCAGCTACAATAAGCATAAAAGTTACCGTACGGCTATCATTTGTTAACATGACGCTTGTTCTTATGAAATTGAATTGTAGAACTGAAACTGAATGGTGAGAAGTGAATCTGAAATTATTCGAGAGCTAAATTTATAAAGGATAAAATACGGTTTCAAAGCAAATTAATTCATTTTCAAAATTTAAAATTCAATTTCAATTTAGTGATAATCATTTTCAAACCAATAAACTGAATTTCAAATTAGGATAATTCATATTTAGTTTTTAAAAGCACTTATTCAAGTTACAATTCAGATTCAATCCGAGCAATTCAAAGTCAAATTTAACTTATTTCTTCTGCCCATACTGAAAGGTTAATTGACCCTGTGCACGAGAAAATGCTAACTTCCTGGTTTGAGACCGGATGTGGGGTTGTACATTTCCGGTAGCTTTACTTTGCGGTCAATCGCTACTGCAAAGATATCCTCCAAAATCATGTCCAAAACTCGAAAACGGAAAGATCGCGTTAAGTCACAAAGAGCAGAAGGTGGGAACACTCACCACTGTTGTGTCATAAAAAATCTAATGATCAATTTTGACGTTTAAAGAGTTTAGATCGATCAGTTGTTTACATCACTCAACACAAGCAGAACTGCAGCAGAAGACACATCGTCCACATTCAGAAGCACATCTCTGTATAGTGACTGGTCTTATGATTTAAACAGGCAAATGTTCAGCATTCAAACTACAGGTGAACAATAGTCAAACCAGGTGTTTCCCCCATTATGTCGATATCAGCTAGTCAAGTACACACCTACACAGCATGTTAACAAACCGTGAAAAAAAGCCACACAAAAAATGAATGATTGCTGGTAAGGGTTTCTATACATTAGTATTTACGAAGGGTATGTTGTGACTTACCTTAAAAATTACAGCGGTCCCTCGCTAATAACGCGGTTCACCTTTCACCTGGCTGTGAAATTTTTTCGTGCAAGTTTGCATGCTTATTTTTTTACATCACATTGTCCTGCGTCCTGATCGCTGCAGACGATCTCCTCCGTGACGTCTCTCCTGTACAATACAGAATCTCTGCATCGATCGCTAGCAGTGTGACTCTGAAGTGCTGTATGTCCACAATGTCCACGACACGTTTTGCACATCAAAAAATAAAATTGGCTAATTGATTTCACCTATCACTGGTTATTTTTAGAACATAACACCCGCGATAAACGAGGGACAGCTGAGAAATATAACATTTGAATCCATTTTCTCTTTTGCCCTGAGGCGCGGGGGAAAAATATCAACAAGTCGATGAACATCATTTACAGATATATTGGGTAAATGCCCAAGACATCTATAGAAGTGTAAATCGCCGCTTGATTCATTCATTTGCTTAACTTGTTTTGGACCGTAAACCAGGCGCGAATAGGACACCGGAAACAAAGCTCCCCACAGGAGTTTCCGCACCGGAAGTAGCATATGCTAACGTGCACATAGTCAATTTGGCCATTACTAGCAAAAACAAAACAAGACTCTAAATGTAATGGGTGTATTAAAAATAATTTATATTTCACCAAAGATCCAACCTGCAGTGTTATTTTGCTTTGTCAGTATTGGTTATGTATATGTGTTTATTTATATATGTTTATTTTCTGTATTTATATTTTGGGAGCTTTTATTTTGTTTGTGTGACCTTTGACTTCCCACGAAGTCACTTCCTGTAGCTGCGCGCTCTTTTCCTCAGTCGCCTAGAGGCATTGCTGAGGAGAGGTTAGCGTACGCTAGTATTCTCGTTACAGAGCGAATAAACACAGTTAAAGTAACTAAAAGTAATTCAAACAGTGCTTGTTCCCTTTGTGCATTTTGTCTCACAGTTCTGTTCGATGTTTTAGTGTGAATTATTGTTTCTCTGCCGAGTACAGCACTTTATTGTAACATGCTAGTTAGCCATTCTCAGATGAGAGCATAGGAGCATGCAGGTGGCTTCTCATGTGGTCCGCTATCCTTCTCTTTTCCTTGAAGGTGTTCATGCAGAAGTCCAGTAAAATGAAGTCGCTGTACTGTTTTGTTTTTATTTTAAACAGGTATGTGAACTCCCTCTTTTATTTTTGTGTCATGTGAACTGGTTATATCTTTTGTTTGTGATTCATGTTCACTGTTTCAACTTGCTGTTAGATATATGTAACTAAAAAAATATGTAAAATTGCCACTGGTAAATGAAGTCTCCCTAAAGTATAATTTTGTTGATGAGGTAATTGTCACTATATGTTCACGATGCAGTGCGTTTTCATTTGTTATATATGTATATAAATACATTTTAGTATTTTAGCAGTTTTATTTGTTAATTAGATTTTATTGTGATGTTGCACCTCAGTCGCCTAGAGGCCCCGCTGAGGAGAGGTGTTCATGCAGAAGTCAAGTAAAATGAAGTCGCTGTACTGTTTTGTTTTTATTTTAAACAGTTCTGGGAGAATAAATCCACCCAGCTGGCAAAGTGAGAGCTGACTCCTCTGGTCATTCGCACAACACAACGCAGAGAACTAACGGCAATCAGAGTTTAAGGCCAGACCGGCTACATAAACAGAGGTGCTGGAGGACTGGACATAACAAACACACAGCAAGTTGAGGGTACGACACGACAGAGAGCACAGGAAAACGCAAGGGCTTATATACACAGGGGAGTAATCAGGGAATGGGCAACAGGAGGGCTGGGAGAAATTAGGCTAACGGAAGAGGTAAAACTGAACACACTAGCTGTGTCCCAAAACGTCGGCTACATCCTCCAGAGGCCGCATTTGAAGGCCGATTACGTCACAGCCAGGCGACGAAGGCTGTCCCAATTCGTCCACTCCTTCAAATGTGGCCGACAAATGCGTCCTTCATTTCCCCGAAATTGAAGGATGGGTCGGGTGTGTCCTTCGTGGCCCACCATATCCCAGAATTCATAGCGCGGCCCAGCCAAACTCCAGTTTCCAACAATGGTGGCCGCTACTAAGTTTTAAAATTACTCTTATTAATCTTTCTGGGTGACAAAATAAACTTTTAACATATTTTCAGGCGAGAAAGTAGCTGTGTAAATTACAAATATCTGCTTGGTTTATCAAGACATCGCATATTTGCAAAAGTGTGCCGATGTTTTCGGAGACGTCTGTCACCCACCCGCTCAATAGCAAGCCAATGGTCAATGGTCACTCCAGCCGGCGAGAGCAGTGGACTCCCGGCTTCATAGTTTTCAGACCCCCGCTCTTTCGCTACTCAGCTTAAACATGATATATAAGTCACTTGTTTGGCTTTTTTCTGTGTTTTATTTGTTCCGGAGTAAATCGGTTTGGCTGAGATCAAAGTTATTAGATTAAATAAAACTTTATTAATCCCCCGGGTGGGTTCCTCCTTGGTTTTCACACAGCTGAATAAACGTCAAACAGAAAACTGATTAAACAGAAGTGTGAGACGGTCGACAATTTACGCCAGTGTCCTGTTATATTTTAGATAGCAAGGAGCAGACGGCCGAGTTTATTAAACTCCACAGACACAGCGGTGACGCAAATCTGAAGGCTAGACTGTCCCATTTCACAGCCTCGCACTTCCGGCCTTCTCGGTCTTTGAAGGACCCCGCCCACATAGACCACGAAGACCGGGTCCTCCGAAGGATGCAGCCGACGTTTTGGGACACAGCTATAGACATGACACATGAGCTTTCAAAGTAAAACAGGAAATAAGAAACAATTCACAAAAACACAAACTTGACACTGAGAGAAACAGGAAGAATATGACACAAAACAGAGGAGACAGTGACTTAAACTAAAGGCCAGAACACCAAATAAAGTAATGAGAAGAAAACCAAGAATAACCCCTAATACAAAATCAAACCAGCACAACTCAAAAACCCAAACAAAGCATATATTTAGGAAAACAAAACAGAAAAAGCTGGGTCAAAATTGACCCAGAACCATGATAATTAAAACATCTTCACAAGAAAAAGAAGCTGAATTAAATCTTAAGCACAGTGTGACATGGTTAACTGTATGTGTCTACAGCAGGATTTAATATCCATGAAAAATAAAGGTGATCTAATGGAAAACTTTGAACATTGAGGCAACCAAGTGATTTCTGAGAAATGTTCATCTGATAGTGTTGGCAACTGTTGAACTTGTCTGTTTGGCTAAACCAGACATGGCAGAAGTTTCCCTCTCTGTAATCAATCCTTTCATTACTAACATGCTAAACAAGTTCTGAAAAGTTTCATACATAGTTTCAAACAGTGGTTTATCAAGTCTAGACGCTGTTAACAAGACATGGATACGCCCATGAGAATGCCTACCCCAAACAGAAACTACTGTAAATGAGTAGGAAAATCATGCTCAGCTTTTTCTCTCCAATTTCACTCATTTGGTTTTTATAGCTTATGTTTATGAAAGTGCTCAAATTAGTTAAAGGCTTGGCTCTCATTACTTTCAGAGAGAAACATACCAAATAACCCAGAGCGACTGTAGGAGTCAATACCAACAACGGAGGTAAAATATATGAAAAAAAAAATGTCCTCACTACATACTGTGTTTGCAATAATAGATTTTTATGTGTGTTTCTGTTATTCTCTAAGTCCAATCAGGCTCCTGAAGACACAAAGAACAAAAGCAAAAGTCAGTCTGCTGTTAACCCTACACACAAAAAAAGTAGGTAAAAATGAACACGAATTCCAAAACAATTAGGATGCTTGGGAAACGATTGGGAGACCCATGGGCTCAGGCAATATGAGAGTATCCGAGTTGGATATTGGATATGTTGTGCGGGATCTTCAGAAATCTCAAGTTCCGGCTCAAGCAGTGCAGCACCCTTGGGCTCATGAGAGAGATCCACAGGCTCAGTGGAAGAGCTGGCTGGTTGTAGTGAGGATGCATTCTGAGGAATCAAACGAGTGGGGAAGCTCTAATCTGAATTTCTTCAAGCGCCCTTTACATAGTTAAAAAATGTGTGAAATTATTGGGGACTGATGCAGTTGAGGGTGTTTGTTAGCAATTTCCCTTATGGTGGAGAGTCCCACTGATAGTATGTTAATATCCTCAGTCATAATTCTTTTTCAAACTCTTTGAGATTCTTAGAAACTCTAATCTCAGTTTCTCATCTAGAATTTGTGTCTAGTGTTGGTGTGATGAAGCCCTGTGAATGTGGCAAACTTTTCTGGCTTATTCTGGCCAACCTTTCCAGACAATTTTCATCAAAAAGCAGGCCACTTACTTGGTATCTTCCTTGTGGAAACACAAACATTGATATTTTCAGTCAGCCAGTGGCTGTAGCTAACCTTCGTGGAGACATTGCTTCATTTGAAACACAATACTCCTTTTTTTGTGTCAGACATCGGCAGCAGTTTTTGTCACACACACACACACACACACACACACACACACACACACACACACAGAAAAATAATTAGAATAAAAATAAAATTAGAAAAATACTATTCATGATAAAAATCCATATTTTTCCTGACCATAGTTTTTGAATTATTGAAAATAAAGTTATGAAGTTATGAAATAACAATTGTATTAATATCCTAAGTCATAAATCACTCATTTTTACACAAGGGGTTTAATATCCCTCCGTCCGTGTGCTGTTCATTCTGGGCTTCCTGTAAGAGCTTTTGGGCTGGAAATTTGTACGAGTAGTATAAAGGCTCTTGGGGGTCATTGTGTGGTGTTTTTGTATTTGTTGGTTTGTTTTTATTTTGTTTTATTTCACGAGCTAGTTATTAGATGCCACCCAGCCCCTCTCTTTCCAGTGCAGCAAGCAGCAGGTGCACCTCACAAATGGAAGGCGTCCATACTCCCTACAAATGGGCAGTAGAAAACCAATCGGTGCCTATGCAATCCCCAGAATGCACTGGCATGATGTTGGGACAACATGGGTGCAAGCAATGTTCCCTCTAAGTGCAATTGTGCACTGCTGGCACGGTCTCTGTGCACAGAAAATCTGTGTTGCGCACAGAAAAAAAAAATCTAACCTGAATTGAAATAAAATTAAAACTTCAACAATTCTGTTTTGCAGTGTTAGTCAGTAAGTGACTGGCTGCTCCTGTATGGGATTAGAACGATGCCATCTTATCCCATAGTCCAGCCAATCACGCGATTTACATTCGTATATACGCCCCTAATCGACGTCGTTGACAGGCTATGACAGCGTCCTAATGTGCCAAAACCAGTGCTTTAGCTAGCAAAGCGGCGTGGCTGATGTGGAGTGAAGCCACGTTAATGACAACGTGTACAACCATTGGAGATGTGAGCAGGACAGACGGAACAATTGACGGAAAAAGTGTCAATTTAAAAACTTTATAGCAGTTTTTAAATTGTGTTGATAGGCCATGTAAAATCAGAGTTATGATAAAAAATATATGCAATATTTGTTTTATTCCTGAATAGTAAAACAGTAAAAACTGTGTTTTATAAGGAAAACGCTCAAAAGCTCTCTCCGCCTGTGAGCAAAGACAAAACCAAAAAAACCCCACCCTTTCCTATTGGTGGAAAAATGTACCATGTCGACCAATCAAAAAATGATATGGCAACATGGCATTTAGTTGTTTAGGAAAGGGGGAAGTTTTAGGAGTGACGGCGGTGTTTTGAGATGTGAGAGATTTGCGACGTTTAGCCAAATCTTGTGTAGTTAGTGTGTAGTGTAGTCAATAGTTTTGTTGTGTGTGTCAGAACAATGAGGCGACTGCTGAATGTTACAGGTGTTACAGCAGTAATACATCTCCTGCTGTCAGGCCTGCAGGTATCATGCTGTTGTTCTCCTTTATCTCATAGTGGACAGAAATTATTTTTTGGAGTGACACAAATAATTTGTGTGCTTTTGTGTAATTTGAGCTGATTGTTCTGTAAATAGTTTGAAATGTTTATTTAAAAAAAAAAAATGCCTTGGCTGCATTTTTAGGTAAACAGCTGCAAAAAACTTTGTTGTTTGCATAACTCAGTTACTTTTTTGAAGAAGTAACTATATAATTAATTGCCCAACATTGGTCATTATATACTGCATTTTGCAGACAGAGAGTTACAGGACTCTCTCCAGACCACAGACTCATAATACAAGTCAGCTTTATAAAAAAGAAAGAAAGAAAGTTGTGTTTTCAAAATTGGAGTTATTTTTACTTCCAATAGTGTTAACGTACTACACAGGTCATGAACAAGATTTTTTTTTAAATTTTCATTGTAAGTGGGCTAAAGCAGTTAATTAAAAGTAACATGTAAATGCTGTAATTTGATTATTTTAATAAACCATGTAACTTGGATGGATTCGAATTGTCTAATGTTGCTCACAGTGGTCCAAGGGATCGCTCAGGGAGTTTGTGTGTTCGCTCAGACACATGAAAAATTAGAGGGAACATTGGGTGCAAGCAACTTTTTTCCCAATGCCCATGATGCCACCCCCACCATGACGCTACGGCCCATGTCGCCCATATCAAAAACTGCCACTAACCACCACCACCACTTTTTTTTTTTGCACAGTCGAGGAGCGTATCAGATCACATTTCACTGCGTGTTATACCCGTATAACCATGCACGTGACAAATAAAGAATCTTGAATCTAACTACACTGCCTTACAAAATGAAAGTAAGTGAGGCACCTCACCCCTTTACGAGAAATCACAGGATCCTGAGTGAAAATGAAAGTGTTCATTTAACAGTATAAAAGTGGTGGTCAGAATACTGGCTGCACTACACTGTCTGAAGAATTCAAAAGAAGCGACTTGTCTACAGAAACAGGAAAATAATTGTGCTGCCAATAGTGCAGAAGCAGACCAAGTTAGACGACAAATCTCTTCCATTACGGTAGGTTGTTTAATACTTTTATTTATTTTTCATAGGCATGTTTCTGTTATGTGGATGATAAGGAAGACCAGATGTTAACTAGTGAATTCGCAATAGTCTAGTCTGCAATAAGCAAAAGATTTCTCAAGAAAGGCTTTCATTCTTTGTAGACTTACAGTCTGATTATTGGGTTAAGAAAAAGTATGCTTCGGCACACATTAGTCTAACACACTGTGCTGACTAAATTGTATTATGTGCATTTTGGGGTTGGTATAGAACAATAACAGGTCACAAGTCAGATAAAATTGGATAGAAAACTATCCAAATCAGACAGGATGCATATACAGGGTGGGCCATTTATATGGATACAGGAAGAGGGTCATGTGACCCATCAAACTTATTTGTAATGTCACAAGAAAAACAATGGTGTGCTTGGTTTCAACGTAACTTTATTCTTTCATGAGTTATTTACAAGTTTCTGACCACTAAAATGTGTTCAATGTGCTGCCCATTGTGTTGGATTGTCAATGCAACCCTCTTCTCCCACTCTTTACACACTGATAGCAACACCGCAGGAGAAATGCCAGCACAGGCATCCAGTATCCGTAGTTTCAGGTGCTGCACATCTCGTATCTTCACACCATAGACAATTGCCTTCAGATGACCCCAAAGATAAAAGTCTAAGGGGTTCAGATCGGGAGACCTTGGGGGCCATTCAACTGGCCCATGACGACCAATCCACTTCCCAGGAAACTGTTCATCTAGGAATGCTCGGACCTGGCACCATAATGTGGTGGTGCACCATCTTGCTGGAAAAACTCAGGGAACGTGCCAGCTTCAGTGCATAAAGAGGGAAACACATCATCATGTAGCAATTTCAAATATCCAGTGGCCTTGAGGTTACCATTGATGAAGAATGGACCCACTATCATTGTACCCCATATACCACACCAAACCATCACTTTTGTTGTTCCAACAGTCTTGGAGGGATCCATCCAATGTGGGTTAGTGTCAGACCAATAGCGGTGGTTTTGTTTGTTAACTTCACCATTCACATAAAAGTTTGCCTCATCACTGAACAAAATCTTCTGCGTGAACTGAGGGTCCTGTTCCAATTTTTGTTTTGCCCATTCTGCAAATTCTGTGCGCCGATCTGGGTCATCCTCGTTGAGATGCTGCAGTAGCTGAACTTTGTAAGGGTGCCATTTGTGAGTAGCTAATATCCGCCGAAGGGATGTTCGACTAATGCCACTCTCAGTGACATGCAGAGAGTGCTACGCTGTGGGCTCTTGCTGAATGAAGCTAGGACAGCCACTGATGTTTCTTCATTAGTGACAGTTTTCTTGCGTCCACATTTTGGCAAATCCAACACTGAACCAGTTCAATGAAACTTAGCTAACAGTTTGCTAACTGTAGCATGGGAGATGGGTGGTCTCGTAGGGTGTTGCATTGAAATCTGCTGCAATGACCCGGTTACTGCGTTCACCAGATATCAACACAATTTCGATCCGCTCCTCACGTGTTAACCTCTTCGACATGTCAATGGCGGTGAACAAAGAGAAACTTCTAAATAACTCGTGAAAGAATAAAGTTACGTTGAAACCAAGCACACCATTGTTTTTCTTGTAACATTACCAATAAGTTTGATGTGTCACATGGCCCTCTTCCTATTGAAAAAGCAAAAGTTGTATCCAAGATGGCCGACTTCTAAATGGCCACCATGGTCACCACCCATCTTGAGGAGTTTGCCCCCTCACATATACTAATGTGCCACAAACAGGACTTTAATATCACCAACCATTCTCATTTTATTACGGTGTATCCATATAAATGGCCCACCCTGTACTTAATGCGAGAATGATAAGATAAGGAGAAGAGAGTTTTGCTTGAAAGAACTGTTTAACAAACACTTTGAAGAGCAGAGCAGAGCTGTCATGTGCAGGCCTACTTTAAATTAAAACATATGTGAAATGATCCACAAGTGTAAACCAAGCTTTACAAATGTGTACAATGATTTCTATGTAACCTTTGAAGACTCACACATGCGTGCTTCAATTCCCACACAATTACTAAAGAACACATGTAAAAGCATTTCACGAATGCATACATCCAAACCTGAATAAATACTGATCATTTACGCACAATTTGTTAAGTTCAGCTTTCACGAATCTGATCATTTTGACTTTCAAAAACTTGTCTGTATGTACAAATGTCTAAAATAACACATAACATGTCTCTTGCTCACCCACAAAAGCTTAAATACGCTTAAATGCGCCCAATAGATACAGATCTCCAAAAAAAATCTCCAGATCCGCAGCTCTGAACCGCATAACAACAGTTTTTTAAAAAGTAGGTTTTGACAATTTTCTTAGTTGAATATTTTTCCACATTTAGTTTTTTAGGTTTAGTTTTAGTTAAGTATTTAGTTAAGTGTGTGTTTTCATTTTCACAAAAACGATTTACTTCATGGCTTCAGCATTCACTTTTTGACAAAATGTCTTTAATCTGCAGAAAACATTTATGCACTAAATCATCTGATGCAAATTACTATAAAAGCTGTATATGAAATCACATAAACTTGAGTAAAATTGAAAGTGTTAAACTAACAGTTTGTACCACACCTAAGGTCCACTACACTGCTTTACAGAATGAAAGGAAAGGAGGCACTATACACCTTTACAAGAAATCACATGATCCTGAGTGAAATGGAATGTGTTCATCTAACAGTGTAAGAGGAGTTGTCAGAATCCCTGTTGCACTATACTGCCTGAGGAATTGAAAGGAAGTGACTTATCCACAGCAATAGTACAACAATTTTATTGTCAATAGTGCAGAAGCAGAAAAAAGTTATGTTTTATTTAGCTACTGGCCGAGCCACATTCTGACAGCTCAGCTCTGCTTTTCAATCAAGCATGCAGAACATATGGCCACAGATCCGATGATATGATGACAAAATTGATCATCAACCTGTGACCTAGTTTGTCCTGGTGCCAAGTGCACTTATGGACAATGTATGAACATGGTGTTTGTTAATGTTACTTGCCCTGAAGTCTAATAATAGAACATCACTTAGGTGCAGGCAGGCTGTTAACCCCACGCTTTTAAATTCATACTGTTGTAGCACCCCACCCGTGATACTGAGTCTAAATCCACTTACCTCAGTTTGGACCCCCTAGGCGGGGTGTTAGGTTCGTTACAGCCTAGATACCACAAATGGTTCTGGTATAGACAGGAATCAGGGAAACTATCAGTAAACCTTTGCCTGCAAGTTAGACTTAACCAGTAGTAAAAGAATCAACCCCAGACAACTCTTTAACACCAACCAAACGTTTACTGAATGTAAGGGCTGGCAAAAGTAATGTACAACACACCCTTTTCTTAACTCAATTCAAATGATATCCAGCTTCATAAACAAATGAAACATGCTGTGTAAATGAAATAATTCCCTTTGACATTATGTTAAACAACACAAATTATGTTATCACCTCTTGGTAAGTGACTCACTAATATACACTCAAAAATATGCTATATAACTCCACTATATACACAATATTCACACATGGGCCCCACACGCACTCACATTCACACTTGTTGCAGGCCTGTTCGCTGCTCCCAGCGGACGATGGAGAAAAATCCTCTTCTCCCCAGTATGAGCACAAAAGTCCAACTTACAGTTCAGTTGCTCGGTAGGTTGCCGTTCACCAGTCCAAAATAAATCCACTGTCCGCTCTCCCTGCGGACCCGATGCTGTCTCTGCTACGGCGCGTTAGCCAGTCACTGTCCAGCTCTCCGACAGTCCATAGCGGCTGCCTCCGCGGCGCAGCCTAGCAGTCCGGGCTAGCCTTTAGCCTCGGCTGTCGTAGCTAGAAACACAGTTTTTTTCACGGTGGTGCGACAGTTGAAACAAAAAGTCACTTCGCCCGCACTCTGTTGCAAAGCTCTCGCACGGTTAACTTTCTAGACACGCACTCTCTTGTGCTAGTTAACCTCAGTAAACTAGCCGAGTCTCTCACATCTGTTCAGCTAACCTCGTGCATCTCTCCATGCCGTTCTCCTCTCCTCCTCCATTGCAACCACTCACAGCAGGTCCCGTTCTATGCTACCTTCACGGGCCTCCAGAAAATTAGAACTCTGAACAATACTTTAACTCTCTTCAGAGTTACATACCATAAAATAATACTTTATGATTAACATAACAGTTTCATTGTTCTAATTACCTGTATTTACCTTGTGACATATTACAGGGCAAATTACATTCAGGGTACAGTTACATCACATAAACTTAACTGTGAACACCTTATGTTACTGTGGCGTTTAAGTCCATGGGAATTATGAGTATCTACTCCCAAATTCCCATCCGGGCTACACTGTATTAAGGGACAAAAATAGTTAAAAACCACAATTCAAAACCCTTATTAACACAAAACAATGGTTTTGTGAACCACATATTTTAGGGCACAGGGCTGCAAACGAGTATGAAAATCATGGTCAGGGTTTTACTCATTTGCTTATGTTATTAAAAGTACTCAAATTGTTTGTGAGATAAGGGGAGAAACGGAGATATTGTTCTCTTGAGATGTGTTTGCAATAATGTATTTCGATGTTTTTTCTCTTTTTATCGTCATTTGTAAAAAAGGAAAACAATGATGAAGATTTAGTTGTTGAACTATACTGTGAGGATGACCTCCATCGGCACCATGTTCTACCTGGGATGACTGTCGGCAGATTGTTACAGGAGGTAAAAGTGAGCTTTATGCTTTTTATTGCCACAGCAGAAGGACATGATATGATGTGACTTCTGTAAATAAAAACCATTAATATATTAATATTATAAGTATTACTATTATTATCCCTACAGTTACTAGTTGTCACGTCAAGACAATACTGTTTAATATCAACAGTGAGTTAGTGTCTCAGCATTTGGACACGCCTGCTGGTGAAAGTGAGAATTACACAGTGATTACATGCAGACAGGAGGAAAAGAGTTGACAGACATGGACAGCTCAGAGCCAGACAACCTGAAACCAGAGGAACAAAAGTCCAGCCAGACTCCTGAAGACATGAAGGATAAAAGCAAAGGTCACTCTATTGTTACCCACACACACACACACACACACACACACACACACACACACACACACACACACACAAGTAAAAGTTAACACCAATTACGAAACCAGATGACATACTGGTTAAGTTGTAAATAAAAG
The DNA here is from genome assembly GCF_963576455.1 of Neolamprologus multifasciatus. Lineage (NCBI taxonomy): Eukaryota > Metazoa > Chordata > Actinopteri > Cichliformes > Cichlidae > Neolamprologus > Neolamprologus multifasciatus. The sequence continues at coordinate 25,184,528 of NC_140441.1, forward strand.
CAGGATGCAATAACTTTTAAATCTCACATCCACAGTGAAACACCTGGAGAACTTATTGGAAGAGCTGGACTTGACGCAGTGCTACACAAAGAAGCTATCACTCAGCAGAATACTTGAGATTGATTTGAAGACCATCACTGATGAACCTTCCAGGCGTAAATCTGACCTTCCATGGTATTTTCTAAAGAAAGTAATGATGCTTAATGTGAAATGTACATCAGAGTGTGAGTCAAACAGTGATGATGAAACAGGGAGTGCATACTTAGATCTTGATAATATGATCAACCATTCAAACACAGAGGACATGGTGAACCCCCTCGACATAATCACTGCTCTCTTTCTGTGTTCTGATGGTTTTCTACAGCAGGAAATGGCACTAAAAATGTCCATGTGTCAGTTCTCTGTCCCTCTGCTGCTTCCTAATTGTGACACAGAACAGTGCACACTCATGCTGTGGGCCATGAGAGACATTGTTAAAAAGTACAGACCTCAGTCTCTTTCACAGTCAAAGGGCTTCATTGAAGAAAGGATTGTTCTCTCTGAACTTCCAATGGTCTCTTTTGTCAGACTGGGTGAGTGCTCCTTGTCCAAGTCAGAGATTCTCAATAAGCTTCTGAGCAATGATCAGCAATACCACGACACCTTTGTTCACCACAACATGGAGTGTGGTGACAGTCCAAGAAGAATTTCCAATGGACTGACTGAAATTACTTGGTATCTTCCTTGTGGAAACACAAACATTGACATTTTCAGTCAGCCAGTGGCTGTAGCTAACCTTCGCGGAGACATTGCTTCATTTGAAACACAATACTCCTTTTTGTGTCAGACATCGGCAGCAGTTTTTGTCTTCTTTGATCATTTGGATTCTGAGTCTGACTCTGTGATCAGTCTACTTAAAAGCCAGAACAAAAAAGCACAGATCTTCTTGGTTGGTAACTGTGAGAGCAAGCGCTTCAATTTGGATACTGTGAAAAATCTGGCAACCAAGTTGTGCTTCAGCAATAGCAACATTATTTTTAAGACAAAGCAGAAAAATGAAGCACAGTTTGTAAAAGATTTGAGGAAGACAGTCAGAAATGTGGTTGAGAAATCAGAGCTGAAGATGAAAATAGAGAAGATGGTGGATGTTGCCCATGAACTGGGAATCCTGGTTGATGAAGATTTTTCAGAGTGCCAGACTGCAAAGAAAAATGCAGAAGCCATCACTGCAGGAAATCAAGACATCCATAAATATAAAGAAGATCAGCTTCCCAGACAAGGACAAATATGGAAAACACTGACCTCGTTACAGAAGGAAGAGTTTCGACTTCAAAATGTTGGGTCTAAAAATGTAGAAAATTACAGAAGTGATCTTCAGAAACAGAAAGAAGAACTGCGGAAAAAGCAGAACTCATATGAGATGTCGACAGCTATGACAAACTTTATCACTGGGATATCAAGCCCAGGAACAGAGAGGTTTTATTTCCTGAAATGGATGAGAATGAACCTCGATAATGTGTCTCATGTAAAACTGTCTGAACTCCGAGAGAAATATAAAGAAAAATGCAAGAACTCTGAGAACAAAGAGGAGATCAAAGAAATTGACAGACAAATTTCCAACAGCTCACTGGGGACTGAACACTTCTTCCGTGAAATGGGTCAGATCTATGAAGCTTCACTGTCTCTTCCAGAAACAGACCCATCACATCAACAATTGCAGCATCTTCCCAAACTGTGTGCAGAGTTGTTGCTTGATGGACTTCCTCTTGAGCTTGTAGATGGAGATGCATCCAACATACCTCTCAGAGTGAGTGATGTTCTCTCTCAGCTCAGTGACTTGGTCTCTACAAACAGAAAGATACTGGTAGTCACAGTTCTTGGAGTTCAGAGCACAGGAAAGTCCACTCTCCTTAACACCATGTTTGGAGTGCAGTTTGCAGTCAGTAGTGGTCGATGTACTCGAGGTGCCTTTATGTTGCTCATCAAAATCAATGAAGACATGAAAAACGTCCTAAACTGTGACTTCTTGGTGATCATTGACACTGAGGGCTTAAAGTCAACAGAACTTGCACAACTGGACAACAGCTATGAGCACGACAATGAGCTTGCAACACTTGTCGTGGGGCTGAGTGATGTCACCATAGTCAACATTGCAATGGAGAATTTAATTGAAATGAAAGACATCCTACAAATAGTTGTGCACGCTTTTCTCAGGATGAAGGAGGTGGGCAAAAAGCCTAAATGTCATTTTGTTCACCAGAATGTGTCGGATGTTTCAGCCCATGACAATAACTTACGAGACAGGAAACTGCTCCTGGAACAGTTAAATGAGATGACTCAGGCAGCAGCCAAAATGGAAAAGAAAGAGGAGAACAAGAGCTTCACTGATGTGATGGAGTACAGTCCAGACACTGGGAACTGGTACATTCCTGGACTGTGGAATGGAAACCCACCAATGGCACCAGTTAATGCAGGATACAGTGAGGCTGTATATGAGCTCAAGAAAAACATCATCCAACTACTGGGAAACTGTGAGTCATCTGCTAATAATATCATGGAGTTTAAAGAGTGGGTGAGAAGCCTGTGGAATGCAGTAAAGCATGAAAACTTTATCTTCAGCTTCAGAAACAGCCTCGTAGCTGATGCATACATGAAGCTCTGCACACAATTCAACAAATGGGAGTGGGAGTTCAGAAAAGAAATGTACACCTGGGTAAGAGATGCAGAAACGAAAATTTCCAATTTTGGTATCATTGCAGCAAAATCTGGAACATGTGACATGAGAGAATTTCTCAGATCTTTGAAAAGTGAAGCCTCCACAGTGCTGTCTACATGGGAGACAAAGATTCTGGACAATGTGACACAATATTTCAAGCAAACAGAGGGTCATGTGTATCTGGTTGAAGGATACAAAGAGGAATTCTCAAACAGTGCAAAGGTCCTTCGTCGTGAAATAGAAAGTGGTGCAATGTATCAGCTTGAAGCAGCAGCAGAAATCAGACAGGGAATGATAAAAATTAATAAAATCAAAGAAAGTCACAGAAAAGAAATTGAAAAAGAAGTGCATGCATTAATTGATAAATGTCGAAAGAAAAAAGTCCAAATGACAGACACAGAGTTGGATAAAGAGTTTGAGAAGATGTGGAGGGAAACTTTAGAAAAACTTTCTTTCTCTGAACAACAAACCTCGGATGTCACAGACAGAGTGTCCTACTGTCTGAGAGAAAATCTGAAACACAGGGGGGGGCGTGCAAATGAGTTATTAAGTGGAAAGAGTCTGAAAAGTTGTGGAAACGAGTCATTCAAATATACAGCTGAAGGATTGTTAAGCAAATTTAAACACACAGCAAACAAGTTACTTGCCCGTCAGGATCACATAATGGCTGCACAACATCTGGCTGACAGAATTATAGATATTTGCACAGACTTTGTGAAGAAACGAGTGAAAAGCAAAAACAATTACCATGACACTTACATCCAGGAGATCCTCCACATGATTGATGTGACTCTCCAAAACAATCAAGATGTCAAGATAAATACTGAGTTTGAAGTTTCTCTAAAACAGCACATCTGTGGATTTGCAGCCAGAAAGTTTCAGAAAATGCACGAAGATTTCATAGAAGAAAATGATCCGTACAGATGTCTGATTAAAAACAAGGAAAGGTTTCATGAGGACTTCAAAGATGTGTTTCATGAACGAGACCAGTGTCAGAAGAAGGCAGAAGAATTCACAAATCGATGTTTGAAGCCTGCTGTTGAGGACTTTGTTAATCGCTCCCTGGGCCCTGATATCATTGATGAAATGAGGAAACTCGAGCATTTCAGCACAAGAATGTCCTTCCAGTATTCAATTTTACTGGATTTGCTCTCCAAGAAGGATTTTGAAAATTATTTGAGCTACATTTGCTCATATGAGAAATATGTAAAGTCATGGATACTTGAACAGATAAAGAAGCGCTTCTCAAATAAGTCGACTGTTTTTGAGTTTGAGGAGCAACATTTACGGTCATGTATTGACAGCATAAATTCTGCCATCAACAAGGCAAAAATCAGAGAGCGTGATGACTTCAAGGCTTTTGTTGAAGAAATTTGTAAAGAACTTGGTGATAAACTGGTCATCTCCCAGGATGCTCTTGGTGCTTTCATGATACTGAACAACGCTGACAAGGAACAGTTTGCTGACTGGCTCAGAACATCTGTGAATGACATGACAGAAACTCTCAGAAATGAGTTTAAAGAATCTACCTTTGAAATAAAACTACAACATCTCTGTGTAGAGCCTCAGGATGAGCTTTTTAGCCAGTTGATTGGTTGTGGCAAACAGTGTCCATTCTGCAAAGCTCCCTGTGATGCAGGAGGAAGAGCCCATACTGAGCACTTTGTTTCACTACATAGGCCATCGGGTCTGGGTGAATACAGGAACCTCTTAACAGGTATACTTCTCACTGAGTTATGCTCGTCCAATGTGAAAAGTGACAGAACATTTTGCTGCAGTGAAACAAAACATGAACCACACCCTTGTAAGGATTACAAGGACATTTTTAAAGACTGGAAAATTCAACCAGACGAGAGCCTGGAGGCATCAGACTACTGGAGATATGTTATGAGAAAATACAACAGTAGATTTGCCAAAGAATATAAAGCAGAACCTGCTGTCATTCCAGAAGCTTGGAAAAAAATAAAGAAAAAACAGGCAGAAAAAAGTCTCAAAGAATCATTTTACATCAAGTAACTTTCCAATTCAGGGTTGTGGGGATGACTAGAACCTTACAGGAGCAAATAGCACAGATATAGTATTTGTGGTATGTGTGTGTGTGGTGGGGGTGGGGGTGGGGTGGGGTGTTCATTGGCACTATAGTAGACACTGGGAAAATGCATGTAATCGTTGAATAATAATTTTCTTTAAATTATTAAATAGATATGATATGTGATATATACATATGTTTATTGATTGATTAAATTCTTTTGTCAGATATTCACAATTTTGTTTCGAATGATTTAAGTAGAAAAGGAAATTAAAAAAAGACTCAATATATAATTTTTACTTCTGTGAGGATTATGGTTCAAATTTTTAATTGTTTAGTGTTTAGATCATGTTAGTATAAACATTTTCTTTATTCCTTTGAGTATGTGACTTTGTTTTGCAGAATTTAGAATGAGCTTTTCTTTTACTGACATATCTGATCTTACACAAACTTTTTAAAGGACTTACGGGATTCATTTTCTATCTGATGAGAGCAACAAATTGAGTTATGTCTATTTGTCACAGTTTTTGAGTCTTTGCCATTGTAAAGTGTTAAGTAACGGGACACAGGATCTCAGTCATGTGTATGTGTTGTTTTGATTTGTATGAGTTTTAATGTGTTGGCGTTAAATAAACTAAATTCATCCCCAAATATATGACAATGAAGCTTCCAATGTGTGTGTCCACATACATCTGGATTAGTAAACACTGGTCACAGTTCAGGCCAGAACCTTCCCTTACAGACAGATCGACAGTAAAACTGAATGGTAAAATACCCCCAGCAACAAATTCCTGTACTATAGAGGGCCAGATGTGACAAAATGAAATAATTAAATACACCATTAATTAATTATATAAATGTTTCAATAATTAATTAAATGCTAATTTATTTCATTTAAAACATTGAATAAATCATTTACTTGTTTTCAATTTTATTTATTTAATTCATTATGTAGTTAATTAATTATTGAGACATTTATGAATTATTTAATTATGTATTTATTTAATTCATTTTGGCACTTCAGCACTAACTGGCTCTCTTTCCTCATTCAAACGCTGCAGCATGGTGTATGTGCCTTTCCACCTCCTACAGGAGCTTTAGATGTGGTCTGCCCATCTGCTGCTGCATTTGGCAGAGCTTCTTTGCTGTTGTGCTAGATCAGAAATAGCTTACTATCTTCTGAGCCTTATCTCTCCTCAAGCTCCTCAAGTCCAGGTGTGTTATCAATGGATTTTCTGACAATTAGCTTCAAAGTATGTGCAATGGACTTTGTGTGGCACACTTTCAATATTTTCCAACATGAAATCATGTTTGGTGCTGCATCTGTGACAAAGCATCTGACCTTATTTTGGATGCCCCACTCCTCCATCAAAGCCTTCTTCACCTCAGCAATATTTTCTGCTATATGTGTCTTAGGAAAATGTCCCACTCCTAGCAACACTGTGGACAGTGTATCCTGTTCATTAACAAAATGACAGGTCACAGCCAAGAACCCATCCATATGAATGGATGTCCACATGTCACTGGTGAGACTAACAGCCGTAGCCTTCTCCAGTTCTCTCTTCGCCTTCTTCTTTTCCTCCTTGAACTTTTCCACCACCATTTCCTTTAGAGCTTTTCTGGTGGCTGTTGTGTAGGCTGTGTCCAAGACACCAACAAAGTCTCTGAAAGCAGCATCCGCAATTATGGAAAAAGGGTTGCAAGTCCTTCACAATCATGTTCACCAAAGAAGCAACAACCAGTTGCCGTCTGGTCTGAGTGGGCTCTGTGTTCATGGTCCCTTCAATAGAAGAAAACTTTTGAATAGGAGTATAAAAATGCGCTTAAGTGTCTTGTGCAAGTTGATTAGTCTTTTATGCCGTTATTCCTTGCTAGTTCTTTTTTTAAAATTTTTATTCATGTTTTGGATGGACGGAAACATATAGGCATATACAACAGGGGTGATAATATTGTCAGTTCTCTGTCCATTTCTCAGTATCAACAAACAAATAAGAGCTAACAATAGCTAAAAAAAACAAAAACAAAAGAAAAAACAAGAAAAAACCCAGGAGAAACAAAATAAGAAACCACCTCCTGGGAAATACCAGCAAAAACAAAACAAAAGGGGCAGAACACCCAGGTGCCTAGAAACTAAACTCAACCTTGACCACTGGTTACAATAAACAATTTCTTTCCTCTACTGGCTGTCAAAGAGAAAGAACAACAACAACAATAACAACGACCCCCCCCCCCCCACCCCCCACTTATCACATTATCTAAGAGACATTGTCGGTGTACACCAAAAAGAGACCCCAGACCTGCTCAGAAATATCTTCTCTCCCCTTAATTCTATACGTATCCTGTTCATATAATGCCATCTTGGACATTTGTTCAGACCATTCCCTGAAACAACAGGGGCTAGATGACTTCCAGCGCCTCAATATTATCCTGCATCCTGTTATGAAAGCCAGACGCATCCATAGTCTCTGTCTTCTAGTGAGGATACTGTTAGGTAACAGACCCAGGATGCACAAGGCTGGAGACTTAGAAAGGTTAAGATTAAAAAGATCGTTCACAAGGTTAATGATCCCGTCCCACAAATAATCATTTTTCCAGCATGCATACAACATATGAACTAGGGTCCCGGCTTCTTCCTGACTTTTCCAGCAGGTGTCAGTGTCAGCAAGCTTCAACCTGACTAGCTTACTGGGAGTCCAGTAATTTCTGTGAAGCAACTTGTATTGGATAAGCTGAGATTGTGCTTCACGTGAACAAACATACCATGATGAAACCAGCTTCTTTCCCTTGGATTCAGATTAAATTCTTGTCTGATTTCCGCAAATGATTTCATGCCAGTCTGCCCAAATAAATCCACCACCTGGTTGATACCTGCCCTAGCCCAAGCCTCCCACCTGAACGGTTTCCAGCGGAGCTCACGGGCATGTCACTGCAACCCCCCTGGCTTCTGCTCCGTGGCTGCTGAGTGACCCCTCATCTGGGGCTCTTCGCAGCTCTTTCTGGGACAGTGGCGCGGCTGCCCCTCTGTTGGTCTTCCTTGGTCTCTTGTGTTCTGGGGGCCTCTGGATGTCTGGAGTTTTGATCTCCTCCATACCTGTTTCATGCCCTGAAGGACGGGGCTGTGGCTCCCTTACCCTCTAGCAGATCATTACATGAAGGAACCTTTTAAAAACAAGCACGCTCATGCTCACAGGTGTACACACGGGTGCTCACACACACAAACTACACCCTTTTTGGCTCCTACCTCAAAGCACACTGTGCGCTGTCGATCTTACGTGCTGCACAATAATGTTTAATATTTAGTATTTACTGTTATATTCCCATAGATCATCGTGATGTTGTTTATTCTATTACTCTCGTTTTCTTTGCTTGTTTTCTTTTTTCTTTCTCAACAGGTGATCCAGGTGATCGATATATGTATTTTTTTTGTCTGCTTATTTAGTTGGTTTTTGTTTTTTGCCCTTTATCCCCGTCCCTCTTCTCCGCTGTTTTTCTTTCCCTCTTTCTTTTTCCCTTTTCTTTTCCTCATTCAAGTCTGTCCCGTATCTAGCAAGTGAAAATAAAATAAAATAAACAATAAAAGGTGAATCAAATAGACCATTACGGCAAGGCTGGGATGGTCCATTTGGTAAAGTAAATCCGTTGGGCATCTTTCTTCGCCTTTAGACAATAATTCTAATGGCAAAAGAGCCAAACGGGACAGGCAAAAAAACAAACAAACAAAAAAAAAAAACACTCCACAAATCCTGTGAATGATTCATTTCCTCATAAACCATCCAGTCTTTGAGTGATGATGTATGAACCCTGCTTCTGGGTCCAAACTACTACAGAATCGGCTCTTTGGGCACAAGAATGACAACATCACAGAGCGCAAGTATGGCGAAGCTCGCGGCTCTCCAATGGGAGATTGAGAGACCAGTGTTGGACTGTAGAACTGCTTGGAAATTCATATGAGCTGTTCGCACTAAAGTAAAAATCACCATCACTTATGCGGATACCCTTTGGCGCCAGCTGCAAGGCTGGAGCCGAACAAAAACACCCTGATAACGACCTTGTTTTGACTGTTCTTCCCTTTCTATGCAAGGCCACCTGGGTTGGCTGGAAGACTGTTTACTTAGCCTAGCAGGGCGAAGGACACTGTCTCAGCTTAACTCTGGACACATACACACACACACGCACACAGACATATATACATATGCAGACATACACTCATCCCCTCCTCCAAACGCCTTCGACGCTTATTCCCTTCCGATGCTGACGGTGGATCAAGGAGACCAGCGCACGCAGGCCCGGATGTACTGTCTAAATTGGCTGTCTCTCACCCTTTACCCACCCCTGTTGCTTGTCATGTGTTTTTTTGGTGTATTAAGAGTTTTTTTTTTCATGTGCTATGTGCAGAGGTGGGTTTTTTTCTGTTCTCAAACTGATCTCCCTGTTGGAGCTCAGTCTGGGGGGAGTTATTATTTTTTTCATGTTGTGCATTTTCCATTGTTATACCTCTCTGACCTGTCTTCCCCATTTGATGTTTTGTGTAATGTATGTATGGTCGGAGGGTAAGATGGCGCCACCATTGCGTGCAATAGGTCGGCAGCCTTATGAAATTTCCCCCTTGTGGGACTAATGAAGGTATATCATATCAAATCAAGCGTTCTTTTTTTTTTTCATACCCCCGCACCGCCCCCCCCCCCCTCCCCTGCTATAGCAACATTAACTCACATGTAGAAAGGAGATATTTAAAATCTAAACAGCAATGTTTTAGCTGTAATTTAAGTGTAGTGAGCAAATTAATACTACTAAATTGCTATTTTTTGCTGATCTATATTATTAATGTTTATTTATTTTGTTTTATTTTAAGTTATTATAAAATGGACATTCAATTAGACAGAAAGAAAGAAATGGAGAAAGAAAAACAGGGAGGAAGGTTGGACAGTGAGAGTAGACTGAGAAAATTGGATCACCTGTTAAAAGAAGAAAAAAGAAAAACAAACAACAAGAGAATACAGAGATCAAAGCAACAACCTAGATACATGTAAGTATTTTTTTTATGTGATTGACTGTTGTTGTAATTCAAGCCCTGAGTGTAGAGCAGGTAAGACATAAAGTTGCATCCTAAATTCCATGCTCATGCAGTGTGTTTAGTTTATGACTTTTTCACCTGGTCATTTCTTGATGAACGGATGGTCTTTCAGGGTTGTCCAAGCTGGTACCCTGGCCACCTTGACTCTGTTCTCTGCAAGATGTTGCAAAAAACAAGATCATATGGAGACAATATTGGACACAAAGAATATATAACAATTTAGTTAAATGTAGCATTAACTCATAAGTCTTGCTAAAGTAAACCTTGTATTCTGATTCATCACAGCAGCAGTTCAGTTGGATGATGTCAGCAACTGCAGCAAGTGTCTTGCTGACTGAATAATTTCATCTTGCATAATCTGAAACAAACACATAAAGACAGAAACAATTTATAAATTAACGTTTGATAAAATCTAAGAATTAATCATTTATTAGATACCAATATGAATATGTCTACCATAAAACTTGTGTGGAGCGAAGTGATTCAATCAAGATGGTCTGGCATGCTACAACTTTATCGTTGTTAAATTCTGGGTACAAGTATACATACCCATCTTGTACATGTTTTTTTAATATTATTATTATTATTATTATTATTATTATCCTACCCAATTACATGTTTTTTTTAATCAGAGTATGCTGTTTTAATGACTTTACAATATCATTTACATTGTGTTCCTTACATTTTCCCTAACTGTATGTTATATTAATCCTATATTTCCGTTTTAATATTTCTAATGTTTGCCTTGTTTTCTTCACTGTCTGGTCTGCCTCTGTCTCACCTGTATGGATGCATTTACACCCAACAAAGGATGTTTTAATTCACCACTATTCCAGTGAAACACGAGTCTCCCATCTTCCTGCTGCCGGTCTCGAGTTTTTGTTCACCAAAGCACACACCAACTTCATACTGACGGACAGATCACTGCCCTTTTCCCGCCTTGTCTGACCGTGTTTTGTGGCTTTGGTTCACTTCACCTCACTCTTCCCCATTCTTGTCATTAAATCAGGCCGTTCTGCAACCATGGCAGCCATTCACTGTATGGCTTTATTCATGGTGTATTTTACCCCTTCACCAAAGGCCGTTCTTGTTTCCAACATTATATTTGCAGTGTTCGTTTATCTATCAATATCTGCGGAGTATGGTTTTGTACCGAGTATCCTATTTTCTAAAGCACAGCATGTAAAGGGTAGCTTGGTTAGCAGGATGCTAGCATGTAGCGCTTAGTGAGACACGCCTCAGACGAGTTGAGCAAAGACCCCGTCTGTGTACTTTATACGTGAGCAACGGATTTAAATAAAATTAACGTTTCAAAAGACAAACTTGAAGATAAAAAAACAATATACTTACCGGAGAACCGCCAGGGTTTGCCGCTGCCATCTTGCTGCTCATAAATTCAAAACTGCCTCTGCAGACAGGCAGGGGAGGCATGGAAATGGTCTTTGAGTTAGTCAAACGTTTTCCTTAGTTCGAGTAGATGATAAAGTAAAAGAAAAATGAATGGGATTTTAAGTAGGACCAGGCGTTCTGTAATGATCTCTATTTAGGAGAAATACTTAATCACTCAGCTTTAAACAGCTCTCTTTTAGGAGACACACTGCTGGCTAACGGTGTCATGTGATCAAGCAGCGTAATTTAATTGGCTGAGAGCCACTAGAGATCTAGTGCTAATTGCTCTGGCTTGGGTCATTCAAGTTCATCACTTTTGCAGTTGAATTTTTGCAGGTGAAATTTTTGCAGGTGAATATTTTTGCAGGGAAATTTGGAGGATAAAAATTCAGTGTTATAAATTCAATGTCTAAAAATAGTTGAATTCTGATGATACTATATTTCTTCCATATTAATGATGTTAAATATATTTTGATTTGTGTTTTTGGTTATAACATAACCATAAATAATCATACAACTTTACTCTTCCTTGAATAAGATGTTGGAGGACCTATAATACTGATAAAGTCATAGTTGGAGGAGACTTTAATTTGGTCCCTGACGTCTATATGGATCGCCTTCCTCCAAGAAGAAATAGCCATTATTATGAGGAGATTATAGCTGAATTTAAAATCTAATTGATTTTTGGAGAATGAGAAATCCCAATGTCAAACAATTCACATGGTACAATTCGGCTAATAATGGTCAATGTTCAAGGTTAGACTTTTGGTTAATGTCTACTAACCTGATAAATGAGGTCCTTAAATGTGAAATGTCAGCATCACCCCTGACTGACCACTGTGCTATTTCAATGTCTTTTCAACCAGGTGGGGTTAAGCATATCCCTAACTATTCATGGAAGTTTAACAGTAGCCTCCTAGACAATGAGGAATTTTTCAATGAAAAAAAACAAAATTAATCTACTGGAAATGTCACCCTTGGGTAAATGGGAATGGTTTAAAATTTAAAATCAAAGAAGTTGCCATAAAAATAAGTAAAGGCATCTCAAAAGTAAAAAAAAAAGGAACAACATGATATTATTAATGATATGAACAGATTACGTCAAAAAGAAGACCCATCTGTAGAAGAACAAATAAAACTAAATAATCTTCAAAATCAGTTGGATAGTTTATATCTGGAAAGAGCAAAAGGAGCATTTATACGCTCAAGAGCTCGTTGGCTTGAGGAAGGCGAAAAAAAATACTTCTTATTTCTTTGGCCTAGAAAAACAAAGACAAACAAAAAAGAAAATCAATAAACTACTTGTTAATAATCTTAGGAATGATAGCCAAGAACAAATAAATGAGGAAATAGAACATTTCTATAAGAAATTATATGAATCTAACTTTTCACTCGATGATTGTCAAACATTTTTTTAAATAATTAGGCCAAGTAGTACAATAATTGATGAGACTTTTTGGCAACACATGGAAGATAAACTTAGAATTGCAGAGCTAGATAAAGCAATTGGGCATACTTCAAAAGGAAAGTCACCAGGACTGGATAGGTTAACAGTGGAATTTTATATTCATTTTTGGAATGATATCAGGGTACTGCTTTGTAATGCCTTTTTGGAATGTACTTCATCTGGTCATCTCTGTCGTCTACCATGAAAAGGGGTGTTATCACATTAATTCCAAAACCCAGTAAGGACAAACTATTGCTGGATAATTGGAGACCAATTACTTTATTATGCAATGAATACAAGTTGCTAGCTCATATTAACTCCAATAGATTGGATTTGGGGCTATCCAAAATAGTGGATGAGTGCCAGTCAGCCTCTGTGAAGGGTAGAAACATACATAACCAAACTAGACTGCGTCTTTGCCTGCTAGACTACAGAAAATTTATCACAACAGACAGTTATGTGTTGTTTCTGGACTTCTTCAAGGCTTTTGACACAATCGAGCGTTCCTTTTTGTTAAAAGCTTCAGAATTTTTGGGCTTTGGAAGTAAATTTTGCAACATGGATGAAATGCTTTACACTGACATCAGTAGCACGGTCTCCTTGAATCCAGGAATGACTCCTGGATTCAAGGTGCAACGAGGAATCTGATAAGGATGCCCTATTTCTTAACACTATTAATAAAAAATTCTAACGACATACAAGGAATATCAATTTTTAATAAAGAGTTCAAAGTCAGTTTGCAGATGATACATCTATCTTTTTGAAAGATAAATCAATGGTAGATAAAACTTCAAGTATTATCTCAATCTTCTATAAAGCTTCAAGTTTATCTCTTAATATCAAAAAATGTGAACTACTCCCGATTCATACAAGCTTGTACTGTTGTACTGTTCCAAATTTTCATTTGTATTATTACCTGTGTTATCTACGGTGGCCCCTAGAGACAAAGCACGCACAAACTCCAAAACACTTACAAAATCCAAAACACATGCAAAATCCAAAACACGTACAAAATCCAAAACACGTACAAAATACAAAAAACATGTAAACTCCAAAACACATGCAAAATCCAAAACACATGTAAAATCCAAAACACGTACAAACTCCAAAACACGTACAAAATCCAAAACACATGCAAACTCCAAAACACGTACCAGGGCTGTTTGGCACTTTCTGATAGTGTGCAAATGTGATGTACGTACTGCGGCAGTCATACAGACAACTGGACGGTCCAAAAGTTGGCCTACCTATTACTGTCTGAGGTTTTAGTAGAGTTGTGGCTGAACCACATAAAAATATACCATTAATTTTAATCTCCCCAATCAATTATAATGTTATGTTGGAATGTTGTTAAAGAGGGTCATAAATGTTTCAACCCAGTTTGTTTTGCAGATTCTGTATAGCAGCTTTAATATCGGGAGAACACAACTTCCTGATTGTGTGAGTAAAATTAGTTTTTTTTCTCTTTGTCAGTTTAACAGTTTCTGTTGTGCCTGTCACTGTTCCCTGTCTGTTTCTTACCTGGTTCTTCCTGACCTTGTACTTTCTCCTCACGTTCCCCTCTTTCCTCTCTCCCTCTTTGGACTGACAATCATACACAAATAGATTGTATTCAATTAGATGAAAAATTATATTAATATGAAAAAATACTATTAAGATCACTAACAAAAAGTCCTCTCTCAGTGTACTTTCAACCAAAAGGCAAATAACCAAACCACATGAACATCTAATAAAAGATAAATATTGAAACACTGATCCAATATTATTCCTGATTCACAGGTCATTTGATTTTACACTTTTACCTGAATGTGGCTCCTTTTTTTGAAAAAACTTTCTTATATCCATTATGAACCTGGCTGTCTCTCTGCACACACGCACACACACACACAACAGGTGTTCTAAGGTTAATGGGCATCCAGTCAGTTAGTATCCATTTCAAACAGGACAGTGGTAACAACAGTAGGCTACGAACAATTTTAAGTTTTAGATTTTAAATAGGCTGTATAAATTTCAATGCAACAGGACGGCCAAATGTCGCTGATTTTACTACAGGAGGACGGATTGTAGCACAAACGTAGCACTAAAAAAGTAGACAATTCTGGTCTGTTTTGGAGCAGTCTTGGGGGATGGTGACCTTTGAATGACCTATAAAATCAAGTTTAATATCTCAGAAACCATAGCAGCACAAACGCTCATTTTACCTGCACAAATCTGCACAAACGTAGCACTTTAATTGCCTGAAGAAAAGGGCACTTTGGGCACCCATCAGGAAAGGGGCAGGTGCTCAAGCCCCCAAAACAGGTTTGAAATCCTCCCGACCAAGCGATTGATGATCGGGAGCTGGTCGTGAGGTGTTAATCGCTTCTCGTTACCCCACGTATACTACACGATGCACGACGCACGATGAAGGCCAAAATCAGGCCGATCGCCAAAACGGTCGCACGACTCAAAAATCGGCTCAAAATGGGCCAAAAAAATCGCACAGTGTATGCCCAGCATAAGTCACTCATAAATAATATGGAAAACTCTAATGTTAAGGCATTAAAATGGGATTTCATAAAGGAATGAATTCGCCATAGAGTGAAATAAAAATTGTATAATCCACAATAAAAACAACATAGGCTGTGTAACAATGTAATTTAAGGTCCATGCAGTAATTGGTCCATACTGAAGGCCTAGTAATGTGAGGTTGTCCAAAATTTCACATACTACAGTGATTAAAAGAAAAATAATACCATAATTAAAAGTCACACTTTAGTTTATTCATTTCTATACAGGCAATCGCGTAAACCAGCCCTATACGTCTTTCCTGGGTCCCTCGCAGCAACACCCTTCCAAGATGGCAGCCAACAGTAGCAGCACGGGTAGCAAATCCAGCAACAGCAGCGGTGGGAAACAGTCCGGCCCGTCAGCTGAACAGGTACACTTACCTCCACCTCAGGCTGCTTCACCGGTACAGTCGTTGATATTGTTGTCGTTGGGCCGTGTGCGGTGGAGTTACAGCCACCAGTTTGAGTCCCGGATAGCTAAAGCTAACGTTAGCTTCCCATCACCGTCATGGTCTGCTCTCTAACAAGCAGCTGGTGTTAAACATGAAGATTTAAGCGTTCATATAATGAGCTGGGGTCAGGTGTGCGCTTCTAGAGCGCGGTTTATGGCTGTTAGACGTATTTAAATGTGCGCGTGTGTGTAAGGAGGTGGTTTGGCTGTGTGAATAGAAGATGCTATTTTTATAACTGAAGACCACCCAGCCCGACTCAACGTGAAGCCACATTACTCAGCTATTCATAAAGTACCTGTAACGATGAACTGAGTCTGCCGTAAAAGTCCTGCAGTGTAGCTGCTCTCAACAAAAGTATGTGGAAAGCGATTAATGTGATCAATGCAATGGTTTCATGTGATGCTCCTGCAGGCTGTCGATCATGGATCAGTTTGCGTTTGTTGGTGTCAGCTGCCCTCTGCTGTCCCAGCGCAGCACAGAACAGCATAGAGCACGGCAGTGACCATCACAGACTCATGCTGAGCGGATATTAAAATACCTCAGTCATCTCAGAAAATAGTGATGGCTGTGTATGTTGTTGTGGAGAACTTATGTGTTTTTAGTGAAGTCTGGTTAATTGTTAATGTGAACATTCCTTGACAGTTTCCACACAGCCCCCACTGGTAGAAACAGGGCTCACTGGTTTTGATCACCAGGAGGTGTTTAAGTTACTCAAAATTAAAATGCCATTATTTTTATGATATAGCCAAAAAATTACTGAAAATGTGTGAATTTCTGTTAAGTGAGGTTACATAGACTTTTACACCTTAACTATATGTGGATCAGACATGCTTACATGTCCAGTCATCTCCAAGAAACGTGAATATAAAAATAACATACCATATACAATAGCTCTGCTGGTCCATGATGGTGCTCACTGTGGTTTTGTGTGGCAGGTGGTGGCAACATTTCAGAGGATGCGTCAGGAACAGCGCAGTATGGCTTCTAAAGCTGCAGAGTTGGAGATGGACATCAACGAGCACAGGTCGGTACAAACCTTCTGATCCGCTCTAAACAGTTTACATTTACAAAGAAGTTTCATGCAGCAGTTCAAGAAAGAGAGAACTGAACATGATTTATTGATATACAGAATTCAGTTATGCTATTTGACGACTCCGATGCTACGACAGCAGAATGAAATCCTAGTGGCGATAGACGTTATCTAGGCATCAAGGGTCATGCCTTGACTCTAGGTCCTCGTCAAATTCTAGCTCAGGTTCTAGCTCCAGTGCCCCTCCAGCTCATCGAGGATCTCAGAGCAGAAGTCCAAGATGGTGGAGTTTAATCCATCTGACCATGGCTTGCAACACGCACTGGGAAGCAGCTAAATTATTTTATGGTTTTACTGCGTGCCTTCTCAAATGTACGATGTGTGCGCACACACGTGTACACAGACAAAGCAGACAGATGATATAAAAACACACACAGCAAGTGTTTATTTCTCACTTCCAGTATTAGGAAACGTTTGCATGTTTGCAAACAGTACTGATTGCAAACAGTTCATTGGCACAACCAGAACAGGTGGCTGGTTTGCAGCAGTTACTTTGGTAACTAAGTTTAAGTAACTGATCTTAAAACGTTTAAATATAAAAAATAAATAAATGCTTAAATGAGGTGTCAGATATACTTGTATGGGTATTAATATACTTGGTGGAAGACCTGATGGCTGAGTCGTTATTCCTGTTATACTTCTTTTAAGTTCACCTCCCAGAGTGCATGTGTGATCGGTGCATGGTGAAATAGAGTCTCTGTGGATAAGTCCTCGTAGACACATGGACCCTCACACTCACTGTCTGATGATGAAATTTATGATCCTAGTGGACTTGTGGATGTGGAGGTTAATTGAGACTTATGGCCTGATATTATAAGCATCTAAATACGTAATAAGCCCTAGGGTAGACCAAGTGGTGCATGTGAATGTAACACTGAATACATGTTCTTAGCCGCAAATATTTTACAGTCTGGGGAATAACAATGTCAGCTACTAGCTGAGGCATTCCTGTGATACCTTTTGAGTTGAATTAGTTTTCTTTTTAACATTTCTGTTTTTCTATTCAGCTTAGTAATAGACACATTGAAGGAGGTGGATCCATCGAGGAAATGCTTTCGTCTAATAGGAGGAGTGTTGGTGGAGAGGACAGTAAAAGAAGTTCTACCTGCCTTGGAAAACAACAAAGAACAGGTGATGGAAGAGGAAATGAGAGCATTTTACAATTTTTCTTTAAACACTGAGTGCTCTGGCGTTTAATAGCTTCATATATTGTACTCAGACACTTTAACTCAAAATTTAATTTTCTTCCTCCTTCTGTCCTCACAGATCTCCAAAATAATCGAGTCCATCAACTCACAGATGCAGACGAAAGGGCGGGAGCTCACAGAGTACAGGGAACGCTACAACATACGTTTGGTGGGAGAGGGCGAAGGAGAGGAAAAGGGCCAGTCAGCCGCTCCCTCCAGGGACAGCGAAGGAGGCGGATCCAAAAGCGGAGCCGGTGTTTTAGTTTCATAGGTTGTGAGCATGGACAGTGACAGCAGGGTCCTTTGATTTCTGCAGTGCTGAACACGTAGATGGAGTCACACAGTTTAGGTGGAAAACAAACTCTTTGCAGGATAACTCTGGATTTGAAGTTTACTGAAATCTCTGCTTAATCTAACGCACTTGTTAATTTGCAGCAGGTGTATTCTGCTTCCTTATGTTCAGTGTGAAAGTTAAAGCTGTCTTATGTTTGCCTTTTTTAATGCTGAAATACTGTGACATCAGTTCATTGATTGAATTCAACCACCTGAACATTTACCCGCACTCACGCAGGAGCAGCTAAAAACATGATTTTGCTGTCTTAAGATTATCGAAAGTGTTTTTTCCACACAATAATGATAATGTGCTAATGTGTTTGGCCAAAATTAAAGAGTAATTTCAAAAAGTAAGAAGAAATGGGACATCGAAACATCCAGTAAAATAAATCATTTTGAAAGATGTGCAAAAATTGGATTTCATAGTGCTGTAAATAATTAACAAGTTGAGCAAAAGTTCATGTCCATGAAGGCATTTAAAAAGCACTCGTCTTTAGCATGAACATCTAAATTTACTCTAAGTACATCATCAGATTTAAAAACAGACACGTTACATTCAGCCTCCCTCTGAGCTTGTTTAGCTCCACACATGAGCCATGTAGAGTATTAGCTCTGAATGAGGTCGGTTTGTGTTCGGGGTGATGAACCTGGAAGTGTAACTGTCACACCTTAATAATAAAAACCCACCATAACTGAGGAAATGCCTCCTAGGACCCCCTGAGCACTGTCCACACGGTTAATGTGTTGTAAGGCCTTTGTTTTTTGTTAATGCTCATGAATAAAAAATGTCACAGTTGTGTTTTGTTGCTGTCCTCAATTCATCTCATCACTTCCATGACGAGTGGCGCCAACAAGAGTTTTAAACAAGATGAGACGAGGTTCAACAGAAGTGCACCATAAATTGTTCTCACACACGAATGGTGAAGGAAAAAGGACTAGTTTAAAGAGTCCCGCTCATAACATGGTTTGTATATTTGCCTGTATGTGCAGCACCTGCTTTCAAAGGATAAACCTCTATCATTTATTATAGCTCTGTCAAATCACGACGTTCAGAAACTGAGACATCCTTCAGCATGGTGATCTAAGACTGATTTCAAGATGGGGAAAGTCTTTTGTATGGAATTTTGATAAAAAGACCTCGGGGTTTTCTGGGAGAGTGAAATGTTTGCCACTCACCAAAGGTTTTGGACACAGTGAAAGGAAGATAACTTTGTTCATCAAGTACAGAAAACACCTAAAATGTATCGACAGGAAAATACACGTCAGTTAAAGTAAGATATAATACCTTTAAGGTACATCGAGCCATCTATGTGCTCACTTTCATTCTAAAGCAAAGAAAGAGCTAAACCACAGGTCAGCCAACAGATTTTGGTGTCCAAGTTCTGGATTGCTCCTAATTTGTCAAGGCAATTATAAATAACAAAAATTAAAACTTAGTATGGGGAACTGAAAGGACTTTGAAACACCACACTTTAAAGAAAAATGGACAGGATGTTGATTGTTTACAAAACTAAACCAAAAAATAAACAAAAAATGTCTTTAGTTATAATTTTTGTAAGTTTAGTTTTGTCAAACATTAAAAGACACTGGAGCTTATGTTTAGTTGAGACGAGTATGTGGTAAAGAGCCGTGTGCTTGTGAACTTATTATCTTACCTATGACAAATAACCACCAAAAACAAAACCAACAGCAACAAAAATTATAACTATAGAATGATAACTAGAATGAACCACACCAAAAACTCTTAGGCAAAAAAATAAACCTTAAAATATCAGATTAACTCTGGAAACTAAAGTAAACTAAGACAGGGGAAAAGAAAAGCTAACAAATACAATAAAAAATGCGAGATATTTTCTCTGGGCGTCTGTGTGCACTGCCATATCTGCACGTATCTATATTTATCTCTATATATATAGCTACACTTTATAGTATTCATTCTGGGTTTTATATAGGATTGAGGCAGATTGATTGAAGCTCCTTCATTTGTAATTTAAACCTCATGGTCCGTTTGGACTAATGTGAGCAAGTGATACTGAGCAACTGAGATTATTTTTAAACATATGGCGTTACGTAACTGACAAAACACGTGATTCGGGATTAAGTGGGAAAAAGTGAAAAGATACCGACGAGGATGGGATTCGAACCCACGCGTGCAGAGCACAATGGATTAGCAGTCCATCGCCTTAACCACTCGGCCACCTCGTCTGAATGTCTCTACCGCAACAGCAAATTGTATTCAAGGGCAACATAGAAGAATGGTGTCCATATTTATTTGGCTTATTTCTAAAGACTTCGTTCTCACGTAACGTGGCACCGTAATTAGAACATCCACGGGTTCACACATTGGCCTTTAGGACAAATTAAAAACAAGCGCAAACACTTCTCCAGGAGTAAATTCAGTGGCGCCTTTGCGTCCGTCATTACGGTTATAACACATCGGTGTGCGCCGCTGTCGCAGCAGCAGCAGACTGCTGACAACTGTGCTGTGCTTTGATGGAGATCACAGAAACTGGATGATCACTTTATTTGTTCTTTTCTGAGTCGTGTGGAAATCTAGGTCAGCGCTGCCACTAACCGGGAAAACATGCGATCGAGTATTCGTTACATTTCCAGCCGAGGAGGCTGCAGTTAGCACCGAGGCGCCAGTGTCGGTGACGCTAGCTGGGACAGAAATAGAGCAGTAAGAGGCATCCAGCTGTGGTTTTCGGACCTCTTTGTGTCCTGCAGCCTGTCTGGGATGCATCTCTCCAAGAAATGTTCCGCCTTCAAAGTAGTGCTGAGCGCCCTGCTGATAGTGGCGCTGCTGCAGCTCATCTACCTGTCCTTCCTGTCCAAGTTTCACGGAAAGCAGCAGCGGTACCGATACTCGGAGCTCTTCGGAGGCTCCGGGGCCAAGAAAAATGCCCACCCGGAGAAAAACTCGCGGAAGGAGCGCCTGAGGTACTCACTGTCCACCGGCGGGATCTTTGACAACAGCGGGCAGTACCGAGTGTACAAGAACTTGATCAAAAGTGACTTCACCACGAATGAGAAGCCGGGATCTGACCCCAGCTCCAACATCCTGGCTCTAGCTACACACACCACTATCAATAACCTGCACTACCTGGAGTCCTTGCTGGAGAGGTGGCAGAACCCCATCTCTGTGGCCATATTTGCTCACGGCCAAGATGTGAAGTTTGCCACAGCTCTGGTGTACGCTCTCAGCTTCTTCTGCCCTCACATCCAAGCCCTGGTGGACTTCCACTTGGTTTGCCTCTCTGGAGAGATGGCCAGCTTCCCGGAGCAAGACCGTGAGCATTTTGCAGGTCTTGAGGACTGTGCCTCAGTGTTCTCCAGACTGGAGTCTCACGGGGAGAAGTACAAGAACTATGCCATGAGCGGAAACATCTCCTACCCCAACAACCTTCTTCGTAACATCGCCAGAGGGGGCACGGAGTCCTCCTACATCTTGGTCATTGACATGGACATGATGCCAAGCGCCGACCTGCATGAGCAGTTCATGGCCATGATCGCCAAGCGTGAGCCAGCGAGTGACGAGGTCTTCGTCCTACCGGCTTTCGAGATCCGCCACGCTAGGAAGATGCCAGCCACCAAGGCAGAGCTGGTTCAGCTCTACCAGGTCGGTGAAGTCCGGCCCTTTTATGAAGAGCTGTGTCCTCGTTGTCAGGCCCCCACCAACTACTCACAGTGGGTAAACAGCCACGTCAGAGAGACGGGAACCCTGGAAGTTGCCTACACGCTCACCTGGGTGGACCCCTGGGAGCCCTTTTATATCGGGCACCGCTCTGTGCCTCTCTACGATGAGAACTTCAAGCAGTATGGCTTCAATCGTATCAGCCAGGTTGGTATGAGAAAGGTGGTCATGATTTCAAGAAGATCTGCCTGTTAGCTGCAGCCCATGAGGTCTTTAAATACAAAACCACAACAATCATTGAACATACAGGAGAGAGCTACCACACACTGTCAGCATCAGTATCGCTCTTAGACTAAAGGAGTGAAGCAGCAGCTTGTTCCAGGTGTTTGGTGGCTGGAACAATCAGCCTTCTAAAATTAAAAGCCCAGGTCCCAGTAAACCAAAGTCAGCAGTATTTATACTTTGCTGTATTTTTAAAAAAACTGGAAAGTGGTCGACAACTTTGCTGACCTCTGCATTTAAATCTTTTAATTTGACTGTAAGTCGTGTATATTTTCATAGGAAGAAGTACTTGGTGCACTACTACTCTGTACAATCTGCAAACACAGTTTGACAGAAGTCTGCAGTTTATTCAATCTTTACTCACATGGAGGCTTTTTCTTCACTTTTTCTATCATCAAGGACTTTCTTTATTATTTCTGTTTGCACTAAAAGATTCAGTTTTTTTTTCCAGGTCCAAAACTCTGTAGATGAATTGCTTAAATTAAATTGTAGACTAAATTCAAAAGCATGTGCACAAATATATCCTACCAGTCATTTTTCTGCCTTTAAAGAAACTTTACACTATCAATAAATATCACTATTGCGCCGACTCCCTCCTGCAGATACATGCAGGTTAATTGGTGATTCAGGCTGTGAGTGGGATCAGCTTTTTGTGTTAGCCCTGTGATAGAATAACAAGTTAAGTTCAAGTTTAGAGATTACCCCCTAATGATAATCAATTCTAATAATAGCATCGCCATTGCTGGAGATCCCACAGACCAACAGTATCTAATGTCTTTGTTTTAAACTTCTGTTAAACACCACCATGGCTGCAGCTGAAAGTATAAAAACTGTCCTTTAAACATTATTTTAATTTAAATACTCTTCCATATCTTAGTGATAGAGCTGTGCTATTGACAAGTCTGTTATCTCACACGCTTATTATTTAAGTTGCTTCTACTTCCTGCCTTCAAATTGGCTGAACTTTGTCATTATAGCAGATCATTTAACATAAACACTATAAACAGTTCGGAAAATTAATGGAAGTTACTAAAAGTAACACAAAAGTGTAAAGAGGTCATGGAGATGGACAAGAGATTAGGAGTCATCACAAATGAAGTTTAATGAGTCACAGTAGTGGGAGAGGACGTGACCCAGAGCAGGATGAAATCCCATAAAATATATATTTTTTATAATCCTGGACTTTTCAGACTAAAACTGGGTCAGCAGCTTTTTTATGGAGTTTTAAGCTTCCTAAAACTTCAGACGTGGATGTAAATGCAGTAAGAGGTACACATTTTAACATTAAAACACGTGATTGTGGACACACCTTTACCGAGGACGAGATCATCATCAGGACGTCTGCCTCTGGTGCATCAGCTTTGACCTCTCACAGGTTCTTTAGGAAAGTACTGTATTAAAGGTGTGAAGACTCCTTTAAATTAAATTAATCTGCTCGACACAAATCGTTTTTGGTTGTAGTCTCTTCTAAACCTCATGGCCTGCTTTTTCTAAGCTTCTCCTTTCCCCTGTGGAAATGTCTCCACACCTTTGTCGGTTTCATCACTCCACGCAGCCTCTCCCTGACACCTCGTACCTGAAGAAGACATTTCATCTCTCCTTCCTCATGTCCGCTCTCTCACCTTTGTTCTCACGCCTTCTGCCCTCGATACCAAAACCGTCTCCTCTGTCATTATCTTCTCTCACCTCCCCCCGTTCGCTCTCATCACTTCCCACCCCCATGTCTGTCTCCTCATGCTGTTGTTTAATCTCCCTCCAGGCCTGTGAGCTCCATGTGGCCGGATACAGGTTCTCTGTGCTGAGCACTGCCTTTGTGGTGCACCGCGGCTTCAAGATCCAGGGGGAGTTCCACGCTAGGAAAGACGAGGAGAACAAACGCAACCGGGTTCTGTTTCGCAACTTCAAAGAGGGCCTGAAGACCAAATATCCGTCCTCCGCCCGGCGCTGCTGAAAAAAAGACGAGGACATCGGCCGCCGATGACGTCGCTGTCGAGCTGAAACGACGGACGCTTTCTTCTTGTATCCAGATTTAGCTTCCTGTAAAACCCTTTCTGCCCAACTTTCATAGTCAGCACATCAATTTCCTAGTTTCTCTCTGATTTTCCTTTTTTTTGTGATGGTGGCACAGTAGGCGTTTATTTCAAATTTTGTGAAAATGAGCATCAGGGAAATGCTGCCTGGGGATTTCTGAGTGTTCGCTGAGATGGGAGAAAAAGAAATGATCATTCAAGAGTGAGAAACAGGGCAGAAAATCTGGAGTTCACTGCGATTTCACTCAAATGCACATTCAGAAAACATTTGGGGTCATTATAAAGCACATAAGGAATGCATCCTATATTTGGAAATCATTTTACACTCGTCCAGATTCAAAAATGGAGCAGAGTCCTAGATTTCACTGCGAGTAACATGAAGTTTTAACGTCTTACATTTCAGACATTGTGTTTAAAGTTAACATGCATGGTGGTGTTTGACAGCAGCTGGCAGAAAAAATGAATTCGCTGATACATCAGGGACCAACAGTAAGGACCAGCTGCTTAATGTGGAGCTCCTGACCAGCTTATTCTCCTGCAGACTGATGGAGCAGGTTCATTTGTAGGAAGGTGGTGGAGCATCACAAAGGTCTACTTGTCTACAAGGAGACATCAGCAGGAAGGCAGCGGCGTTGTTTTCTAGAGCGATGCTGAAGATGCTTTAATCAGGCTTTCTGTACAGAAACAAGTTCTCCATCTACATATATACAAACACTAACAGCCCTCTGACTGGAAGAGAAGCTAAAAATACTACATTTCTTCCTTTTGGGGATTTGAAAGGTCTGATTATTATATTTCCTCCAAGGGCAAAAACACTAGTTTAAAGATAAAGCTGCTCCTTTATTCTGACAAGGTCGTCACAGCAGATGGATCTGCATCTTTTGATTTGACACATATTTCTGTGGTTAAAAAAACCTCCTCACACTATTTAACTTCACTTGTTTGTCCTGGTTTCAGACATTTATGTCAGCTAGTAGTGCGCTCTGACCACAAGGTGGCAACAATCGCTCGAGCGTCCCAGTTGTGGTTTGTTTTCAGCCTGTGGTAAAAACAGCAGAGCGCTCGCACATCAGCGGCGCTGTTTGGTGCTCAGGACGCGAAGCAGCTCCGCAGCACGGCCGTTAGCACATTTGGCTGCGAGTGCTTATCAGACTGAAAGGGTTCATCTCATGAGAACAAAGCTGTGGGAGCCTGTGTACAGAGATTATGCACAACACTAAATTTTTGCATACACTGTGGAGAACTGCTGTATTTATAACACTGGGGATCTGACGCTGGCAGCCCTCTACATTTATCAAGAGATTTTTGTTGTTGTTTTTACCTCTTCAGCTGGAGTGTGTGTTGGGAGCAGGCAGCTACAGGCACTAATGTAGCACACATATAAAGCATAATCAAAGTGTGAACCACAAACAGGAGCAGCCTGTGGTGTTAAAGGTTTGCTTCTCTTGCTACTATTGAAGTAAAAGACAGCAAATGTTTGATCTTAGGCTTTATTCTGTAACTACGGTACATACAGACAGTATTAACCTCGACTACCACTCTTCTTCTTTGTTTGTAGTGAATGCATATACACTTCAGATGTGTTTGACTCACATGTTTAAGTGTTTAATTTAAATGTAATTCTCGATTCGAGACGGACTGACGTGTTTTTTCTTCCTCACTCGTCATGTTTGTGATATATTTATTGTAAAAACTCTTGTTTGTTAACAGGAATAGTTTTTTATGACCTCGAGCCACAAAGAATAACCTGTAGCACCAAATTTAAACCACTATGAAATAATTTATTTAGCGTTTTTGGAGCAGATTCTGTTTGAACACGTTACCTTATGTGATTATGTGGTGCAGTGCTTTTTCCTGGTGCAGTGTTTCTTCCTTATTTGGAAATTTATTGTTTTTTTTATTTATTTATTTTTTCTCTATGATGCCTGATTTGTACTGTTGAAATTTCTAATAAACCTGGATTATTTACATTTGACCCGTGACTGTGATTGACTCTAGCTCTAACTCAAGAATAGAGTAAGTTAGTGAAATCACACCTGATTATATCACAAACTCAGAGTGCGAAAGAAAGAATGAGCCAGCTGTGGCTCAGGTGGTAGAGCAGGTCGTCTTCTAGTCAGAAGGTCAGTGGCTTGATCCCTGGATCATCCAGCCCACATGGCTTAGGAAAGATATTGAACCCTGAGCTGCCTCCAGTGACTGAGAGAGTGTCTGTTTGTTCGAAAGCACTAAATGTGCTGCATGAAGATGTCAAGTCAAGTGACTGTTATTGTCATTTCAAACATGTACAGTGGTTCAGTACAGAGTGAAACGAGACAACATTCCTGGTCCTACATATGACAGACAAACACAGGACTATGTAAAATGCAATGTGCAAAAAAACAAGACAAGACAGTGTAATGGAAGTGTGCAAAACACTTAATATTGTAATTTCTTCATTTCATATATAACCCTTAATCCTGTGCAGTCTATTTACCAACATTAGCAAACATACTACACGTAGAAACTTCAGAAATCCCTTTTGGCCATTCAGTCAGTTTTCAATTCAACAAAAGTCGAGAGGTTTCTATATATCGAAGGTTGTTGATTCATAAAGGGGAGAAATACAAATATAACATCTCCAAGAGGTATTTGGGAAAAATTGGGAAAGGATCTGTGCTAATGGCTCTAATTTAGTGACACTTACGGGTAAGAGTGATATCACTTAAAATATCAATTTTTTTCTATTGAACCTACAGTAGGTTCAGACTGGACTTCATTAAATCAAAGGAAATGTAACAGCATCCACATTGTGAACATGCTTAAAATTCAGCTTTACTGGACAAAAATAATAATTGTTTAGATGTAACTGAGCTGTAGTGAGCCCTGTGACAGACTGGCACCTATCCACAGAGTGCCCTGCCTCTCGCCTCCAACCCCTGTCTTAGCCCCCACACCACCCCCGAGACCCTGACAATTTTTTAAATATTGTAAAGCATTCAGTCAAACTTCATCACGCACTGAAGGATTAGACAACAATCGCAATAACGAGTGGATATTAGACTCTTTTTTTAAAAAAATGAAAGAATTCAGGAAATGCTCCTTTAATGAGTCGCTTTACAAATCAGGGAAGGTCACTGATATGAAATAATGTACAAAATACTTCAAAATTAAACATGTATATATATTATCATTTATGTCTTTTATTTTATTAAACTGAAATGCTTATTTGGCATAAAAAATGGGTCCAAATTCTTCTGTTATAAGACGAGTAAAGACTCACTTGGGCTGAATTTTTTAAAAATGCATTCATTCACCCTACAAAACTGTAAAATAAATAACTTTACTGTATGTGTTTTTATACCACCAGTTTTTATAAATAGTAATTAAATATTATTACATTTTTTTCTTGTATTGTTTGTGTACAGGTTTCAAATGAAAAGTAATTTGAAAACAAATTGTAAGTAAGAAAACAAACACCCTCAGTCATGCGAAGGTTCTTTGAGCACTTGGAATTGCTCAAACCCAATCAATTAACTTCACCAGAGGGATTTGCAATGACATCTAATGTCAACAGAGTTTCCAGAAGCATCATTTGAAAATAACTGCAACACTTCATGTCCAAGTAAAGCGTTTCAAACACAGCAGGCTTCGCCCGTCTGAACTCAGAGCGTGCGTGACGTTATGTAAAACCTTTATATGTGTCGCTCAAAGTGAGAAAACTGCGAGTTATCAGAGGAGTATCATTCTCCAAAACACTTGACCTAGTTGACTCTAACCTGTGGTGTAACGGGGTTTAAGATGGGGAGGCTTTAAAGCCATCCCTGCACCAACAGCATGTGACAGGTGATTACAAGGTGAGCTGGGACAGAATCCAATTAAAAGTTCCTACTTAGTAATTAAGATCTCTGTTACACTGGAGTTTAATGAGTTCTCTGTGTGACTTCTGCTTCATATGGACTGAATTCCCTCTGCAATGACGCCCATGGCCAGTGAGGTTCCCAGGAGAGCCTTCATTATATCCTGATAAACGAAAAAAAAAAGAAAGGTGATGAGGAAAATAAAACACGTCAGTATCATTGTGCCCAGCTTCAACCTCGCTCGAGCGTTGATGGTTTAACCGGCCATCTGTTGGTTGATAAAGTGGAGCACGTGTGACATTCAGCACTCGACAACTGTGCGAGGGGCCGTGGCATTTTGTGGCTAAGCCTTCATTATTGGGTCCAGGCACACGAGGGCAAGTGGCACGCAATGCCATGCTATGACTTTAGATCAGCTTTCATTGGACGCACACTTTGTCATCACCAGCTTTATTAAGTAAGGCTTTGTTTTTGCCTTCCACTCACTTCATCGCGACTTCCCTATTACTCACAACAGCAAGGCCTTACCAATGTAGCAAAAATCTTTGAGTTAGAGTACTCATGCATTTAAGTTAGGTTATTCATTTGTTTTACATGCATACTATATATAATTGGTATATGCTTAGTCATCTTTTTTAAACTTTAAAACCCATGATGTACATTTTTTCTCCCCCTGCTCAGGGTGTTAATAACGTAGCAGAAGGTGCGGAAAGGTTAGGAGGGGGATGGTGGATCAGGAGAGGCAGGTTTGGTGAGGTAAAGTGGGGTTTATCTCAGCAGCTTTGGGGAGTGAAGGCTTATCTGGGTCAGAGAGCTTTATGACATAAGCAATTAGGGTTTCCTTCTCTTGTGTATGCTAGCAGGAGGGAGGCCTCCCGCTATCTAGATTAGCCATCCTACTCATGCCAGGAGAGCTCGGCAGCTTCTGGACAGTGGAGGGAACCAGCTGGAGGGCGAGATGAGCAGGCGGCAGGGGGTTCCTCGATGGGGAAGGGGGGGAGGGAGGGCAACAAGAGCAATGGGTCAACAAACATATCTTGTAGACATGCAGGACAAGCAGCACGGGTCAGCGGAGGATCAAGAGCAGAAAGACGGAGTCAGTGACCCACACTGATGAAAGGAATTCACAGAATGAAATGTGGGGGGATGAAGAGGGCGTTTGTTCACTGTAGCATGTTTAACAGGAGTGTGGAGAGAAAACGACCACAAAGGATGTTTATGGTTACTCAGCTTAATGTCATCGATTTCTTCTCATGAGCCACTTGACTGGAAGGATTTACAAGTGATTAGGACAATTGGTTTAGAGAAATGGTTTAAAAGATCTCTACATATGCTCAGCTTGTGACTCAAGGCATCTGACAACATGTGAAAATATGAAATATGGATTTTTTCACAAGAACTGCACATTACTACCCCCCAAAAAAGTAAAAATGTAACTTTGTGACTGTAATTCATCATTTTCACATTAAGCTATTCCAGTGATGTGAAGCAAAAACAGCCATGCAAGCTGAATGCTGTTATAAGAATTACATTTTATGTGTTGTAAACAATACTGATGATTATTTGTTAACCTCTAATGCCAAATAACCATCGAAAAAAAGATTTCTTCTTAATTCCAACCTGACCAAAAACACATGATTTTATAAAACAACATAACAGAAATGGTTACATTAGAGCTGCTGGAGACATCTATACTTAATGATTGATCATTTAATGTTTTGTTGCTTGAAATTTCTTTCTCCAGCACAGAGTCAAATATCTCTAAAAAAAAAAAAAGGAAATATGATCTTTACACATAACCACATAACAGAAAAAGGAGCAAACCCTCACGTTTATCAGGGACCATGATATCTTTCACTTCAAAAATTACTTGGATGTCTTTGACTGGTCATAATTTTTTCCATTAATTTTCTGCTAGACAGCTTGTTTTAGATCTATTACAGCGATGCTTTTTTTTTTTTTTTTTTTTTTTTTTACAAAACTCATTTCCTTATATTTTTCTTCTAAGGATGCAGATTTTCTTAACAATAATTCTCAAAGCTTTCTGGAGGTCTATCAACTGTTCTTCACTCCTTGTACCTGTCCATTTTCAAAGAAATGGAGATTATGTATCAGACTTTCAGGAGCAGGACCACGCCTCCAAACACGCTCCTTCCGGCTGTCATCTATGTAGGTCCCCCCAGTTCTGCAAGCCAATCATTCTCGTTTACGTACCACCCTCCCTCCCTCCTTGTTCTCAATTCTTTAACTTCTTCACTTAGTACATGGGGATCTGCCAGGCCTGGTAGCCATCGCCAGTCCCCTTCGAGGCCTTCCCCAAACCGCAGCTCAATTCATGTCAAAGCATTTACCTACTCAAACACTGTTAAACCTAAAATGAGGACGTGGGCCCAGCTAGTGAAATGATTTTCTGTTTGTTAGGCCACTGATCTAACACTTGTTCCAAATTCTTTAGTTGAATCTGTGAAAAAAAGCAAAGGTAGCATAGTTTGACAGATGTAAAGTCAAGGTGATTCCCAAAGAGCTATTAGCTGAAAACCTGGCATATCTCAGCAGGATGTGCAGAGTCAGGCTTTCTACAACAGATTCACAGTATCTGAGAGTCATACTCTTAATAAAGAGGAAACAATCCTGACACAAGGTGAGAGAGACATTTGGTCTTTCAGTTGATCTCTCCCTTGTTTACTAAAGCCTCATCAGAAATGGTCACAGTGGAAAGGTGGCTGTCAAGAAGCCATTCTTACAGAAGGGAAAGTATGTCAGGTAAGCTGAGATTTGGCAAATTACACAAGAACTGACATGAAATTCAGTGGAACAGGTCTGATGGAGTCATGAATCAAAATGTGAAATGTTCAGGCCAAATCATCATCGATATGGCAGCAGCTTCATTTTCATAATAAAGGTGGTGACTTGTTAGAATAGTACAAGTTCTATCTATCTATCTATCTATCTATCTATCTATCTATCTATCTATCTATCTATCTATCTATCTATCTATCTATCTATCTATCTATCTATCTATCTATCTATCTATCTATCTATCTATCTATCTATCTGCCTCCACCCTTCTCCTTTTCATTCTTGTAATGGTGCCTGTTAATAAGATTCAGGTCTCAATCACAAACACAAAAACACTCTTGTTTTGATCAACAATCCCAACAACAGATTGTAACCACACGCTGGGCATGTCGATCTCTGTGATGCATGCATCCGTTTCACTTAAACAAGCGAAGGCTTAGCTGCCATCCACGCCAGCTTTGGGAGAAGTTTACCTGTCTACTTACCAAAGAAAGCCTCTCAGGCAAAGGGCACACATATCACTCTACCTCTAAACCTGGTGTTCCTGGATGCCCCGGCTGCCTGCATTTTAAATGCATCCCACTAAAGCCAGACTATCCAGGCTGGAGGACAGAAGTAATGAGACGTGACACTGCCCAAGGGAAGGAAAAGGAGGCCTAACAGATATAGGTAATCCTTCTCACCAAGCTAACGCCTCTTAGCCTCTCGCCCCGGCTGTCACATGAACCCAGCAAAAGATCCAGGAGCCATACACATATAGACAAATGCAGACACACTAGCAGCGTAATCATTAGAAGCTGTCAGCTTTGCATTCATACATGTGTTGTCTGGAGAGAACACACTGTTCAGTCACAGCACTAAAACCTCTGACAGGTAAAATTAACATCGATCATCTCATTACAATGCAGCGTTCAGCAGGGAAACCTCATTTTGCTGTTACTTTGACACTCACCACCAACTTAAACATTGTTTAAGCAGCCGCTTAAACTAGCCCCCCCACAAGGACAACACGCACCATCAAACCGCCAAAACTGCTAAAGAACAGCTTGAGGAGGCCTGAACATGTTAGAGGTAGCTTGTAAGCACGAAATAAGGCAGGTGGTTTAAAAAAAAAGGGAAACATATGGTCTGCACCAGCCACACACACTCACACACACTTACAATAGCTTCTGCATCGATCGATGTGCTAATACAAGGCTCATTTATCACCATAATTCACTAACAGATGTTGGGCGCTATGATACCATTACCCCAGTGTTTGCACAACACAACCCGGGTGTATGACAACAATGTCTCAGAGAAGACCTGACTGATATTATCTGCATCGATAGAGAACGTGATGGATTGTTGTGTACTTGTAAAGGTTTATGAAGTGTAGCACCGATGGCTGAGTAGAAGCACTTCTGCTAAGCAGTTACAGACGTTAATATACTCGATGTAGCGGTTGTGGAACAAGAGATTAGGTCGGATTTATTTGACAGATTAAACTTTAGTTGAACTATCAGCCACTGTATCAAAGGATCACACAACATGGCTTTAATGGAAATCAATATAAGCCACGAGTGAGCGCGACTATTTGTTTTCACTATTTATTTCTTTGTTGTGTATTTTGTTGCACTCATGACGCCAGAGGTTGTATCGAATGTTTGGAGGTGCAACAAAAAAACATTTATTACAGTAACACAAACTGAAAAAGGACTATGATACTGATATAAATGAAGCTTTTTCACATGTTTACTGTTTGCTGGAGCTTAGCTTTAAAGATAATTTTGGTTTTGGTTGAAAAATGCAGCATAGTGCCCTTCAGACCCTGTGCGCTGTACTATTTATTTAAATACACCTAATAAATGATCAATAAACTAGTAATTAGGTCATATTATTTCAGATCACATGAACACACTTTTGATACGGTTAATTAATTGCGTAATTGCAAATTTCAATAATCCACACAAACAATTAAAAAATCTAAATGAAATTTGAGAACATTATTTATCATTACAGCTTAGAACAGCATGAAGAGGTCTTAAGGCTGAATGAGCGCAGGCATATGGCTCCTGGTTAATGCATCACGTCAGTGTGTAAGCGTCCACATCAGATCTGATTGCAGAAAGATAAAAGTGAGGATATGTGAGTAATACGTTTGGTAAAAACTGATTTAAACCTTTAGTTTTGTGTTGATTAACTAAAATTTTATTCAAATTTTGCAAACAAGTTAACTTTCTCCACTCAGTTCATTAAGTACACAGTGCTAGTACTGTTTTTTCTTCAGAACTGCTTTAATTCTTCATGGCTCAGATTCATCAAGATGCTAAAAATATTCCTGACGTGACAGCATCACACAGTTGCAGCAGATTTTCCGGCTGTACATCCATCATGAGAATCTCCCGTTGCACCACATCATAAAGGTGCTCTGTTGGACTATGCTTTCATGTTGCTAATGCGAAACTCTGACCTGACCATCTGAATTTTGCAGCAGAAATCAAAACTCATCAGACCAGCCAACAATTTTCCATCTAATTTGGCAACATCTAATTTGAGTGGCTTCCAGTGTGGTCTTCTGCTGCTGTAGCCCTTCTGCTTTGAGGTTCTACATTCAGAGATGCTTTTTTTTTACATACCTTGTGTAACCGGTGTGTTCGTGCATTGTGTCTGACAATGAAAGGTAAAAAGAAAGTAAATAACTTGCTCGCTCCACCTCCTCTCCCACAGGGGAATTGTAGAAAAGGACGCTGTATTTATTTTTACATTAAACATAAAGTACAAACTTACATGCAACATATTTCACACAGATCAGAAAAAAAAACCCACCAGGGTGGATAAAGATATAATTACTGTTCTAAAAGAAATGACACGAGCTCCCACAGGGGAATTGTAGAAAAGGGAGAGGCCGAAGGGCTACCCCAAATTTATAGGGCTGCACCAAAGAAGAAGAAGAAAAGGATGAGGAGGGGCTCTAACTGATAATGAAGATAACTTCAGGCTTGGAGGTCCTAAAAGTCAAGTACACCAGGAACAGTTTTGTGTAATTGTAACAATATATAATTTATGTATTAATTTATTTGAGGGACTGTTGCCTATTTACACACAGTGTATTATTTACTAAATTACCAGAGTAAAACAGTAAATTACCAGTTAAGTGCAGCATGTTTTATGATGTCCCGTTTTGGTGTGAACAATTATCTTTATATGATTTAGTGCAGCTTGGAGGAGACACATGTTGACAGGTGTCAACGCAAAACTTTTGCGAGCTCTCGCAAACGTTTTAGCCGCATTCTTCGGACGCTGGCTCGATGCCGACCGGGAGGTCGAGGCACGATGTGTCGGGAAAGCGGTGTTCCTCCCTTTTGCGAGATCCCGAGTTAGTTTTGCGAGATCTCGCAAAAGTCCGTCTTAATTTTTTTTTTCTCCCATGTCCCCTGCGGGGCTCCGTAATAAAGCAGTAAAACCTGTCCTACTCTGGAAGAAGTTCATGCTGAAGCTCAGAAGTTCAGAACAGCAGCAAACATAATTGGTATGTAATGTGCATTTATTTAAATTAAGTTCTGCTTACATTTACTAATGTATATTTTAAGGTGTACCAAAAACACACCAAACTATAGCTGCAGAATCATTCAAGTCAAAGTATTAACATCCAGTTAATTTACTTTTTTGTGGGTTTGTCTCATATTTATCCCATTTGACATCAATACAATCTAAAGAAAAAACACACCACATTTCAGGTTATAGGCCACAAAGTTTGCTTATATTTACGACATATAAACGTCAGACATGTAGACATCTATCTTTCAGTGCTGTATTATCCTCCTCGTCGAGGCCCTGACAGCGTCAGCAGCACAGAGGGCGAGGCTAGGCTGGGCAGGGCCGGGCGGTCCAGAGAGGATCAGGGGAGGTAAGTCACCAAAGCAGGAATTAATGAGCATTATAGTATTAGGTAAAAATAAGTCCCACCTTAAATCCCTCAGGATTCCTAAACAACCACCAGCACCTGTTACATATGATGAAGAGGATCACAGAGGAAGACCAGGCTCCTGTGACAAGACAGATAACTGAAAAAAGTCTACGCTGTTTGTGTAGCTGATCTAAAATCAAAGCTTGTGAAATGATATCAGTGCACACTGTTGTTTACTGATGTACTGAATATTTCAGCTGTACATATCTACTTTTTATACA
Source organism: Neolamprologus multifasciatus (assembly GCF_963576455.1). Taxonomy (NCBI): domain Eukaryota; kingdom Metazoa; phylum Chordata; class Actinopteri; order Cichliformes; family Cichlidae; genus Neolamprologus; species Neolamprologus multifasciatus. The sequence goes on from NC_140441.1 coordinate 25,219,527, forward strand.
GGCTGCTGTGCTGTTATATTTGTATTATTCATTAAAAATATTTAACTTCTTCCAACATAAAGAAATGCATAAATTCGGGGAGTCGGCTTTAAACCCTTAAAACCGAGACAGCAGTCTCGGTTTTGATCTTGATTTTTAATTGCTGTTTCTTAAAAAAACAGAAAATATGTCTTTAAAAGTCACACATGAAAAAAAAGAGACAAAGATGATGAAAATTTGAAATCCTCTTAAATTTAATAATGCTAAAAAAATCACAAGAAATCCAATCCTCCACATTTCTGTGACCTCATTGGGTTTCTGGGTGTTATCTTTTACCTTTGTTCCCCACGTAGGCAGGTCTATACAAAGCTCTGTGACCACAATTAGCAAAGAAAAGAAAAGAAACAATCCAGTGCAAGCAGTGATTTGCTGGGCTATTTTTTCTTTGGCTTAAATTAGAGTTTGCCAGCTAACCGTGAGCTTGTGGTAAGCTGATCCCACAAACAGGGAACATGATACTGTCTGGAGGTAGTTCATTGTGCTGGAGGGAACAACAACCCAACCCACCTGTTAGTGATACCTGGAAAGCACAAATGTTACAAATAATAGGGCTGAATTTTCTTTTAAAGACCCTGTTGCTTTGAGCCACTAATTAATTCACAGAGTTCAGATTTCTCTTGGAAATGCTGTAATGCTAAGAAACCAGGCACTACGAGGAACAGCACATGCCTCAAGATTACTGACTTTTAAGAGCTTCCTTCAGGGTTCTGGAAATTAAATCTTCTAAATTTGCAATTGTGAGTGCTTTAACTGTGGTTGAATCTCATAACCGGGGTTATTACATTATAAGTTATTATAAGTAAAACAAACTAAATCAAAGGATAGTTAACTGAAATGAAAAATAAAAGCTAAATAACTGAAACCTGAGACCTACAACACTCTGTATGAAGAAACCTTCGCAGGTTTGGTCTAATTTGGTCACATTTGTCATGTTTACTAAGATTTTGATGTCTACATGACTGTGAGTGAAGGGTTTGCATTAGAATATCTGCTATAAAAGGCTTAAATTTGCAGCTGACAAATACGACCTGAAATTAAGACAAAAACTGAAACTAATTCAAAAACTAAACCAAAATGAGCAAACCCTGTAAATGAAAAGACAAATGTAAAACTAAGTAAAAATAAAACCTGTAAATTATTCGATTAACCAGTTAGTCTTTGGCTTTAATGAGCTGTTCCTAACGCTGCATATTCTGAACTTATCAATACAGTGGTTTAAAAAACTAAATTCACCTCATGATTAAACAGTTTAGCTGCAATAACTTGAAGCAAAATCCTTTTCTGTGTGATGTATCAGTGTCTCACATTATTGCGGAGGAATATTACCCCACACACCCTCACACTCTTCACCCCGCTGCCTTCTAGCAAGAAGTACCGAAGCATCTGGACCCTCACTGCCAGACTGCGAAACAGCCCAATGTTAGACTCCTGAACACTCAGTGACTGGACTGGCACACACATGCTTTCATACACCAAGTTACTTTTTGCACAATGGTCAGTCTTTTGCACAACCAACTGTCATTTTTGCACGTTTCTACTGCACTGTTGTGTCTGTATCGTTCTGTTCTGTCTCGTGTTGCTCTCTGTTTTGTTTTTTTTGCAGTTTTTGCACTTTATGTGGTCCCGTGTTGATTGTCTGTTATATGTGATGTGTAGCACCATGGTCTTGGAGAAACGTTGTCTCGTTTCACTGTGTAGTGTACCACTGCACATGGTTGGAATGACAATAAAGCCACTTGACTTGAATTTTGCTGAGTCATATTGACATATTTGTGACTTGAGTTTGCAGGTATTCATTCGTGCAGAGCTCTCTTAAGGTCCCGCCGCAACATTTTAATCAGGTTAAGGTCTGGACTTGCTGGCTGGATCGTTGCAAAACTTTGATTCTTTTGTTTTTCAGTCATTCTGTTATAGATTTCCTGCTGTGCTTGCGGTCATTGTTCTGCTTCATTACCCAGTTTTGGCGGGTTTTAGCCATCAGACACATTTGACTCTAGAATATTTTGGTATACAGAGGAGGTCATGGCCGACTCAGTGACTGCGAGGTGTTCAGATCCTGTGGATGTAAAACAAGCCCAAATAATGACCCCTCCACCACCGTGCTGGCAGGTCACATGAGGTGTTTGTGCTGATATGTTGTTTTTGTTTTTTACCATGGTGATGTGCAGTATGACCTAAAGTCTCCACTTTGGTCTTTTCTTTCCAAAGTACTTTTTGTTTTAAACTTTTGTTTTGTAAGGATACAGTTTTGCAAACTGAAGCTGTGCAGCCATGTCCTTTTTACAGAGACAAGGTATTCTTCTCCCAAAAAGTTCATTCTTGTTCAGTGTTTTTCTAATTATACTGACAAATTATGTTTAACAGGCTAGCTAAAGTTTCTAGGGTCTGAGATGTAACTCTTCTGATTTTGCCGTTTCTCTGAGTATTGGTCTGAGCTTGGTTGAACGTCCACTCCTGTCTTGAGTTTTAATGCACACCTGAATGCTCCAGACCAGCGAGCTTTCAAAACCTCTGCTTTTATGGAGATGCTCAAACTTGCTTATGATCAGTTCATTGAATCAAGCAGCAGTAGTCTCACCTGGCTGTTACTACTGCTGCTTGGTTCCTATAAAAGCATTGAGGGTGTCCTAAGTTTTTCACAGGATTGCATCTAAATAAAGATTTTGTTTAGAGGCCACAACATTTCTCAAAGGGTTTGTTCAGTGAGGCATCTTCAGTTATACCAAAACCATTCACATATTTTACATCACACCTGTACAAAGGTATGACTTTTCCCTTATTGATTCTTTGTATTCACCAATAACCCACCAAATGTTGTTACTGTTATCTCCTATCAGTTTTTTCCATCCACGCTGACTTTATATCACCTGTGTCTATATAATCAAGAGATCTTCTTTTCTCTTCTCTTTACACCCCACAGCAACAGATGAGGAAGTCACTTTTGTCGTTTGCTGAGAGCTCCCGGCTTGAGCTGAGAGGTAAAGCTAACATGCAGGAGTTTTGGGGGTAAAGGGAGGGGAGGATGCAGAGGGGGTGGACCTGTCTGAGTGGAGACTGCATAGAGTTGTAAATGAGCTTGTAATTAGCTCTTACACATTTGCCTGGAGGGAATTAGTGTGTGCGTGCTTGTATGTGTGTGTGTGTGTGTGTGTGTGTGCGTCATTGTGTGTTTTTTAACCCCTTTTCCTTAGAATAGGGGTTGACGGCGATAAGCAGATAATACTAATTACTTCTCCTCCCCATTGCTTGTTAATTGTGCTTGGTGTGGATTTATACAGTGTGGTAATACTCCCCATTCCTCACACACACACACACACACACACACACACACACACACACACACACACACACACACACACACACACACAAAACAGATGCATGCCCCCTGCTTTGTTGGCAAAATCAACAGGTCATTTTTTAATCAGGATATTTCTGTTTAAGCCGCTGATTAATTATGCCAGTTTGGTGCTTCATCATATATTAGTCCAGCCAATGAGGCAGTGTGTGTGTGTGTGTATGTATGTGCATGTCTGGTTGTTTTAATATATTCATGGAGGTTAAATACCTAGAGCCTGACGGCTTTGGGGTCAGACCTCAACAGTATATGGAAATGAAAATGCTGTGAAGAGTAATAAATGGATTAAACCTCATTTTATTGTTAGAGGGTGTCTCACATACATGACTGACTCAGACCAGGGGTTGGCATAGTCCTCTTTTGTTAAATAACACATTACAGTAAAACTTGAAGGACAAATGTCAGCCTTCCTGTCTCCATTTCTTTATGATTTTTTTATGATTAGCATCACACCAATCTGGGAACCCAGTGACTATCATATGATAACTATGAGATCCAGGTTTGTCTTTCTGTAAACAAATCAGGCAAAAAAAAAAATAAAAAGCTAAAGAAAAATCAGCATCCGAAGTTCAGCAACTGGATCTATTTCTGCTTTCCTGAAAAGTGATTGATCACTACAAACATAAACCAGAGGATTTCCTCCAACTTACGGTTGTTAAGAATCAGCGTATCGTGTCAAGAAGATGAAACTTAACCCAGTGTGTATTCGGAAAAAGTCAAGGTATACTCTAGACAGACTGGCAGTCTGTCACCTTGTTAACACCCATAAGCTGTGTCCCAATTCAGGGACCGGAGTGTGTATTTAAGACCAGGTACATCACGATGGGCAAACGACACTCGTGTGAAAACTCTGCTTCATCAGGGGATTTGGAATGAGCCACAAACATACAGAAAATGCAGATGATGTTTTTTTAAGGAAAAATGTGGAAATCAGTAAACTGGACAATATTCTTTGCACATATACATAAATAATATTAGAGTATTGTAGATGTTACAGAACTATTTGTAGAGGCACCACTTGAGTAATTGGGCAAATTTAAGCACAACAGCAAACATAACAATCAGGAAAACAGAATTACAAAACAATAAGATGACATAGTTAAAATATGATTAAAATAAAAACCTATGCTGTTCACAGAAAGACGCAGTTAGTTTCTAGTTGAGATTTAAAATCTGTTTTGTGAGGCCGACAACCTGAACTGTAGGAGGAGGCTGCTCCAGAGCTTTGGAGCTGCGTTTGCTGCAGCTGACGTCAAGAGAAAAAACAACAGTCACAAATACCTTATAATGGCTCAGAATACATTTATTATTTTGATAATTCAGCTTTTGTTTTTTTTAAAGTAAAACCTAGATAGTCCCTAAAATTCTAGTTGTGCCTTTTCATAAAAGGGAAATGAATATAGAGTCATGAAAATCAATTATTTAAAGGATTTTAGGAAAAGGCCGCATCATAAAAAAGTAGTAGAAGAACACGACAGGGACTAAATGTACTGTAACCAGTAACTGAGGACATGCCAATAAGAAAGTCATCTATGACTGTACAAATTATTTTTCTGCAGTAACTGTGATTAGGTTGAGATCAGGTGATTGACTCAGACACTGATGAATATCTCATTTCTTGGCCTTGAGAAACTCTCAGGCTGCTCTCACAGTTTGCTTTGGGCCATTATCTCATTGCACAGTGAAGTCCTGTCTGATCAGCTTTGCAGCTTTTGGCTGAATCTGAGCAGAGAGTACAGCCCTGTACACTTCACACTTCATGCCACCTCCACCGTGTTAGACAGTTTTCTTTCTCCAGATTTCTCTCTTCCCATCTTTCTGCTACAAGTTCATCTTGGTTTTCTTCTTCTTCTTGAGTGTAATATGTGGTTTTCACCTTGTTGTAAATTTCCCTTCATGAAAGCATCTCTTGACTGTGGCGTTTGACAGTGACGCTCCTACCGTACCACCACAAGAGTTGCTTGACTTGTTTAGATGTGGTGAAGCTGATTTGATTAACTATGGAAATAATTCTGTGATCATTCACTTTAGTTTTCTTTCCGATCTTTTGGTGTCTCTGAGCTGGTCAGGATATTCACTCTTTATAAGCAATACCCCGATTATTGATGTGGCCTCTGCTAAAGTTTTTGGTGTCTCTCTGATATATAGTTTATATTGTTTTTTCACCCCACAAAGGCCAAAGGCCTCCCTTACATCAACAAGTCGGACCTCCTGTTGAAGCTTCAATAATAAGATTTTTTAAAGTGTTTCCTAAATCACCATTAATGTACACATGGTTTAGTTGGATATAATCAAAATAAAAGTTGAGCTGGAAGCATTTTATTAAGAAAAATTACAAAACAATAACTGCACTTCTGATTTCACATGTACTGTTGGGATTACATAATTTGCAGTGCCTCAATAATGCAGGAATCAAAAGAACTCGGTGAAATGTTGATATTTACAGTACAGCAATAATTACTTTGTGAGTTATTTTTATGATACAGGCCTTAGTTTTGTTTAGAGGCAACATTTTATGATCCTTTTTAGTATCTACAAAAAAAAAAAAGAGTCACGGTGAGTGATTTTCTATTTTAAGACTATATAAAATGAACCCTCTGAGCCTCCCACTGCCTCCTCTCCTCCACAAACACATGCATAATCTTTTTATTCCTCCATCTTATTATTCATTCTGCTCTAACGGCTTGGGAGTACTTAAGCAGATTTTGGTTCAGTCTGCTCTCAAAGTGTTAAACAGATTGGGTAGGGGGGTATTTATTTTAATGAAGGTGTGCGCGTGTGTGTGCGTGTGTGTGCGTGTGTGTGCGTGTGCGTGCGTGTGCGTGCGTGTGTGTGTGTGTGTGTGGTGGGGTGGTGGTCAGTGGTCAAATGTCTGAAACTTGGACGGGTTAGATTAACTATGAGCATGATCTTCACTGAGCTCATTTCCCCCTTTCTGTGACAATGAGTGTGACTGACGCACACACACACACACACACACACACACACACACACACACACACACACACACACACACACACACACGCACACACAGCTAACCACCTTTCCATTAGCTCACCAATCCCACCTGGTATTTTAATCTAGATTTAGGCTCTAACACGTATCAGATGATCGCCTTCTGCTTACAAAGTAATTCTACACCCTTTCTATACCCTAAACTCTCGTAAACAGCATCTCAGGAACAGATCTGGAAAACCTCTAAAACATTAATCAACTACTTATTAAAGGAAAATCAGCTAAAGACATTTTAATAAACTGGATCTTTGTCTCCATTCAGAATATTGGAAATAAAGTATCCAAATACACATTTAGGTGTTTATTTTAACACACTTTGTTTATTTGACATTTATGCAAATTGGTGTGTGATTAATGAGATACCTCATTTGCACATTTTAACAACTTGCCTTTAGAAAAATAACTTTTATAATGTAGTAACAAGCTGGAGAAACTTCATGGTGATATCTGTTACTTTAAAGAATTAGTTTACCAATTAAAAATGTATGATCGCTTCATCCTGTATTTACATTTTTGTTCTGGACAAGTTTGGAAAAAGATGTAATAACAGATATATAATGCCACTTTTGAATTCTGAATTTTTCTTTTTTTTTTTTGACAAGGGGATAAACATCAGAATAGGGAGAAACATGTAGGGGGAAAAACATAATTAGATAATCCAAAATGTCCAAAATGTTTTAGAAATTACATCTTTGACCCGTGTTGTGACTTTTGACCACCTGGCTCATAACTGTCTGTAGTTGTGCTTCAGTTCTTAAGTCAGGAATTATTGTTTGTCTTTTACCATATCCGGTCTCCATCCTCGGCGGATCACATTTTATTCTTTTCCCTGTAAGAGCTGTTTTTCATGCAATAGTCAAAATTGAAGAGGTAGATATCCTCTCTTCTAATCATTCCACTGCTGATCCCAGAAAATCTGCAGAGGTCCCACAATCTAATAAGATCTCATAGATGATGATTGCTGTGTCTTACACGTGGAGTACTAATCACTCTCAAATCAGTACTCAGTTTTTTCCCTGTTACCTCACTTGAAGTTTTAAACACAACATTTCTGAATACTTGTAATATCAAAATATAACTCGTTATGTAAGTAAACAACTGAGGAAAGAAAAAAAAGCTTTACTTTGTTTTCCTTAATTTATTTGACCAGTTGCTGGTTGCAGGTTACTGGGTTAAAATCATTACTTAAGTACCTTATCAAGGCAAAATAATAATTTTTAAAAAGATATAAAACGTTTGCTCTTTTGCAGCCGTGGGTCCTGAATATGCAAGCCTTGATTCCAAAACTTTTGTCACAGAGTTTTGGAAATAAAAACAGAATGAAATACCTTGCAAATGTCATAAAACAACATTTTATTTGCAATAGAACACTGGGAACATCAATAACAAAGGTTTAAACTGAGAAATTTACCCTTTTTTAATTTTTTTTTTTTTATTTTTTTTTTACAGTGTCCCAACTTTTTGACAATTGCAGTTGTGAATTGTGGAAAAAATATTCAACCTTTGTGAGTAAAGGCTTTAAACTTAGTTTTTGTTTGGTTTTTTTGTTTTGTGAAAAAAGGTGTTCAAAGCTAATTTTCATGTTAATCTCGTGGTTGTGCACGTTTGATGTGCACACAAAGGTAATTATGTGTCAGCTTGACGGTCTGTGTTTCACATGAACACAAGGTTAAGACTCCAGATGTTCATAGCTCAGCCTTTGATGTCTGCTGGGCTCGTATCTCTATTCTAGACAGAGTTCGAGACAAAAATTTAAGCTCCTTCTACTTATTTTAAAGCAGATGATCCTTCACCTGACTGCAACCTTTATGCAAAGTTAAATTTACTCTAGGGAGTAATCGGTGTCTGCCTGCGGAGGAACTTTTTGCAGACCCTAACTCCACATCTATATAACTGCCTAACTTTTTCCTCAATGTTGTGCTTTGTGCAGATAAAGTTTATGTTTGCATTGCAGCTGACAGATGCTTTCAGGATCCTTAACCTGATTAATAACAGAATTGCCCTCAGACTGATTAATGAGCTGCTGAGATCAGAAGGATTGAACCGGGTAGCGCATCATTAATTCCGTGTCCTGGAGTCACTCTGCTGCATGTCGATGTCCAGGGGCGTTTTCATTATGTCTCGGCCTGACGAGAGGTCACAGAGGATAGCCGATGTGCAACCATGTCTGCTTTAATTACAGGGGTATTAGCTGGTGGGGAGATCCCTACAGCTTTGTGTCCGACATTCCCTCTGGGCCAAATGTCCAGGCAAATGTGACATTTTTTTTTTTTATATCATGGGACATCCGGGTTTCATTGTGGCATCCAAGTGTGTGGCAGAAATACTGTCAGATATCAGACTATCACTGGTGACATAAAGGCAGAACAGCTTTAACAGAAAACCTCCCAAAAAATGTTGTATTTATTTTGCATTTTTTGAGTCTTGATTGGCCTCCTCTTCAGACACTGAGCCATTTTGTGGCCTGCACCCTTTCTTGCCCAGCTTTCCTCCAGCCCATCATCCAGCAGGGCTCCAACTCCACTGGTCCATCTCCACCGATTAACCAACCTAACCTCACTTGTTTGCTCACTGCAGTCATTCTGGCAGTCAATGTATCCTCAGGCTAAGCCAAACAAGCTGATCAGCCAGCCACCTCTGTACACAGTACCCCCCACTAAGAGGCTAATGGCCGGGATGTATAATCCTTCTCAAAACAACCACAGAGATGCTAATTGTATCCCGCTATAAATACTGGCCGACTCCTTGTCTTCTTTCTTCATTTGCCTATAAACCTGGAACAGCCTACGCCCTTCACACCGGCTTCCCCGAAACAATTTGCACAGATACCAGGAAAAACTCCGTTACATAAGACAGGCTCTAGATAATTGAGACAAGTGTCAATAAACCTGCAGCATCTGAAAAAAGGAGAGCGGCAGAGAGCGCGCGGGGCTTTACGCACGGATACAGCATTTCATGCGTCTTTTGGCCACTTCTTCACTTCTTCTCTGAGCTGCTGCGAAGCAACAGGTCGAGATGTTCCCCCTGCCGATGTTCACACCGGACCAGGTAGCTCGGGTGTGCGAAAACCTGGAGGAGACCGGGGATATCGAGCGCCTCGGTCGGTTCCTCTGGTCCCTGCCAGCCGCCGTCCCTGGTTCCGCCGGGGAAGCGCTCAACCGACACGAGTCCATAATGCGAGCCAGAGCGCTGGTCGCGTTTCACGGAGGGAACTTCGAGGCTCTTTACCAAATCCTGCAGAGTCACCGTTTCACGCGCGAGTCTCACGCCAAGCTGCAAGACCTGTGGCTGGACGCGCACTACCGAGAGGCAGAGAGGCTCCGTGGGAGACCCCTGGGCCCGGTGGAGAAGTACCGCATCCGCAAGAAGTTCCCGCTGCCCCGCACCATCTGGGACGGCGAGCAGAAGACGCACTGCTTCAAGGTAGGGTTGTGGTTTCACTCTCGTGGCTTTTGGTGACAGAGGGTTAGGGTCGTGATATTCCAAACTAACCCGCGTGTTCCCTCATTTCTGAGGAAAACACGGACTCTGCAGTGCCAGGCTGCTACAACAAGCATAAACATTTCTGCAAACTACACATTAACTAATAAATCAAAGCTTTTTAACATGACTGTTGTATTCGTGGTGGCTGGTCTTTGAGCTGTTAAAATGATGACGGTCAGAGTCATGGATTTCCCCTCAGATCAGAAATTTCTGAGACTTTCCTACTTTTTAAAAAAAAAACAAAGTTGAATAATTTCATTAGTTAAACTGTTTTTGTGCAGATATGACAAAATTAATCTAAGCTTATCTGTATGATGCAGATAAGCTTCATACAGATAAAATAAAAGTTCCTCTGTGGATCTGTGTTAAAATTGCACCTTGCAGACTGCTGGTTTGCACAGCAAGACTTCTTCTGTTAGATTTATAAAACTGTTTTCTTGTGACACATTAACAATGCTTTCCAGATGTGCAGAGAAGCTCGACTCAAAAGAAAGAAAGAAAGAAAGAAAGAAAGAAAGAAAGAAAGAAAGAAAGAAAATGTAACATTTTGATGCCATGAGATTTGTTGCAGTTCCTCAGGAGGCAATTTGGCGACATTTTTGGCTTTTAAAGTGCAGTTTATAAATCACAAATCGGTAAAAGTATACAAAGTACAGCTTTAAACATACAAAATAGTATATTTGAGGGAAGTAAAAATGCACTTTTCCTCTTGGAAGTGTGTGTCTGAAAGTGTGAGCACCCTCTAGTGGCAGGGTGGTGAAGTATCATTCAGAGTTAATCTTTAATTCCAACCCTCAGGAGGGGTAGCTTCTCCAGCAGCTTATTAAACCACTTAGCATGATCCAATTTAGTGGATAAACATTGTTATGTGTGCTTCTAATGTAGATTGTGTTTATATATTTATAAATCCGGACTAATGTGATTATACCAGGTATCATATAAGAGTGATAATTGCGGTTTAATAGGATGATAGGATGAATTAATAGGATGAAAATAACACTAACCACTTTATTGTCGTCACCTTCATTCGATCCGTCATATGAGACACGTAGAGTCTTTAATGATCCACATCATTTTAATTCGTACCCAGGAAAGAACTCGCAGTTTGCTACGAGAGTGGTATCTCCAAGATCCGTATCCCAATCCGTCCAGGAAACGCCACCTGGCCCAGGCCACCGGGCTCACACCTACGCAAGTCGGGAACTGGTTTAAGAACCGCCGGCAAAGAGACAGAGCTGCCTCAGCAAAGAACAGGTATCTCAGAAATTCCACATTTTATACAAGTTATGACTCAGAAAGAGAGAGAAACCCTGTATAGTCAAGTTAAAGAGACTAATTAGGTGAAGTGGCTGTACTTGTCTGAAGATCAGCTCCGACACTCACACTCTTAAAAACAAGACTTCTCACTCTTCTTCTCTTTTCTGTCCCCTGATGCAGGCTGCAGCAGGATCCTTCCCTCCTGCCCTCTGAAAGCTCTCCCAACGGCTCCCTCCAGGGACGCCACCATCACCCCCACCTGCTGCCCGCCTCCCCTCGCCACCCGGGCAGCCCCGAGGCCAGCGACTGCAGCACAGAGCCCGAGCCCAGAGGAACCGGAGCCTCCACCCCGGAGATCTCCGTCAGCAGCGACAGCGAGTTTGAGTCTTGAGACGAGGGACTCTCTGTCGCAGACGGGCAGACTCTTACTACTGTCTGTGATCAGACCCAGACACACTTACAAAGACACTTGAACTTTCAGCGTGACTGCGGACACATTAGAGCTGTTCTCGGTGGGAGGAGGGCAAGGATGAGACCACTTGTTGTGGATGTGAGTGGACAAAGTAAAGATATGCACTTAAAAAAAAGCACCATGGCACATGACTCTGACTGTTATGTATTAGTTTAATGTGACTCAGTGCTGTAAAAAGATAAACATCCAGTTGAGTTTCAAACTCTCAGGCGAAGTATTTGTAGAGATCATGCCTATGAGCTTTAGAAGAGATTTTAAATATTAATATTTTAAGGTTGAATGCTATTTTGGTAGAGACAGTTTTCACAGTTTTTATGGAAGCTACGAAAAGAAAAATGCCTTGTGCAGGCTGTTACTGTATGTCAGTATGTTAACACGCACATTGTTTCATTCGATTATCTTCCGATAAGAACCAAAAACAAACTGTGAAAATCCCCTAGAACTGGCAGAGACATCCCCACACAGTGTTACAGTTTTATCACTCCTGAAAAATTACATTTAAACAATGCACAGCTGCCAGTGGTGGCACACTTAATAATAATAAAGGCAAATTTATTAAAATTAAAAACAGCCAGTAAATGTACAAAATCTATCTTGCTGCGCTGCAGTTTGCATGTTAACATAGGGACGTACCAACTCACATTTCACTGCCTTAAAATGGAACTAAGGGCATTACTGTTTTGCAATGCAATAACAAGCAACACGTTTAGAGAGACCATGCACACATGCTGCTTAAAATACAAACCATGTCATTGTGGGCTGTTTTACCTTTTTCGCTGATCAAAATCTGCTGGAAATGCTCCTGAGCTGCTCTGATGATGACGAATTCCTGCAGGAGCCGACGCAGAGATGAAAGAGTAATCAGAGAAAATAAAACACACTCGTCGGTCTTAACTCAATGTGCCTATTACATCTGAGAACAGTGAGACCTAATCAGGCACGAGACTGTCCTCATGACAACGACACACGCAAAGGCCTACTGTTTGCTGTCTTTCTTAACGACCATCATTTCTCATAAAGTATCGTTTCAATGATAAATGTGTATTTTGTAATGTTTTGTGTAAATAAATGAACCTATTTTTATCCAAAGCGACGCAGTCTCTTTTTAGCTATGATCAGTATGAATACACTGTGTTTGTCTTTCTGTAAATCACCTTCAATATCAAAAAGCTTGAGCTTTTTTCACCAAACAAAATCAGCATGAAGCCACAGATTTACTCAAGGCTTACAAAGAATCAGATATAGCCTGTTGAATATGCCTTTAAGTATCATATTACAGTTTTTCTCCATTGGTTTGGCTCATTTCTTGAAACAGAAATTACATTCTCAAAACTCTAAGATCATTTGGCAAAACACTCTTACAGTTTAGCACAACACTATAGCTCACCTGCAAAAGCTCATATCTCTTCCAAAACTGTTCACTCAGGCTTCAATCTAAATCTCTTTCTCATTTAAACAGTCAGTGTCTCCAAAATGGCAAGATCCTTCTCAATAGCTTTGGCTCATTTCTCGACACAGATCGGACATTCTCATCATTCTTGGTGCTTTTGTCAAATAAACCTGGATGGTTGATCACAACAACATGGTCCACCTGCAAAAGCTCATATCTCCCCTAAAACAGTTCACTCATGTGTCAAAACTACATTTCTTTCTAATCTGAATAGTCAGTGCCCCCAAAATGCATCGTCCCTTTGGCATTGTGTGAGTACTGCCATACAAAATGTTTAGATGTTTTGTCACTATGGCAGAGGACCAACAATATACAACAGAAAAGAGTAGCCTCCAAGGTTTGACATCACAGACTGCACTCACACTACCAAGGAAATGATAACCATTTTTTATTCACACGCAAAGAAAGTTTCATACATATGTAAAAAGAAAATGTACATTAAAGTAGTAAATTGTATGAACACAAAATCAAAAAACAAGGACTTATTCAGTGGTCGCTGTACTCATTCTCCCACTGCACAGTGACTGGAATACTACTCTAAACTGTATGAATTAGGTAATTCCATAGTTTACAGTAATTTGTTCAATATATTTCTTGTCATATTTAGTATCAAAACATTCCACTAGTCCTCTCCACCTGCTAGTATAGACCTACCACTGTAGGAAGGTGCACACAAAATCTCTACAGTAAGTTATACATTTTTTGCCTCACGCACAGTGCCCTGTCCTATACAACATATAATTCCATTATAGATTACATGGAGTACATACCTGTTTTCCCTGCGAAAGGTTTGGATAATGGAGGAGACTGTAGAGCAAGGCAGATTAGGCTGCACTCGATGACCTGCCTCTGACATTGTGAGGCCATGGTTTATGACATGGTCTATAATTGTGGCCCGAATTTCATTCGGGACAGCACAGTGTCTTCGTGCTCCTCGGCCTCCTCTTCCCCCTATTCCTCCACCACGCATTCTCAGTCCTCCTCTTCTTCTTCTTCTTCCTCCTCTTCCTTGAGGAAGGACTTCCCCTTGTCCGTTTGCTTGGCCTTGTCTATCCATGTTCAGAGATCGGACTGGCTCTGGTCAAGCTCTATATATCTGTGTTTGGCAGCACACAATCATGGAACACACCTGCGTGTGACACCTAGTTTCACCTGACTGTCAATGACTGTCATCAGTTTATCAAATATTCAAAGAAATTCATATATATGGTATTCATGGTATTATGTTCTTGACCAATTTTGACAATTGAACAGACGGTTGTGCATGTGAGTACTTATACAATGAAATCATGCTGACATGTTTTGGAGAGAATGATCATTAGACTGAGAATCAACTAATCAGTTTAGATCTACAAGATCTATTCATTTGGAAAATGTGCTAAATGTGGGCTAACTGTATAACTGTAGGCTACTTGTACTTAATCATTTGCAAAGATGCACTGAGACAATTGAGACATGTACTAAAGCATTTGCCATTTGATAAAATGAATGAGAAATGCCATTCTGTTGTGAACATTTGCCAAGAGGTTTGGAGGTTTGTCCATGTTATTTTGAGAATGTAATTTCTGTTTCAAGAAATGAGCCAAACCAATGGAGAAAAACTGTAATATAAGGTGTAAAAATTTAGAGTTTTTTAAACTACTCTGCAGTGGGTTACAGTTACAATTGCAATACCAGGACTTATGTAGTTTCTTAAATCACCTTTAGTGTTAATAATAACTTGAAGCATTTTCTGTGTGACTTATCAGTCTCTCGCATCACTGTGGAGAAATTCTAGCCCACTCATCTTTACAACACTGCATCAGTTCATTCATTTATGCACAGCTCTCTGTCTCACCACAATATTTCAATCAGGTTGAGGTCTGGACGTTGGACCATTGCAGCCCTTTGATTCTTTTATTTTTTCAGACTATTTGTTGTAGATTTGCTTCTCTGTTTGACATCATTGTCCTGTTGCATGACACAGTTTCAGCCAAGCTTTAGCTGTTGGACAGATGACCTCACATTTGACTCTAGAATACTTTAACAAACAGAGGAATTTGACTCAGTGACTGCGACGTGTTCAGGTGCTGTGGCTGCAAAGCCTAATCCATCACCCCTCCATCACTGTGCATGAGGTGTTTGAGCTGATATGCTGTGTTTGGTTTCGATTTGTGGTGCCGTGCATCACAGCCGAACATCTGCAGTTTGGTCTCATCTGATTTGTTCACATGCAATTTTGCAAACTTAACCTGTGCTGCCATGATTTTCCAAACAGCCCATTCTTATCAAAAGTTTGTCTAATTGAACATTTAAAATGCTAAGTGAGGCCTGCAGACTCTGAGATGTAGCTGTCGGTTGTTTTACAGTTTTTCTCCATTGATTTGGCTCATTTCTGAAACAGAAATTACATTCTCAAAATAACATGGACAAACCTCCAAACTCCAAAATGTTCACAACAGAATGGCATTTCTCATTCATTTTATCAAATGGCAAATGCCTCAGTACATGTCTCAATTGTCTCAGTGCATCTTTGCAAATGATTAAGTACAAGTAGCCTACAGTTATACAGTTAGCCTACATTTAGCACATTTTCCAAATGAATAGATCTTGTAGATCTAAACTGATTAGTTGATTCTCAGTCTAATGATCATTCTCTCCAAAACATGTCAGCATGATTTCATTGTATAAGTACTCGCATGCACAACTGTCTGTTCAATTGTCAAAATTGGTCAAGAACATAATGCCATGAATACCATATATGAACTTCTTTGAATATTTGATAAATTGATGACAGTCATTGACAGTCAGATGAAACTAGGTGTCACACACAGGTGTGTTTCATGATTGTGTGCTGCCAAACACAGATATATAGAGCTTGACCAGAGCCAGTCAGATCTCTGAACATGGATAGACAAGGCCAAGCAAACGGACAAGGGGAAGTTCTTCCTCAAGGAAGAGGAGGAAGAAGAAGAAGAAGAGGAGGACTGAGAATGCGTGGTGGAGGAATAGGGGGAAGAGGCCGAGGAGCGCGAAGACACTGTGGTGTCCCGAATGAAATTCGGGCCACAATTATAGACCATGTCATAAACCATGGCCTCACAATGTCAGAGGCAGGTCGTCGAGTGCAGCCTAATGTGCCTCGCTCTACAGTCTCCTCCATCATCCAAACCTTTCGCAGGGAAAACAGGTATGTACTCTATGTAATCTATAATGGAATTATATGTTGTATAGGACAGGGCACTGTGCGTGAGGCAAAAAATGTATAACTTACTGGAGAGATTTTGTGTGCACCTGCCTACAGTGGTAGGTCTATACTAGCAGGTGGAGAGGACTAGTGGAATGTTGTGATACTAAATATGACAAGAAATATATTGAACAAATTACTGTAAACTATGGAATTACATAATTTATACAGTTTAGAGTAGTATTCCAGTCACTGTGCAGTGGGAGAATGAGTACAGCGACCACTGAATAAGTCCTTGTTTTTTGATTTTGTGTTCATACAATTTACTACTGTAATGTACATTTTCTTTTTACATATGTATGAAACTTTCTTTGCGTGTGAATAAAAAATGGTTATCATTTCCTTGGTAGTGTGAGTGCAGTCTGTGATGTCAAACCTTGGAGGCTACTCTTTTCTGTTGTATATTGTTGGTCCTCTGCCATAGTGACAAAACATCTAAACATTTTGTATGGCAGTACTCACACAATGCCAAAGGGACGATGCATTTTGGGGGCACTGACTATTCAGATTAGAAAGAAATGTAGTTTTGACACACAAGTGAACTGTTTTAGGGGAGATATGAGCTTTTGCAGGTGGACCATGTTGTTGTGATCAACCATCCAGGTTTATTTTGACAAAAGCACCAAGAATGATGAGAATGTCCGATCTGTGTCGAGAAATGAGCCAAAGCTATTGAGAAGGATCTTTGCCATTTTGGAGACACTGACTGTTTAAATGAGAAAGGGATTTAGATTGAAGCCTGAGTGAACAGTTTTGGAAGAGATATGAGCTTTTGCAGGTGAGCTATAGTGCTGTGGTAAACTGTAAGAGTGTTTTGCCAAATGATCTTAGAGTTTTGAGAATGTAATTTCAGTTTCAAGAAATGAGCCAAACCAACGGAGAAAAACTGTAAAATAACTGTGAGCATTGTAGTGGCTTTTTGCTGGGAAGATAAAGGCATTATGTTACACACATGTATGCTGTAGCCCAACAAAATGCCAAAACTTCTGCTTTTAGGGAGGAGCTCACAAATGCTCTTGATCAATTAGTCAAATGCAATTGATCTGCAGCACGTGGCTGATACCAGCCCTCTAAATTCCCATGAAAGCAGTAAGGGGGTACTGTGAAAATGGTCTTTTTCACATGACAGTGTATACAGCCATCTGTGATAGATAGATAGATAGATAGATAGATAGATAGATAGATAGATAGATAGATAGATAGATAGATAGATTATTGTGGTTTATCACAACTTTAGTACTAGCTAACTCTTATACTAACAGACATCATGTTAGCATACGTTTCTGAAGAGAAATTCACAATTCACAAATGTCTGCAGCTTCCATAAAAAATATATATGTTGAAATGTTGTTTGGAGAGACTTACCTGACTTACCAGGAACAAATGCTGTCTGTCTTTCACAAAAAAGACTTGCTCCTCTGTAGATGAGGTTGGTTCTCAAACTAAACAAAGATGGCGGCCGGAAAGACACGTTTTTTTTACCCTAAACCTATAAGAAGTAGAAGCTAAGCAAGCTGCATGACGAGCAGAAAGGAGCCATGTCATTACAGGGATTACAAAACAAACAAAAAAAAGGTAAAAATATTAAAACAGGTTTCTTCTGGCACTCACCCATAATTTGGATTCACGCTAAATGTTGTGAAATTGCTGACATTTGGGAAATTACAAATAATTTACTGTTTTTATCTTGTAATTAAAGATAACAACACAAATAGACATTTAAGCTATACATTTTAATCATATGTTGCTCTGTAATTTCAGTTTAAAACTATGTCAGCACTGACAGAAAACATGCTGCTGCCATTCAAAAAGTTCTGCACCGTCAGGCTGTTATAGGTTAAAAACTACTCAGATATTGGATGTGTAACTTTAAAAAAATGAACGAATGGTATATAGTACAACTTAATAAATATCAGACCTCCAACATATTGTATAGTATTATGTTACAAAGCAACAAAAACAAACAAACAACAAACAGTTCTTTACCAACCTCAAAGTGAAACAGAAACGTTTCCTCAGCTGTGACTAAGGGACATTTAAAGGTAAGTGAAACGCAAAATGTGCAAAATGTCAGTCACATGTTTGTGTAAATTCCTCTTTTCTTATCTCATAACAACACAGTGTAGAATAGTTCTTCTTCCTGCCTGACCACAAAAATGGGTGTTGTTACGCTCAGTAATCCCACCCACACCAGAAGGAGCAGCAAAACAGACCTGTCACTTTTTAGCCACTGCTACACTTATGTGCAATCTTAGGGCTGCACATAACACACAATCGGCTGTGTGTCAGTGAGGTTCCTGTGCAGACGGGTGGGGGTATTTTGATTTTTGCAATATTTATTAAGAATGGACAGCCAGGGGAGGAAAGTGGTGGTCAGTGACAATGGGACAGGGGTAAGTCAAGCAGTCATATTACCACATAGTCAGATATCCTGCTAATAGTACTGGATGTTGTCTTTTATTTTTCTTTCCATGAGCGTTTAGTTTTAGCGTGAAAAATATTACTAATCATGTTAACTGCATGTCTCTTTAAGATATCTTGATGCAAAGTAACCTTTTGCATCGATGTCTATCTTATTTGTTTTATTGTCAATCATCTGGATCATTTAATGGCAAATATGTGAAGAAATCCCGGGTGTGAGACAAAGTGCACTACTGTGTGATTTCACATCTGTCTGGACTTGTCACTCCTGCCTTCAGTATGCGCACACCACCATAAATGGCTGTGGTGCTTTGAAGTGAGCAGACATTGGACAAAAACCAGGAAGAGAGACTTATCAGAGGAGATAAAATCACAGAAGTGGCACTCAGTGGTTGATTTCCGGAGGAAGATGCGCATTGACAGACTTTACTTGCTGCAACCAGAAATGACCAGAGTCGTGTTTTTACCCCTGTTAGGAATGCATTGCATCCCTCCAGGCTAAGGAATGTGTGTCTGTGCCCACATGGACAAGTTAAGACAGTGTAGTAGGAGGAGTAGTTATGGCAGATAGGAAAGCATGGGAAATTTGGTAAATCTATTGCTGTTTAAAGGCTGCGTAAAAAAACAAAAATCACACACACTATATATATATATATACATATATATATATATATATATATATATATATATATATATATATATATATATATATATAGTGTGTATGTGCTTTCCAAATGAGTGCCAGTAAACGTGATGAAATTGCTCTCGCCACTGAAAGAAACAATTTGTTAAATGTATTACAGTAATACACTCTAGGTCAGGTCCTTGGAGGCAGATTAATCCCAGCATCAGATTAAAATGAACAAACCTGATTTATGAATGGAATTTTACCTGCACAAAAGGCTTTTAGTGCAAGAGTACAATTAATACGTTTAGCCTTAATGCAGGGCTACACAAACACAAACTGGCTCTCAGTTTCATTTTCACATCCCTGTGCAGTTTGTCAAGTGTGGTTTTGCCGGCTCCAACTTCCCAAAGCACATCTTCCCAGCCCTGGTGGGCCGGCCAATCATACGATCATCCGCCAGAGTGGGCAACATCGAGATAAAGGTAAGATTGATGTAAATGAAAGGACTACACATGGGTCTTTCAGTTAACCTAAAGTCAGAATAGAGGAGCATTAAAAAAAGAAATGGGGAAATTACATCTACTGTGTGCAGAGTTCTATTACAGTTTTTTCTGAATGCTTAAACCCTAACTGTGATTCTTATAGCACAATTCCTAAAACTATTAACACTTATAGCAAAACCACTCACTGAGTTTGCAAAACTAAAAGCACAAACACTGCTTTGCACTCAGTTTGCAATTTTGTAACACACACTTTGCAAAACTGTAGGCACAACTCACTGCTTACACTCAATTACCAAATTTCCAACACACTCCTAGCAAAATTATACACATGTATGGCTATCATTAACACTATTTTGCCAACTGTCTGGCACACTTTCACATGTGAAAACTGTTTTAGATAATTAGTCCACTTTGCAATCAGCCTAAGCACTATAAACAGGCCACAGGTAAGCTGTCTATGTGGAGTACAATGGAAGGAGCAGTAAGAGTGAGAAGAGTGAGAATCAGAGGAGGCCGAGGGAGAGGACGTGGAGGTGAAGAAGTTGGAGGAAGAGGACGTGGAGGTGAAGAAGCAAGAGGGTTAGAGGAAGTTAGAGGAAGAGGACAAAGAGGAGCAAGAAGAGGACGAGGAGGGGAAAGAGGAAGGGTAAGAAGAGTAAGAAACAGAATAACTGATGACATCAGGGCTACAATAGTGGACCATGTCATCAACCATGGGATGACCCTGAGGGAAGCTGGCCAACGGGTTCAGCCTAAACTGAGCCGCTACACTGTGGCAAGCATCATTAGGACATTTCGAAATGAGAATCGGTAAGTACTTTGTAGCACTGCCATACTCTAATGAGAAACACAACAGTACCATACATGCAAAAATACTGAAATTGTTACTTTACAGAATTGCTAGACGTCCAGATGTTGGGGGCAGAGGCAGAATGTTCAATTGACATCTGTACACAGAGAAAGCAAAAGCCAGATGTGTTTTGTATTCATACCATCAGTGTGCAGTTGGCGCATTGTGTGCTTAGTAGATGATGGCTTGTGTGTACTGTTTGATACGAAAACACCATTTTTACGAAGGTGTGAAGAGTTAATCTAGCTGTGTTCGCTTTTGCAAGAGAACTACAATGTTTTGATAATTGGGTGACAGGTTTTCTTATTTGTGTGTAGAGTTTTGCAAAAATAGCCAATAGTTACAAAAAATGTGCTTAAGCAATCAGAAAAAACTGTAACAGCAAACAGCATTAAAACCACTGACAGGTGAGTCATCCTGTTAAAGTTTAGTGCTCTATTGAGAAACCTGGTGTCAAAGCATTACAGCATTCCCAAGAAGGATAAGGGGCCCTGCAACACCACAAAAACTACTACTAAGAACATAATAAATAGCCAAGACGTAGACCACAAGCACAATGGTCCCACCCAGTAACCCACAGGACTCTCAAGGTCCACGTCTAGAAAAGTCAGAGCTGTTCTGGCAGCAATACAGGGACCTGCACTATATTACTCAGGTGGTTTTAATGTTCGAGATGGCACAGTGGTGTCTGGAGCCTCTGAATGTGGAGTGTGTGTTACCCCGGTGCCAGATTGGTGGCATGTCCAGGGTGTACCCTGTGTCCCACCATGTGACAACTAAGATAGGCTCCAGCGACCTTTGACTGGATAAATGAAAGAAATTGGATGGTTTTAATGCTGCAGCTGATTGGTGTAGCCATCTATAAGATCTAGATACACATCCTGAGACTTGATCATCGGTATCTCTGGTTCTCATCAACTTCCTGTGTCTCAGCTTAAAGCGTCTTAGAAGTGCACACCTGCTAGCTTCCTAAGATGCTGAGACTGTTGAGTTCATAGACTCACGTAACCTGAGATCATTCAGACCTTTTAACCTGATAACCCTTGCAGGATCGGAGCAGAGAAAGCATGAAAAGGTCATTGGTACAAATAAATAAGTAAACAAATTAAGGCAGGCTGTTATGTAATAAACATCACATTTTCATAGATTTTTATTTAGTGTTCACTTGAAACACCAGGTTTCCCAGGATAGCTGTCTTATATTTGTACTTGTGTATGGATGTGCATGTTTGTAACTTAATATTTAACACAGTACATTTAAAACATTTCAACAGAAAGACTTGCTGATAATTTTCAAACTAAAAATCTAACTGATGCTTTTTATTATTATTATTTATTAAACCTATACTTTGCTGTAGGTCAGACAAAGAAGAGCAAAAACAAAACCATTAATATTTCCTGTCCCTGTCATCTTTTCCACCAGGACCTAATGGTGGGAGAAGAGGCCAGCGAGTGTCGCTCCATGCTGGAGATGTCCTACCCCATGGAGAATGGCATGGTGCGCTGCTGGGAGGACATGCTCCACCTGTGGGACTACACCTTTGGCCCAGAATGCCTGGACATCAACCCAAAAGAATGCAAGGTATGAACCCGTGTAAGACAGATAACGACAGAAATGAATGGAAAAAAAAACTGTACAAGGACTAGATTATTATTGAGTTTGTGTATGTTTTCTATCCAAGATCCTACTGACTGAGCCGCCCATGAACCCGACCAAAAACCGCGAGAAAATCGCTGAAATCATGTTTGAGAAGTACCAGTTCTACGGCATCTACGTGGCCATCCAGGCCGTGCTCACTCTGTACGCTCAGGGTAAGAGGGCGCGAAACGCTGCACAAAAATAAAGGGTTTAAATCCTGACCTGCTGTTAACGGTGCAATTGACTGGATATTTGGTTAGTTTTAACTCCCGCTTTGCTAAATGACTCTGTCCACAGGTTTGCTTACCGGTGTTGTAGTTGACTCAGGAGACGGCGTCACCCACATCTGTCCAGTGTACGAGGGCTTCTCTTTGCCCCACCTTACACGCAGGCTGGACATCGCAGGACGTGATGTCACACGCTACCTCATTAAGGTGAGCTGGAAAGATCAGTGATCGGGCAAAGAGTTGGGTTTTTTTTAGTGTAAGGAAAGTATATGTACAGTTTCACAGCAAACATATGTGTGAAAAAATGTTCTTCCATCAGCTCCTGCTGCTTCGCGGCTACGCCTTCAACCACACTGCTGACTTTGAGACCGTGCGCATGCTGAAGGAGAAGCTCTGCTATGTGGCATACAACATTGAGCAAGAGCAGCATTTGGCCACAGAGACCACTTACCTGGTGGAGACATTCACGGTACGTTGGAGCAAGCTTTTATTTATTCTGCCTCCTAAAGTTGAGAAACGTCAGAAAAAATAACCGATTCCTCTCATTTGTGCAGCTTCCTGATGGCAGGCAGGTGAAGGTGGGCGGAGAACGATTCGGGGCTCCTGAAGCTCTTTTCCAGCCTCATCTCATCAATGTGGAGGGAGCTGGAGTAGCCGAGCTGCTGTTTAACACCATCCAGGCTGCAGACATTGACCTCAGGTCCAATCCTCCTCCCTCGCCTTTCTCTAATTAATGAAGCTGAACTACTGCAAACATGCCTTCATCAGCTCCGTCTCCCGTCTGCTTTCCCATGCAGGGCCGACTTCTATAAGCACATTGTTTTGTCCGGGGGGACCACCATGTACCCGGGCCTCCCATCCAGGCTCGAGAGAGAGATCAAGCAGCTCTACCTGGAAAGAGTGCTCAAGGGAGACACTGAGAAACTATCAGTAAGAGCTTTCATATTAATGTCAGTAGAGAATGGATTCGATTAAGAGCCTGTAAGGCGTTCTTCAGTGCATTTGCATAAATATAATGTTACTGATGATGAGTGTCATCTGTATCATGAGCTGACGAAATGTTAATAGAATACATTTTCCAGTTATTTAATAAATGTCACCAAGCATTCATATAGATGCTCTGTTTTATTCACTGAACCTGAGGGCTACTTGCATGCAGGTTTTTCTACAGCAGGTCCAGTTTGGCTGTGATAACTTTCTGAATTTAAATATCTTTATGAGTTAAAAGTTTAGAAAAAGCTCAGTTTGAATTCCACATTTGACGCTCTGCAACATTTAAGGTTAAGGTTATCTCTTTTTCTTTGTATTAAAAATAATTTTGGGCTATTTTATTACAAATACTAAAATGCATTTACTTTTTGTTGTTTTAAAGCCAAACCAATAAAGTGTGACATTTGTCATATTAATTAAATATATATCTAGAAATTGAAAGTTAAGTTTTGTTAACCTCATTACTGAGGTCATTTCTCTTTTAGCACTTTTCTTCGTAGCAGCACAGAATATAAAAAAAGGCTTAAAGGAAAGAAATGTTGTACTTAAATATTAGGGCTCTGTGTTTTAATGACCTCTCCCGACTTTTCTCTTCACCCGTGCAGAAGTTCAAGATCCGAATCGAGGACCCTCCCAGGAGAAAGCACATGGTGTTCATGGGTGGTGCTGTGCTGGCCAACATCATGAAAGACAAAGAATCCTTCTGGATGACTAGACAAGAATACCAGGAGAAAGGCCTGGGAGTGCTGCAGAAGCTGGGAGGTGGAGTCAGATAAAATAAAACTGAGTTAAACAGAATTTTAAAAACACAAATTAAAAATGAGAAAAAATATGAACTAGGTTTTGTACTTTTAAATATTAACTCCGTACCTCTCACAGTCTCATCTCTATTCAAAACAGTGTTAACTGAGCAAAATTACAACTTTTATCATTAAAAAACACAATTGTAGGTTTTTACATACTGTTCTAAATATAACATTTTTTTGGACTGTGTAGGTGCTCGCTTATCCAGATCATGTTCTTTGGACCATTTGATAAAACTTTGATGACTAAAGTTAAAAAATGTCAGGAATTTATTTGTTGCATTAATAGCAAGTTTATGTTTTATTTAACCTTTTTAAAACTCATAGATCTGTGCTTCAGTACTGTGCAAAAGTTTTGAGTCACCCCTCATTTTTTTTTTTTGTTATTATCAAAAGTTTAACTTTAATTATTGGCTCATATAAACGATTAGTTTAGGTCTTTTGTGCTTTTTCCCCCCTGCACTTTAATCTTAGTTTTGGTTGATGTATATTATTATTATTATTAGTGGCAGCCTCCCCAGGGTTCCTGGTTGTTCCTCCCTTTGTGTTTCCTTACTCCTGACTTGTTCAGTGTGTATGTGGGTCTGTGTAGGTCTCTGGGGTTATTTTTATCTGTTTAACTTTGAATGTTAGTATAGCTTCCAGTCTGCCCTCCCCAAACCCCTGACTGTGACTGATTGTGTGTTACTCTCACCTGCATCTCGTTCCTCACCTGTCTGTCACTTCTCAGTGTATTTATAGTTTGGCCTTTGTTATAACACCTGTTTCCATTCCCTTTGGTGCTGCTCATTTTGCCTCGGTCCCAGTTTGATTCCTGATTTGTTGCTCCTCCCATTCTGAGAGATTGAGAGATTCTTCTTATTATCTGTAAAAATAAATGTTTAATGGACTGGTAAATACAGGCTGAACATTTGAATGTTTTGAGTGGGGAAAAAAACTGTAAAGAATTTATCTGTGGGTTTGTTTGGTGTTTTTTTTTTTTTTAATAAATGTCAATTAGAATTGTTTTTTATTGTACATATTTCTTGCTGTATGCGATGAAAAATGATGCAAAATGTGACCTGTTACTTCTCTCATAGATATAAAATTGGGTACATACACTGACTTAACTGGGTACACCAGTTCAGCTGCTCATTGCTGTAAGTAACTAATCAGCCAATCAAATAGCAGCAAGCTAATGCATTCAGCTATATAGACATGATGAAGACAACCTGCAAAACTTCAAACTGAGCATCAGAATGAGGAAGAAATGTGATTTAAGTGGCTTTGAATGTGTCATGGTTGTTGGTCTGAGTATTTCAGAAACTGGTGATTGATCAGGATTTTCCCACAAAAACATATCTGTGGTTTAAAGAGTACAGTCTGGAAAAAAGGAAAATATCCAGTGAGCAGCAGATGTCTGCATAAAAATGTCTTGTTCAGGCCTGAAGTCAGAGAGGAATAGGCCAGATTGCTTAGTAAGTAAGTAAGTAAGGTATGCAGAAGCGCATCTCTGAATCCACAACACACTGGCCTTGGAAGCAGATGTGCTACATCAGCAGAAGGCCACACGCGGTGCCACTCCTGTCTGCTAAGAACATAAAAGTGAGGCTACAATTCAAACTGGACAACAGATGATGAGAAATGTGTTACCTAGTCTGATGTGTATCAAGCTCTGCTCTGACTTTTGGAAAGGAGGGTCAGAATTTGGAACAAACCTGGATTTATTAATGTTTCAGGCTCGAGGTGCATTAATGTGGGGGAACATTTTGTTGGCACACTTTGGGCCCCTTAGTACAAACTAAGCATCATTTAAACCCCACAGCCTGATGTTGACCATGTCCATCCCTTTATGACCACAGTGCACCATTTCCTTATTGCTGCTACACACCATGTCCCAAAGCTCAGATGAAACCGGTTTCTTGAACATGACAATGGGTTCACTGAACTCAAATGACCTCCACAGCCACGAGATCTCAGGCCGACAGAGCACCTTTGGGATGTGGTGGAAGAGGAGATTCTCATCATGGATGAGCACCAACTGTGTGATGCTGTTATGTCAACATGGACCGACATTCCTGAGAAATGTTTCCAGTACCTTGTTGAATCTGTGCCATGAAGAATTAAAGCAGCTCTGAAGGAAAACGGGGCTCCAACCTGGTACTAGTGACCAATGAGTGCAGATGTTAGTGCCTTTCATTTAAAAAATATAATTTAATCTTTTTTTTCTTTTTTTATGAGACCTTTTAAATAACATGATCATACATCCAAAAGCAGGACTTGGCTTGATGGGTTAATTAATGGATTAATACATGAATTACTAAATAGTCAATGATAAGTCTCAACACTCAAGTCAGTAAGAAATTAATGTGAAGGTGTGAAATGACAGTGTTAGTATTTGCTGCCATCTGGTGGTTAAATCTGTACCCGTCAACACTCCCAACCCCACTCCAGCACTTCACTCACCGTAACCACACGGCGAACGGATATTGCAATTTTTTTTATTGCGATACTGAGTTACCTGACAAAATACAGTCATGTGTTTTTACACTGAAAAGAAATAGTGAGCTCTCACAATGAACACATGCTTCACGCACACATACACGCACACGTACACGCACACATACGCGCACGCCACATTCGCAGAACCTTCGCGTTAAAATGAAAAAAGCATGCAATAATGTTCAAAACACATCTCAAAACTGAACCTCCTCCCCTCCCCCGACTCGGCTAATCCAAAAACTCCAGAAATGTTGGAATGTCCACATGTTTAGGTTCGATATCTACCCAACAAATTCAACTATTCAAAGTTAGTTTTAAATACACAATAATGATCATCGACAACGACACTGAGTCGAACAGTCAGTCGATAGTGATGACTTGCAGCAGGAAGTCACCAAGAGGCTGGCGACGTGCACATTTACATTCTACCAGTCGCCGCGAGGCTCCCGGTTTTATTGGTCAGACTGTCCTCTCAGTCCGCTTATAACAAAAAGAAAGAAAAACAGGCTCGGCCAACAGTAGAACTCAAAAGCGGTGAATCGAAACATGAAACGGATGCAGTTCTGAAAAGGAATAAACACTGAGAGAGATTTTAAATACATTCGCGAGTCATTCAGTAAAATCTGTTGTCCTGGTGTGTGGATGTGATGCGCTTCCGTCTTTTTTCTTCCCTCACTTGGTTTAAAAACAGAGAGAGATGATGCCTTTCTATCACTTCCCTCCTACTCGCCCATTACTCCACCTGCCAAAACCATTAAATAGAATACGCAAGCTGGGAGTAGAGCTTCTTCTTCTTCTTTGCTTTCCTTTTTTTTCTCTTCAGGAAGTAAAAATAAAATAGTCTTTGTGGGTGAGCCTAAAAATAAACAGCTGATTTAAAGCTTCCCTCATGATTTCTTTCAAAGCAAACAGCTGTTGTGTCACAAGATGGCCTTTCTTTTATCTTCTTTTTTCGTCCCTTTGGTATTGAGGTTTGGTCGTGGTTATCACACATCTCCCCTTTTTTTTGTCACTGGGGTGGGGGGAAGGGAGGGAGGGGGCACAGAAAGCCTCTACCCCCACTTTTTAACAGCATAGTTCCATCCAGCAATCAATCTGCAGACATTTACACATAAAAGGAGGAAAAAAAACCCCTCAAAAAGTAATAAAATATCCAATTTTCACCCAGAACTATACAGTGGAAGGGTTACATCACCGCGGTGGACTATTTGCCGTCTTGCGGCGCGTGCTCGCAGGAAGTGATTAGTTTCCAGGCAACAGTAGTCTCACAGAATTTGTCTTTGGATTCGAGCCTCTTCACATGTTTTTTTTGTTTTGTTTTTAATGATGTAATCGCTTCGTGGTATAACTCTGGGTTCATGTTTCAAATAACAATCAAAATCCATTTATTACACATTTTCCATTGTCACAAGCAGCACACTCCTTTACACTAGCAGCCACACTGAGTGGTACATAGTACAGCTTTTTGGCAACACTCCCCTACGTTGGTCCTGCTCTGTTCTGCACGTCGGTCCATTTAGGGAAGAGTTTACCATTTGTTTGTTTGTTTGTTTGTTTGTTTTAAAGCTCTGCTCCTGGTCTGGAGAAGGGCTGCAGTTTGTCACGAAAAAGTCCCGACCCACGACGAGACACAACACACCGTCGGAGAGAGAAAAGAGACAGAACAAGAGAGAGAAAGAGAGAGAGAAAGCAAGAGCCACCATCCATCTACTCCTCCTCCTTCCTTTCCTTCCTTCCTTCCTCCTCCTTCCTCCTCTATGCCTCCCACTCACTCCTCACACACCGACTCGCTCAGGTCCACGGCGCCACCCCTGGTGAGCCGCCGCATCTTGCTGAAGTCGTGGTCGGTCCTCAGGTAGGAGAGCGAGGGGCCTCCCTCGCTGTGGCTGGCCAGGTCCTGGGGCTGGGCCTGGGGCGGCAGGGCCCTCATCTCACCGCCGCTGCGCCAGTACAGGGTGTATTGCTGCGGGTCGGACACTCCGAAGGTGGCGGCACACAGCTGCGCCAGGGCCTGGCTCGTCTCCCCGGCTCTCCACTGCAACGTCCGCACGGCGCTCCGCTCCCCGTCCTGGAACAGTATCCGAACGCACCTCTGGAGGCAGCGAGGGAGGGAGGAAGAGAGAAAGAGAGGGAGAGAGAGAAAAGGAGTGAATATATACTGTATTTATGCAAAACACAGGTCAAGAGGCTTATGGAGTGAGGGCAAACGAGGGGGAGGAGAGAGATGGAGTCAGAGGAGGAGTGAGGACTGTATAAGCACGGCTGATACGCTGCCACAATAAATGAGCCAAAAAAAAAAAAAAACAGAAAAAGGACGTTCATGAAAGAGAAATGCCTCTTAAACAAAGCTCCTGCTTCCCACACACAGCCGGCAGGTCCGAGAGCTTCACGCGAAAGCCATCTTCATGAAACTGCTCTGTTTCCCCCTGCTCTGCTTCATGTTACAGCTTCACTGACAAACTCCCGGCATAAATCCACTCCAGCGTGTCCACTTCCAAACTCAAATATCATCCATTAAACTCGCTCTGCTCTGGTGCTCTGCTGAAGTCCCCCCCACTCTCCTCCACCACCGCCACCACTCAGCAGACAAACTTTTTTCACATTTTCCACAGAGCAAAAAGCGAGCAAACCCAAAACTAACAGGTCTATCGCAACAATCGCTGCTCTTCAGGCACTTGAGCCATTATATAATGTCAGATTTGACCACCTACAGACGCCCTCACAACTCTCTGTAAAGCACACACATACACACACACACACACACACTGTGAAAACATGCTGGACATAATCCTTTTTACCAAACATCCAACCTTGAGAAACCAGGGAGAATCCTCTTCCCTGTCGCTCACGGAAACACACAAACAGACAGACCATCCAGCCTGCCTCCCTCAACACACACACACACACACACCACAGACGAATAAGTGGCTTTTAAAAGAAGCAGAAAAAAAGAAATAAAAAGCACTCAGTAGCAAATATAATCAACAGGTCAGCCATTATCAGAACTTACAGAGTCACTGAGCTCCTCACTGTCCGTGTGCATATTGTGTTTGCCTGCTTCGATGGGTAGATGCAGCTCAATAAATTTCATGTTATCTGACCGCCCACTTCTTCATAGCACTTGGCTCACTGATCCCCGCCTGTGTCAGTGGAAAATCTGGCTGCCGGGTGAGTTAGATCGGCTATTTGAAGCCAGGAGAGGAACCACGTGACGAGACAGAAACGTTGTGGATGACAATGCCTGTTTTCCATGGCATCTGGTGGACCGTTACACAAACGTGGGGCCAGCAGGGTGATAATAGGAGAGTGTAGGTAAAAAGTCAGCATGCGTGTGTGTGAGCGCGCATTAGTGCACGACCGGTCGTAAGCCGGCGGCCCCAGATCAGAGGATTACCTCTAAAAATGTCTAAAAACTAATCCCCCCAAATGAATTTGAAACGTGTTGGCACTCAGAAAACCAAAAAAGGGAAATCCAGGTGTGCTCTTCCACCTCTGATTTAAAAACCGGCTTTCCAAAAACTCCAGCTCTGTCCCCGACTTCATCAAGAAGCTTCAGCGGTGATGCCCGAAATCAACTTTGAGTCAAATGTGGGGCACTGCTCCTTTTTTTCTACCCCACCTGCCAGAGTCACAGATAGAGGACAGTGTGATGTTGCTCAACACTGTGCCATCAGTGTAATTAATGTGCTGTAATATCTGACCTCTTTGGATGGATTATCACCTCTTTTTCGATGTCACTTGCTTCTTTCGTGCAATTTTTATGTGCCAAAGCGCACTGTGACAGTTCTAAGCAGATGCTGGCCGCTCCAAGCTGCAAAGACCACACGTTTGATACGAGAGAGACTTTGATTGTTCTGCCAGAAGAAAAGAGTTTTTAACTGGTGCCATCAAGCGATGATTTGCTTTGTTATTCTCTGACAGTCAATTAAAGACGAAGCCAGGGTAGCCTGCTTCTGAGTGCAGCTTTGTGTTTAATCCATAAACGTGCAGAAAATGGTTAAAGCTATACTGCTGTCCAACACCAGCACTAGTCAAAGCAGCATGCAGAAGCTTTGCAGATGCATGGAAACACTTGTCTTGGCCCTTGTATGAGATAAGCTAGAGTGGATCCAGAAAGTATTCACGTTTACTAAACAAGCTATTTCTAGTAACTGTAATTATGCTGGAACTGCCAAACTGATAAATCAAACACACAGTTTCTTGGTGAAGGGGTGAAATCAAAACCCCAAAGTAGACTCCTCTGCAAATAGAACAAAACCTACAGATTGAGAACATCTGAGTAAAAGATGTTCTGGTCTGATAGGCAGCATGGTGGAGTGGTGATTAGCACTGTTGCCTCACTGGGTTCGACCCCACTACCAGGCCGGGGCCTTTCTGTGTGGCATTTGCATGTTCTCTCCGGGTACTCTGGCTTCCTTCCACAGTCCAAAGAGATGCAGTTAGTGGGGTTAAGGTAACTGGTGATTCTAAGTTGCCCATAGGTGTGAATGTGAATAGTTGTCTGTCTCTCTGTGTTAGCCCTGCAGTCCGAGCATCCTGAACTGGAACCTTGATGGATAGATATTCTGTTCTGATGAGCCTTATAACCCCAAAAAACATTTAGAGAAAAAGATTGAGACAGGAGATAGTTGTCCTCCGATGTCTTCTTAAACCTGGAAATAGCAGCAGGACTGAGCGTGCAGGATGCAGGACATAAAATGTCCACATCCTTTTACAATTACTTCCTCTTTCTAACAATCTAAGACGTGTTGGTGAGCGTGCAGGGGATAGACTGTTTAATACCCAAGTCTGATGCTTTGCTTCTTACACTGGGCAGCTGTAGCTCAGGTGTTACAGCAGGTCCAATCAGAAGGTCAATGGGTTAATCTCTGACTGCTCCAGGCCACATGTCTAAGTATCTTTGGTTAAGATACCAAACCCCGTGCTGACACCCCTAAACCCCCTCGAATCCATCCGTTGGAGTGTCAGCGTGTGTGAAATGGTGGATGTCCAGGAAACGCCAGGCACTGCTTGGTAATAGCATCAAGCTGAGGGAAAGGCAGAGTGATCAGAGCAGAGAGACGGAGATAAACCACCCGACAAACAGGCGACAGTTCACCTTTTTAGCATGACAGTGACTTGAAGCTAATAACCAAACAGCCACTCTGGAGTGGCCTCAGAGCAGAGGCCAGCACAGAGCAGGTCTCTGCCTGTTCCTAAGTGACCCCATCAAATCCCAGACTTAAACGCCACAAAACATCAGTCGAGAGGTCTGAATAGGCGCCTTGCATGCAGAGAGAATCTGCCAAGAAGTATAGAATAAAATAAAAGCTTATTTTGGCTGCTCCCTAATTCACAACAGGGTGCCACAGCAGGGTAGCTCTGCATGCTTAATTTGGCACTTTTTGTTTATGCCAGATGCCCCTACTGATTCAACCTCAAAGGGATTTGCATCTCCTCCTGGGATCAAACCAGAGATCTTCTGCTTGTTGGGCAAACGTGCAAACCACTACATTATGGAGCCAGTCCAAGAAAAATGGAATAAAAAGTCACACTTTTACAGGCTTGACCAGAGTTATCCAAGAAAGCTCAAAACTGTAAGGAGATTTCTGCAAAGCTACTGATTAGCATTAGTTTTTTTATCCATATTATCAGTTTAGTCCAATTCCCTGCGTTTGTAATAACCTTCATGTACAAAAACAGATTAAAGAAAGAAAAAAATAAGACATCCCCCTCACATGTGTTTTTCTTTTGATCATCATTCATCCACCTGTAAGATTTAGTTTCGTGTCTTTAAATTGTTTCTGCCGTTAAGTCGTCCACACGGGCCAGAATATCCTATTAGAGTTGTCTCACTGCATAATAAGCAGCTGTCCACACATAAATCACCATTTCACACAAGAGAGGTTTGTGTGAAGGCTGTATACTACATTACTCCACAACAAACCCACATGTAATGCTACTAGGGCTTGTGCACTGGTACAATCGAAGCAGGCGGCGCCTACTTGGCTCTGCTGATTCTCTTTCTGTCTCTGGGCCTCTCGGCTCCGTCTGCAGCTCCACTCTTTCAGCGCTTCTTGGACCTCTGGCGTCAGGCAGCCCGAGAACGGCTGCTCCTTATCCAGGCTCTGGATCAGACGCAGGCTGGCGTACACGCTGGTCAGGTAGTAGCCACCTGTAGGCGAAAAAGGTGTAGGAGGGAAAAAGAGTGTAAAAACAGGACTAAATCTTGCATCACATAGTACTTCCTCCTACTCTGTCCTTAAAAAGATTGTCTTAAACTTCACTGCCATGTTCTGCTTTCAAGAGATTTTTCTTTTTTTTTGTTATTTACTTCCTAAATTCACTTCCTACACTCTTCCTGTGTAAGTCAGAGGTACGAATTAATAATAGAGGATAATAATATAATAATAATCAGTGCATGTCGTAACAGCTACCAAAATACAAATAAGACAGAGTAGATTATGAACAGTCAGTGCAATTTTAAGACAAAAAGCGAGTAAAATGTGAATCCTCAAACGCAGATTTGTGGTAATATTTGAAAATGTGTATTTTTTACTGATATGAAACCAGGAAAAAAAATTAACTAGCTGTCATAAACCTTCATAACATCTGTTCATTTTATTTTGCTGTTACCTGTGTTCCTTCTTTCTGTCTTTTGTTAGTTTTTCATCTTTAACTTCCTGTTTTAGATTGAAAGGTTAGCTTTTTTGTGTGTCTCTTCTGGTTTTAATTCCTGTTTGTCTTCCTTTCCCATTTTCACACTTGTGTCCTCTCTCCTGCATCCCTGACGATTTTTGATTGTCAAATACATCCAAGTGTCGCATCAGTGTGTTTTTAAAAACCTCTTGTTTCTACTAATCGAATTTATTGATTAAAGTCACTTTTCTTTATATGGGAATAGGTATGTAGTATTAGTAGAAGTCCAACAGCACAGTGTTTGTTAGACTAATTTGCATTTCCACCATTTAAAGATAAAAACACATAAGAAAAGCTTCACACAACAAAAGAAAAAACCACCAAATCATTTGTGAATGACCTTTTTAAAAACAGTTTAAGGTTGCACTTAAAAATCTTCCAGTCTGGATACAATTTGATTTCTTCTTCCTCTTTCAGCTGCTTCCTTTACGAGATGCTGCGGCGGATCATCTGCCTCCATCTCACCCGATCCTCCTCCGTCACACCAACACTCCTCATTCACTACACCCATGAATCTCCTCTGTGCTCTTCCTCTTCTCCTCCTGCCTGGCAGCTCCACCTTCGACATCCTTTGTCAAATATATCCACTCTCCCTCCTCTGCACATGTCCAAACCCTCTGACCCTTGTTTCTCTAACTTTCTCTCCAAACTGCTCAACCTGCGCCGTCGCTCTGATCTACTCATTTCATCTCCAGCTCGGTCTCCTGTCTTTTTGTCAGTACCACCGTCTCCAAAACATACATCACAGCAGATCTCACTCCCATTTTGTAAAGCTTCACTCATGCTGCCATCCCTATGTCATAAATCACCCCTGAGACTTGTCTCCATCCCCGCCACCCTACCGACACTCTCTTTTTTATCTCTCTCGTGCATTGTTTATTGCTTTGGACGGTTGACCCCTCTGTAGGTAAAGATTTGAACACCAAAAGAGTCGACTGCGTTTTTCTGTCCAAATGAGGATTTAAATAATGATACCTTGCAATTCCCAGAAGAAGTTACTGACCCCCAAACTCAGAGGAATCAAAAGCACCTGAGAAGGTAACTTGGTCCTATTTGGCTCATAAATTACTTTTGATTGTTATATCATCAAATGTTTATGTTGTCTGGCTATTACAGACGGTGGTTAAAAAATAACCTGACTCAGTTATGCACTGTGCTGTCCCAAAACAAAGACAGCAAATGTAACAAAACTATTGTGATAGCTGCTCCTGCACTGCACAGTAACAGAGGTTTAATGATGACTGTTGTACCAAAGATATCTTGGGACGACCTGAGACAGTGTCGCGGTGCGACCGATGCCGCAGTTTAGGACCTACCCTCTCCTCCGAGCCATGAGGGCTCCAGCAGCTCCATCATGTACTCCACCTCTATGAGGATGTGAGGCTTGTTACACTCCACGATCACGTAAGACAACGATGGCAGGAAGTCGTCCCAGCTAACTTCCTGTCCTGCATATATATTAAGAGAAGGAAAAGAAGAGGCTGTCATGGTTCTTTCTGACAGCTTGAAATGAACATTGTACCAAATAAACAAGTGTACAAAAGCAAGCAGGTTGTGCTGCTGCCCACACAGATACAGTTTGAAATGTGAAGGTTTTGACAGTGAAGAAACGCTCTGCAGAGACACCTGACCTTCATTTTTTTCTTTTTTCTTTTTTTTTTTACAGCCAGGATCACAAGCAGCAGCGACAAAGCCCTCTATCTGTAAACGCTACAGAAAGTGAAAAATCTCCAGTGTCAAACTTGATCTTTAACTAAAAACATCACAAATCCACACAAAACTCCAGCTGAAGTGACTCCATCTCTGGCTACCTGTGTTTCTGTCTGTGCAGCGTCCAGCAGTCTCACCGTGTAAGGACCCCATGGCCTTGTGCACACACTTGCACACTTGGAGCAGCAGCAGCACCTTGTCGATGGGCGAGTGCGTCCGCTGCATCAGGACCAGTTTCTGCTTCACCCTCTCCACCTCTCGGCTGTCTGGAACGCCCGTCCGAACACCGAGCCTTTCCATGGTGGCGTCCCCTTTCAGCCGGAGCAGGTTCTCGGTGAGACGCTGGGTGGAGCCGTCCTGATTGTGCAAAGCGACCAGGGCTTTCTCGAGGTGGGACCTCAGAGGCCTGAGCACACAGGAGAACATGGAGCGCTCCAACGCCAGGTCTGCGAAAAAGGGGAGGGGCTTGTTATTCGGGAAAACCAGCATTTATTCTGACAAACTGATGCACAAGGAAGGAAGAGAACTAATTTTTGTGTTTTGTGCAACTGGGAAATACTGACAGAAAGGTCTGCAGCAACACTTTTCATAATGCATGAAATTCCTTTTAAATTAAGAAAAAGCAGAAGAAAAGCTTTTTTTCCAGTTTTTATTCTGTCCTGCATTTTGAGAAGCACCCATGGAAATTAAAACAAAGGTACGTCTCTATAAGAGGATCTTGGGGATGCAACTTCTTCCAAATGACATTTCACCTTTTTGGGTGAGGAACAGTGTTGTTCCACTGTGCATTACTGTAAATATAACTATAAATATAACAACATCCACTCATCTTCAGGTAATTTTATATTTAAACAATAAAAATACAATTAAAAAATTGTCTCCCCCTCCTATATTGTGGTTTGGTCTTCTGCAGAGGCGTGTCTAGAAGGTGGGCATAAATGTGATTGCCCCACCAACAAAGCCTTCAAACCAGAGGAATGTTAATCTTGTAGTTCCTGATACCACTGGATGAGAGCACAGATAGGACTAGTAGGAATGTAACTGAGTACATTTACTCAAGTACTTCACATAGATTTAATGTACTTGTACTACATTTAAATATTTCCATGTATTCTATACTTGGAATGCAATTATTCCACTTCATACGCCATTTTTTTTTAAAGCTTTCGTTACTTCTTATTTCGCAAATTAAAGAGATTCACACATCAGTAAATCATAAATTATAACCCCAAAACATCATTAGTACATTTACTTTAGGTACTTTACATATATTTGAAGATACAACCTGCAAACTATTAAGCTAGTTAAATAGGATTATAACTGTTACTTAGGTTAAACATCTAAATTCTTTTTTCCACTTTGCAAAACAACTATTCTGTCATGGTCCTGGGTCGGTGACCCAGCGCTTTGAGTTTTGTTATTAGTATTTTCTAGTTTATTTCTGATCTTGTATTGGTTGTTGGTGTTTGGTTGTGTTTATCTTCCCTACCTGCGTCTCCCTCGGTGCTCTGTTCATGTCCTCGTGTTATGTAAAACAGTCTGTGTGTTTCCTGTTTTACTTTGTAGGGTTGTGTCTCGTTATGTCCATTAGTTCCAGCTGTGTCCCCTCCTGTGTGCCATTTCCTGATTACCTGGTGTGTGTATTTATAGTGGGTGTCGGTCTGTGTTCGTTGTCGGCTCGTCTGTGTTTCATGGTGTCTGTTCCTCGTCTGTGTCTCTCTGCCTCCCACCCACCCCATTCGTGTGATCTCAGGTTTGTTATTTAGCTCACCCAGTTTAGGTTATGTTCTGTCCTGCCCTCAGTTGTGTTATTTGTGCACTGTAAATAAACCCTCACTCGAATCACCAGTCGCTGTCTGCATTTTGGGTCCTCCTTTCCTCCACACCACACGGCTCACCCCGCCAGCCGTGACAGTACGAGCCGACCAAACATGGACCCAGCAGCATCCGCACCCTCCCAGGAGTTTCGGGAGGAATTGGTTGACTCTGTTTCAAGGTTAGTTAACCTGTGGCTTGAGCATGAGGGGGAGGCATTTCACCGCGCTGTAGAAGCCAGGCTACAGCAGCTAATCCTTGCTCACTCCTGGCTATTGGACTCACTTCACCCACTCGCACAGAACTTCATTCTGAACGAGCTCCGTCTTCACCCCCCGGCTGCTACCACCCACCCTGCAACTCATGCTTCACTTTCGACAGAGGATGTTCTGCCCGGCCCGTCAACGCAGCCTTCAAGGGGGAAAAGGCGCTCACGCCGCCGACGCTCCTCGCCACAGTCGGACCTGGGGATTTCTGAGCGGCCGGCTGTGGTGAGTGGACAAGACACTCTTTTGGTTTCACCAGAACTTGTGACGGTTTATACCGGGGCTGTGTTTTTTGAGCCTGCTGCACAGCCGCAAGCTCGTTTAGCTGCACAGCCGCAAGCTCGTTTAGCTGCACAGCAGCATTCAGCTCGGCCCCCGGTATCCCCACTAGCCCAGTCATCTATGCCATCTTCACCGACTCCCTCTGTACAGCAGGCTGCGTCTCTGCCCCCCGTTTTGGACTCTTTTTCTAAGTATTTTTTGCAGAGAGACAAACCACACAATCCAGAAAACACTCCTCAAGAGCTGGCCAGTTCTGAGATGCACTCCAGGGCCTCCCCAGAGGCTGGGTTTCAGCCCCCAGCAGACTCTGGACCCCTGGAGGTAAAGAAGCCAGCTGAGGACTGCACCCGGCTGTCGCTGCCTGAGCTGAGTCAATGCTCGGTGCAGCTGCAGTCAGCCTTGTGTTTGCCAGAGGCCCGTGCGCCTGCTGGTTCTGATCTGTCCCTGCCAGAGGCCCGTGCGCCTGCTGGTTCTGATCCGTTCCTGCCAGAGGCCCGTGTGCCCGCTGGTTCTGATCCGTTCCTGCCAGAGGCCCGTGTGCCCGCTGGTTCTGATCCGTTCCTGCCAGAGGCCCGTGTGCCTGCTGGTTCTGATTTGTTCCTGCCAGAGGCCCGTGCGCCTGCTGGTTCTGATCCGTTCCTGCCAGAGGCCCGTGCGCCTGCTGGTTCTGTTCTGCGCCCGCCAGGGGCCCCTGTGCCCGCTGGTCCTGAGACTATTCTCGCTGGAGGGCCCGAGGAGCCCGTCCAGCCCCCTGTCCCGTCAGCTGGAGGGCCCGAGGAGCCCGTCCAGCCGCCTGTTCCGTCCGCTAGAGGGCCCGAGGAGCCCGTCCAGCCGCCTGTCTCGTCCGCTGGAGGGCCCGAGGAGCCCGTCCGGTCTTCTGCCTCGTCAGCTGGAGGGCCCGAGGAGCCCGTCCGGTCTTCTGCCTCGTCAGCTGGAGGGCCCGAGGAGCCCGTCCAGCCGCCAGCTGCAGCCTCATCATCCTCGCCGGCTGCTGCTCCATCCACGCCGCCGGCTGCAGCAGCCGTGTCTTCATCCTCGCCGCCGGCTGCAGCAGCCGCGTCTTCATCCTCGCCGCCGCCGGCTGCAGCAGCCGCGTCTTCATCCTCGCCGCCGCCGGCTGCAGCAGCCGCGTCTTCATCCTCGCCGCCGCCGGCTGCAGCAGCCGCGTCTTCATCCTCGCCGCCGCCGGCTGCAGCAGCCGCGTCTTCATCCTCGCCGCCGCCGGCTGCAGCAGCCGCGTCTTCATCCTCGCAGCAGCCGCGTCTTCATCCGCGCCCTCGCCTGGTCCGGCTGCAGGAGCCGCGTCTTCATCCGCGCCCTCGCCTGGTCCGGCTGCAGCAGCCGCGTCTTCATCCGCGCCCTCGCCTGGTCCGGCTGCAGCAGCCGCGTCTTCATCCGCGCCCTCGCCTGGTCCGGCTGCAGCAGCCGCGTCTTCATCCGCGCCCTCGCCTGGTCCAGCCTCTGCATCCGCCTCGCCTGGTGCTGCAGGGGCCACGCCACCTTCAGGTCCCGAACTGCCGCCTCGACATCGGCGGTCGTCTGCCAGGCCGCTTGTTGGGCGTCATCGTCGATATGGACGACCTCCCAAAGGCCGCCGCTACCTTCCATGCGGCCGGCCTCCGGACTTGTGTCGCCGCCGCCGTTGCTGTCCGCACGGTCGGCCGCCTGATCTGTTTCCCCGTCGCCGCCGTTGCTGTCCGCACGGTCGGCCGCCTGACCTGTTTCCCCGTCGCCGCCGCTGCCGCGTGCACGGTCGGCCTCCGGAACTGTTTTCTCGCCGCCGCCGCCGTCCGCACGGTCGGCCGCCTGAACCGTTTCCCCGTCATCGCCGCTGCCGTGTGCATGGCCGGCCTCCTGAACCGTTTCACCGTCGTCGCCGCTGCCGTGTGCATGGCCGGCCTCCTGAACTATGTTTTGGGACCCTGTTCAGGAACTCCAGTATGTGTTGTGTTTTGGACAATTCGTTTGGCCCGCTGGAGCATGTTTTTTGTTTGGTTGTGGTCCCTCCGTCCTGGTCCCCCGCCGCCCGCCCTGGTCGGGTCGTTTTTGGTTTTTGGGGGGGGGGTTTGTGTTTCTGTTGGGCTGTCTGGAGCCAGCCCTTGAGGGGGGGTACTGTCATGGTCCTGGGTCGGTGACCCAGCGCTTTGAGTTTTGTTATTAGTATTTTCTAGTTTATTTCTGATCTTGTATTGGTTGTTGGTGTTTGGTTGTGTTTATTTTCCCTACCTGCGTCTCCCTCGGTGCTCTGTTCATGTCCTCGTGTTATGTAAAACAGTCTGTGTGTTTCCTGTTTTACTTTGTAGGGTTGTGTCTCGTTATGTCCATTAGTTCCAGCTGTGTCCCCTCCTGTGTGCCATTTCCTGATTACCTGGTGTGTGTATTTATAGTGGGTGTCGGTCTGTGTTCGTTGTCGGCTCGTCTGTGTTTCATGGTGTCTGTTCCTCGTCTGTGTCTCTCTGCCTCCCACCCCATTCGTGTGATCTCAGGTTTGTTATTTAGCTCACCCAGTTTAGGTTATGTTCTGTCCTGCCCTCAGTTGTGTTATTTGTGCACTGTAAATAAACCCTCACTCGAATCACCAGTCGCTGTCTGCATTTTGGGTCCTCCTTTCCTCCACACCACGCGGCTCACCCCGCCAGCCGTGACATATTCATCACAAGATTGTGTTTAAATTTTCATGCAGTTTCACTTTTCACACAATAAAACTGCAAAGGCAGGGCTGTATATGAGCTTTAAAATGATGTCATTAATGTTATAATTTATTTATAGGTAAATGCCAATGTCAGTTGTTTTCTATGGCACATTTAAGAGCAACAAGGTTAAAAGTAAATGTGCTTTGCACAACAAGCAAGATAAAACCACAGTTCAGTAAAATAAACTTTGCAAAAGTGAACTTAAAAGAAAGCATATTTGAGATACTGTTCTTTATGCTCACTAGTCAATAGAACTTTTTTTACTTCACACCTGAGTCTTGTGCTTCAGTGCTGCCTCCCTGTACGGTATCAACACCCATGCTGCAGCACAGTAACATCTCCTGATGCTAATGGATTAATGAAATCAATTAAAAATAATGTATTTGTTCCTGATTTCCCATAAGACCCCACGGCTGGCTCTGCATCCCAGCCCACTGCCACTCCATTTACAAAATCCTGGAAATGTCTAAGTGGGGGGCGGGGGACCATTAGGGACCGTAACATTTTATCTACATTTATTTTAACGATTACTGCTCTAAAATACTCAGCCATCATCCAGTGACCTGCGATAAAGTGCACATAAAGTAAAATTACCTTCAGAAAACAGACAAATATATGAAAATACATAAAAAATTCCGACAAATAACATTGGCTCGATTTTTTTAATGATCTCACCCACGCCGTGTCAAGTCCCATTGTCTGGTTTCAAATGAATATTTAGATTATTTATTTAGAACCTTAATTTAGAGGAAAATAATAATTCAGATATTAATGAATCTGACAAAGTACGCTTAATGGAGCAATCCACAGAAACACAAATTACAGCCTTAAAAGGTTTAACTACTAACACACATTAATTACAGAGTGTACTGTACTTGACTGTGTGCATCCTGTTTTGCCTCACATCATATAAAATCAGATGTGCTTTGGATTCGGGAGATTATCGCTGAGTGAAATGTTGTTCAAACTCTTCTGCTGTAGTGAAGAGTGAGTATTTGTAGAAACAGCTCCTATTTTGCATGGTCACATTAACCTGAAAACAACCCTCCCTGCAGTTCACCTCCCGGCACAGTTTTTCCATTAACCCTTTTCTCAGAGCACAAACCTTTGCAGAGACACAGGAATTGTTTCAAGGTAACACAAATCAAAGTGATCAGCAGTCCTCCTCTGGCTGCAGACTGAGACTGGGATTTGTGCCTGCTATTCTTAGTCAAGACATAGTTACAGCAGCACATAACTGCTCCAAGAAAAAAATGTCTAGACTGTCATTTCGATCATCTCTCATCGCTTTGGGCGTGTTAAAGCCTGGGAAGACTGAAGGTGGTGAGATACTGTGTAAAAAACATTTAAAAAAACAAACAAACAAAAGGCAATCTACGACCTTCTGACAATTTATTATGAACGCTTATTTCCATCATTGAAAGTTACAAATTATTAGCAGGTAGAGCTAAATAAAAAAAATTGAGTTATTATCTCAAAATTGAAACTTCAGATTTAGTCAAATTTTTGAGTCTTTTTAATGGCAGAAACAAGTTTCTATAATTTATGGCAAACATCCTGGCAGTTTTGATTGCATAGTATCATTATAATTAATAATAATACCTCCTTCAAAATGATGTCGGCCCACCCATTGCAGCTATAACAGTTTCAGCTCTCCTGGGAAGTCTTTCCACAAGGTTTAGGAGTGTTTGTGGGAATTTTTAAACATTCTTCCAGAGGAACATTTGTGAGGTCAGACACTGATGTTGGACGAGAAGGCCTAGCTTTCAGTCTCCAATCTAATTCATCCCAAAGGTGTTTTTTGGGGCTGAGATCAGGACTCTGTGCAAGTCAGTCAAGTTCTGTCAAAGCACACTCACTCATTCATGTCTTTATGGACCTTGTTTTGTGTACTGGTGCACAGTCATGTTGGAACAGGAAGGGGACATCCCCAAACTGCTGCCAAGGTTGGGAACATTTAATTGTCCAAAAGGTTGGACATGTTGATGTGCTGAAGCATTACGAGTTCCTGTGCGACTGAACCTTTGCCTACTACTTCATGGCTCAGTTGCTGTCGTTCCCAATCGCTTCCACTTATAATACCACTAACAGCAGTGAGGAAATTTGTTGACTGGACTGGTTGCACAGGTGACGTCCTATCATGGTACAACGCTGGAGTTCACTGAGGTCCCGAGAGCGAGCCATTCTTTCACAAGTGCTTGTAGAAGCAGTCTGCAGGCCTAGGTGTTGGATTTTAAACACCTGTGGTCATGGATTTAATTTGAACAATGATTTGGACGGGTGAATGAATACTTCTGGCAATACAGTGTATTCATTACATAAACTAGGGATCCCAGAAACTACAATAGTGGCTCTAACTAGCAGCAGGCATAAGCTATACTTTCTCATCTTTGTTAGTTTTTCTGGGAACTCCTTTGTATCTCCCAGCCAATTTTCCACCTCGCTTGCACAAACCTGGCTCCCTCCTCGCTCTAGTCTCGCCTGCTTACCCACAATTCTTAGAGAAGTGCTTCACAGATGTCACAGAACTGAAATAAGGGTAAACCTTAGCTTTCTGTTCAGCAGGTCCTCACTTACATTCCCCTAAAGATAAAACACGCTTTAAAACCTGCCTCCAATGAAGAAACGAGCATATTTCTGCAAATGTTAAACGACTCCTTTAAAGCTCCCTGATCATGTAATTAGAAATGACATTTTCTCATCCTCTGAAAAGCTCAGGAGTGTGTTTTTTTTCTTTTGGTTTCATTTTTCATTTTGTTTTGGGGTGACAACAGTGAACTCGTGTACATGTAACGGTTCACATGCGAGCCTTCCCTTACACGTGTAAAAAACACACACTCGGTGGTTCTCCTGCAGTCAGTGGGCAGTCCTGACTAAGTGGGTAACAATTCTCCAGTGCACACTGTTTTTCCACTCATCATCAATATACTCCACTCCCTCCTCTCCATGCTTCATGTTTCCCTGCTGCATAATCCTTGAACATCTCCCCCATCTACCTCACTATAGCACTCCCCCTTGTGATCAATCATTCCCACCCTCTAGTCTCTGTTTATCCACCTCCCTCTCTGCTCCATGTCTCTCTCTCTCTCACACACAGAGCTCTGGAGAGTAATAGATTACATGCAATGTGATTACAACCCAGCTACAGAAAAAAAAGCTGACTTTTTCTTTTCTCTCTTTTTTTCCCTTTTATTTTTTGAGTTGTTACTCACAGTTCAGTAACTGATTACATTTTCAAAGTAACCTGCCTATTTCGATCTCTCCCTCCCACCCTCCTCTGAATCGTGCTGCTCTTCAAGTGAGCGTGGGACTGTGATATCTTTTTATGATAAACGAGGGGGAGAAAAAAAAATGCAAATGCCTCCCACCGACGCAAGGCGAGATAAATCAAAATCGCAGCGCAGGAAGGAAGGAAGGAAAGGGAGGACGGAAGGCAACAGCCGACCGCTCTCCCCTGAAGGCTCTGAAGCCAGGCAACCATCCGTCATCACACATTTACACACAAGCACACGCACCTGCGAGCGCAGACGCACACACGCGCAAACGCTCGGCCACACACAAAGCAGTCCAAACACGACCAAACCTACGCAGAGGAGCGTGTCAAAAGATCGAACTAGAATGCTTCCAGAGTAACACCCTGCGATGTCTTTACAATAATGAGACGAGTCCCGCTTTGAATGCGATGGATGTGAGTGCAGGCGCATCGGGCCGGGCTTTCCTA
This sequence comes from Neolamprologus multifasciatus, assembly GCF_963576455.1. Classification (NCBI taxonomy): domain Eukaryota; kingdom Metazoa; phylum Chordata; class Actinopteri; order Cichliformes; family Cichlidae; genus Neolamprologus; species Neolamprologus multifasciatus. The sequence continues at coordinate 25,263,530 of NC_140441.1, forward strand.
ATGCTATTTTCTAAATACCAGAGACAATATGAGCTCCACTGAATGAGACTCTACCCCCCCAACCGCCCCCCCACGCAAACTACTTTGTGTTGACAGTGCCTTTCACTGGAGCCCGAGCAGCCCACCATTTATCAGAAAAGGCTGTCTGTTTCCACAGACCTGCATCCTCTGGCACAGTGTCTATTGAATCACTGTTTTCTAATAGTACAGTTTGTTGGTTTTTTTGCTTTGTTTTACACATTTCTATCTCTCCTCGGTCCCTCGGTGCACTCACCATCGCCTCCTTTTTAAAATGTGATAAACCAATCAAGCATTCATATGAGAAAGGGTGGTGAGGATAATTTCAAAAACACAGATCAAATTATGTTTTAAATGCACCGTGTTTCATATCAGAGTGTATTTGCATGTTAATTATGTTTGCATTTGCTTACCCTTCTCGTTCTCTGGCACCAGGGTTTCAATGGGAGGCTCCAGTTCTCCGCTGTCCAGCAGGCAACACTTTGCCTGGGACAGAAAGAGGCGCAGACCCTGCAGAAGCTGCACGGAGGTCACGCGTGATGAGGACGATGCCGAAGGCGAAGACGTCAGGGATTTGAGCACCTCTCTCTGCTCTAGGAGGAAGTCCTGAATGATACCCCCGAAGATTGAGCGCCTGTCTCTGGACAGCTCTTCCACCAGCCGGGTGAGCCGCTTGTCTGGTGCAAAGAAGCACACAAATGCCTCGCTCATGCGGTGCAGCCCGCCGCGACCTCGAGAGCGCAAGAGTGGCGGGCGATGGTAGGCGTGCATTTGGGTTTGGGACATGCTTTCAGGTTCCGTGTCTGAGTCATGGTCCTCATCCATACTGCTGAAGGAACTGCTGCTGTCGAGCTCAGCCAAAGATGGAGCCGGGCGGCGCTCCATGGCCAGAAGTGCCACCTCGATGCCTGGCTCCTCAGCTGGGCCAGACGGCTGGGGCTTCGGAGACTCCTCCACCTTGGCAGATGTCTTGAAGAGAGGAGATGTTATTGCATGATGTGAAAAGCGACATATTTACTATAAATCAAGACAGAAAGGAGGTGTGCTCACATATCCGTATCAGTATAAGCATGCTTTGACGTGCAAATAAAGATCCTGACTCTTATTACTTGTGGCACATAGACAGACATCAGGTCATCCTCCTCAGCAGATCCAGGTGAAACAGCAGGAGTTCTCCTCAGGACGCCTGCACCAGCGTGAACTTTCCTCTGTGGGTTGGCGTTGGTCTTGTTCAGCCTTTCTGACCCACCAGGTTGCTCAACCGAAAGGGGAGGTGAGAAGGAACCAACCCCCTCGAGGGACAGATTCATGGAGGATTCAGAGAGCCGGAGCCGCATGCTGCGCTTGAAGCGGTGCCGTTTATTGGAGGCACTGTGGTTTGTGAGCTGTTGCTGCTGTAAAAAGGGAGGAAATGGATTCAAGGGTAGATTGATGAACTGTTTATTTTTCTATAAGAGATTATCTATAAGAGTAAAGTGCAGGGTGTAGTTATTTATCAGTTGCACGGACGTTTCGATTTAGAGCACTTGTAGAGGCCAGAAAAGCACCAACGGGTGTCCTTGAAAGGTCTCAGAGAAAGCTTCTAAGCAACTAACCTTGCAAACCTCCAGCTGCAGAAAGAGTGGGTTAATGAAGCACAGTTTGCCTTGTGTGCCCCTTGACAGCAGGGGACATCGGTCCTGGACCCCAGTCTGGGCCTGACTGGTGGATGCAACTGGCTCCATCGGTCCATTTTGGATGTCTGAAGCACTCGGTGAACTCCAGAAGTCTAATTGAAAAACCAGGAGAGGGGAGATAACTTAAATATTTAAGTCTTTATTGTACTTTATTTTACAAGTGTTTAAATAGTGTTCCCATTTTTTTTAATGTTTCACCTGCTTGAAAACTAAAACAATACACAGCACAACACACAACATTAACCTGTGTTTTTTACTGCAAGCTGATCCAGAAGCAGACTGATTTTGCAGACGCATGATGAGAAAGAGTCTGGTTATCACTTTTCGCAATGAAGTCACACCCCACTGCACTACAGAAGCATGCCACGCATTTAAAAATAGACGCAAGCTGGCAGCCACCACTTTAGTCAGCTATTACTTTACTCTCTCGTTCTCTCAAACTTTGGTTTTCTGTGAGCGATCTCGTCCTGAACACATCTTTAAAGTCCTTAAATCTCATTTAGGTTCAGTGTAAAAGGGGAAAAATACCCTCTCTCCTCTGGTTAGTGAATTATGAGAGAGTAGGACAAATAGGAAATACCTTATGGTAGCAGCTCTGTTGGGCTGAAGTATTTAGGCAATTCAGACAATTAGACAGGCTGACCCAAAAATGCTGATCTACATTAAGTAACACTTATTATTTGGAGCAAGTGAATGTACCTGCTGCTGCAGTTTATTTTTTAAAGAGGCCACCAGTGACCAACCTTGTCCCATGTGTGAGATGGCCTCCAGCTGCCTGTGTGTTGACGCTCTAACGATGGCATCAGGTAGCTGCAGAGGCAAAGGCAACACATCCCTGCAGATCAAAGAAAATGAAAAGTTCAAGTTTGAAGATATGTGAGATCAGAAAGTTAAAACTAGACACAGTCAATTTACATGCAAGGAAGTCTGTGGACAGCTAAAAATTACGGGAATAAAACTGGTTTTAAAAACCAGTGGGCATCAAGATGCAGAAGAAGATTTAGGACCCAGCGTGCAAAGACTTTGCTCCCATTTAGGTGCAAAGGCATTAGGGGAGATCTGCCACTTCTGTTAAGAAATAAGATTTGGGCATTCGGCCATCCATATCATTCCAAATACTGGGCTGAAGTGAGGACTCTGCATAGGTTGAATGTTAGCAAGAAGAATGATTGAGATTTATTATCAGTTATAATATTATTACCTGCTGATACAGTAGAAGGCCACCAGTCGACACAAGTCAGGGAAGCTGAGTGCTGAGCTCTCCAAGGCGAACGCTGGTTATACACAGACAGAGTTTGATTGACAGCTAATGGGAGCAGTGGGACACTCGTTCAGCTTTAACAGGAAATGTGCCAGCTGCAAAAAAAATCTGGAGGACCCATCCTCGCCGGCCCACATCACTTCACCGAGAGTGTCTGAGCTGCACTGCGCCACAAACGCTGACTGGGTTGTCAACTCTCACACTTTTGACATGAGACACCTGTTTTCAGTCTGTCTCACACTCTCATGCTGCCAAAACAAATCTCGCTCCAATTAAGAGGAAGCCACGAAAAGAAGCCTTTATGAAAAGTAATCCATGTTAAACAGGCTTTCTCTCAACAGTCTGAACACCAACATCACAGAAAGCACAAGAGCTGCAGTTTTGTTCGTTTAGTTAGTGGATGCACACTTCGCCAAACTTCACCAAAATCACAGATCGACTTTCGTGGATGTTAAGTTTTGCCTCGTTTACTTGACTCTACATTTTTCATCTATTACACATTGAAATTCCTACAAGAGAGCAGAAAATCCCTGTGATGAGTTTGTGGCAGGTTTGCCCTTCACCAGTAATACATGTAATCCATTTCTGACAAGCCTTTAGCAGAAACTAAAGTTTACTTTGTTTTATTGATTTATTTGATTATTGGATTTATTTAATGAACTTTTCTCTGAGTTTATTGAATATCTGCTGCATTCAACAGCAGCATGATCCATTCGAGCATCTCAGAAAGCAGTGCAGCCATCCTCTGTAAAGCCATTTGTTTTGCTCTTTTTAACAGATTGATGTGTAAAGTAAAAAGTTTTCTCATTTATTGCTTTTTGAAGTTTGGAGTTTTTGAAGTAGCAATGATTTGTATCATTGTACCACCTTCCTGCTCCATTACGGGTCCCTACTGCAAATTTTTTTAGCTCCATCTCACCCTAACCCAATATTCTGTCACACCAACTTCAAACATGTCCTTCTTCACTACATCCATGAACCTCCTCTGAGGTCTTCCTCTTTTCCTCCTGTCCAGCAGCTCTATATTCAACATACATGTACACTATCCTTCTTCAGCACACATCCAAACCGTCTCATGCTTGTCTATCTTAACATTTTCAACTCTGCTTCCTGTGTTTTTGTCAGTGCCACTGTCTCCAAACCATACACCTTGTTGTAAACCTTCCCTCTTACTCTTGCCCCAGGCCCTCACAACAGATCATTATGTTTTATAAAAAGGCTAATTTTGAATATTACATGTGATATTATAAAATAATTATCAGTTAATTTCATTTGTGCACATCTAAAAAGATGTAAACATAAGCCTGACGTGGTCTTTTTTAGAGGTACAAAGATGACAACTTAGTGGCTGTGTAGGTAATTTCTAAAAAATAAGAGTCATGTGGTTTGCATTATCAACCCTGCTGCACTCCAACACAAGCCCTCTCCCCCACATCCCCTCGCCCCTGATCTCACTCAGCCTGACTCTTGGCAGCTGTGGATGTGTTGAGAGTTATGTGTATTGCTTCAACTGCAGTTGGCTGATAATTTAGCTTGTTTTATACTCACTGGAGTCCTCCTCACAGATGAAGCACTCCTTAACAGAGGAGGCACTTCTGTCCGCTGTCACCCTCAAACACAGCACCTTCCTCTGGGTAGAGCTGCATTTGCGCACTAGAAATGTCTGTAAGCACAAAAAAAAAAAAATCACCGAAAATAAGAACAGAACATTTTTTTAAATTTTCTCAGCTCTAGGAGATGATGTCCAGTTCATGATTAAGGTTAATTTTCATGGTTTTCAATCAAATGCATTTCATTTTAATTAGTGGAGAATTGCAGTTGGCATAAATAGGTTGATTGATGGCACTTAGATGATGATGTTAATTAGATGAGGACATTTAGACCACCCTCAGTAAATATGAAGCCAAAGCAGGGAGAGCCAGGAATCATATCCACGTAAGGTTTTACAAAATCCTGCTTTTTTAGTTACATATGTAACCATCCAGTTCATTGGTATGCACAAAAGATGATTCATTATTGTTTTACCGGATTAAATAGTATGAGTAATATGATTGATAGTTCCTCACCCCGACAGGTTCTCTGAGCAGGATGTATAGGGCAGCTTCTTGGTTGAGTGACAGCTGCAGCCACACAGGATGTGTGAGCAGCAAACGATCCAGAACACTGAAGGCCCGCTGAGAGCCTCGCTGGGAACTGCCCACCTCCTGCATCTGCAAGACAGATGCAACCAGAGAAAAAACTAATCAGACAAGCTGTTCCTGTCAAATATTTCAAATTTCAAACTTGAAATCATGATTTCTTGTTTTAAGGACAGAAGTTTAGAGAAGCAGATTGTGATACAGCAGCACAGTACCAAGGAGGTTAGCACTGTTTCCACACAGCGGGGAAGTCCTGGGATCAAATTCATCATGTGGACAGATCCTTTCTGTGTGGAGGTAGTAGTTAGGGTGGTTAGGTTAATTAATTAACAAATTGTGCATAAATAATCTGTTTTTCACAGTCCAGTGACAGACTGGAAACCTGTCCAGTGTATACCTCTTCTACACAGGCTAGACTCCAACCCCTGTGACCCCGATAAAGGTAGGAGGACGGATGTATGTGTTTACTCTCTGCCCCCGTAAAAAGTGATTAGGTTTCATATTTTAATTGCTGTTGTTAGCATTTTGTACCAAGGAAAAAGCTTTGAAATGTCTTTACTTTAGTTTTATTAAATAGTCACAAACCATTTTAGGCTCTATTAAGAAAAGTAAACACATGTTAGACTACTACTGATAATAATGATAACAATAATCTATTTACTTATGAAGTCCCACAACATCAAGAGTCAACCAAATTGGGCACACAGGCACATCTTAGGCCACCAAGTTTTTATCCATATCAGATATTATGATATCATCATGTTGCCTAGCAACAGGCAAAATGACCTATTAGTGGCATTTAAGGATCTATTACGTTTTAGAAAGGTTTGATATCATGTTAATTACACAGCATTAATGTAATATTTATACCCACAACAGCTGAATTACACATAATATATTATGATGTCACTACACTGCCTGGCAACAACCGAACAAATGACCAGTTTTTAGCTTTTATGTACCTAACATGTTTTTAATGAGGTTTAGTATCGTTTTTATTCCACAACAAAACCATCTCACATATGTCCACAAAAATGGAATTGTTCATGATAAATTATAAACAGCATCATCTTACCTAGCAACCACCTACCAATAGGCTAAAACAACCTATTGCTAACCCTGTTAGCCCTAACCCTGTTAGCATTTATGCACCTACCACACCTTATAAAAGCATTTTATCATTCCAGTTTCATGAACAGGCCAAACAATACTGTCGCATGGGCATACAATAACAATAATAATAACAAGTTATTCACATGATGTGGCCCTTCCCCATCAAAAGCTAGCATGACTCAAGAATCTTCTGTGTGGTCCAGCTGCTAGCTTAGCATTAAGCTAGGCTCCAACACTGCTGAGGGGACACTTTTAATGTAACACCAGACAAACTATAACACTTCACTTGAGTAGAACAGACTAAATTGTTAATTATAGTTCAGAAGAATATATTATGAATATATAAAATAGTGTTAAATGTCAATAACTGCATGGTGTTAGAGTGGTGTTAGCTTTTATACCCAAGTCCTCCAAAACCTAATCAGTGTCAGTATGTTTACACTGTTGTACTTCCTGTCTTTATTAGCGTCCCCTCCTTTTGTGATGGTTTGCCCTCATTAGTGTGACCTGTGTTTAGTCTGCAACACCTGTTTCCAATTAGTCATCAGCTTCCCTGGAGTATATAAGCCTCTAGCTGTTTGCTTACCACCTGTTAGATTATTAATGATTTCTGTTTAAATATGGCTTGACTTTTGCCTGCCCCTCATTTGGATTGTTTGTCGCACAAACTGATATCCTGTGTATGACCATCGTGTGTTTTCTGGATTGAAGACTTTTATTTTGCCCCAACCCCTCCGCCAGCCCCCTCACAAGAGTTGTATTAGATTTGTCAGAAAGCCCACATAAAGTCTCAGCAAAGTGTTATTTATGTCGTGCTGTGTGTGTGATTTATGCAGAGTGCATTCATTTTTATTTTTTGCATATTTTATAGTGTGCTGTAAAACTATACATGCTTGAGATAGACAGAATTATTAGACAATAGAAAGTCAAGAGATTGAAGTGGTGAGCCAATTTTTTTCTTGATAAATTATTCATGGTCTCATTTAGATCATATTAGCAATCCATTCCTGAGCTTTGTGGAAGAAACGCCACCAGTTTCCTGGCATGTTTTTTTTTTTTAAAACTCAATGGCCCTAGCGATGACACTGTGGCTCCTTTAGGCCTGCGCCACACTCTGACTTTTACCTGCTGCCTGCCTGTGAGCGGCTTTAACCATCGTCATCCTTTACCAAACTTCACAAATCCTGAACATTTAAAGCAGCTTTACATCCTTCTGTTCCTTCTATAATCTGCCAAAGTCTGCTGTGTTTCACATGCTGCACACCTCTCCTCCTTCTGTCACCACTATAGCAGCATTCCTAAAGAATTTATTGCGCTTACACTTTCTAAACAAATTCACCTTTATGTGGACGTGAAGTGAAACTAATTCCCTGTTTTTTTGGGATTTTTTGTGTTTGCTTATTTTTGGCTCTTTAATGTAAGCTTTCAGTCACAGTGTTACTTTCTCTGTAAGACTGGCTTGCTGCTGGATGTCACACTGTGTGGGCTGCCGGCGAACGCTTGCAAGCGTAGCAGCAGATGGTTGCTATGGCAACCTGGGCCTACACATCCTACCAGGCATTCCCACTCAGTGAAACACCCTTTCTCTAACAAGTTGGAGATGCGCGCACACACACACACACTGTTGGCTGACGGGTGACAGGTTTTTCCGGGGTGCAGAGGTGTTTTATTTCTAGGACGTACTTCTTTCCTTTATTCTTAAGGAAAGTGAAGGAATGATGTCGTTAATAATCATTATATTTCCAGTTCCTCCTTTTCCTTACATCAGACCGCCGAAGCACAGCTCAAACGCAGCGATCTGTTTCAGCGATATTAGTAAAAGCATTATGAATATTGTTTTCCTTTCAGTATCACATTTGAAATTTTCACATTTTTCATCACCTCCTGTCACCTATTACATAACCCTCCCCTCCTCCAGGAGAAACCAGTTCCCAGTCTGCACCCTGCAGGACCATTAACTGTAAATAGCACAGGAAAGGTTAGAAAACAAGTGCAGCACATATCAATCACATTAGGGTCTGTGTTTTATGATAATAGCCACCTATATAAGATGCTTTCTCTATGTAAGAGGAGAGTTTTAAGTGTGTTGTTGTTCTTCTTTAGCCTTTTAAACCCAGAATGCTAGTTTTTCAACACCTGTTAGTATTACTTAGTTGAGTTGTTATTGTAGGGTTACAAATTTAATTTAAATAAAGAAAGCCACTTGTTGCAGAGGTCAGATCCAAGAGTTGAGCTGCTAAATTCAAAGAAAACATGCTTTATTATCTCAACTATCTTAAAAATACAGACTTCTTTCATTCTGTGTGGGTAATTTTAAAAGACCTTTCCACATAAATTGCGTCCATGTGTCTTTAAAAGTGGTGCGCTTTAATCAAAAAGCTTTTTCACCATGTTTCATGTTTGTTAATGTTAAAAAAAAACTGCTTACCAAATATTTGATGTGGCAGCAGCACCTCAGCTGTCCTGTCTCATAAAGAAGATGGTGGGAATGCAACAGATTAAAGTACTGCATTTAAGTTCTAAAAGTCTTGTCTCTTTTTTACTTTTTAAATGATCATTTACTGGTCATTTTAAATGTAGATACCAGTAAGAAAATAAAAGCCGAGTGCCTTAAAGCTCGTGAGTCGTGGAAAACATCAGCCAAAATCCCCAATAGACTCAATGTGGCCCAACATCGATGGCTAAGACGGATCTTGCAGGTCTCTTACCAAGACCATGTCACGAATTAAGAAGTCCAGACCGGACTGCCACACGTCCCCTCTGTGACATTGTGACTGAGCGGTGTATGCACTTTGGAGGTCACATTTTACGCCAACTCCCGCACCAACTGCCCCCGTACAACATGGCGAAGGACTTTCGTTGATGATTTACGCACCTAAGACATTGCATGGGATGAGGCCGAAGGAGCTGTAGCTGATCGATTACGCTGGCGGAGATCTGCCACCCAATATGGCGAACAGCGCGGGAGGGTAAAAAGCCTTAAACCTGAATTCCTCTTAATTGTTAAAGGAGGCCAAAATACCTGTGACTACAAACAGTTCTGGCTCCATAGAAGTGAAAACCGACCTCAGACCTGACTGCTTTAAGCACTTCCCTGATGACTTAATGCTCTTAATTGCTTATTTGGGGTGTTATAGAATAATATACATGAAATCAATTTTGGAAAATTTGGCCACAAGTTCCAGAAAGGAGGATTATCCAGGATTTCCTCATACATATGGTTTCACAGTAGGATCCGCCCCTCATTTATCACATCCAAAATACCAATATAGGGATGGCAACATCAGCTTGAATCAGACAAAACACAATAAATAGTAATAACATTGTCTTTTGCAACCAGAGGTGTTGCCCCTTGTGGGTGTTGGGAAAATGCAGGTGTAAGTACCTCCACTGTTTACTTTACTCCTCAAACCCCTGGTCTATGTCCTTCTGCAGTCTATGCCCAATAACAGGTTTAAGCTAGCTTCCTTTAACAGTTCCCATCATTAGCCAAAGCTGAAGTTAATAAAATCTGCTATTTCTTGATATTCCCTGTTTCATCGAGCCGTGGTCGGCCATCGGTCCACTGTCATAAATTTCAAACCTAATTTCAATCAAGAAAATCCCTTTTTGTTGGCTTGAAATACAAAGACTGCTTTTGTTTACTTCGAGTAGCTATTGTTTCAGAAAATGCTGAATTGTGAAGCTGCAAATCTGCCACTGTTATCCTGGCAAGCCTCACGACAGGCAGTTTTAAATGAATAAAACAAAGGATGAATGTTTATCCTTCAAAAAAATAAAAAACTCAGACACACTTTACATGTGCGTCACAAGTCAACAAGCAGCATCACTGTAAAAGTACAAGTCATATATCAAGCTGCTCAATTAATAATTAAAATGTAAAATAAGTTTTTCGTGTGTATATGTGCGTGTTTTTACAACTCTGAGTGGGCTTGGAGAGTCACATCATTGTGTATCTGGAGTCAACCACAGTCCGATGGCCCAAACACACACACACACACACACACACACACACACACACACACACACAAGGCCACAAGACAACCAGAGAGAGAATGAGAGAAAAAACACGGAGCAAGACACAAATGTTTTGCTAGCCATCTCCAGGTCCACCTTACATAAAATGCAGTGCTGCCCACACACACAAACACACACACACACACACACACAGAAAGTCTTATGCAATTCCCTCAGAGAAAGAGAGAGGGAGAAACACAAAAGAAAGATAAAAGATAAAACGATGAAAAGAGAAGAGAGAAAAGCCGGCACTGCAAATTAAAGCTTGGATAAGGAAATCACAACATCGGTGGGCCCACAGCGCTGCGAGCTGGAAGACTGGAAATGTAATAAGCAGAAGGAGACAACGCACGCTGTATATCTAACAAGGTGTTTTTGCACCTGAGGGCAGCAGCTGCAGCATAAGCAGCAGCAGTGGGAGCCCAGCGGGGTAGAGCATAAAGTCTGATGCTGCTGATCGCACTCAGGACTTAACAAGAAGTAGATGAAGAGACAGTTAGGGCAAGGCTTGACTGAAGCGGATGGGGAGAGGAGGAGGAGGAAAGGAGTGCTGAGCCCAGTAGTGCGATTCAGTGGGGAGTTGTTGAGGATTTTTAGAGAACCTTAAATTATGTTCCTCTTCTGGGAAAAAGGTAGAGGGGAGAAGAGCTTGTACAGTCAAAACTGGAGTGAGTGCTACAGGGGGGGGGGGGGGGGGGGGGGAGGAGAAGCAGCAGGCTGTTGGTGGGTAATTTGAGCAGGAAACATCAGGTTTTATTGTGCAAATAATGACTGACTGCTGGAGAGAACCTGACTACACCTTTTGGAGAGGAGATGAGAAATTTCGAAAGAAATCCGAACATGAGCGCGATGCTGCACAGAAGGACTGCGAGCGATGACGGGCTGACGGAGTGACTCAAACCCTAACAAAGGATGATTTTACAACAGATGTGAGAAAACACAGCAGGTGCAATAGGTATGAGTGTTTTGTTCAGATTTTATAGGCAGTGGTGCATCATAAATGGTGTACAGAGATTACATCACCACCTGTCTGTCACTGGACAACAACTCAGGACTCGAGAGAAAAACGGCTTTTAGGGCTGAATGTGAGTAAGTCACATTGTGGGGGATGAAAGAGATCGCTAACAGTGACCAGCTGCTATGCTAGAAGCTCAGCTTCATGCAGATGGTCAACATCATGGTGTCCAGATTTGCAGGACGCAGTTTGTCCGCCTCCACAGCAGCGTCCACTCAGGATGCACAGAAGCACAGTGGCGCCCCCAAGGGGTCAGGCTTATTTGAAGACTTCACAGACAATGACCTCAAAAAGCTCTGCTGTGTCATGCATGCGAGGAAGAAGAGTATTGTCAGGTGTGCAAGGCAACTACTGGTTCTACAGCCATGAAATATGATTGGTCTTCTGGAGCCTCTACCCGCCCACCCCCACCCCTCACCAACACCACTGGTCTAAAATACAGCTGATCTGCAGATGAACAGCGCCATTGGATCTAAGAGTGGATAGGACAGTGCATAACACATTTACTCAATGTGAATGGACTCATTACCCTTTAAACATGTCATACTACTTTATTGTTTTACACCATTATTAGATATTGAAAGCAAATCTACATTTCAAGTAGATTCATGTTCATTTGAAATATAAATCTGAAAATAAAATAATCCCACATCATCAACAGTTCAGGCTGCTGGTGGTAGAGGTGGTGCAAGGTGTAGGGGATGTTATCTTGATACACTTTAGTACATTTAGCACAAAATAAGAATCCTGCCTGAGTAACACCACAGCCTGCCTGAGTATTGTTGCTGACCACATCCATCTGTTTATGACCACAGTGTGTCATCCAGCAGGATAACACACCATGTTACAAAGCTCAAAATATCTCTTGAGCTACCAACCTCCTGAGTAGGGATGGGTACCGGTATCCGGTGCCATGATGGCACCGGTTCTGACATAAACGGTAGTAACCAGACCGAAAAGCAGCGCACATTTCGGTGCTTTATTTCGGTGCTTTTTTTTCCTGAGATGTGATACACTTTGAATTCTAGCCAATCATTTTACGTTTCCGGGGATAGTAGGCGGGTCCAGGTACGTACGTTCTTTTAGAGCAGAGCTACAGATTAAAAATGCCCAAGGCGAAGCGGTCAAAAGTCTTGCTGTACTTCACAGCAAAAGATGCAAACTCAGCAGCCTGCAACAAGTGCTTTAAGGTGATACTGTGGAAAGGAGGTAACACCTGAAATCCGATGAAACACCTGGCGACGCATAGCGTTTTTTTTAAAAGCCGAAAAATGCGCCGTATTTGATAGCTTGCTGCGAGACCTCACACCGAGCGCATCTACTGCAGGTGTGGTGCCTGTTATCGGACGAAGAGTTAGCAACATCCCCCAAAAAGCTGAAGAGTAGAGTCCTGGCCCCTAGCCCTGCCAGTGTAGCAGAAATGATGAGGATGATGATGGCAGCAGCAGCCGTTCTTCTCTGCGTGAGTAGATTAATGTTGTTCGTGTATAATTTACGTTGAGTAGGCTAACCACGTTATTACATTAATGTATGTAAGGTGAACTAGCAAACACCATCATAGCTACATGCAGCTGTCTTCTTGTTTGATGGCAGATACTCCCTTCACCCTGGCCAAAAAGGCAAAAATGACCAAATAAAAAGTGGGAAACAGTTAAACATGAGAGGTTTTTGGATAAAGTTTTTGTTTTTTCCATTGTTAAAGCACTGCTTCCAGCCAAGAGTGATACCATATATGCCCTATAGCTGCAGAAAAGGCTAACATTGTTATCTTTTACAAAAAAAACAGCTGAACATGAGAGGTTTTTGGACCAATTTTGTGTTCTCCATTCTTTAAGCACCGGTTCGAGCACCGTTTAAGCACCGGCACCGTTTCAAAAGTACCGGTTTGGCACCGGTATCAGATAAAACCTAAACGATACCCATCCCTACTCCTGAGCCACATCCACGTGACGTGGCACATCTATAGTCGCATTAGTGGTGAACAGCGAGTTTGTGTTGCAGTTCACTGCAGAAAAAACATCCAGTGCTCTGCTTTTTTTTAATCGTTTTTAGCGTTATCGTCGGTGTCCCTGGGTCTTTTCCCGAGTGTTATGAATAAATCTTCTTTTTTTGTTACCGGTACTGGTTTTATTTTGTTGTATTTATCCACAACACCTTAAGTCCATGAAAATATTGTCAGACATAAACCAGTCTGTTGCGCAAAAAAGGTTGGAGACCGCTGACATATATTATTAACTAAAACTTGTGCATCCCTTCTTGCAGCAAACCCTAAGTGTTTGCTTTGACAAATTACCTTTGGTTCCAGTAAGGAGGAAAAAGTCATCTGCATGAACTTTAGACCTACCTGAGACACAACAAGTAATCCATCAAAGAAAGTCTAGTGTTTTGCAGTCACAAGGAGGGAGAACATTTAAAAATAAATAACAGAATGTGCGATAAAAACTTAATGTAATGTAACATTAGTAATAGGGCTGGGCGATATGACCCAAAATTCATATCTCGATATTTTTTAGCTGGATGGCGATATAAGATATATATCTCGATATTTTTTTAAAGCCACAAGGTAAGAACAAAAAGAGAGTTCTTAGTCAAAGCATGACACGAAAAGCATGAAAAAAACTACTCAAAAATAAATTATGAGCATTTATTAAATAATAATGCTCCATAAATAAAAGAAAACTATGTTGTTTTTGTGCATAACAAAGAGCTCACAATTGTGCAGTCAAAATGTAAACTAAAAGACGCTGAGCATAATAACAAGGGCAGATTTCACAGCTGCTCTGTTCCCAACTTCTACTGTGTGACTGACAGCCTGGAGTTTGAAATCCTCTTTGTAACCATGTCTCTTAACAGGTGCCATTTATGGTCCTTATACACAGTAGGGTAATATTACGTTGACGCACAGTACGTATCACTCCGCGAGGCTCCTCGGTAGCCGTAATGCTCCGACAATCCATCAAGCCGGTGCAGCTCCGTAACTTACCAAAGTCGTACTAAAACATTTTTTGACAGATTGCTGAGCGCCGTGTACCACATAAAATCGGTTCGCGGCCATCAAGCACAACCAGAATTCATACATAAGGCGCGCTGTCAATTTTTGAGAGAATGAAAGGATTTTAGGCCGTACATGGCGTTAGCGTGGTTAGCTCGTTAGCGTGGTTAGCTCGTTAACACGTTGACGCCGTCCAGCCCCACGGCACGCACGGGGCGATGCGCAGTACCTCGTTAACGGAGATTTGCCGTGTCCATCTTGTCGCTGCCTGCAGGTGAAGCAATGGGGGAGGGAGGGGGAGTTGTGTTCAGTGAAGGAGAGGCGAGGCCGAGTACCGTTGCGTAAAGACAAAAGTGGACAAAAGAGAGGCAAACTTGTGGCTCCACAACTATAATTATAACGTAACATAGACTATATCGATATAAAAGATATTGTCACATCTTATATCTCATATAAAAATATATCGATATTTTTAAAAAACTCGATATATCGCCCAGCCCTAATTAGTAATAACCAAAAACTTGATGAAAAATCCAGAGAATTGCAAAAAAAAAAAGCCCTCCTGAAATGTGAAATCAGGTTGTCCCAGATTGTTGCATGCTGCCCCTTTATTCTCCCTCCAGCTTCACACGGTGGACTCCTGCATTTCCCAGCATTCATTTCAGCAGCCTCCAGAGAACACTCATAAACTTGTTTTCAGCTGAGTTTTATGTGTAGGTGGATGTAGCCATATAATGACAGAGGTAGTAATAGCAAAGCAGCGCAGGTGTCCAGTTAAGCAGAAACCTCCACGATTTACACATCTGCAAGCTGTGATCTGCAAGCCTGATCAGTTATCCCAAATAATGAGACGGGAAATGCTGCTGGTGATTGATGCACTGTCAAAAACGTCAAAGAAAATTCTAAATCATCTGTACAGTGCTTCGCATTTTGCCAGCTACTCACAGGGGAAAAAACAAACCCTAATGCAATAAGTCCAGGGTAAGTTATAGAGGCTCCTGAGACAGCAGCAGAGGAGGAACGAGGCGGAAACTTAAATCTCAACAACCCACCCACTTTTCACTGAGCTGATGCGGCTACGCTGCCTTCAGCTTCTGCCACACCGAGTGAAATCCACCGAGTTCTCACAAATGTAAACCCCAGCCAATAAACATGCAGTGATAGTAATGCTGAAAGCAGATAGCAGTGCCGTGCACTTTGCTCATTGTTACATCCTACATACGGTGTTTCCATCTGGAGTCTTTGATAAGCAGGCGCTGGAAATTCACTTTTTTTAAAATCATCTTCTACAGATTTTACATTTGGCGGGGACATTACATTTCATGGATATGCGCTGATGTTGCAGCTCTGAGAAATCCACTGGATGCACAGATTTCTGCGCATTTATAGCAGCTTACCATTGACAAATTAACATGACTAATAATAAGAATTAACAGGTTATTGTGCACATTTATTAATCACATACAGAAAATGTATTTTTCCCAAGTTCTGTTAAACAGAGCAAGAAACTTTTAACACAGCTTTTCCAAACATCCTAGTTTTATTATAGATGCTTACATTACTTTACGTTCCCCATTTGACCTCCCTGATGCTGAAAGTCAGTTGTGCTTTCTTTTTGCTGGATAACAGCCTGCAGTCGTTTGTTGTCGTTTTCAGTAAGTATCACTTCCGTCTCTTCAGCAATCCCAGGCCATTCTTGTTTCATGGGTTTTTCTTTCTGAAGCTTCACATATCCTTCTTTCATCATGATTCCTTCCATCTTGACAAGATTCCCAGTTCCAGATCTTCTGAAGCATCCCCACAACATAATACTCCACCATGTTTCACTGTGGAGTTGTTTTCCTCTCTCTTCTTTCTCCAAACATAAGCAGCATCTCTGTGGCCAAAGAGACCTAGTTTTTGGGTCATCTGAAATCTTGTGCCACACTTCCAGTGTACATAATATGTGCCAGGTGGTCCTTTAATCAGTCAGTAGTCAATAGTTTTCTTTCCAGAGTCTTTGAAATCTTTGGCTTCCCACCTCTGCCAGGTTTAAACTGTCTAAACTGACTTCTTTTGCTTTTGACATGATGCGTTTTCAAGAAATAGCTCAAACCCATGCTGGTTTTTTTTATACTGTGTGTTAAATAAAAGATAAGCGTTACTTTTAGTTTGATTTGAGCAAAACGTTTTGTGAAGTTTTGAGCATCACAAAGTTAAACCACATCATTGCACAGTAGAGGTTTGTGCTATGGCTCAATAAACCTCTAATTTTTTCTGTAATTATGTAGAAAAAAAATTCATTCATTCTTGAAATGCTTAAAGAAAAGTAGAATGTTTAGAAATACTATGTCGACCATACCTTAACTGTTAAAAATGACTTTTGACAAAAAATCTAAAATTCATAGGCCTAATAGCTGTCCTCACCTGTATAGCATTCACTCCAGCAGGTCAGGCTCAAATGCACTCTCAGCAGATCAGCTGATCTCCGTGCTAACCCAAATCAGCTGTAGGTGCAGTTGCAGTTGACAAATGTAGCGTAGAACGTGCTATTTGAGTCATTTTAG
Organism: Neolamprologus multifasciatus; assembly: GCF_963576455.1. Classification (NCBI taxonomy): domain Eukaryota; kingdom Metazoa; phylum Chordata; class Actinopteri; order Cichliformes; family Cichlidae; genus Neolamprologus; species Neolamprologus multifasciatus. The sequence goes on from NC_140441.1 coordinate 25,280,306, forward strand.
CTCACATCAGTTGCTGCTTATAGCAAGCCTCTTTGCAACCCACTGTCACCACAACACCTCTTCTCTTGTCATTTCAGACAATGTGTCTTGCTGCTGCAGCAGAAAAGATTTTCCTACTCTGAAGAGGATGGTGGCAGGAAAAATGTGTACAGGCATTAATGTATTGCGATGAATTTATATTTGTTATTTCTGGCCAATATGGCGGCCACATTGCTGGATTTATGAACAGTGGCCAGTGGTCTATCTACATGAATGTAACTACACACTATTATATACACAGTATACGCCAACTCTAACTTCATAATAGTTGAAGCCTTAACATGTCGAGCAGAGGTAGTTCTAAACTCAAACACAAATCAGACTAACAACTGTGTACTTAAGGTTCAGCATAAATTCTTGCTTTGACGCCAGCCACTCTCTCATCAGTCTGTAAAATCTCTCATTTGCATAAGAGTGACCATGACAGTGGATAAGTATAGCCAGCAGCCCATCACTGCATGCGTAGGATGACTAATGGAACAACATAATTGCAGTGGGCTATAAGTATCCACAGGGGGCAACAGTGGGCACAGGGGCCTGCTGACTGATGACAGGTGTCCGTTTTGATGCCTGCTGCATAAGCGGCATAGCAAAGGCACTCAGGGCCAGTGACAAGGAAGTGAGAGCTGTGTGTTGTTTGTATGTGTGCGTGCATGACGAAGTAGTACAAAGGCATTAGTATGAGTCAGAAGCAACACTTGGGCTGTAGGAGAGAAGAAGGACTGTTAGCATAACTGTGAATTTTCATAATTTTAGAAGCATATCGGTTAACTGATGTGGTGATTCAGAAGGAGCATTATCACAAATAGTTCTGTCAGACCAGAGATGTGTGTCTGTGTGTGTGTGTAATGAGAGAAAAGCTAAATGTGATCCATTATGATGTCAAATCATTTAACTGTTCTATTTTTGCTCCATAGTGTGACACAGAGGTCAGCCTGCAACCTATAATCATTCAGCTTTTGTTGATGGCAGCTTTAGGTATATAATGCATGTTAAAATCTTATGATTATTTGAATTCAGGATAATTTGGCGTGAATAATTGCGTGTTTAGCACTGAAAAGAGCAAATATGAGGTGTGGAGACTGCAGTTATTATGAGGTGTAAATCTAATATAGGATATTTTTAGATTTGATACGGATCCCAAATTGGATAAGTATGCACATTCAGGCAGAGAAATAAAATGAACCGTGATTTAAACATAAGAGATGAAAAAAATAATCCACAGTATTGAAGTCCTCCTATTAAAACTATCTATAAAAGCACATTTAGACTGAAAAAACATTAGGAGTATAATTATAGTACACATTTACCGCAGTCATTAACCCTAAAAAATAATAAAGAATAATTAAATAATTAAAATAAGAAGAAACATTTAAATAGGAAATTTAAAGCTTACATAATGTGATGTGCTGTTGGAGTTGAGTTTTTTTCATATCGTATACAATATTGTGGTACATTTTAAAGTGATTGATGTTAAACGGCTGCAGGTCAGGCTGTGGTATCCTTGGTAACTGGCAGGTTAGTTCCTGGCTATTATGAGAGACATTGAAAGAAACAGAAACGGCACTAAAATAATTTGGAATAAAATTTTGTGTGAGAATTTTGCAACAGGAGGTATGCCTTGAAAGTTCAAATAATTAAAACCACTACAGGCATGTAGTACACAATGGTACTATATGCGTATTTGTATTCTGGCCACAAATAAAGAACAAAAATGACAAAAAAATAAAGTACATCCGTTTCCCAGGTGACCAATCTATTTTGCATGTGTCACCAGAGGACACCAAAGGCCCATAGAAAGCATTTTCTAAATACAAATAAACTTTAACCTAAGGTAATCCTAAATGTTTATTTCGTAACTACAATATTCTGATATGTTATTTGAATGCTTGTAGACATGTAAACAGTATTTATAGACTATTTACATATAACTAATATAAATGTTCTTCAGAAATGTACACATTAATTTGACTGACCAAACAGTGGTTAGCATACCACCCAGACTAGCAAGTTTCGACATTTAAGAAAAAATATACACAAGAAATAAAGTTATTGATATCTAGTATTCTCTAATATTGATTATAAATAACAAATGAATAAACTTACGTGAGTGCATTTACGCATCCTCAAAACAGACTTTAGCTACTGTCAATCCACTAAGTTTTGACCACGCTGCATAATACTGTAGAAGAACAGCTATTGGCCAATAAACCCAAGAAGGACCAATCAAAGAGCTCAAAACTAAACCAATAAAATCTGATCTTTACTGAAAGCATTTTTATCAGTAGTGGTTAAGCTTAAAGAGGAAAAACCTTCTAAAGTCTTATTTGTGGTAAAAGTAAGCAAACTTTTAAAATATGTTTTTAATCAGTTATGAGTGAATCTGTGCATTTTTTAATATCCTGGTTTAAATTTAAAGTTTAATTTAATAATGCTTCAAAATGTTTCAGTGCAGCCGCTGAGTAACAGGACCTTCTTCCAGAAGAACTTTGGTAGGAGTCATCAACATGAATTTTAGCTGATATTTCACCCTTTTGCTGTCTTTTTATTAGCTAGGATTTGGAAAGCATTCATGATGCCTCATATAACATCTACTCATATAGTGTAGGATGCAGCTGGGTGACTCCAGGAGGAGGAGGAAACCTCAGAGCCAGCAGTCAGCTGACTTCAGCTGGTCCACAAAGAAAACGTGCTGGAGCCCACATTAGACATGTATGCTGCTTTTTTCTGAGTGACTCATGAGCTATCCATGCACCTTGCTAACTAAGCTTGGTAGTATTAGCGGGTAAATTCATATTCAAACCACTCATCCAAATATGTGACGCAGCACAGGAAAAGCCCGTCAGAGATGCCAACCAACAATCCTGGCTGTGCACAAAAACAAACAAAACACAAAAGAAGAAAATCACGAACAAGCAGACATTCCAATATTTCTGTTTGTTATCTTAACTTCAGTGTCTGTAAATATGTCTCAAAACTGTCAGAATTTTTGTAAAATGTAAAAAAAAAAAAAAAAAGTAAAACAAAAGATAATTTTGTCTTCAGAATGTTAAGTTCATGTCCCCCAGAAAACTTCTTTTTCTTCACAAGGTTGTAGGTGGCGTCACAGTGGCCTCATCTATTTTTAAATACAGTCTGTGGTCCCACAACAAAACTAAGTAAGTGGTCGTCATCAGCTTTGAGAAAGTCTAAAAAGTGTGGACTAATGTGAGCAGTGACTATTATTATTTATATACAATTAATCAGTGGATAAAGTTTTGACTGAGGTTTTAATTTACTGCAAATCTTATTTACTGTGTCTTTTTCCCACGGTGTTTTGGAGCTTATCTGGAAAGCCTGTACTCGATTTGGAGTGCCAAAGTTGTCCATCTGAACAGGTCACTGAATCTTGCATTTTCCTCATAATAAGAGCTGGAAAAGTTGCCAGGATAACAGCCCGGCCACATTCACTTGTCTCCCACGAAAACTGGAAACCAACTTTCTTCAAGATGCTGTCACTTTGCCGTTGTCACTTCTCAAAAACACATAACAACTGGAATCTCACCACGCGACTGCCAGATTTTCTCACACCGCTTTCAGCAAAAACAAGGCGAAACACCTCTCCTCTCCTTCTTAATCTCTCTTTATCCCGAACTGCGGTTAAAGCTGCGATCCAAAATGTGCTTGGAAATAATAGGATCCATACCCTTAAAAAAAGTCTTTTCAGCATCGCAGTTCCTCCTTTTTTCTGGTGTTGCTTGACCTCTGCATGACTGCGTGATTCACAGTGTAACTAATGATGCATGAGGAGCTCTTCATACAAAATGGTATTTTTTGTAAAGGACTGTTAGGTAATGTCAGAGGTTTTTCCATAAGCGGGAGTGAATAATATCTCTAAAAGTTGAGTTTTGTCAGGGGTCTTTGGAGAAGATATTGATTGAGTAGATATAGCGTCTCGTAGACTTTGTGCTAAAAGCAGTTTTAGCAGCTTTTTAAGACTTTGATTAGGAACTTTAGGAAGTTTAGGAAGTTTAGTTTTATTCTATCAAACACCTTCCCCCAAAGAAACCTCAAACTAGACGATCATGTTAGAGTTAGGACTAAAAATGTTTCCTAAACTATTATTTTGCTGATAAGACTTTAGTGCGTGCATGTGCGTCCATACATTTGGTTAGTATTTAAATTCCCCGGCTTTACTGCGATATCTACCGTGGATTTAATCTCACGAGCGCGGACTTGACAACGACAAAGAGGGATCACTTTCATCTTTCATTTTCAGATTGTGTTAGAGTGACCACAAGAGGACAAAAGCCTGCATTAATACTGTACTCTCTCTGAAGAAGCCAGGGAAGGAGGACGACAAACCAGATCTGTTGGTTTTCAAGTTCTGCTCTATTAAACAACCCCTACTGATTTTTTTTTTTAAAGTCCTGTCACAATAAACCTAAAAATAAAAACAGTCAACTATATGTTTTTTGACATATTTAAGGAGTCAGATTTAGCAAACTCGTCGTCTTTAATCCGTAAACCAAATTCAAATCTTTTACATTTCGTGATGTTTTGTTGAGTCAGTGTACGTAAGCCCTAAACCTCTCGTCTTGAACATCTACCTTGGAGCATTTATCCACCAGACATGCTCAAACCTGAGAGAAAAAGCTGTCAGGTTGCCTAAGAAACACACCTATATTAGGACTATAGCAACACACTTCCTAATTTAATTACACTGCATGAAACAGTAACTGAACGATATCCTCCAAATCCTGCTGTTTTACATCCACTCCATCAGTGCTGTGGTGCATACGGTACCCTAACAGTGAGGAGACAGAGTGGGATCTGTGGTCTTAACCAGGAGGTAATGAATATGAGGCAGTGCAGAGCTTCTGATCACATCATGTCTTATCGGTTTTGGAGTATTTGTACTTCGAACGCAGAATGTTGTTTTTCAGAACTCCATCTGTCAATAACTTGTTGAGGTGGAACTGATTAATTTCAACCTAAAAACCAATAGAGGTGGTAATTTGGGGATATATCTTTTATTATAAAAAGTCACTCTGTAATTTGTCACGTGTCCGTGACCTTTTACTTGTTAATACTACATATTAGTTGCGAGTTAGAGGAGTGCACGTGTGCAGTACGACAAAAGTGATCACTTCTGTGATGGTTTCTTTCAAGTGGTTATGTAGGCGTGTTATTTTCTGCTGCCTCTTTAGATGCAGGCGAAGCTTTACCATAACATTACGAATGCAGCAATCATTCTTAACTGATAAAGACGACATCTGGGGACCTCCCCTCTACCCTTAATGAGAAGTACTGACACCGATAAAGATCAATGACATCATTAAAGACGTGTTTCGACCACCGGTAGACCACTCTCACTTGAAGTTTGTTTCTGCCGCTGACAAACTAAAACACTTTTTGGCATCTGTAAGTCATAATTTATGGTTATTGTCTAATTTCAAGTTTTTTACTCAGACGTTTTGCGTTAGCAAGTCAAGGTTTTGAGATAATACCTGGAAATTGGGACTCAAGCTTCTGAGAAGATCCATTGAAACTTCAAGCTTATGGATGCAAAGAAAATGTGTTTTTTCTACAAATGATTGGCACTAATTATTAAGAGGAGATTAGAAGCTGTGTTCTTGTTTGTGTGTCTGTTTACTGTTATTGTGGTTAATATGAAGCTATAAACAGAGAGCTATACCAGTGAGATAATATCATAAACATCTGCTGTTTCCATACAAAAATTATCATAGTTGTGCTTTAAGTTCTCTCTGTTAAGACCTGAGGGTGTTGGGGTGGCGACCTATTCATGGTGATACCTCACCTCTCCAATAAAGACAACAGCTCCAGCAGCACTGTCACGACCGTGGTTGGATAAGGAGTAAGTATTTTCCCCATTTTGCATATACTTACAAAAAATGCAACCTTTTTTACTCGTATCACATTGCATGAAGCATTGGGTGCTACTGACAATTTGTTTTCCTGTAAAGTGCTGCCCTGCCCTACTGTGCATTTAAATGAATCTGACTCAAGCTGACTGGAGAAGGCGTTCGCATTGGAAAGCGAGCGTCTACATCCTAAGTTAGTGCAGCTTAACTTGATTATACTGCTGGGACACACTGATGGGAAATGGTTGATATCTAAAAAAAACAAAAAACTAATTACATCTTTAATAAAGTTTTGATTTGGTGCCCAAAATAGCCTCTAACTGAACAGTAAGAAACTGCTCTCAGCGGAGAAACTGTCTCCTGTGCCAGCAATCCTTATATATCTGCCAGACTTTTCAAAATGGTGGACGTTTACTTCAGGAGTGAGCACCTTTTTTTCTGTTTTTTCTCTCTTGTGTTTCAAGGTGATGACACAATTTCTTAGCAGTGAAGAGGGGAAGCCTGCCATATACATGAGTCAGGTTACTGTAATGTGTCTGTCTGCGCACCGTTTCCAGCACAGAGGACAGGCTGCTCAGCAAAGGACTGAACTCTGTCCAACAGCTCTGAGCGTCATGCCTGGGCACTCTGCGATCGCACTCCTCCTACACAACACAGGGCAGAAAGCAGCCCCCCTCCCCCTACACACACATAAATATATACGCACACATTTGGTCAAAATCAACATGTCAGTCCACCATTCAGCAATCACAGACTTCTTGTAGGTAGGACGGCATAATCACAGCAACGACTCGCAAAGCAATCAGTAATGCTCGTAGCCTCATCTGCATCTGCATTTAAAAGAAGGGTGGGGGTCTTAAAAAAATAATAAATAAAAACTGTTTTTTTTAAAAAAAAAAAACAGCAGTCATGTAAAGTCACAAAACGCCACTTACAGTAATGCGCCTCTCAGAATTAACGAGCAAAACAACAGCGAGGAAGTGGGAACATCACATCTACTCCTACGCAGGCAGGATGGCACTTCAGTTTTAAAGTTATGTAACAGTCCATTGGTGTGAGATTACATTCACTTTGCCCTCTGAGGGGAGACAGGAGATCAAGATACTTCAAAAATAAAAGTCTGAGTGGCTAATTGAACACTGGCATGCCTCGTGAAGGTGCAGTTCAACCAAAAAAAAAAAGAAAGAAAAGAAAAGAAAGAAAAGAAAAGAAAGCCAGGCAGATGGATGGGTGGATGGATGGTCATTAGTTCACCTCCAAAACCTGCAGAGATGAAAATTTGCATTACTTCTCGTGGGTGGCTGGTTTGATTAGGTGCTGGAGGAAATCTGGGGGAAAAAACGCCCTGAACTTCTGCTTGTCTGAGGTAATATGGTAATTTGAAATTTTCAGGCTGTACACAGAGAAATCTGCAGCACAACCACTGAGAGACAGAAGGAAAAACCATCAGTAAAGTTGAAGGAGGAACAGCCCAAGTACACAGTGCAGACCTGTGGCTGAGAATAATGAACACCTACACCCAAACTGTTATTATCATGTAAAAAAAAAACATCCATATTAATTTCATGAAACCTCCACTTTGAGCTTTGGGTCGTGCATCAGCCTCACTCCCACCCGCCCCCCTGCACCAACGCTTTCCGACCGTCCTAATCGCTAATTGATTAATTGGCAAAAACTTTAATGTCGAGGGGACCCACACGCGTGAATCACCGAGCTGCATTGTTTACCGAGACGTCCCCTGCTGACCGGAAACTACGTTAAACAACAAACGCCGACGCGCTTTGAACTTGAGAAGAGAAAGGGGACCTTCAAAAGGGAGGAGAAAATATTAATACAGCTACTGGAGCCTGGAGCTGTGCTGCATGTGCCAACTCTCCAGGAACTACCTCTTCCTTTTTTTTTTTCAACTTCGCGCAGTCTTAATTTTATTTATTTATTTTTATGCATCTTCACAGCCAGTCACACCTGTCTCCCTTTTTCTTTTTAACGCAAATTTCGATTCCAAAAAAACAAAAACAAACTTACCTTCTATCTGAAGGTGGGAACAGGTGCTGCGGGGCGCTGTGCGCAGTCTGCTGTCTTAATTAAGCGTCCGCGAGAGTTTGATGGTTATGTACGAAGAGGGTGCCGAGCCTCCGAGTCCGAGCACCATGCTGTGGGAACACGGGCTTGTCAAGAAAATGCGCACAACACCGGCGACAAGGCGGAGGAGCGCATTTTTAATTCTGTCTGAGCATCTGAAGTGATACACAGTCACAGCAGAGACACACTGTGTGCCCCCCCTCCCGCCTCCCTGACTCTGACACTCACTCACTCACACCAATCCAAATCACACCATGCCAGGGAAAATATTCTGCTTGTAAATCCACTTTTTTTTTTGACATAGTGGACACGATATTTAATAAAGGGCGTTTCCCGTGTAATAATGCAGGAGCCTCACAAAACTTTAAGCCTTTTGTTATGTTCTCGTGAGGTTGATGGACTCCATGAAGGAGACAGCACCAGTGCAAACTATAAAAGACGAAATCATTTGTCTTTTAGGGGACACAAGGCACGTTTTTAAATCTGTGATATAACCAAGAAAATAGCGTAAAAATATTATAAACAGACTTTTTACTGCAGAAAGGCAGCGAATCGTCCCACTTCTGTTCCCCTAATGAAGCCCTTGAGTATATAACGCGCAGTTCAGGTGGAAGAGAAAGCGCGCAAAGGTCCTGAAAATGCTAATTGAAACAATTTGCATTTTCCCACAGAGACTAAACGATCAGAAATAACACAGCTCTTTATAAAACTGCGTGTGTGTGACCATGGGAGAAGCTGTGAGAAGCGTCACATAACCGGAACTGGACTTTGACGCACTGTGCGCTTTTTTGTGAGAGCTATTTCTGGACTGCTGCATCCATCTTTTTTTTTTTTTTCTTACAGGTGAAGGTGTGTGGTTCTGCTAATGGCCGCCAGGTGGCGCCAGAGTCCGCGCTTTATGTCACCGACATGGCCAAAAAGCTCCAGAAGTTTTCTGAAACAGGTGAAGATTTGGTTGTGGTTCTTTATGTGTGACTTTGAACAACATTTACCTTCTTCTATATCTAATGAATGATGTAATATTTTACATATGTGAAGCAGAAAGAACATAAATAATAAACATGTTTAACTTACTAAACTGACATTTGACAACTTGAGCTGTGTTTAAACTGAATGTAGAACTTATATCACATTACTAACTAACTATAACTGTGTCTTTATGTGGCCATGGGAAACTAACTAACTAACTGGATACCTATAACTACCTAACTATAAGAACTATTACTTGATATGCTCAGTATGTGGATTGGGGGTGACAAAGCATCTGGCATGTTGCCAGATTTTCCCGTTGTAATACAATAAAGCATTAGCCTACATTATTTTGACATTGATAATAAACCAGGCTAAAAAAAAAAATGGAAAGAGCTTGATTAAATGCTAATAAAATTCTAGTAAGTCACCAGTCTGTCACAGGGTTAATGGAAAGAGACATGTCAGGCAACCACACAGGATCACGTCTACACCTACGGCCACTTTAGAATCACCCATTAACCTAACAAGCAAAGTGGACTGTGGGAGGAAGCAGGGGTGCCCAGAGGAAGCCCACACAGGGACAGGGATAACAAGCAAAGTCCACACAGGCGGACCTGGGTCGAGCAGAAGGTTTCAACCACATACCGTCCTGCGGCGAGGTAAGAGGGCTAACCATTGCACCATTGTGCCACAAAACTCTTGTCCTGAATTTTAATTATATATGCTTTGATACTGTTGATCATATATGACTTTTTATAAGCCCAATTTTTATTTTGTTTACATATGCTGTACCATCCATCTATCCATCCATCCATTCATTATCTTTAGCTTATCCTTATCAGGGTCCCAGGGACCATAGTACCATAGTGCAAGAGGTGGGGTACACCCCAGACAGTTTGTCAGTCTAAGGCAGGGCTAACACAGAGACACAACAACCACTCACACCTATGGGTAATTTAGAATCACTAATTAAACTACCTGCACTAACTGACATTGTGTTAATATAGCATTGGCATATTAAGACACACTCAAAAAAATAATTAATTGGATTAACGTAATTTTATCTTGCCACTTATATTCCATCTAAACAAATCATGTTATGTTAATCCATCTTGATTGTGTTGTGTCAACACGATATATGTGTGTAGGTTTAACATAATATTAACATTAACATTCAATTAATTTGACTTTTGTTCAATCAACATGTTTGCACCATGTTAGTCTAATTAAATGTATTTAAATCCATCTCATATTGTTTAAACACTTTGGCACATCAAAAGTCAGTCTTGTTACATGAACTAGTAAAATATTTGTTTGTTACACCAGTGATAATCTTGTTGAATGAATGAAATGTAACTTATGTCTGTAGTACATGTTATATTAATATTAAGTAATGTTCAACAAAAAAATTCAAGAGATTTACAGCAACTTCCAATCCACCCATCTTCTTATCTTTATCTGGGCTGCGAAAGTGATAGGGCAAGAGGGACAGGGTACGTCCTGGACAGGTCGCTAGTCTATCATACAGAGACAAACAATCATTTGCACTTTAACACCTTTGGGCAATTTACACTCAAAAAAATGAAATTGGGTGGTTGTTACATGCATAAGATCCAAACTTGTAAGTTGAACTAAATAATTCCATGTTTCTATGGTGAACGTAATTAAATCATGTAGCATCTGCATGAAATTCAGCAACTTAATTTGTTCTTGTTGAGATGACATCATACAATCTAGTAAGAGTGGCTGGATCCAGGCAACTAACTGCTTTTACTAGATTGTATGATGTCATCTAGACAAGAACAAATTAAGTTGCTGAATTTCATGCAGATGCTACATGATTTAATTACGTTCACCATAGAAACATGGAATTATTTAGTTCAACTTACAAGTTTGGATCTTATGCATGTAACAACCACCCAATTTCATTTTTGTGAGTCGACTCACAAAAAACACAGGAAAATCAGTGGAGTTACAAGAGGCAGACAACCACACCACGTGTATGCTGTTACTATTTCTTACGGTTTAACTTGTCAAGGACAACAACATAAAGCATCATCAAGCATAGCTTTCCTACTTTTGTTAAGTCTGTATTGACAGATTAATGCCATGGTGGTTCGTGCTGTTGCCTCAGAGCAAGAAGATCCTGGGTTCAAATCCACAAAGTGGTGAATTTTTCAGTGGGTTCTCTCTGCATACTCTGGTTTCCTCCACAGTTAAAAGTCATGCAGTTGTAAGGGTAACTGGTTATTCTATAGAATAACCAGTTACCCTTACTGGTTAACTGTAAGGGTAACTTACAGTTACCCTTAACTTACAGAATAACAACTGGTTATTCTATAGAATAACCAGTTGTAAGGGTAACTGGTTATTCTATAGAATAACCAGTTGTAAGGGTAACTGGTTATTCTATAGAATAACCAGTTACCCTTACAACTGCATGACTTTTAACTGTGGAGGAAACCAGAGTACGCAGAGAGAACCCACTGAAAAAGTCGCCACTTTGTGGATTTGAACCCAGGATCTTCTTGCTCTGAGGCAACAGCACGAACCACCATGGCATTAATCTGTCAATACAGACTTAACAAAAGTAGGAAAGCTATGCTTGATGATGCTTTATGTTGTTGTCCTTGACAAGTTAAACCGTAAGAAATAGTAACAGCATACACGTGGTGTGGTTGTCTGCCTCTTGTAACTCCACTGATTTTCCTGTGGTTTGACATCTAATGTGATCTTGTGAATTTCGTGAGAATCTAGTAAGAGCAGTTAGTTGCCTGGATCCAGCCACTCTTACTAGATTATATGATGTCATCTCAACAAGAACAAATTAAGTTGCTGAATTTCATGCAGATGCTACATGATTTATTTACGTTCACCATAGAAACATGGAATTATTTAGTTCAAATTACAAGTTTGGATCTTATGCATGTAACAACCACCCAATTTCATTTTTTTGAGTGCACAATGCTACAATCCTCCCAGGAGTAGATGTCACAGCAAATTCACCCCAAGGTCAGACCGTGTAAAAAAAACTCTCCACCTCAGAGCCAACAGGCCTAAGTTATCTATAAAAGTCATGACAGTACAGATGTTTGTTTCACACCACTAAATTTAGAGGAAACCAAACACCTCATATCAGCTGTAGGCACAATGTTGGAGAGGTGATGTTTTGGGCTTGTTTTGCAGCCACAGGACCTGGACACCACGCACTAAAAGAGTCAGCCACGAACTCCTCTGTATACCAAAATATTCTAGAGTCAAATGTGAGGTCATCAGTCTGACAGCTAAAGAGCTGCTACTGCTACGCTTGGCTGAAACTGGGTCATGCAACAGGACGATGACCCCAAACACAGTCGAGGTCCAGACTGCTGTGGTGGGACCTTAAGAGAGCTGTGCATGAATGAATCACTGCAAACTTCAATACAGTGAAAGCACACTGTAAAAAAGACTTATATCTTATGTTATGACTTATATCTTTGCTTTCACTGCCAGATTTGCAGACATAATAAGCTGCTGTGAACAAACTTCCTGACAGAAAATGTTGTGGGTGCAGAACGCGCTGCTTGTATGAAATAGAACTGGACCTCAGTTTTGCTCATGTGGTTAATGAGAGGATGATTTATTAGAATAGGGAGTCGAGATTCAATGGTCATGTCGCTGCGATGTTTGTCTGTCCACGTATTTCTCTGCGGTGCTTCAGGAGCAGGTCAGCTCTAGGTGTTTTTACCCTAACCTCATGCCTCTCTCTATATTGTTTCTCAGATCAGCTCTAACACAATAATGTGCCTGCCTGCCCACACTCCTCATTATTTATCCTTCTGAATGCTTGGTTTGCTGGTGCTCTGCCAGCTCCAGATGTTATTTGAAGTCTGGCATCACATCATTATTCTCTGGGCCTCTGCCATGTGTCCTGTGTTCACATCCATTCCTCTGCACACTCTTTAGTTTATTTAGGATTGTTTTCTTGTTTATTGCAGTCTGACTTGTTTTCTTGTCATTTTCATGCCTCCCAGGACCCGTCCTTGACGAGTGTAACTGTGAAGCTCAGCCATTTTTAAAATGATGACAATGACATTTACAAAATGATGTCTGGCATATGTGACTTTCTTCTTCTTCTGCTACTCTTTATTTGGCCTAAAAAGAACATTGTTTTAGTATATGTGCATTTTAATACTGTCATTCAGGGCTGTTGGAAAGATTTTAGCAATACTGGCTTTAATTTTTTTTTAATTACTTACCTTTTTCATATTTATTTAATGCATTTATTTATTCACAATTGATTTTATGCAAGTGGAAGCAGTTCTCTTGGGAACATTTCTGCTGATATCAGCCGATGCATATTCTGTCAGCTCCATGTGCCAAACTTAACTCTGAATAACTGCATCATTGTCGGTTTTCCTCGAAATAGCACCAGTGTTACATAAATGTGGCCAGAAAACTTTCCAAGAAGTGACTGACCCATGAAATGAAGTGTGAGACGCTGATAAAATGGGCTGTGAGATGCAGTTCAGAGATCAAGAAGAAGCTACTGAGTGGACCATGTGTTTGAGTTATTTCCTCACACATGCAGAATTATTGGAGCAGTACTTTCCTTCAAAGGCTCAGCTGTGCTGCCAGGAATAAAGCCCCGGTGGAGAAATACTGAATTCTATATTTTCTCATTTGGTCTCTGTAGAAACTGCAGCGAGAGCTTTGTCTGCATCGCCGGCAATAAGTTGGACTCTTTCCCGGTGGATGCTGGACTTTGCCAGGGCTGCCCTTTGTCTCTGATTCTGTTCATCGTTTTATGGACAGCATTTCTCAGGGCCACTCAGAGACCTCTCTGCTGTTTGTGGATGATGTGGTTCTGTTGGTTTCATCAGGCAGTGGCCTCCAGCTTACACTGAAGCAGTTTACAGGCAAGCGAAAATAAGAACCAGGAAAGAGAATTTGCACCTCCAAGTCAAAGACCGTGGTTCTCAACCCAAAAATGGTGGAGTGCCCGCTCTGGGCCAGGGATGAGTTGCTGCCCCAAGTGGAGGAGCTTAAGTTATCTTGGGGTCTTGTGAGGTAAGAGGGGAGCAAGAGCTTGACAGATGGATTAGAGCTGCATCTTCAGTAGCGTGGACCAGTGTGGTGAACAGAGAGCTGAGCGTGAAGGCACCGGTGAGATCTGTGTTCCTACTCTCCCCTATGGCCACAAGCTTTGGCTCGTGACCAAAAGATTGAGATTGTGGATATAAGTGGCAGATATGAGTTTCGACCAAAGGGTGGCTGGACTCTCCCTTAGAGATCGGATGAGAAGTTCAGTCATTCGGGATGGACTCACAGTCAAGCTGCTCGTCCTCTACATTGAAAGGAGGCAGCTGAGGTGGCATCTGACTCTGATGCCTCCTGGGCACTTCCTAGGTGAGGTCTTCCAGTAGGCTTGTCCTACGTAGAAGATGGACTAATGATGAACAGATGGATGGATGGATGGATGGAAATTATGCACAGCTTCATTCACCTCCTGCTCATTTTCAAAACCAAAAGATGCAACAGCAAGAAAACTAAATCTCAAGACTTTAAAAAACGGGTGGTCAGAAAGGATTTTTACGTTTTATAAATGTGACGTTAACATGAAGGTCAAAGAGATTTCTAGTGCCCATTTGAGTTGCTTCATTTTGGGCACCTCTGTCAGTTTTGCTTTGTTTTCAGTCTTGTAGGTTTTTATTTGGGAAGCTTAGAGATAAATTATACAGCTGCCAGTTTAAAAACACAGCAACATCTGCTATTATAGAAATGTTGCTTAATTGATATATCAAGTCTTTAACCACTCATGTTGATTCATAGCTAGTTACATTTTCTGTGCAGACTTCATGTGAATAACTTAATCCAACCAAACTGGCACATGAAACTGTATTATTCCAAGGTCAGGGTGTGTGTGTGTGTGTGCATGTTTTTAATGCCGCATTTTATCAAGCTGCGGTCTGCTGAACGCCTTCAGGGGGGAATCTATGCTTCCGATGTTGTGTAGCTCTCGGTGTTTCACTGCTTGGTGTTTGCCTTGTTCGGACATCCTCGTCTTTCCAGCAGCTTTCACACGCCAGATCACTGTGGGCCAGTTCCTCCATCCACTGAGTGGAAAAATCTCCAGTGTGGCAATCTGCAGCCGCTCGGAAACCAACAGCGCCCAGCTAATGCTAATTAATTGCAACACACACTCACACACATGTGCACACGCACGTGCACAGAAGTCCTCTCCCTTTCCTTTCTGCCCTCTTGCTCTCTCTCCCTGCACAAACACACACTCATGCCGCCCACAGCCCTTCAGTGTGTGAACTAAAATGGAAGTGATGTGTTGTGGTCTCAACGCTGCAAAAAAGCATCTCTGACTCACCGAGAGATAAATGAGCAGGGACACGGGCACTGGTCATATGAGATACTGTCAGTGTGTGTGTGCGTTACATGTTAGAGTCATGGCAAATATTGTGTGTAGCCTCATATCCAATGCTGTTGGGTGATCATGTTGGCAGACAGATGCGGTGCTGTTCGGGCCTCTTCATGTCAGTTCGAGAGCTCTTCAGGGAAAATAACATGATAGACAGAAGACAAGTAGCTGCATAGTAATAAGTAGCAGTTTACACAGCTCAGGAAAGTTGTGTTTTTTCATTCTCTCTTTAGAAACACTGAAAGCAAGTGTGTGTTCAATTTATATGTAATTCCAGTCTGTTCAGAAAATGGCTTGTGAAATAGTATCCAAAGGTGATACTGATGTGCTTTAAAAGCTCTGATTATCCCGTCAAGCTGTTCTACTTATTTTGGTGTGTGTACACTGTAAAAATGTTTGTGAGTGTGTAAATAGATAAACAACAAAGCAATGTTTAATTTACATCAACATTTTCTCAATAAATACATATACGACGGTAAAGTAATAAACTAAACAAAATTTTTTATTTTACAGTAAGAATGCCTTTTAAAAATCACACACATCCTTGTTGAATTTACAGATTACTTTTATATAAACACTGAAAAATTGTCTTGACGCATGCTCAATCATCCAGGTAAGTAAATCTCCAAAAGTTGATTCTGTTCATCTGGACGTAGCGTTTTCAGTGGGAAAAACGTTTTGTCACTCATCCAAGTGACTTCTTCAGTCTCAGCTTACCACAGGTTTCCCCAATCTTATAAACAGTACATTTACATAATGACAGAAACTAGCAGCACAGAAGGAACAATGGGCTGTGAGGTCAGGTCCTTCATCATAATTATGCAAATTCTCATGACCATTAACCCTTTAAGACCTACCATAGAACCAAGTCCGCCAGAGCTTATATTATATTTTTACATGTTGCTGTAGAGCCATTTTTGGGAGCATTTCAAGTTGCTATACATCAATACAACCATTATAGCCCAGATTTTAATAATATGTATGCATTAAGTGCATAGTAATTACATAAATTGCAAAAAAGTGCAATAAACTACAAAAAAATTGAAAATCGTTTTTGCTTTTTTAACATATATTTCTAGTTAGAGAAATTTAAGAGGCTTATCCCTCAAAACTGTAAATACAAAAAAGTTGCACAAAATAGTTTCCCACCACAGGAAATTTATTTTCAGTGTCTTCATAGTTTTATTTTTGAAATACACCAATTTTTATATACTGCAGGAAAAACGAAAAATAGATATTATACTGCAAATTTGCAAAAAAGCAGCATATGCATCAAAATAAACTACTTCCAGGAGTGCAATATTAGTCCTAAGCATCCCAGAAACGACACAGAAAGTCATAAAGTCAAAGATAACTTTTAAAAACACCAGTATAGGCTCATGAGGCTATATGGTAAAAAAAAAAAACTACATTTCCGCAAAAATTACGTCACTTCCGGTTTCGGGCAGGTAACGGCGGACATGCAAAAGTTCGCGCTGACGTCTATTCCAATGTAGGAAGTGTTATGAACAGCTGATCGGATCGGCAAAGCGTGTTTCTGGAATATTATGTTTTTGTTGCTGCAAGCGCTTTTTAATGCACTTTTTGCAAAGCTATGTGTGGAAGGAAACTGTGACCTAGGACAAGCTGATGGCATAAGATGTAAGTACAACTCCTCCGGTTTCATATGCAAAAAAAATTATTGCGCTAGCTTACGTGGTTGCAGAGCTACCGGGATTTAAAAATAGTTACGCAAAACAGAGCGGTTTTAAAGGGTTAAACAACAACCACTGATCAAAGACCACTGGTCAATGGCCATGAGTACCATTCACAGAGAGTTGGGGAATGGCTGCAATCACAGCTATGAAAAGCTTAGGCCAAAACAATTTACAATTTAATTATTTATTCATCTAAAAGAACAGTAAACATTTACATCAGTCTGAAACACAAATTGTTTCAATAAAATGTGGTAATAAAAAAACAAAAACACAATGACAGACCCTCTGGCACTACTTTTAATTAATACATTTAAGAATTTTTAAACAGCCAATAAGAATTAGTGCACTGCCTTTTCAAAAATGTAACAATTGTACTAATAAGCCCTGTGTATTCCTTTGTCTGTGTTGCAATCTACCCTCATCCATTCTGCTCTTGCTCTTGACGAAGGTGGTCGCACTTTTCTCCTCTCCTCTCCTCCCCTCTCTTAGTTTCCCTGCTTAGCCTCTTGTGTCCTTGTCTTGTCTCGTGTTTTTTGTATTACTTTTCCCTGCAACATTCTCTCACAGTCTGTTCTCTAAAACCTAAAAGAGAATTATGGATTTGATCAACTGGTCCGTGAATGCAATTGACACCCCTTTCTCAATGAGAAGTTTGGGCTTGGGTGAGCCTGAGTGCTGAAGATATCTACCTATTCGGAACCATGGTAACAGGGTTCTTGCTGATCGGTCCTGGCTTATCGAAGAATTAAGGAAGCGGAACCGGCTGTTCAAACCCCCACAAGGTTGCCCACTGGGATTGAAATGATGGGACGAGGCGTGAGTTTCTCAAAATGGGCTCATTGAGGGCAGCACGGATAAGATCTTGGAGAAGCTTACGGCTGCCGTGAATACTCAGAATAAGACCTCTGAGTGCAAACTGGATTACATCTTGGAGAAGCTCACTGCGGTCGTGAGTTCTCAGAATCGGCTCTTTGAGCACAAGAATGACAACATCACGGAGCGTAAGTTTGATAACATCATGGAGAAGCTCACGGCTCTCCAACGGGAGATTGAGAGACCAGTGTCGGACTGTTAGAACAGCTTTGAAATTCATATGAGTTGTTCGTACTAAAGTAAAAACCACCATCACTTCATGCAGATACCCCTTTGGCGCCAGCTGCGGTCTCAAGGCTGGAGCTGAACAAAAACACCCTGATAACGACTGTGTTTAGACTGTTCTTCCCATTCCATGCAAGGCCACCTGGGTTGGCTGGAAGACTGTTTACTTAGCCTGGCAGGGCGAAGGACACTGTCTCAGCTGAACTCTGGACACATACACACACACAAACATATATATACACATGCAGATATACACTCATCCCCCCCTCCAAACGCCTTCGACGCATATTCCCTTCCGATGCTGACGGTGGATCAAGGAGACCAGCGCATAGGCTGCAGGCCCGGATGTACTGTCTACATTGGCTGTCTCTCACCCTTTACCCACCCCTGTTGCTTGTCATGTGTTTCTTTGGTGTATTAAGAGTTTTTTCATGTGCTATGTGCAGAGGTGTTTTTTTTTCTGTTCTCAAACTGATCTCCCTGTTGGAGCTCAGTCTGGGGGGAGTTATTTTTTCTCCTTATCTTTTCTCATGTGCTGCATTTTCCATTGTTATACCTCTCTGACCTGTCTTCCCCATGTGATGTTTTTGTGTAATGTATTTTATGGTCGGAGGGTAAGATGGTGCCGAAATTGCGTGCAATAGGTCGGCAGCCTTAACATGAAATTTCCCCTTGTGGGACTAATAAAGGTATATCATATAAATATATATTCTACAAATTAAGATACAGGAATGCTGGCTCTTCTATGGCCGCCATCTCAACATCGCCAGGCACTTTCTGGGCCACTGGCTGGACATCATGAACATCGTGGACAGCCTCCTGAACTGCCCGGCCTTCCGCGCGGCCGGCCTCCGGACCTCCAGACCTCCTTCGCCTGCGTCGCCGCTGCTGCCTTCTGCATCGCCGCCTCCAGTGCTTTTCACGCGGCCGGCCTCCTGAACTGAACTGTTTTGGACTGTTGTGTTGTCCACCTCCAGGCCGGCCCCCTGAACCTTTTCTGAACAGTTTCCTGGGCCCCTGTGCTTTTCGTGGACTTGTTTTTGTTTGTTTCATTTTGAACTGTTCTTGGGCTCTCACCCTTTTCCTTTGTCTACTGGGGTGCCCCAGGGATCTGTTCTTGGGCCCCTCCTTTTCATTATTAATCTCCTTCCACTTGGACACATTTTCCATAAATATAATATTCAGTTTCACTGCTATGCCGACGACACCCAGCTTTACCTGTCCACCAAACCAGACTCAGAAGTCAGAGTTCTAGATCAAATTACAAAGATTTCTTTTTTTAATGTAGATGTTATTGTGACTGTATTAAAGTTGACAGATTTTAGGTATTGGAAGATGGGGGGGTGGGGGGGATGCTTACTGAGTATAGGTCCAGTGTGTGTCACCCGAAGAAAGGGGTTCACTTCCCGTTCAACAGCAGTGCAGAAAAAATTTTCACAGAATTCCTGAGTCAGTGATTGGTAAGATAAATGTATGCGTAAACCATAAAGTCTTTTTATGCACATACACAGTGCCTGGGTTCATCTCAACTAATGCAGAGTCACTGCAGAATAACTATGCTCCACTTCAGTTAACAAGACTCTGAATAGGAATTTCTTTTTCACAGCAGTTTGTAGTGGAGAGACAGTGGTCGTGCAAAACATGGATAATACAATGTTTTAAATGTTTTACATCAAATGGTGAGGAATTTGTTAACATGCTGATCAAAAATTTATCAAACATACTTATTTAAAAATTGGTTAGGCTTAGATTTAAGTTCAGCTTCATAACAGGATTGTTTTATTTCATTTTAAAGTTTTCCTTGGAGAGCCATCAGTATATTTTAAACTGAATATTTGGGTCATCTTTAATCCCTCATATAAATATGTGTAGCTAACTCGACGTGGAGATCCTGAAGACTGCTCCAGAAATAATCAAATTACGTTTTAAATTTTGTTCAGTTCTCTTCCAAACCCCAGCTGTCTATTGTAAGTTTTAAGTTTATTCAAAACTTACTCAACACTTATTTACTTTACTAAAAGTATCTGGGATCTGATTTAAATGGGATCGTTGCTTTGAAACAGTCCCAATAATATATATATTGGCCGACAACAGCAAAAATATACGGGGATCATTGCTTTGCAACAATCACATCAATAAACAAACTGCAAACAAGTGGAAGTTCAACATAAAAAAATTATCCCAAGCTGTGCTTGAAGCCACACCCTACAGTACAGGTAAAGTGAAAGAGAAAAAAAATTCCAACTAAACCACTCAATGACTCATAACATCAGGCTCATAAAACACATGAGCCAGTGGTGTGTACCTTAGAGGCGAGGATTAGACTATGGTGAGACACAGATGAACCAAACAAAACCAGAGACCAAACAAAAAACAAGGAGCACAAGAGTCCAAAAACGCAGGAAAGCACAAAAAACAAAACAAAACTAGAGCTCAACAAGAGTCCATGAAAAGTTCAGGGGTCGACCGTGCACACGGCAATGGCGGCGACGGGCAAAGAGTTCTGGAGACCGACCGTGCACACGGCAATGGCGGCAGCGCAGGCAAAACCAATCAGGAGGCCGACCGCTTGGAAGGCAGTGGCGGCCACTGAGCAGGTCCGGAGGTCGGCCGCGATGCCAGCGGCGGTGACGAACTCTTTCCGGAGGCCATCCCCGACGGCCATGATGCCAACTTAGATGTCTGGAAAACGGCCAGCAGAGGCGAGGCGGAACAGATCGAGCTGGCTCTGACGGCGGTGTTGCAACCGCAGGGACAGGCGAGGCGGAACAGGTGAGGCCCTGCCAGGCATCTGACACATCATCTGATCACATGACAGCAGCTCAATGCATTTAGTCATGCAGACGACCTGCTGAAATTCAAACTGAGCGTCAGAATGAGGAAGAAAGGTTAAATTTGAACGTGTCATGTGTAACCGGTGTGATTCTGCGTTGTGTCTGATCAAAAAAGGTAAAAGAAAGAAAGGCCTCCAAGTAAATAATTTGCCCACTCCAGCTCCTACGACCAAATACAAACAGTGGGGAAGAGGGTTAGCTCAACCCACCACAACTTCCAAGCTAGCAAGAAGTATATATCCATGCTAGCATTTATGGCGCCTAAAACACATTTATGATACACACATACTACACACTTATAACATCTAACAAAAACAGGCTTAATAATGACAATAATTGAACTAAAATTGCAATCAGAAATATCAGGGTGGCTAAATATGCATTATATGTGTGTTTTAAAGTGTTGGGAAGGAAATTATACCAACCTCTCCCACAGGGGAATTGTAGAAAAGGGGAGAGGCAAAAGGGGTACACTGTATTTATAGGGTTGCACCAAAGAAGAAGAAGAAAAGAATGAGGAGGGGCTCTAACTGATAATGAACATAACTACAGGCTTGGAGGTCCTAAAAGTCAGGTATAAAAGGAACAGTTTGGGGGTTTAGGACACATTTTGTGTAATTATAATAATGTGATTTATGACCCTGTTACACATGGTTGTTGTTGCCAGGCCAGGCTGGGATTTTCCCACACAGCCATCTCGATGCTCTACTACTAATGCTCTGAAAAACTGAAAATATCCACAGAGCGGCAGCTCTCTCTATGAAAATGCTTGTTGATGTCAGAAGAATGGCAAGACTGCTTTCAGCCGATAGGAAGGCAACAATACTTTAAAAACCATTAACCAAAAACATTCATTACAACCAAGTTCTGCAGAACAGCCACACACATCCAACCTTGAAGCATATGTGCAGCTGCAGAGGACCACATAAGGTGCCGTTCCTGTCAGCTAAGAACAGGAAACTGAGGCTACAGTTCACACAGGCTCACCAAAAGTGATCAAAATGCTGCCTGAACAGTCTTGATTTCTGCTGCAAAAATCAGATAGCACTGTAAGGGCGATGTTGTAATGTAATGTGTAATTGTGTGGGGGATATTTTCTTTGCACATTCTGGGCCCCTCGGTACCAAGTAAGGATAATTTAAACACCACAGACTACCTGAGTATTGTTGCTGACCATGTCCATCCGTTTATAGCCACAGTGCACCATCTTCTTATGGCTGCTTCCAGCAGGATAACACACCATGTCACAGCTCAGATTATCTCAAACTGGTTTCTTGACCATGACGACAATTTCACTGAACTCAAATGACCTCTGCAGTCACCAGATCTCAATCCAATAAAGCACCTTTGGGATGTGGTGAAACAGGAGATTCACATCATGGATGTGCAGCAACCGTGTGATGCTGTCATCACGATATGATGAGAATGTTTTCAGGATCTTCTTGAATCTGTGCCATGAAGAGTTAAAGCAGCTCTGAAGGAAAAAACGGTCCAATCTGGTACTAGCAAGGTGTACCTAATGAAGTGTTCTGTAAGTATATATTACCTTCTACAGCCAGAAGGTGAAAGTGTTGTTTCATACTTTCAAAATAAAATGCTTTCTCATTTTTACTGAGCTTTTATAAACTGGCAGCACAGTTAAGATTTTATAAGTTTTATATATGAAAGATTCTCCAATTAAAATTTCAATGAATTAAGTTTACATCAATCGGTTTTAAAAAGGACTAATACGAGACCGTATCCACACAGAGACGTGCAAAAACCCACGTGCCAGTGCACTCACATGCACTCGTGTGCTGCTGGGCTCACAGTGCCTCCGGGCCTTGCAGCGTACGACAGCAGGCAGAAGAGTTGACTTGGTTTTCCACATCCCCTGTATCCTGTCTATTTCCCTGCCTTCATCACGGATCAGTGCTCCACCACACAGCTCAGTGACACCTTGTTCACATCTCCTGGACTCCAGAATCTGACAAGTGAGTTAACGACTCGGGATCCTGTGGCCTAGTAATGACTGTAGAGGCCAAGAAACAAGGCAGAGGGATGGCCTGTATTGCATGGGTGTTACTCAGTGAAACCAACATGCTTTTCACAGCGAGGGCCAATTGGACAGGACGCACGAAGACTGTGACCTAAATTGGTGGACTGTAAAGAATGTGGAGCAGATGTATTTTCCTCAGTTGTCATGAAGATAAACCTTCAAGCTCTGCAGCTTTCACTTGTTAAACCTGCACTAAAAAAAGTGACATTAGTCTGTACTCT
Source organism: Neolamprologus multifasciatus (assembly GCF_963576455.1). NCBI lineage: Eukaryota > Metazoa > Chordata > Actinopteri > Cichliformes > Cichlidae > Neolamprologus > Neolamprologus multifasciatus. Next base: position 25,303,560 of record NC_140441.1, read on the forward strand.
CTGCTCAGAACAGCAAAGCAGCGTTTCCTGATTGATGCGTGTTGCCACTGTTTCATAAGGTTTAAGCCAAGTTGCAACCTTCAGAGCTAAAAACGAAGCCAACCTGAAGTAGTTTCCTACTAAGGCTGTCTCCAAAAGTGAGTCCAGCTTAGCTACAGAAATAACCCAGCAATTCAAATCACATTAAGGATTAGAGTTATGCTTTAGAAGGCGATGGGCTGCTTTGAGTAAGAGGTGGCTGCTTTTTGTTCATGTTTAGTGTTGAGTGTGCACCAACAGATACTCTAAAGAAGTTCTTCATTTAGTTTCTTAGCATGTGTCCAACTAAGTATGTCAGAGACTTGCTGCAGTATCTTCATATCTAAGCGAGCTGGTTGGTGTTAGCTGAAGAGTACCCTCTGGCCCACACACAGTCACCTCCACCTTCAAAATAAGATGAAGGTTTAATAACAACGAGAGACTGTAATTTCTGGACAAACTGCAGATGGATTGTTGCTGCGATACAAAGCAAGGATCTAAATATATACACATGTAGGGATATATTTTTAAATTATAGAGATATTTAATCATCGTAGACAAAACTCTCAGCAGGCAGAGCTACCGCTGGACTCAGAGGTGCTTTTGTGGTTGTGGTCTGTAGAAGCAGATGAGGATACTGCCCTCTGGTTTGATGATCCTCTCCAGCTTGTGCAGCCAGAAGGTGAAAGTGTTGCTTCATCATGCAGCGTGTAAACCATTGACACGGGGTGACCATCAAGAACACACAACATGCACGTAGACAAGACCTGACATAGTTTGAAGGAAAGATTGTTTACTGGTATTATGCATCTGTTGGTATGCAGCAGGAATGCAGGCGGAGCCTAGCTCTCCTCTCTAACTCCTATAGTACAATGGCCACCAAAAGATATGTATCGTTCTGACATTTGAGCGGTACTTCTATGACAGATGTTGCAGGACTAGTTGGATGTGAAAGTTCTAGAAGATTAAAATATAACATGATTTTTTCTTGTTATTAAAATATACAACATATACATATACAATTATAAAATACACCATGAAGACTAGAATACAGTCAAAAAGGAAATGGTAACTTATCTGGCTAAACCACGACAGTCTTAGTGTGTATCTCACATTTTTCTATGAAGTCTATGTACGTGTGTGAAACCAACAGCACCTCGTTCCAATTATATTATCAAGGCAGAAGACAAACTCCAAGCTTTTTTATTGGAGATTATGTATCGGAATTTCAGGAGCGGGACCACGCCTCCAAGCACGCTCCTTCCAGTTGTCATCTATATAGGTTCCCCCCCAGTTCTGCAAACTGTTCATTCTCGTTTACGTGCCCCACCCTCCCTCCCTCCTTGTTCTCAATTCTTTAACTTCTTCACTCCTGTTTAGTACACGGGGATCTGCCAGGCCCGGGAGCCGTCGCCAGTCCCCTTCAAGGCCTTCCCCAAACTGCAGCTCAATTCATGTCCAAGCATTCACCTTTACCTACTAAAACGCTGCCAAACCTAAAATGAGGACGTGGGCCCAGCTAGTGAAGTTTTAAAAATGAGTCTACAAAGTTCAGCAATGACTTTGTGCTCTGTCTGCTACATGGCATTGAAGAAAGTAGAGCAAATTGATTTAATGGAATCACGTACGTTACGTTTGGTTGTTGCACTTTCAGATAGAGACCTACTATAATTAAATTCGGTGTAGTCCATGATAGCAAACTGAAATGTTAGAAAAATAATAGACAAATGCAGGTTTCAAGGAAATGTTAATCAATGTTCACTGTACAAGCAAAAGGGTTTTAAATCATTTTAATAACTGCAATGAAAAATAGCCCTACTACTGAGATGCATATTTTTCTATAGTGTAGATGGAGCAGTTCCATCCTTGGTTTGATTCCTGGAGTAAACATGAATCGCTTGTGGATTGTGCCACGAAGGGCATCCAAGCATGTGGAGCTGCCTGCTGTGGCAACCCCTCGTGATAAGGGAGGAGCTGAAAGTAAGTTTTATTTCTGTATAGCATGGCAGTATAATCGACAGGATTACACCTCAGGTGTGTCAAGTGTTGCACTTTGTATACGGGGCCTACACACTCCTGTTACAACCAGCTGCACATGGACAGCGTTTTCACTCAGCCAAGGTTGAATGATGACTAGTTTCATGAAAACAAGCTTGTAGTTTATTTCCTGCACTAATGATGTAAGAAAGAGGTGCTGCTGGTCTTCTAATAACACTCCATATAAGTTATTGATCCCAGGAGCTCAAACGTGCAAATTTCTTTATAAATGAACCTTGAAGAGTGGCCCTGACACGCCATCGCTGTCGCATTGTTTCCGAGAGCATTATTTCGTTTGTTTTACATATAACTAACGCTGCTATGGTCTAAATGAAATACTTCCCTTCAATGAACATAAATGAACATGAATATTTCTTAATAATAAATGTAATAAATTAGATTTGTATAGTGCCAAGAACGTTTTACAAAAGAGTATCATAAAGAAAAAGGGTAGAGGTTGAAGTTCTGAATCAGAGCTGGTATTGTATTCTTTGTGTGTGTGTTTGTTTTGTTGTACTCTGTAATAATTTTATCCTCACCATTATATGTCCTAAAGCAGTTTGAATTGACTGGCTGTTGAAGGATGCTGTCACTCTAAACCAAACTGAGAGCCTGGGAAATGATTTGCAGTTACCCAACACCCAGCGTTGATGAGAAGCATTTGCTTGCTTCTGTGTTGTAAGCATGTATAACATTTTCGTGCACAACCAGCACATAAAGAACTTGCAGCCAGGCCACATTTTTGTCACATTTCACTCATTCATTTCATTCAAATGTCCAATGCCAGCCTCAATAAGCCCACACTGTTGAGTATCTCTTGCTCAGAGGACCTTGTTGGGTTTTGCAGAGTCTTAACCTTATTATGTAAAGCTCCTTTTGATAACCTATGCTGTGATTTGCTGCTGAATAAATAAAATCATCTAATTTAAACCATGTTGTGTGAAGGTTAGGGGTTTCTAGATGGTCTGAATACTGTTTCAAAGACCATGAGAAAAAAAGGAAGCAAAGAAATTGCTGCAATGAAAAGTATAGACACTTAGTTAAATTCAATACCAGTAGGTGCTGGACGAGTGTTTGTGCTGTGTGCCGTTGAGTGTGTCTTAAAGAAAGACAGAAGGAAAAGGAGTAGAAAGGGACTGAGAAAAGTCCCAGATCAGAGCCCATCCACTGGAACAGACACTTCATAAAAATGTTTTGACACCAACATCTGTTAGAGATGCCTCACGTCAGCTGACATCGCCTGATCTCCTGCAGCTGTTCTTTCTCCCGCTACCGTCATCACAGAGTTTCACTGCGTTTGAGGTGAAATCACACAATAAGAAAAAAACCTCTCCCTGTACCAGAGAAATCTGCGATGGTGTCAGAACCGCTGCCCATCAATCTGAGTATGTGTGTGCAAATAATGAATGCACTGTCCACAATTAAAAGGAAAGTCACTCAGCCTTTTTTCTCTTTATGACGTCTCAATGAGCAGTACTTCACAAGCTAGCTGCTAACTGTATCTGTGTGCTGTTTGATGCAGCTCAGGTGATGTAACTACAACTTTTTAACACCGTCAGTCCCCCTTTAGCTTGTTCAACATGCAGCGCAGTCTGAGTGATTTCAAATGGCCAGAATTTGGGGTTTATAATAAGGGTCACAATTATGGCTGTTATACCCCTGTAATTAAATGTTGTCACAAGGTGCATTTCACACAGTGACAACCACCTTTGATTCCCACTGAGAGAGACGTTTTAGGAAACATCAGTAAACACTTTCCCCATCTCACAGAGTACTGACAGCTTGACAGACCGGCTGTAGTATTTGGTGATGTGTAGTCCAGGAGCTCCACAGCGGACGGTGCTGTTTCCATTCCTGTTCACCTCGTGCACCTCAGACTTTCAGTACAAGTCCAGGTCATACCACCTATAGAAATACTCTGTTCAGCAGTGGTTGGATGTATTAGTGATGGGCAGGAGGAGGAGGACAGAGCACGAGTGGATGGTTGTTTGAAGTGGTCTGGAAAGAATCGTCTAGTCCTGAATGTGAATGAGAAAATTTCGCAGAGAAGAGGAGGGGTTCATGACCCATGTATATATGTGGCGTAGGAGTGTAAGTACCTGGATGTTCACCCGATCCTTCAACATGTGCAGCCAAATGATGGAGACTTTGTACCAGTCAGTTGTGGTGAGTGCTGTGAACTTCGCTGTGGTCTGCTGGAGGAGCAGCATCAGAGCCTGTAACACCAACAGGCTGAATAAACCGACCAGGAAGACTGGCTCTGTGATTGGCTGCAAACTGGATACTTCTGAAGCTGCAGTGGAGAGGAGATCACTGAACAAGCTGTTATCCACTTACTGTGATTTGCTGCCACAAGGACAGATACAAGAAAACCTTTATACCCACACACTATCTCCTTCTATAATACAGTCTATCTGGCAGAAAATCATCTGCTCTTTAATTTGATCATTTTAACGCTTTTAAAAAATCAGTTCTGCTTCATTTATTTTGAAATATTTTGTTTTCCTTGATATGTATTATCAGCAGTATCACAAGCAGTTAAAGTCATTTCTCCAAGAATAAAGCAAACACATTACTCCTAAAGGTAATTCATCATGTTACTTAATTACTCAGCGGAGAAAACCACACTAATGCACTACATTATTCACACACCAACACAAATCCATCTCCTAATGAGGATACAGATACGAGTTTTCTTTTTAGTGTTTAAGTTTGAACACAAAGTTGAAAACCAGCGCAAAAATTTCACCACAGTGATTCTGCTGTAGAAATATGAACAAAGCCTCCAGTGCTGCAAGCCTCACTGCTCATCACGCACAAAGTTGTGTGATGCAGTTGTTTCCATCTAAGGCTACATCCACAGTACACGGGTATTTTTGAAAACGTAGATTTTTCTATGCGTTTGGGCCTTTCGTCCACATGTAAACAGCGTTTTGGGTCACTGAAAACTGAGATTTTTAAAAACTCCTTGAGATTTTGGAAAACTTTTTTTTTTCTTTTGGAAAAGAAAACGGAAAATCCCTGTTTTCAAAAATACTCGTGTACGTGTGGACGTAGCCTAAAAGTACAAGTATGCACTGCAATACTTGCACATCCTTAACATCTGCACATCCCTTACAGTGGAAATAACTGTCAGTGTGATAAGACATCATCTCAATTTCAACATAATATTTCGTTTCTGTAATATATTGGAGAAATTTTTCATATCAGAGCTATTTGTAATATATTTTATTATTTAATATTAGTACTTTAACTTGTTTGCTACTGTCTTACTGTCCTGGAGTAACTGTGAACACATACTTTCCTCTGGGATTAATAAAGTTTTCGGATTGTGTCCTGGATACAGTTTTGTTTGAAAAAGTCACGTTAGGTGTTTCAGGTAACTGAAGAACCGTGTTGTACAGTGTACAGTGCAGTGTTGTAATTGTACTGATTGGCTAGATAATGTTTACTTTGGTGAGTGATGGCAAAGTACCGTATGGGAATTTCCAGGTGGCTCAGCAGTACTGAGGATAGTGGGCATTTTACTGGGAGGTGCTTCAGTAACAAAAGGCCATGCACCAGGTGTTGTAGCCCTGCTCAGTGAACAGGGTGGATTCAACACAGTCCTCTAAGCCACAACCAGCGACTGTACTTTCGGCTAGATGAGTCACTTCAGCTGATTAACTGATAAGTTGGGGGCTGGATGTTTCCTTTAGCTCTTTTAGACAGATGTTAAAGCACCGCCTCAAGAATCTTAACCTACAGCTTTCTGAACTGTGTGGATTTACGTGTTTGTCAAACAGTGATTATTATCTGCTGGAGTTTTTAAACTGTTTCTAGTCAAAGGAGCTTGCACCTTAACATGCAAATTCCTGAGGTCAGATCTGATCTGACCTCAGGAATTCACATGATAAGGTGGGGCCAGGTTTCACAATGAGCTCACCCGAAACCCTGGCTGATTGGGACCCACACCCAGTTTCACACCTTGGCTCAGGCGATTAGAGGATCATCAGGGGGTCCTTTTGTCCCTCTGCGGGGGGGATACTCCCACTAGGTTTAAATCTGGGACTCTCCACCATTTGACCTTAGAACTGAAGAAGCTTCTTGGATGAGAGCTGAAACATCTTCAAGCAACTTAAAGAAGTCCAGACGCTTTTCTTTGCAAGCTCCTTTGACTACGATGACCTGGATGACTGAGAACCTTCACAGGCATAAAATGTTTCTATTTTTTACTTTTTGTTTTCATCACGTCATTTTAGATAAAACGTTAGTAATTGTAATCCTGGTCCTGCTGTCATCGTTATGGTTTCCTGGCAGCAGTCGGTGTGTTTACTTGGAGCAGTCAAGTTTATGGTGGAACATGGCGAGGTGATGGTCATTTTAACAGTGCTCCACACTGTGCTGACACCTCTGTCTGTCCCCTTGTTTCTTTAATTGAGTTAAATTTTCAACAAAGCAATAAAGCTGCTTGTAACAGCGCTTGAACTGGAGATTTCTGACTGTAGTATTTGTCTTCATATTAAGACATATGTGTGACGTATTAACTTTATTCAAGGAAGGTTAAAAAAATGCTTAGAAATGCTTAAGCTACGTTAATGTGTTTTGCCCAAGTGTGTGACTTTGTGACATTTAAATTATCCAGAAGTATCTGAACTAGTAGAAAAAGTGATGACGTGATGAAAAATAATTTTTTTATTACTCATATATTTTATTTTAGTGATATTACTGTGATTAGTGTTACTGTGCGCAGGTATGTCCTTTTACAAGAACTCGTAAAAGAGAGCACGCAACCCTTGTTCAAGCCTCACTGGCTGCCTGCATGTTTTGAAATTCTTATGTTTGCTTTCACAATCTTGCCCCGCCTTACCTTTATAACCTTCTTCCTTCCCCTACACCCCGTCAGGTCGCCCAGCCAGCTGCTCCTGCAAGTACCGAGATCTGGGAGGAAACTCAGAGGGGACATGGCTTTTTCTACTGTTACTCCTTAATTATGGAATAACTTGGCCAGTACATTAGAAAGGCCCCTTTGCTATCCAGTTTTAAAACATGTCTTAAAATTTGTTTTTATTTTTTCCCTTTCTGCCCCAGTGAGACATTTTTCTTTTAATTATTTGACTTTTTTAAAATTTGATTTTATTTATATCTTATGTATTTTTATAATTTAGTTCCAGTGTGCAGCACTTTGTATCAGCTGTGGTTGTTCGTAAGTGTTTTTTATAAATAAAGATGGATGGCTGTGTTAGGTCAAGATCTATATGTTATATTACCAGAACAATACCGATTGTAGCAATAATTTGTTAGATGTCATATTTAAACAATGTAATTATGTAAATTAACGACTATATTCAAGTGTTATAGAGTAACACTAAAGATAAATTAAATATATAGATGAAAACTTTGCACTGACTGTTAAAATATGCAGCATAACAAACACAGAACATGCACAAAAACTACACAAACTTAGCATGCGCACACAACATCAGCAAACGTGCACACATTGAACACAGTCGTAAGGTTGGTGTATTTGTATATCCCAATTCTTTGGGCTGAAGGAAGAACAACACTCTGTTTAATGATCAGTCAACAATCTCTTTATTCCATACAACACTTTGAGCATTACATCCGGACGGGAGATGTGCACAGGAGGGTGTCCGGCAAAATCTTGAAGTGTCTGACCGTTTCTCACATTCTTATAGCTTCGGCCCCCCTCCAAACTAAGCATTCACATTCTCTCTCAGTGAGCCTAAGTTACGACCTTGGCTTCTTGTGCAGTATGTTTTGTTCTTTCTACAATCAGAAAAACAAGGCCATGATTCTCTGCAAACAGTATTTTCTTTATAAATCAGCAGAATAATGCAATACAAATCAGTCTAATAAATCTAATAATTTCACCTTCTTCTAACTCAGGAGTATAATGCAACCTAAAACAATATAATGATTTCACAATCTTTAATCAACGGCATAATGTGGCCCATAGCCGTAAAATGATTCAACAATTCTTTGATTAGAGGTATAATGTAACATAAGACAGTGTAATAATCTCACAACACCACATAGATGTCGGCACTAACGGTGCCCTTGGTAATATTCATCCAAAGCTTCATCATGATTGGTCCAGTCGTCTAGACAGGGAGACAGGGAACATACAAAGACATACATGTGTTACAGTCATCATAGCATGATGACTACTGTCTGTGCTGCTATTATTATTATTGCTTCTTCAACTATTATTGCTAATTTACTGTTTTTGTAGTTTTCCCAATTAAGCGTTAAATACATATAAATGTCTTTGGGTTCAAATAAAGATAACGACATTATCACCAAGTAGGCCCCTCGAAAAGAAAAGTAAAGAAAAGTCACAATCGAGTGTGTAAAAATAGCGGCCCCAGATGGGACTCCAAACCCCAGCCTTCTGTTTCCAAATTATGCCACCTGTTACCCCGCCTGCCTCCTGACTGTATATGTGGGCATCTGTCAGATTTTATTTTTCCTCATCTTCCTTAAAGTGACATGCCTACAGGTCCTGACTGAATCAGAGTGTGTGAAGCTGATAAGGATGTGTTGATGATAACAGTGACAATGAACTAAAGCAGCAGTCGCAGGCTATAAAGCCAGAACACGCTTAAGGCGCCAGAATAAACAACAGTCAGATGTAGGGACGGGGATCAAGAACCAGTTCTTGCAGAAAACCGATTCCAAGTAGTCCAATTCCTTGGAATCGTTAGTCTGCCTGCCTATCGATGCTACTTATCGGTTCTTGCACTCGCACTACAATCAGCTGACTGATGCTTGCGTGTAGGGATGGGTATCGAAAACCGGTTCTTGTTGAGAACCGGTTCCCACTGTTTCAATTCCTTGGAATCGTTTGCCATTTTTGCAAACGATTCCCTTATTGATTCCAGTCGCCCCGAATGACGTCACCACATTGCGGAGCGTCATTTACCTGGCAGGAAACATGGCGGCTCAAACGCTAAAAAGTTTGGTTATACTTTACGAGAACGGATGACAACAGGGCAACTTGCAATACTTGCAAAGTAGATATTTCATTTAAGGGAGGAAACACTACGAATATGCAAAAGCATTTGCTCACAAAACACGCGATGACCTTAAATGAATGTCGTGTTTTTAATTCCGCTCCGGACTCGTGAATCTCAACCCAGCAGCAGCGGTAACGTTTGCACGTCCTCTCCCGTTAATGCGGCAGGTAAATAATCAACTAACAGTGCATATTATGTTAGCGCGATCTGCCTTATTACAAACCTGCCATTACTGTGCATTTAGGTGACCATGATGAGAGAGACAGACAGAGTCTGGCTCAGATGCTGGCAGTTCTTGCTACAGTCTACCGGTAGTGTCTCCTTTCAGGCCAGGATAGACGAATGTCACCGAGCAGTGACTAAGTTTGTGGTAAAAGGCTTGCACCCATTTGCCACAGCAGATGCCCCCGATTTTCGGTAAGTGAATGTGTTTAATTGTAGGCAGGGACATTACTGGATATTCTTGTGTAATTGCTACAGAAGAATATTTATTTTATTATTTTACATTCACAATTTTTTTTCCTGGGGACCCTGTGACACCCCATTGAAGAGCCGTAGGTTGGATCTGTTAAGATCTCACAGTTGGGTTTGTAAGGCCATGTTACTCTTAAATTTCTATCTTGTTCAAAGAGAAGATATAAAACAAAGATCTAAGCTAATTGACCTTAGTGTTCTCCTTTTTTTAAAAAAAAATAATCGATAAGAGAATCGATAAAGAATCGAATCGTTAAACAGAATCGAAAATGGAATCGGAATCGTGAAAATCTTATCAATACCCATCCCTACTTGCGTGTCAGAGGACGAAAATAGCGATGTAGCCTAGAGAATGGATATGGACATTTATTTTTATTGCACAACAGAATGAGATAAACGGTAAAGTGGAACACTGAATCCAGAGACAGAAAAGGACATCCAGGACAGAAACAACCACATTATGCTGCTAACACAACTTCAGTGCAAGGATCTGCCAAGACAGCATGCTAATGCTAAGCTAGCTAAGAACTCAGACCCTTAGTTTTAACAGGTAACAAGCAGATAAGCAGTCAGGCTGCAGCCTCCCGTTCAGCCTGTTCATGTTTCTAAAGCGGAGTCACTGTGGCGATCGCTTTTCTCTGCTGGTTTTCAACTTTGCTTTCCGCGGTCAGCTTTAGAGAAAAATCTTAGAGATGTGTTTAATCATTTTTTTGTATTTGTATTTGTGTGCGAGGCTGGAGCCTCAGTTTTATATTGTTAAATGGTGATTATGAGACAGTGTGTTTCAGCTGCTTTACAGAGTAACATGAAAGTAATGTAATGAGTAGGGATGGGTACCGGTATCCGGTGCCATCTGACATAAACGGTAGTAACCAGACCAAAAAGCAGCGCACATTTCGGTGCTTTATTTCAGTGCTTTTTTTCCCTGAGATGTGATACACTTTGGATTCTAGCCAATCATTTTACCTTTGCAAGCGCAGTAGGCGGGCCCAGGTACGTACGTTCTTTTAGAGCAGAGCTACAGATTAAAAATGCCCAAGGCAAAGCGGTCAAAAGTCTGGCTGTACTTCACAGCAAAAGATGCAAACTCAGCAGCCGGCAACAAGTCCTTTAAGCTTATACTGTGATACTGTCAAAGGAAGTAACACCTCAAATCCGATGAAACATCTGGTGACGCATAGCGTTTTTTTTTAAAGCCGAGAAATGCGCCGTATTTGATAGCTTGCTGCGAGACCTCACATCGAGCACATCTACTGCGGGTGGGTTGCCTGTTATTGGACCCGGAGTTAACAATATCTCCCAAAAACCCGAAGAGTAGAGTCCTGGCCCCTAGCCCTGCCAGTGCAGCAGAAATGATGACGGATGATGATGGCAGCAGCAGCCGTTCTTCTCTGCGTGAGTAGCTTAATGTTGTTCGTGTATAATTTACGTTGAGTACGCTAACCACGTTATTGCATTAATGCATGTAAGGTGAACTAGCAAACATCATCATAGCTAAATGCGGCTGTCTTCTTGTTTGATGGCAGATACTCCCTTCACCCTGGCCAAAAAGGCTAAAATGACCAAAGAAAAAGTGGAAAACAGCTAAACATGAGAGGTTTTTAGACTAGAATTTGTGTTTTTTTCCATTGTTTAAGCACTGCTTCCAGCCAAGAGTGATGCCATATATACCCTATAGCTGCAGAAAAGGCTAACATTGTTATCTTTTTACAAAAAAACAGCTAAACATGAGAGGTTTTTGGACAAAGTGTGTGTTCTCCATTATTTAAGCACCGGTTCAAGCACCGTTTAAGCACCGGCACCGTTTCAAAAGTACCGGTTTGGTACTGGTATCGGATAAAACCTAAACGATACCCATCCTAAGTAATGAGTAGTATAACGAAAACGTTACTTTTATGATAAGTTCTGTGTAATATGTAATAACGACTCCAACACCAATCACAACAAAGAGATTGCAATTCATTAGCATGAATATTATTTATTTATTTCTGCTTAGAGATGGTGGTGACTCTAAAAACGGAGCCAATGACAATCAATAAGAGAATTGAAAACGACTCGAATCGATAAGCAATACTGTAAATATCCCAGTATAAAAACTGTTAGTTTTTGAGATTTTTTTTTCCTACTAATGTTTTTAGGTGTTAAATAGTAGTGAAATGGGAAGATACTGACTAAAAACTGATTTTACATTTGTTGGAGGAAAGTGAGGTTACAATGATTTCCATTTACTGGTAACCACGTGTTACGTAACGATAAGAAAGTGTCTTCTAAATTGTTCTGCTAAGACACACAGTGCTGAAATAAAAGCTTTTTTTCCCCCCCTGACTCACACAGAATGTTGTTGTCAGTAGGTCACATTTTAGTCCAATGCAGAGACAGGATATAAAAATGATCCACAGCTATCCACTCACACACTAACACCCCACACACAGTGAAAAAAGCCCGTCAGTACATGCACATAAACGCACTCCACCTCCAGTCCTCTCCTCTTTGTCTGTGTCACCAGAAGCTCTGACATGCATTGCATAAGCACGTCGCTGCTGGCACCATCGGGTCATCTTACAGAAAGCCTTCCAGACAGAGAAGCAGACAGGGGGAGTGATGGAGACATCAGATACACGTGTGTGTATGTGTGGAGGCGAGAGAAGGAAGGGAGAGAATTCTTTTTTATTGAGGGGGCGATGTGAAGCGAAGGATGTGTAAAGTGAGCGATGACAGGCGTGACGATCACACCTCTGGCTGACTTACCCCTCCTCTGCCACGAGCAAATTAATCTGTGAAACGATGAGAGGCCTGGATGATTGACAGGTGGATGCTGCGTGCTGCAAAAGGAAGATGAACGATAAGAAAAAACTGTACAAATCTGTATGTGTATCTATACTATGAACACATACATACTGTGAAATTGTGAAATGACATTTTAAGTGCAAATCATTTAGAAATCCCTTAAACGGTAAGTCTTATCTTTTATTCATCAGCCGGTTGTAAACACATCAAAATCTAATCTGCAGTGCATTCATAATTGGTATTTGCTCTCTGCTCAGATGAAATCAGGTTGTGGGTCTCATTGCATAAGAAATTAAATGTCAGCGAGTGCTGCAACTTGTATTAATTTTCAGCATTAAGGCTTTTTTATTTATTTTTTTGGCTTCTTCCGGGCAGCTGTGAACACAACACTAACATATTGTGTTATACTAAATTCACAATAGACTAAATTCTCAGCGAGAGCCTCATTACAAGTTGCCCTGGTCACATTATTTGATCCATCCTCGCAGTGATTAGAGCACATTTAACATATCATACATTGTAACTGAAGTGTCATTAGTCAGCAAGGATACTGTCTTTGCAATCTGCAAAATGATTTGAAATTAGAAGAATTAATATGCATTGTGTGCAAAAAAACATGGCCACTCCTACGGCTCCAAAATAGTTTTAAACAACAAAGATTTAATGAATAACAAAAAATTGTAGTTATTCTCAAGTATGCTTTTATGTAGTGGAGATAATTTGTAACATATTTAGAGTAACTTATCATAATAGTCGGGGTTCCTTTTAAAGTCTGTGATAAATGATAAGCTACTGTAACGGTTATCAGATATCAGTTAGCAAAGATCATTGATAAGGCTATCAGTTAGCATATTGGTGCATTGTAACATACTACTGAAGTAAAAGACAAAACTTACCAAAACTGGAGAACAGGCTATGTACCAATACCCCAAACATGGTTGAGAGGTCTAGTTTGTTGAACCAAATTAGCTAAGATGAAGCCTGGCAAACAGCTAGCAAGCTAGCAATTCCTTGTAGCAGCAGTATCTGAAATACAGCATTTTAAGCATTAATACATTTAAACTGGTGACATATGCAAAAATGTACCACCACTACAGCTGTCGTGAAGTAGGAATTTCGGTATATAGATCAACATTTTGTGTTCCAGGCACTTCACCTGTGTTTCTCTGGTACACCGTTGGGTATTTTAACATGGGAAAGTGTGGAGAAAAAACTAACTTTTCAAACCAGCCTCAAGTGGCATTCTGAGCAGATTCACTTTAATCACTTTGATGTCACTTTAATGTCTTTTTGTGAGCCATTTGCCCATAATTCATGCACAAATACAGTGTTAGCTCATGGAAGGAAGACAGACCTGTACTGCCTTTCATATTGTTTGGAAATATTGCTTCTTCCTAATAATATGGAGGACTTGAATAAACATTGTGATTGATGTGCTGAGAGAAACAAAGTGGAAGAAGAAACAGATGACAAGGTTTTTATATGAAGGAGACTGACATTTAGTTGTACTTATATTTATATATTATTTTACAGTTTGTTAACTCAGGACTTAGATTGTTGACTTAGCTTGACAGCTGTGTACTGTAAAAAGAGAAAGACAAATAGTTTAACTGAGGAAGGAAGAGATTCTTATCTGTGGGTATATAGATTTTAACATATTCAGCAGTGTGCAGTTTGTGAGTCCGTTGTGAGTGCGTCTTTACAGGGCTTGCTAAAGACATTCTCCCACTTTACTGTCTTGTTACTTCTATGGTAATTATGCTGAGGTATTTATCCGAAAGAAACAGCAAGTGCAATAGCCTGGAGCCGATAAAAGGCGCCAGATCTCCTGTCCTCCTGCCGAGCTCACCTGCACGTTTGTGTGTGTGTGTGTGTGTGTGTGTGTGTGTGTGTGTGTGTGTGTGTGGATGAAGGTTGTTTTATAAAAGACTGCTCAACACATCTCTGTAGACATTGTGAAGCTTTGTCACCGAGCCCCCCCGAGAGAAGAATAGGGTCACAATGAGATTCAAGTTCACCACCATCAAGGACACATGCACAGCTGTGATCTCACACACACACACAGAGTATAGTACACACTTTGGAGGGAGTCTTCAGGGAGAGGCAACAGCAGCACATGAATATATTTGGACTTGTAATGAGGGCACAGCCCACCAATTAAGGAGGACTGGTGTGTGTGTGTGTGTGTGTGTAGGTGTGTGTGTGTGTGTGTGTGTGTGCAGACCACTAGTCCCGGCAGGGGATGGAGACGGAGCCCAGCGGAGGGGAACCGACCCCATTCAGAGCTGGTAATCCAATTCTGAAAGCTGTCTTTCAGAGGAGGAGCTGTGTGTGTGTGTGTGTGTGTGTGTGTGTGTGTGTGTGTGTGTGTGTGTGTGTGTGCGCGTGTGTGTGTGTGTGTATTTGGGCTAGACTGGGTGTGGGGAGCTGAGGGGTGGTAGTAGTAGTAGCAGAGAGTAGTTCTTTAATGTGAATTAAAAGCAGGGGAGAGGTCAGATTACTCCTCCTGTAAGTGTTCATTTGTTTTTTAAACCCATGACTCCTCCCTCAGAAGGACCACTGTGGACAGTTATGACCCCCCAACCTTCACCCCACCCATTAGGAGCTCTATGTCCTTCTGACTGATAACTCAGCAACTAAGTCCTTTTATAAGAAGCTCAGGTTTCCTCCCCTCCCTCTTTGAGGATCTTTAACATAACAGGAGACAGATTGAAATGAGGAAAGAAAAAAAAGGGAGGGAAACATTTGGAGACTTCAGTCAAAAACAGTAAGCTGATTCTTTATTTTGTATTATATTTATTCAAAATGCAAAGTCGAGTTCTCTTACAGTCGCCCAGAAAACCATGCAGATGTTTCCACAGTGCATAAATGCTGTTCTGTCTGTCGTACCTGCCACCGTGCAGCTGTGAAAGAAGTCATCAACACATAAAGATTTTAAAATAAGGAGCTCCAGGAAGAGAGGTGCAAATAATTCTATTAAATTATTATAAATGTGTAGCTGAGAAGCTCCCTTTACCAGATATATTGTGCCTTACGGGTGAAATAGATTTATAGAACACAACAAACTTCAGATGCTTTAGTTTCCAGTATGTTCAAACAATCACCAATTAACAGGACTTCCACCCTTTTTTTTCTTTCTCATGTCAGTTATTCTTTGCTCATACTGAGGTTGCTTGCTTGTGGCCGACTTTAGCTTTAGCTACTTTGCCCGTTCCTGTGCAGCTGGGTGAGGGTGGTTAAAGATTCTGATATTAGGTTTGTTGCAACAAACTTTTTCATGGTGACGCCTGCAGCTTATTTTGATTAACTCTGTGGAAGCTCACAGCAAGGAGCTAATGACATGTTAGCATGCAACTTTGAGTGTGTGCGCTACCATGTGCCAGTCGATCGGTGCATCTTTGATTTCTCTCTAACAAAGTGTCCACTGGTTAACTCAGAAGACTGTTTAAAACCCTGGAAAAGAAAATCAAAGCCAATTAGTTAAATTATTAGAACATGAGAGGAAAGTGGAGTCCAGTCTTTTGAATGATGTATGGAAGAGTGCTTTGGACTGCTGCATTATTTAAGAAAGGCAACAGAGAAGTATGCTCCAAATCTTTCATGGAGCAAACTTCTCGGTTGCAGCACGTGTAGCTGTATTCAGACAGCGGCACATCTTCTTGTTTTTTACCACAACATTAGCTATGAGTCTTTACCTGTGAGAGACGTACAAGTCTGGGAGCTAATGCGAAGGTGGCGTGAGAGAAAAAAAAAGTTTGCTCTCAGTTTTTTGAAATCAATTTTAAACTCTTTTGAGAACAGAAGTGAAGTGTGAGTGAAGACCTGAGGAGTGAAGAGAAAACGGGTGAGGTGGAGAATGAGACACAGAGATAGCTGGGAAAATCACTGATTTAAAAGACAGAGTGGGCAGAAGAGGGGCTGATAATGAGGGGGCCTCCCTCGTAAGGCCCACCGGGTCTCTGCAGACCTCTCAAAGAATGGAGCGCTGCAACAGAGTGGCCCTTATTTTCTTTGTGAGCCCAGGAAACCAGAGATGCTCCTCCACCCAGTTACTGAGTGACATCAGCCGCTTAGGGAGAAGACACACATTGAAACATCCTGCAGAAGCATACACACACACACAAGCAAAACCACCCACCACTTGCCACACATGCACACAGATCCTAAATCCTCTAAATGGCTAAATATTTGCATATACTGCTGTTCTAATTATTCTCCTGTCTTCCTCTTCTGCTCTTTTATTCGTGGGTGAAGACAAGTCCGTGTGAGGTTTAATGAAACAGGCCCTGTCATCTTCCTCGCACTGAACGCTGTCTTTTTTCTCATTACAATATTAGAGGGAAAAAAGGGTGAAAAACAAAGATTTTGGGCGTGAGGCCAGAGGAATAAAAACACAATCAATAAAAGTACAATTTGCATATACACCGCAAACAGGCTAAATTCACAACATGCAGACTTTGTCCAAATTTCCAAGCACTGAATAATTATACCAGAGACAAAATGTAAAGGTGACGTTTTATTTTACGTAATAAAAACACTTTAGTGAGTGAGAACAGTCCCAAATAGTTGATTCTGCTCACTTTTGGGGATTTCCTTATCTGGACCAATAAGCACCCATCTAATGAGAACAGTGCTTCATTTTTTAAAATATATATTATTTTAATTAATTTCTTTTTTCATCAACAAATATGAAAACAAAAACATTTTGCAAAATGCAACGAATTATTAGTCTTATGAAAGGTTTCTCATAAATACTGTCTCAGTTTAAAGTGCCTTTAAACATGCACAAGGTTTTTTTTACTTATCTAGCTAAGTAAATCAGGCAAAAATAATGGATCATCCATCCATTTCCAGCTACTTCTCTGGGTCCAAGTTGCAGGGTTCTGTCCATAGGCTCATCTCCATAGAACTTGTCCAAATTCTCTGACCAGCTAGAGCAGCATCTAATAACCAACTCGCAAAATAAAACAAAATAAAACAAACCAACAAACACAAAAACAGCAGACATTGTAATACAGACTTATAATTTGCACCAATGTTTTTTCGAAATTCTATACTGAAAAGTGAGCGCGAGAGCCCTCGGTGCGCCTGCTCGCTGCTGAAGTCAAAGTAAACTTTATTGTCATCTCCGCTACATACAGTTCAGTATATAGAGAGACGAGACGACGAGGCTCCAGTTACAACAGTGCAAGTAAACAAACGATAAATATAAGAAGAGTAAGAAAATAAATATACACTTTAGGACCAGGGGTAAAGGGATCAATAACAATTTAAAATTTATATTTTACAGTTCGATGATTTAAAGTCTCACACACAACCTGTGAAAAGGGGACCGGCTGCTTCCAAATAGAGCACATTTCATTCATAATGTTGTAAATCCAAGCCCATTATGTATTCAGATGCCAGAGGGAGTGTTCGCCCGGGGTGCCAAACAGGCTAGGACCGCCACTGGTCAGGAAGATCTGTCTCTGATTCTTTCACTGTGGAAAATTCTCCGCCCAGATGATGAAGTGTTTAAAATGACTGATGCTCTTGATACAGTGATAATAACAAACGATAACTGAATAAAATCTTCAATTTATTAAAACTGCATCGGTGCCTTTGACTGGGTTCGCTTGGGACCCCAAAACATTTGTATTTTCAAAAAGCACAAATCAAAGCAGAAATAAAATAAAAATAAAAATAAAAAATAGATAAAGTCATAAAAAATGGAATGATAGAAAAGAACCATTAAAATATAAGAAAAATATGCCTCTGTGCTTTTCTGTGCATATACATTTGGGGGGAAAAATCTATTTATATTTTTGCCTTATCAGATAGATTATATCTGTAGTAAACACAGACAGGAAATGTATGGAATGAGGAATGTGAAAAGCCTTTTCAAAAGGACATAGTCTGCCCCAGGGCCTCGCCCAAAGCAGCTCACATAGGAGGCGCCCAGAGGCCTAAACAAATGGTCAAATGGTAAATGGCCAGTATTTGTAAAGCACTTTACTTGGTCCATAAGGACCCCAAAGTGCTTTACACTGCATTCAGTCATTCACGCACTGGTGATGACAAGCTACATTGTAGCCACAGCTGCCCTGGGGCAGACTGACAGAAGCAAGGTTGCCATATCACTTCTTCTGACCAGGCAATGGGTGAAGTGTCTCACCCAAGGATACAATGACCGAGACTGTCCGAGCCGGGGCTTGAACCAGCAACCTTCCGATTACAAGATGAACTGCCAACTCTTGAGCCATGAACCCCCCAAAACACACAGAGACCTCCATCTATGCAGCCTCATCCTGCAGCTCATCTGGAAGGATGCTAAAGCTTTCCCAAAATACTCAAGAGACATAATCTTTCCACCTGGACTTACACCCTGTAGGACATGCTAGAAAAGCATCTCATGCTGGAGATACCCAAAAGGCATCCTGGAGAGATGCCTGAACCACCTCACCTGGCTCCTTTTGATGTGCAGGAGTTGCTCTGAGTCCCTACTAAATATTTTATCTCTAAGTCCAAACACCCTTTAGAGAGAAGCTCATTTTCTCCTCCACTTCGGACAGCAAGTCCCGGAGCAAACACTCCACCCATTTCAGCCTGTGTCTTGGTCACAGACTTATACTTGTCTTCAAACTGGAAGTCACTACCTCATAAAGCCAACAGCGCCTTATCATCCACAAAACAGGATGAGGTGTAGCCGAAATCTGGCACTTGGCTGCACCTGGAAAGTTTTTCATCAAGGTTCTGAATACAATGGATGACGAAAGGAAGAGTGTAACACCCACCCATAACAGATCTGACTGGCTACCAATTCCAACCAAGCTGTCCACTGTGGCTGTACAGGGACATTCTTTACCTTTTGTTAATACTCCTGATGCAAATCCCACACGATCTGCCAAGGGCAAATTTCCAATACTGACAGAAGATTACTCCTACTATCAGAATCAGAATACTTTAGTATATACTTTACTATGGAAATCAACATGTTTTCTCATCTACTGACAGATGTGTAACAAGTTGTGCTGGCAGATTTTAGGAGGCAACCTTTGTAAACAGTGGCTGTTTTAACATCTATTCATACAGGAGTTTGTCTGGTGAAGTCAGGCTGCCCATACAAACTGGTCTTTTCCTTAGTTTTTAACCAAGTAATTCTTTGACTAACACTAACCAAGCATTGTGGAAAAGACAATAGATATTTGAAGTAAATGGGAATAATTCTCTGGAAACTACATAAAGTGTCATTTAATTAATTAATTTTTAATTAGGAAGATGTTTGAGAAGTAAAGCAGACCGGCATATCTATTTAGCCAGCAGGGTTGCTAAAAATAGAAAATGAGGAAACAAGGAAAACACCCACATTTAGCTGTTGTATTAAAGTTTAGATTTCCTTGCACAAAGACGAAAATCATCTCAGACTTGGGCATGAATGATGTGATTTTCCTAAACTGACAGCACTAATTAAGACTGATGAAGGTATAATTTGTCGCACGCCCACGAACAGGAAAATTAAATAGATGTAAGTTCTTTCTGTTCACACCCACAGAGGGGGTCCAGTCAAGTGAGATAAGTGGAGACACCTGAGTGGGAGGCCAGTGTGCCTCCAGGCTATCTCTAAGCTGAGAGCTGACTTGCTATTATGCCATCTGCTGACAACTATACACGATGGAACAAACATGACTCTGTTTGAAGTTGCCTTTATGAATTGTTTAGGATGTAAGTTGTCGAGAAAGAAAACTTTTTAGACACAGCAGAAATACCCAGGAAACCGGGCTTCTTCTGGTGGATGTCTGCTCTCTCATTATTGAATTTTGCTGCTAGAAAGTAAAGAGAAGAGCAGCTTAAGTGTGTAGCTCAGTCAGCCATGCGTTGGTTGAAAAAAAAAAATCCTTCATTAAAATCGAATCTCTAGATCTCTAGCATTCATAAAGACCAAACCAAAAACACATCTATGTCCTGTTTTGAGAACAGAACATTTTCTGTGTCTATGGCTGAAATAGACAAACCTCAAACTAAACATGCCCACGGATGTTCAGGCATGTATTAAACTTGACGCAGTGCATATCTGCAATCTCTACCAAGAGTAAGGAGCACTATGGAATTACATCTGCCTAAACTTTAGATGGAACGAAAAGAAACTTCAAAAGAAATCTCCAAACTTTAGTCTGTGGCATTTCTTATGCTCTTTGTTGCGCTGCACACCTACTCACTCTGTTTGCTGCTGTGGTCTTGCTCTTCCTTGCTTGATGTTTGGAGCTAATGAATGTTTATGGAGGAGTTTCTGTAAACAAACCAATAATAGTGACACAGAATTCATGCAGGCATTCATATATACACAGTTTGCCTCAAAGATCAGCACTACAGACAAGACGTGCACACGCACACACAACCTTATTTGCATGCCAAACAAAGCAGAGAAACATACTACATGAATGCAGAGTGTGTAACCTGTACATCTTCACATATGCATGAGTACATACACACGTTAGCTGCTTTAAAGCCAGTGCAGCATTGAAATATACCTGTGTTCACTGCTGCACACCTTGTACACCCATGTTTGCCCAGTTGTAAAGAAACACTCATTTTCCCTGGGAGGTTTCTACTCTCCTAACCCGCTTCACTCTGCAGATAACAAAGTGTTTGTTTTATTTTTTATTACAGATCCTGTGTGGGCACGGGGGGTCAGAGAGCGGTGCTCTTCAGAGGGTATAAGAATGAGTCTTTATGAGTCTTTGTAAACAAGTGGGAAGTAGGTGGAGGCTGTAGGTGGAGGCTGTAGGTCTGCACTGGATTCAGGCGCTGGAATCGCCCCTGGCTGGCAAACACGAAAATGTGTGTGTTTGATATTGTGCAGTTGTAGTCTGGGTAAAAAGTGCATACAGTACAAGCAGAGATGAAAAGGACTTGTTGGTAGGGGCGTGCGATCAGCAATCACCACAAACAAGCATCCGGCACAGCAATCAACATGATTTCTTAATGAGTTTCCTGCCATTTCAGATCTCTGTTTCCTGCACGTCATCAACTAAAATAATCAGTCTTTATCATTTTCAGCACTTTCAACCCTTTTATTCATTTGTAAAGCTTTAACAGCTCTCCAAAAGCTTGACTCATAAAGCACCTGTAGTCACTGAGATAATGTCCCAGCAGTTAGCGTACAGACAGCACCTGCACCAGTCTTGTCACATACACTATACTATAATATGTAACAAAGTGGAAGCGACTGGGAACAACTGCAACTCAGCCACAAAATAGTAGGCCATATAAAATCACAGAGCAGGATATGCGGATGCTGATTCACATAGTGCACAGACGTCACCAACTTTCTGCAGAGTTAATCGCTACGGACCTCCAAACCTCACGTGGCCTTCAGATTAACTCAAGAGCAGCGAGCAGAGAGCTTCATGAATGGGTTTCCACGGCCGAGCAGCTGCGTCAACGCTTTACATTACAGAGTAGTGTCGGATACAGTGGTGTAAAGCACACCACCACTGGTCTCTAAAGCAGTGTAGACGTGTTCTCTGGACTCATTGTGCTTCTCTATCTGGCAATCTGATGGATGAGTCTTGGTTTGGCAGTGCTTGTCTGACTGCATTGTGCCAATGCATTGTGGAGGGGGTATTATGGTGTGGGGGTGTTTTTTCAGGAGTTGGGCTCAGTCACTTAGTTCCAGTTCCAAAGGAACTGTTAATGTTTCAGGACACCAAGACATTTTGGACAATTTCATGATCCCATCTTTGTGTGAATAGTTTGGGGATGTCCCCTCCGTGTTCCAGTATGACTGCACACCACTGCACAAAGCAAGGTCCGTAAAGACATGGATGAGCAGGTTTGGTGTAGAAGAACCGGACTGGCCTGCACAGAGTCCTGATCTCAATTAAAGTGGAGACTGCAAGCCAGGTCTTCTTGTCAAACATCAGTGTCTGACCTCACAAATGTGTTTCTGGAGCAATCATAAAAAATTCCCACAAACACTCCTAAACCTTGTAGAAAGCTTTTCCAGAAGAGCTGAAGCTGTTTTAGCTCCAAAGGGTGGACCGACATCATTATGGATTAAGAATGGGATGTCACACAAGCTCATTTCTGTGTGAAGCCAGACGAGGCAGTTCGTTTGGCAATATAGAGTACTTCTCTTCATGACAGCTAATAAACTTCCATCAATAAACTTTGCACATTTCCTCAAAGCCAGAGAGAGCTGAAAGCAGGAATACAACTTTCAGGTTTCTTTTTTCCACAAGTGAGAAAATTTCATTCAAAAGCTCACTGACATTTTCAACTATTAACTTAAAATCCTGAGCTGCATGCCATGTGGCTTATTTAATATTTGAAGAATTTAATTTCACATAGTTCTTGGCCTTTTGTGAATTTCCCAAAAAAATCTAGATATTCACTGGCTAAACATGAAACTGAAGAAAGGCACGTCCATAGATAAATGGAGATCGCAGCAGGAGAAAGATCTCTGCTCGAACTTTCTACCTCATAAATTTCTGCACTCAGACACAAATCCACCCTCAGGAGGTCACAATCTAACATCTCTGGATAGTCACATTAAGCAGTTCACTCGTTCATCTTTTTGAGGAAAATTGCTAAACTGAGAGGTGTTGTTTCTAAAACAGTGCTGGAGATGGTTATTCATTCTTTTATTTCATCTTTTAATCGGCTTCAGACTGCTCAAAATCCTCCTTCAAGGCTTCTTAACTGAGGAGATCTCCCATTACTCCCATTCTACTTGCTCCTCATTGGCTCCAGAGTAAATTTAGAATAAATTTTAACATTTTAGCCTTTTACAGATGTATATTTCAGACATACTCCACTTCTCGCTCTCTCTGGTCTTCAGGTCTGGTTCTTCCTCATACTCACATAAAGACTCATGGAGACTGTGCCTTCAAGTCGTAGCACTTTTCTGTAAAACATGCTATACACATAGGTTATTATTATAAATGAGAAAGTTGGGGTTGGGAACGGTATGTGGTAAATCTGCTCTTGTGGATGTTTTATTTTCACAGCAAAAAAGATTAGTTGTGGAAATGAAGAATTCCTACATACTCTATACTAGGAGGCAGCTCCTATGGCTACAGAAAGAAGTCAGAGCATGCAGAAATAATTTAGTAAAAGGACCCTACTTCTCAATTGATTTATGGCCTCAGTAAACATTCCCTTGATGAGTTAAAACCAGGATGTAAACCATAAAGCCGGGAGCTGGGATCGGTCTTCCAAAGACTCCAAACCAGCCCACCGGATGGCTTTGAAATATATGGATATAGATTTTGGACTTTTAACTGTAATTTTATAAGACCACCCTGCTGCATGCATACTACATCAAAGTAATTAAACAACTAAATGATAGAAAAGTTCCTGTTGCTTTACTTTTAACTATAGAAATTGTTGTTCTTGTTAAAAAAAAAAAAACCCAAAAACAACAGCGAAACTAAAATAAATACATCCTTTTTTTAACTAATTAATGAAAACTTTCAGTTTGTAATAACAGGAGAGTGCGGGCAATAAGCTATAAGAACCTTTTCTGTAATTTTACGTTCACAAGATAATTCATTTATTCATTCTGGCAGATTTTTCATTTTATCATCTTTATCAGCAGCATTTTTCTATCATGTTGAAAAACTGAGGTATGCTGTTGAAATTGCAATTGCACTTCTCTTTCTTATATTAATTGGAATTATACATTTACATTTACATTTCTTTACGCTGACTGAAAGGGAAGTTCCTCTGTTTGCTTGGGATCAAAGTGGACTGCACATCGCCCACGATGTGAAATTGAGTTTGACATCTCTGATTTAGACCGTCCACTGCTAATTCCAAGTATTAATTTCAACAATGTTCATTTTGCACATTATGGTCTCTGCTGGAACAATATAGCAACCAAAGTATGTTAAGTGTGGCAGTTTGTCTGTCCAGTTTTAAAAAAAAGTAGTAAAAGAAGTAAAAATGAAAAAGCAAAAATGTCTGAAAACAAGACTCCACAAACAAATTAGTAGACTTGTAGTCAAGACCGCCTAATCCGAGACCAAGACAAGACCAAGACCAGAGGGTATCGAGACCAAGACAAGACCAAGACCAGAGGGTATCGAGACCAAGACAAGACCAAGACCAAGACCGAGACGAAGACAAGACCAAGACCAAGACCGAGACGAGACGAGACCAAGACCAAGACCAAGACCGAGACAAAAAAAGTCTTTAAACTGCAGCCAGATGCTGCTTCGTTTACGGGTCTCGGGCATATTTATGTTTTTGCTTTCGCACAGCCCTCCTCACCGCTGTCTACTGTCTCACTCACTCACTGAAAGGACTGACGCATGCTCCACTTGACTGTTGCGTCTCTCACCCTCTCTGTTTTTCACATAATGATATTATCCTATATCCTCGCATGTGATTGGCCACAATATGGAGGGATTGGAGCATAGCTGAGCCACTGTGTGAGAGCTGAGCAGCCAAAGGAAATTAAGTGGGGGTAGAAATGACTGAAAGATTATTAGGCTCTGTTTTGAGCTTTGTTCAAAAAAGAATGACTTCATATGTGTATATATATATATATATATATATATATATATATATAGTTTTTTAATTAAGCAGCAAGGCAGAACAAAGTCGGGCCTGTATCAAGACACAGGGACTAAACCCCAATTCAACCAGACCCAGAACTGATCCAGAATTAAAACAGGACTACAACAGTAACCAAGACAGAACCAGAATCAGAACTAGATGATAGCAGCACTAAAAATCATCTTAGACCTGCACTACACTTATTTTTTAATTCTACCAAAGTACACTATTTAGATTCTGAAAAGTTTATATAATTATTCAGCCTTGTTCAGCAAACAAGCCTGCATAACTTAATAAATATAGAATTTTAAAAGTAACAAACGCTATCTAAAAAGATACAATAGGTACGAGATACATGTTCTGATGAGTTTTTGGCAAACAACCATTTGACTAACTTGTGTGTCTCACCTGCTCTTGTTCCATCTCTGTTCTGTCGTCATTTTCGTCGTCTCTCTCCCTCTCTGTTCCTCTCTCTCCCTCTTTGTGCTGACAATCAAGCCAAACACAAATATACAGTGGAAACCAGATATTTACATACTCTTCAGATAAAAACACAAACACTTTTTAATTGTAACATCAAATCAGACTAAATGTTTCTTTTTTTAGATTGATAAATATAAAAAACATATTTGTTAACTTTAAGAGTAAAGAGAGAAACTGTCTGTATTTCTTAATTGCAAATGGCACCAAATTGTATTCAAAATTGAGCCACACTTATGGAGCTCCACAATTCTTTTCCAGAATTCTTTTCCAGGTGTTTTGGTTGACAGCTCTTGATTTTTCAAAGAAACTTTCCCATTTCAAAGAAACAGGCTCTGTGTTTTGCCTTATATGCATCCACAGCTGTGCCACCAATTTACCCACATGGACTTTACTAACCAATCAGAAGCTTCTTAAGCTCAGAATGGAATCATCTGGAGTTTTCTTAATTAATCTTAATTAACAATAAACTTAGTGTATATGTACTCCTACATTTGATGAAAGTGATTAAAATAGACAGCTCCCTCTTTTTATTCTGACATTTAACTAATTCAAAAGACATTGCAACATTTATTTATCTAAAACAAAAGTTTACTCTAAATTGATGTTTAACAGTAAAAAAAAGGTTTTATGTTTTCTCCCTAAAGTGTATGTAAATATCTGGTTTCAACTGTGAATATACTGCTGTGTATTGAAATTCCTCTTGTTTTGCATAGATATACTGAACATACAACAACAACATACAAAGCATAATATATAAAATAACATCTACCTGAGTTTTTTCTTTGAAAGAAGCTCCTTATGTCCATTGTTGTGTTCATCAGTACACAACTGAAACCGATTTAGAGAGTTTGTTTAGCCGTGGAGGGTAACAACTGAAAATATGAGATGTAAGCTAAGACTCTCTAAAAAAAATCAGCATTGTCGTTCGGCTTTTTATTTATCCATTTGTTGATTCACTCGAAGAGTAAGTAACGCAACCAAGTGATCAGTTTGATATCAATCTTTTGTGATACACCGTCATATTTACATTATTAGTTCAGTACGAATGATTTCCATTGGTACCTGGTCAAACTTAAGCTCTCCTCTGCAGCAAACTCGCAGGCAGCAGCTTCTCCCCCCTCGCTCACATGGGTGCTATGCTCAGTCGCCTAGTGCCAAAGCTCGGATCATACCAAAATCAGGGGGAATTTAGGACGGTGCGCTCTGTGCTTCGTGTGTTGTTTTTGTTTTATACAGTTGTCAGTCAGGCATCTAACAAACAAATTACACTCCAAAAAACCCCATGCTTCAGAAAAAATGACCCGGGCTTAAGCCCAGTAAGACACCCCCCGCTCCGCTGATGGTTGACTCCAAATCTCCCGAACACTATGTCGATTTGAGAGCGCAAGACCGAGACAGCGAGACCAAGACCGAGACCAAGACCGAGACCAAGACAAAAGTCCGTCGAGACCAAGACCGAGACCAAGACAAAAGTCCGTCGAGACCAAGACGAGACCAAGACCACGTAAAAGTGGTCTCGAGACCGGTCTCGAGACCAAGACCGGTCTCGAGACATCCAACTCTACAAATTAGTGACACTGTGGTGGCTGTGGTTGTTTTAAACTGAGTCTAAGCCCAGCAAACATATTTCACAGTGACTCTGCTTCTCTGTAGCGAGATGATAAAAAGCAGCCAGCTGATCCTCACACCCCCCAGTGATACTGTTTATGTTGCATTTGTGAATATGAATATCTGTGTCACTTTATATTAACGTGTTTGGGAAGCAGCTATTCTTCTCCCATGCATTTACAAGTGTGCAAAGTCCTGAAGTATTTATTCGTGTTATGTTTATGCATAGCGGATTTCTCTTTTCCTTCCTAATTCCTCTGGCACGCCCACACATCTGAAGCACGCAGCTATCTTCCCTAACTATCTAATGGTAAAAATGTCAGGACGTCCAGTTTAGTTTAGAACTAAAAGTGGACCTCATTTAGATAGCTGGACACACACACACACACACACTGAGGAACGGGGAGGAATTAAGTCACAGAAAACACGACCCACTGCCCATCCTGGCTCATGCGAACATAAACAACAGCAAAAAATAACAAGAGCTGGTTGTCTGTCCGTCTGTGCCTCTGGCAAAAGTCTTGATCACAGCTCCGGCCATCTGCTGCGGGTGATGAGAGCCGACAACAGTCCGCTGCATGGAGAGTCAGGCTTTCCTCTGATCCCCGAGCCTCTTGTCTCTGCATCCCTTCTGCCTATCATCTGTCCACCTTCTGCCCAAACTCGCCGTCTCTGTGAAACACTGCAGACCATCCAGACAGAGGGAGAGGAAAATGAGGGTATGCTGGTGAAACTATTATAGAGGATGAATACTAAATTTTCCAGTAGGGGAAACTGATCCAATGTTTTGGCCCAGATTTGCGTGACAGATGTCATTTTATGGGTATAAATTGTGTGGCTCTCTTTTTCCTCGACTGTAAGAAGGTTGCATGTGCAGCACAGATCTTGCTCCTTTTAAGAGTCTGACATTTAGTGTTGTGGAAAGATGGCATTGCATGTAATGTTGGGTGTAACATGTTACACCCAACACTGCTGAACGCCAACTGAGGCCTCAGCTAACGTGTTATACAAATAAAATCAAATTTAATTAAGGTCTTGACTGTTCTCCCACCTGTTACTTCTCTCCATGTTATCTGCTGTGTGTATATATTGTCTCAGTCTCCCCTTGTAGCCACTGTCGAGTTGTCCCTCATGGTTTTGTGTCCTCTTGTTATGCGTTTCTGTGAAGATTGCTAATATCAGTATTCCTTGCTGTTGCTCTGCTATTGTTTGGGCTTTGAACTAAAGTCGGTTTTTGAGCTCACTCCTGTTTCTCAAATCATGTGTTCAGGTCCACAGTTTCCCTTCCACACAGCCTTTCATTTTATGACCCTGGAGGATTCATTACTCAAAAAAAAAAAAGTCGCAACATCGTCACAACAAAACATGGGGGGGTAAATAAATGATTTAAAAAAGTTAATTGATCTTTTCTTTCCTCTTCCTCTTACCGTATACAGTTTCAAAACTCTGAAAAATCCCATTTTGTTGGCTTCATCAGTTGAGCTTTAACTTGCTCAGTTACATAATATCAGCCTGAGAGAAACACATGTTCAACTATAAATTCTTCCTCTGCAGAGGAGAGAGTAAAAGCGAGAACAAATGGTAGATTTGATGTCAGTGGTACCTCTGAGCCCAGAAGAGCGCTTATTCAGAGCAGGGATGAGCTCACATTATCAGGGATAAGCTGCTCTAACAGCCCACCCAGCCAGCCTCCTGCGCTCCCGCATTGTTCCAGCATGCTCTGACTCACAAAAGGCAAAAATACAGAGAAACCTCTCTGCTGTGGTGCCTCCTTGCTCCCTGTGACTCACAAAGCCTGACTACATTTAGCCCGCAACATCTGCCGCCTTCGCAGCCTCGGTGAGCTGGAGTGATGCAAAGCCGAAACGTTAAGGCAGTGCTAATAGGAGGGGCTGACAACTGGGGCAGAAATTCAGACTTCAAGAAAAGCAGTGTGATTATGAAAAGACGCCTTTAAAATCAGAGAATAGCAAAATTATAGCACCTATTTTTCTCTCATACTGTCAAGGGGTGGAGGCTCAAATTAATGAAGATAAAAATTTGAGTTTTGCCTTTGCTAGTCATAAGATCATCACATAATATACAGTTTTATCTGTGCTTAACCTTGGTGAAATTGTTTACAGTATGATGGTGCTGATGAAGAAAGAATGAATCATCATTGATGGTCTTTGGCATGGCTGTCCTTAGCACACATAGCAGAGCAGCTCTGCATGAAGTTTATAAGGCTCTACTTTAAACCTGACAGTTACCTCTGCTGCCCTGTTACATTTAAACACAATGCTACAAAACAGTTTAACACCACCTTTAAGTTTAAAAAACTGAAGTTACTATGAAACTACATTCTTGGGTTCCAGTGCGACATTTCTTGACAACCTCTTGAGTTTTGAACATATACAAAGTACTCAGGATTCTGTGCAGAAAGTATAAGTACTACCCATGATTCAGTAGCTTATTGAACCACATTCACATTAATTTGTATATGTTTATGTGGGACTCTGGATATGACCCTCTAATCCTTTGAGAAAAGTTGTTTTTGTAGATTCAAGTCGTGACCCCAGTCCCAATCAGCGTTTCAGAATCAGTTTACAATGCTGTTAATTTGCCTCAAGTCCAGGAGGAGTTGTTTTCATGTTTAATTTTTGACTTTTGAATTTGTATCAAGTCCAGTTTTAAAGTTTGCAGTTCTGCTTTGTTGATGTTTATCACACGTCTTGAGAGACAATCTCAGCAAGTCGAAATCTAGTCTTCTGGCTCTCTGACTGAGGCTCCGCTGCCAATGTAAACACAGTCCTCAGAGTGTAAAATCCTTTGTAAATCTAGTTGCTGTGAGTGAAGCTGAATTCTCCACTCCACTGCTCTCTTTCTTGATATACTTACCACCAATAAGCAGCAGACATAAAGATGGAAACACAGCCAGGAGAAGCCTTCTTATGAGGCAACGTGTCAATGAGCATTTCTATCATAAACATTTTAATTCTGTTTATTTCAAAGCGTTTACCTTTTCATACAATGACTACATCCACCCTGTGGCTACTACCAGAGTTTGTTCCTCTGTTGCTTTAATCTTTGGATACGACTTGAGTTACACAGTTGCAATACTTCAGAGCTGAAAATGCACTTCAAACTTGATGATGAATAGGTGCCTGACATTTTAGACCCAATCACAGGGCAATCAAGGCAAAGCACTTGAGCTAAGCTATGACAATTCAGTGCCTGCAATTTACCCAGAATTCCACTTGTGCGCTTTCAGATGAATAATGCCATAAACTGCTCCACTGAACAGCATGTCTGCGCAGCTCATAAATACGTGTTCGTCCCATCAAGGAAATCCAGCTCAGTGGTATATTTATGCTTGAATTTTCCTCAGTTTGTCTTCATGTTTGTTGCTCTGCTGGCGTTTGAGGTCTAATTTTGGTTTTGTGTCACGAGGGAAATTGTTTTGAGGGTGTTTTTGTGTGTTCGATAGGCTCTTGTGTGCACTTGTAAAAGCCCATTTAGATATTAACAACAACATTTAATGGGCTTGAGTGCATGATGCACAGCACACAGCTGTATTTGTTACTGTGGGGTTAAATGTGATCTTGTGAGTATATGAAGCCTGGTCGCTCTAATGACGGTCCTTTTTATCTCCCGCTCTATTACTCTCTCTGACACTCCTATTTACCGTTTGTAGATGCATCAAGGGTGTACGCTGGCTCTTTGCTCGCGTTCATATAGAGCAGGATGGACAGACATATCAACCATCCACCCCACAGTACAGCTCTGGTCAAATATTAATGAATGTAACACTCTGTAGGCATTTCAAATGTCGTTCTCTCGATGTATCCATCTCGTATTTGTCATGTTGAAGAATAGAGTAGGCTGTTTTACATGCATATTGCATACATGTATACAGGTGTGCTAACTCATATTTTGTAGCTGTGCTTAGCATGGTTTAATTAGCTTATGGTGCACATCTTATTAGTCCTGCTACATGTTATGGCCCTAAGGTTTCTTGAGTAGTGCTCTGTGTGTTGAGTTGCAGGAGTTTTCCATGTGGAGATTGCAGGAAAGGCAGAAATCTTGGCCAGTGTTCAGCAGGACTATTTAAATCCTGCCTTCCATGATTGGAGCCCTACTGCTGTCCTACTTTCCTCCTGTGACATCCATGCTTTGGTACCACATTTGGTTGTTTTTATTTACACACACCATAAACTTGACTACCCATCCACGCACTGTTTCACACCACCAATATAGACTTACACACACATACACATTATTCACTCACCCATCCAAATCACTGAATTCAGGTGTTCAGATCGCTTCCATTGTCTCAGGTGGATTGAATTAAACACCTAGGCATGCAGACTGCTTCTTTTGGTATTCAGCTGCTTAATTCCAGATGAAAGCAATTTGTGTATCTGGATACAATATATCTGGTTTATTGTTGGGTTTAATAAATCTTGTTAATCCTTTCTTGGTTAATGGGGTAACTACTCGATGTTCCAGCCTTTGAACCGGTCATATGCTCTGGGCTTTCATCCTTACAGTGTTGAGTATATGGGTGCATTCAAGCTGACAAGTAATGACATCAAGTGCACGATGAAGGACATGCGGATGTTGGTTGAAAAGCCCAGTGTGGGTCGGTTTACTCTTAAGTAGTTACCATCTTGGCTACACAGTGGTCAACTAGCAGTAACTTTAAGCTAGTAGTTGGAAGATACATTTCTGGTCTCCATGACAATACCAACAAAGCTGACAAATTAATAATACAGCTATATACCTATATAGCTTGAATAGACTTGTAAATATAAACCTTATTTGTGTTGTTTGGTGTTTAACTTTATTGAATTGTCTTAATTTGTGCAGTAATTTAGTACCTCTGTGGTAACTCACTGATCTCATTGAGGTCAACATGTACACTGACATGTCGACAATCCCGTCTATACAAGCATTTCCTTTACATAATGTATGATATGAAGGTGAACTAACACGGGTTTATTCATTATTATTGAGAAAATGTGAAACAAAAATCCTGCCAGTCACTCTGTGAGGCTGATCTTTCATAATGTAGAAGAGAGCAAAGGCTGAGTCTTTGTCAGTTTCCTGAATTGACATTCATAGCCTTAAGCAGTAATCGGTGGGGGTGTAATTTGGTGGGCTTGTATTATTCGGCACACTAATTCACCTCCACATTTGCAGTGAGCAGTTGCCACTGATTTGAAAGTGTGTGTGTGTGTGTGTGTGTGCGTGCGTGCAGGTGCAGGTGCATTTCACATATGCTGTGAAGGCAGTGGCTGCACTAAGGTTGGGCTAATTACAGGCAGGTGCATTTGATTGTGCCCCCACTCTAGTCCATTTATGTCGTGCACTGCTGTCACATTCTCCTGTGGCTCTGAGCAGGTATCTTGTGCCGCCCAAATTTAAAATGTCTGACACTTAGGTCCATAATTTGTTAGACAAAGGAATTTGGGGGGGGTTAGTCGTTTTGAAAAAGACTAGAAATAGACAGTGCGTTTCTCCCATTCTGGCTTCTCGTCATTGGCTCCCTGTTAAATCCAGAATTGAATTTAAAATCCTTCTCCTCACATACAAGCTCCTGAATCATAGCCCATCTTATCTTAAAGACCTCATAGTACCGTATCACTCTGTTTATACACTTGCCTGCATTTAATCATTAGCCATTATTCATCTCTGGTTCTCTTCCACAGTGTGTCTTTGTCCTGTATACTGTACTCACACACCCAACAGATGGCTGTTCATAGGGGGTCATATAATTGTTGGATGTATTATTGTAGGGTATACCTTATTATATAAATCATCTTGGGGCGACTGTTGTTGTGTTCTGTATAAATAAAACTGAACTGAATTGAATATTTTACAAGTCCTTTCTAAATGTTGACAATACACATACACATTTAAGAAATATAATTTCTTAGTTATAAGGATTTTTGTAATTTTCAATCAATAAATCATTAAGTTGACATTTTAATGGATGACTAACCTGACCCGAGTCTACACCCCTACAAAGTTTTATCAGAATTACTTCAAAACGTTTCGAGCTACCGTGTTTACAGACTGACACGCTACCAAAAACACAACCTCCTTGGCAGAGGTAATGAAACAATCCGCCAAATACATTAGGGTACATTCTCAATTAATAGAGTCATTTATATAAGCTGAAGTGAATTTCACGCATCAGAGACCCCAGCTGCTCAGGCATAAATACATCTGACACATAAAGAGAGCGGAGCATTTGTTAAACAGCTGTTTACAGCTGTTAAAGGCCCTCACTGCACATCCTCTGACAGTAAGTTTGCTTTAGAAGAAAGTGGATGGAGTGGTGAAGGAAATATATTTCTCCTGTGGTCATTTCATTCTATGTTATTGTTATTACAGTTAGCATAATTACTGTAATTATGCGCATGGTTGGAGGCCAGGTTATGGCAGGTTATGATAGAGAAACAAACAGAAAGGCTGCCGCCGTGTTAGAGAAAAAAACGAGAGCGGCGACGAGACTCCGGAGGGCCACCTCTTAGCAGCCAAAGCCATGGCAACAGCAGGCCATAATGACAGGCCGGCGGAGTGGGACACAGCATGGTG
The DNA here is from genome assembly GCF_963576455.1 of Neolamprologus multifasciatus. Lineage (NCBI taxonomy): Eukaryota > Metazoa > Chordata > Actinopteri > Cichliformes > Cichlidae > Neolamprologus > Neolamprologus multifasciatus. The sequence continues at coordinate 25,337,108 of NC_140441.1, forward strand.
ATTGCTTCAATCGCAGTCATATCAAACACACGCCGCTCTGCATTTTGTTTTTGTCCCGCTGAGAAGCAATTTGTTCATTCATTTAGGCGGGCGTGCTAAATGGAGGTAATTTCCAAAGACTGATTGCAGCCTGAAAAGTCTGGTTTCAGTCTTCAGGGAAATAGAAACCGTTTAGTATCTGAATCTTAATTGAGCGACTGTCGCCGTGTGTTATGTTTCACCGCTGATGAAGAGTGTGTGCGTGTGTTGCTGTGATATCCAGAATAATTCAAGGGTCCGCATATCTGAATAAATCTCACCGAAAAAGTGGCAGAGTCAAAAGACACTCACTCGCAGATGAATTGAAATCATTCAAACTTTATTCATCCCTCTCATCAACCATCATTACAAAGCTTTGGGGCCCCTAGCTCTGATTGTCACTAGCCATGTCTTCAGAGCTGTATCACCCACCCAACATTATCCAAGTATTCACAGAATTACAAAAAAAACCAAACTCTCTCATTCTTCTCAGTTCACAGATAACCCCCTCCCAAAACATAATGTGCACATCAAAGAGGACAGTGGACAACAATGCAGTTCATGTTTACTTCCCTGTGACACATAAAAGCTCAGCAGGTACACAAAAAAATGCTCTGATCCCACAAGGCTTTCATGTTCCAGTTTTTTTGTTTTTTTTTTTTAAAGCAGCTTCACATTTCTCCCTCACAAGAAAAGAGGAGCCAGCTAATGTGGAGATGATGAGGTTTTTTTTATTTTTGTTTTGTTTTTTAGCGTACCATTTTCACAGCCCCTCTGGCATAACCCAAGAAAGAATAGCCGACACTTTAGACATGACAGCAGGACCATTAGTGAAACACTCTGACATGAAGCAGAACAGCCGAGCAAACGTCTTGTGCAATCAAAAGAGCGCTTACAGCCTAAACATAAGTTGAAAGTTCACGTAAAAGAAAAAAAACTACATTCGACTATCAGAAACCTCTGTAGAGACCCAAAGTGTCCAAAATTGCAGAAATATGTATAAATGTATAGTTTCACTGAAAAAAATGAAGATAATTACTTTTTTTATTCCAAACTGTCTGTCTTTATCAGTTAGATCAAATCTAACACCAGGTTTTCGTCCTTTTTGTGAAGCATGAAAAACAAACATGGTTCAGTTCAATAAATAAATAAATACATAAAACAATTTTCATTCATTTTTTGGTCTAGATTTAAAATTAATGCAAATACTTTTTGATAATGTATCATTTGTTTAATATTAGCAGATTCACAGGTGCTTTAAGCAATTTAGGAGTTGCATTCACAGTCATGGTTTTTGTTTTTTTGGGGGGAAAATGATGAAAGTCAGCATCAGCTGCCAGCTCCTTTACAGCCGTGCTTCTCAGAGTGGGATCTGAGGACGTCTCAGAGGTCCAGAGTAATAACATCTTAGCAAGTAAGGAATTGCTAAATAGATAAATTTATGCTATTAGCTATATATTGTCCTTTACTTTGCACCAGTAGAAACTCAAAGAGTCAAAGTGGTCTTGCTGCTGCAAAGCTGGATTTATTAGCCAACTATTGAGTTAGTGAACACATGCGTGAGTCAGTCAGCTTTTCATCTAATGCTTAATCCAAATTAGCTAACCCGGTTGTAGGATTGGAGGTGGATGTTTGGAAAATATTCTCCTCTGTAAGGAGTCCCAGGACCCAAATATTTTGAGAAGCCCTGCTTTGGTAAAGGATAAGGCTGCTGATACTCCGTATGTTACTGAAAAAGCCAACAACACATCGCTCTTACGACATATAATCAATCAAGTTTGATGTCTCCAGTGCCTTTGTTGTCCAAAAATATCTGAAACACACTCACTGAGTCAAACTGTACTACTATACAGTACTGTGCAAATGTTTTGAGCCAATCCTCATCCCTTTTCATTCTTTGCTATAGCTTTAAAATGATGCAAGAGCAACAGTTCTCCAGGCTTTCGGAGGCTCTTTCAAAGCTTTTCTTTGGACAAGTCCTGTGCTTGTAGCTGATCAGTTTTAATGGATTGTGTCTGAACAAATTGAGAACCAAAGGCGTGGCAGGCCAAAAACAGCTATCTACAACAGATTAACAGTATCTGAAGATCATGTCCTTAAGAAACAGGAAAGAATCCAGCAAAGACCTGACACAGGACCTGAGAGATGGATCTTGACCTTCAGCTCATGCATCTGATGTTCACTGAAGCTTCATCAGAAATGGTCTCAGTGGAAAGATGGTTGAAGTGTGCCAAACTACAGAAGACTGAAAATCAGTGGCAGCAGTTCTGGTATCTGTAAAACACGGTGAAGGTTCTTTCATGGTTGGGAGCTGCATTACAGCAGCGAATGTTTTGAAGGTCCTTTGAAGCCTGGAAAACTATTCCTGAAGACTACTTAAAACAATAACAAGAAAGCTGCCTAAGAGAGTTCAGACTGTGCTGAAGAATAAAGGTGGTCCTACCAACACCGACTTTCAAGCTCATTACAATTGTACGCACTGCATTACCATGTTTGTATATATATGCTTCAATAAATCGTCATACCTATTTCCCATTTTTCTAACAACATATAAAGAAATAAAGGGTGACTCTAGACTTTTGCTCAGTACTGAGCCTTCTTTAGGGAGTTGTGGTGTGCTTTCACAGCAGGAAGTTGGCAGACCAATTTACATATTGCTGGTTTTGGTCTTTTCATGGGAGCAAGAAAATATGTTTTCTTCATGTTTGCTCATGTTTTACAGTGCATGTAACCTGAAAAGGTTTTTACACATATCTGAAGACATTTCACATGTCTAATAAATAAAAACTATCATGCATTGCACACATTCAGATTCTCACAGCTACTTCATAAAACTGTGCATCCTCTCCTCGCGTCTGTTGCCTGATGGCTTCATTGCTTTTTATTTCTGAGCAGCAGCTGTGTGTGTCTATTTTATTATTATTGTTACCTGTGGTTTGACACACTCAAACCACAAACACGTAGTGTGGTTAAGTACTTAGCTCTGCTGAATGGGAGATTAATTCTGAAGCCACTAAAGTAGGTTCGATGTGCAGTTTGTTGTAGTTTTGCATTATGTATAACATGTACAGAATTAATATTTTAAACCGTTTCCACATGCCTTGTTCCATCTCTGCTGCCTGAAGTGGTAAACCGTGCACACCACAAACCACCAAATCGATGGAAAAGCAGTTTTCATCCAGTGATTCATGAAAAATACCAGTTAAAATACAATAATGGGGCTCTTTAAGTCCCGATCATAAATAATACATAGTTTAATAAATCTTGCAGGCCACAGAAAAAAAACCCAAAAAAAGAGAGACATTTCTTGGCTCAAACACATACTCTCACACAACTATATTGTTCCTTCACTTCCTCAGCAGCACCCTACTGATCACCAGAGTAATAAAAGAACATAAATGACACATTAAATATGAGCAGAAAGCATTAAAAATGGATCACAGCCGAGATAAATGAAGACTCTTTAAGACCCCAGTTGGCCCAGCTGCCTTAAGAGGCTTTAAGGATCGTGCATTAACGCTCTCCCTTTGTCTTTCTGTGCTTCAGGGTTCGGATTGAGCAGCTTTCACCTGGTTGAACATGTCCTTAATGACAACGTACAGCCGTGTAACCCTAGAACCCAGGCCATAGGCGGCCCGTGAGAGGAGATGATTAAATATTCAAGCGCCACGATCCACAGGCTTCAAGTCTTTGTCCCATCAAGGAGTTTGATGATTTACTTGTGCCAGTGTGTGTGATTATTGTATATGCGGCACAGGGTTGCTGGTAGGTTATTAAATCCATGCCTTTCATATTCAGGGCGAAGGGCCTGGAGATCTTATTGCAATAACACCCAAGCTTTAAAGTAAATCCCCACATCCAGAAGCATCACCTTAACAGAGTCTCCACAAGGTGAGGTGTGATCTTGTCTGGCTGTTCGATGAAGTACCGGGGGTTGGAGAAAAAAAGATGTTAGTGCTTCTTGGTGGATGGAGAGCCTGCCCAGAGGGCAACAGCCGTAATGACAGGGTGGTGAATGCAGAGAAGGACCTTTGAAGGAAGAAAGGGAGGTCAAAAAGGTGACGGGACACAGGCTTCGCACGTGTGCTCAGTCTCTGTGGGACTTGTATGGCCAAATTGAGTATTCAGCAGTTTTTAGGCTTACCCTCAGGATAAGGTCTCCATCTCTCTGGCCTTTTTATCCCCCGTCCCTTCACTGATTTCAACTCTAGAGTCAGTAAGAAAAAAAAGGCCAAAAAAGGAAGAGTTGTTTTGTGCTGTCACATTAATGGTTGTGAGTTGATCTCAGTGTCTGTCTGGCCTCTTAGGAGGCTCTTCGGAGGCCTGACAGCCGATCCCTTTATGTCATTATGTCTCCTCAAGGACTTTAAGTGGCATATGTTAGGAGAGAGAGAGAGCAAATGAGAGCTTGAGAAACGGAGAACAAACACAAGTAACATGATACTATCCCAGTGTGATACACACAAAGCACACTCTGTGCTGCACAATAGACCCGATATCGCCACTTCTCTATTGAGTCCCAGTCGCATGAAACAGATTTCCTTCAAAGAACCACTTTCATCAGAAACCCTCTCATATCCACTGCAGTCAGGGCTGCAGAGGCGTACGGCTGGGTTAAACTTCCCTCCCAGTGTTCTTCCAGCTTTTGTGCCTTCCCACCCTGATAAGGTCTGATGGATTGGAAAGGAGAAAGATTAAAATTCAAGTCCAAGTATGTCCAATCCCCTTTTTCCTAATTTATTTTCATGTCAAACCAAACACACATAGAAGGAAGAGGGGATACTCTAATTCAAGATAAACAAGGACATTTCCCAAGAATAGCCTTATTCCCCAAAAACCCCAGACCAGCCAACAATCATAGTCTCATGGGTCATGATGAGTTAAACAATGCAGTTTGTTGGGCACTCGGATAATTTTCAAGTCTACGAGGAGTTTTCCAGCCTATGATGACTGAGTTTGTGAGGGTTTTGTCCCTTGCTTATTTGTCCGACCTCGAGTTCCTGCAGCAGTCTTTGAGTTAATTCCAGTTCCTGAGGCAGGGGTTGCAGCAGCAGGCACTGGTGGCTGGCTGCGGTGGGCTGGATGTCTAAGCAGGGTTGTGCGTACGGGCTGCTGGAAGGAGTGTGACTGCTGCTGAGGCCGAGCCTGAGTGTTCCGACGGTACCGCAGTAAGTGGGAACGTAGGAGCATCTTTGTGTACTGGACTTCCGGCATGATGAGCCTCAGGCAGAGCTCCTGGTCCTGGCTCGAGAAGCTTTGGGTAATATTTACAGGGAGGTCATAACCGACTATGTCGACTTTGCCGCTAGGCTGCCAGGGGCGGAGCTCCTTGTTTTTGATTTCAGCAGCTGAACGAACAAGCGGCATGCCTTCACCGAAACATCTTTTCATCAGCTTCTCCTGGGCCTCACGAAGGAGGCGCACCTCCCTCGCCACACAGGCTGGACCCACAGCAGAGATTTGACGCCACAGTGAAGCGTTAAAGTGATCATAGAGCTGGGCATCTAAGGAGTTCCAGGCACGGATCTTTTTGCGAAGATCGTCAGTCAGGCCCTGCTTGGAACTTGGCGTCCGCATGTTGAGCTTAACATACAAAATGTCATCCAGATCCCAGGAAAGGAGGTGTCGAAGTAGAACCAGAGATTCATCAAAGTACTCAGAGATCATCACCAGGGAGAACACTCGCTCCACCTGTGCTACAAAAGCTTTTGCATAAGAGACATCTTTCGCTGGGCGATCTTTGTCTCCGCCCAAGTCGTAGGTCAAGGTGTTACGTGCATACATGGAGTAGTTCTCCTCTGGTTTGTAGTAGCGCCAGGGTTCATGTAAGAAAGCTTCCAGTGAACCATTAGGGACCCTCTTGAAACTCTGACAGTACTGGTTATAGTAACTGAACAAGGACTCAAACATGGAGCCAGGCTCCCTCAGGATCGTGACGTATATCGTATCATTTGGCATCAGTCGTTTCAGCTCAGCCTTATTGAAGCGCATGTGGTTGGTGACGATGTTTGGCGGTAGCGTGTGCTGATGCACAGAGTGAGTTGTGAAGGATCGCGGGTAGCAGAACTGGTGACCGCAGGCCTGTATGGGTAACGCCACCGTCAGGTTGTTGCGCTCTGCAAAGCGGAAGAGGAGATTCTGCATGGTGCTGCTGGCTGTTTTGTGGGTTTTCAGGAAAACCATGTTACTGTGCTTAGGCTTCAGGCCGGAGTAAGGGTGAGAGTGCAGGGCTGGACAACCGAGGTGGAAGGCATCCATGGTCCTGGGGGCAAAAAACAAACAAGTTTACTTAAAGCTGCATTCGCTTAAACAGCACAAAGAGCAGCTGTTCTAGATAAAATAGTGACATTAGAGAAAAAGCTGCACACAGATAATGGAAGAAACTAATGTGTTGTACAGAACAGAAGCAACACAACAGGAAGGCAAAAATAGTAACCATAAATGGGACTGAAGGGAAAGGTAGAAAGATATAGACGTGAGAGGAGAGGAGGCCAGAAATGCAATATATGATATAATATACAGTGTGTCTGTTTTTATTGTATAGTGGACTGACATTCACAGAACACACAGATGATAGTACGAATTATTACTTTTCAAAGTACATTAAGTTTTTATTGGCAGAATTATTCATGAACTTTATCAAAAGATCTTGGTGGCAGATGTTTATCAATTTTTAATGAAGAAGTAAAAAAAGTTCATACTATATACATACAGTTAGGTCCATATATATTTGGACAAGGACACAAGTTTAGGTTTTCTTTGCTGTCAACCTCTTTTTAAAGGGACCAAAAATAATTGGACAATTAACTCAAAGGCTGCTTCATCAGTAGCTGTGGGCAGTTCCTTTGTTATGTCATAATCAATTTTAGCAGATAAAAGACCTGGACTTTATTTAAGGTGTGGTTCTTGCATTTGGAAGATTTTGCTGTGAACACACAACATGCAGTCAAAGGAGCTCTCCATGCAGGTGAAACAAGCTATCCTTAAGCTGTTAAAGCAGAAAAAAGCCTTTCCGAAGAAGTGCTACGATATTAGGAGTGGCAAAGTCTACAGTTTGGTCCATCCAAAGAAAGAAAGAAAGAAAGAAAGAAAGCACTGGTGAACTCAGCGATGCAAAAAGACCTGGACGTCCATGAAGACAGCTTTGGTGGATGATCGTAGAATCATTTGCATGGTGAAGAGAAAAAGCTTCACAACAGCCAACCAAGTGAACAACACTGCGTGAAAGACTGCATGAAAGTAAATACAGAGGGTTCAATGCAAGGTGCAAGTCACTCATAAGCCCCAAGAATAGAAAGGCTAGATTGGACTTTGCTTAAAAAATATCTAAGAAAGCCAGCACAGTTCTGGAAAAAGCATTCTTTGGACAGATGAAACCAAGATCAACATCTATCAGAATGATGGCAAGAAAAAAGTATAGAGAAAGCGTGGAACGGCTCATGATCCAAAGCATAGCACATCATCTGCAAAACATGGCAGAGGGAGTATGATGGCTTGGGCCAGTGGCACTGGGCACTAGTATTTATTGATGATGTGGATGAAGTGGAATAGTCCGTCAGTTACCTGATCTTAACCCAACTGAGCATGCATTTCACTGTTGAAGACTAAACTTTGGACAGAAGGGTCCACAAGCAAACAGCAACTGAAAGACTGCTCTGCAGTAAAGGCCGGGCAGAGCATTAAAAAGGAGGAAACCTGGTGATGTCCATGATTTCAAAACTTCAGACTGTCCTTGCCATAAAAGGGTTTTCAACCAGGTATTAGAAATGAACATCTTATTTTCAGTTGTTTAATTTGTCCAATTACTTTTGACCCACTGATATGAAGAGATTATGTTAAAAGAAATGCTTTAGATCTTCACATTTTTATGCAATTGTTCAACCCACTAAATTAAAGTTGAAATTATGCACTTCAACTGCATCTGAGTTGCTTCAGTTAAAATGAATTGTGGTAATGTACAGAAAAGAAGACAAAAGTTGTCTCTGTCCAAATATTTATGGACCTAACTGTATGTCCTGAAGCTATGCAAAAGAGCATCTCTGAAAGCACAATGTGTCGAACTTTGAAGCAGGAGACCACACTCCGGGAAAAGCTACATTTCACACGGACTCACCAAAACCTGACAATAGAATAGAGTAGAATTGGAAAAATGTTGCCTGGTCTGAAGAGTCTTGATTTCTTCTGATGGTCGTGTCAGAATTTTGTGTATATAATATGAAAGCATGGAGCATGGTGATGTACTAGTTTGGGGGATATTTTCCTCACGCATTTTGGACCATTTAGTACCAGTTGAGCATCATTTAAACACCACAGCCTATATTTGAGTACTGTTGCTTAGCATCTCGATCTTTATGACTGACCACAGTGGCTGCTTCCATCAGGACAACACACCATGTCACAAACTGGTCAAACTGGTTTCTTGATCCCAACAATGAGTCCACTATACTTAAATGACCTCCACAGTCACAGTTCTCAACCTAATAAAGCACTTTTGGGATGTGGTGGAACACAGCTGACATGTGCAGTTAATGCATTTGCTGTAAGCACTGCAGGATACCAGTTCTAAATTCTCCTAAAATCTGAGGTGTTTGGTACGTATCAGTGAATAAAGTAATATAAAGAATGCAGTGCTCACTGCAGAGTCAATGATAAGAGGTGGGATGTGGAAACAAGAGCGTTCAGTGAAGTGAGACGATAAAGATGTCGAGAATAGGAAGTTGAAAGAGAACAAAACGCTGGGCTGTCAAAAGTCTACAGCACTCTACTTTTATAATTGGTCCCTCAACCAGCATGGCAGTGCTTAGGCGCTCAAGATTTCCATGTTTGACTTTAATAATAAGCCCCTCTCTATTAATTTGCCTATGAGGCAAAAGTGTAGCACAATGACTGTCAGGATTTTTCACTGTAACAAGGACCATATGGATTTATAGAAGAATAATGGATATTTAATGTGTTTTCATATCGTGGGTCACTCACCAGGTCAAGTGACCCCCATGGTGCAGCAGAAGACTGATGGTACTGATGGCAATGATGACCAGGAATATCTTCTTCTTCCACATCTGTGGGAGGCAGAGGGAAAAAGACACAGCGAGTGAGAACTTAAGCAAAAACAGAGAGCAGGAGGGTGGCGGGAACGAGAGCAGATGGAGGTGTAATGAGAAAGCAAATATGAGGATCAGGTTCGAGGGAGAGCGACGGAGAAAATGGGCAACGCAAAATTGGGGGACAAGAAAAGAAGAGAAGGTTAAGAGACTGAAATGATGAAAGGAAGCAGTAAAGAAAAGCGAAAGGAGAGAAAGGAAAGGGAATCGAGAAAGTGAATGAGAGCAAGAGACGGACACGACGCAGGATGATTTATTCAATAACTGCTGGGATCCATTAGCAGGAGAGGATGCGTCTTGGCTTTAGTCACTCACTAATAACACAGTGAACGATACCTTCATTACCTTCCACAGCTGTAACAGTCACATTTACTGACACCCTGGGCAAATGGCCTCGTACATTAGGTCTTGTTAGAAATGGCATACGCACGTGTGGAAAGCAAAAAAACAAAAGCAGCACATCACGCTGAGATCGCTCTATAGCAGAAACTCCTCGTGACACTCGACCCGTGCCGCTGAAAAGCTACGACGGGCAGTGGAACCCGGGAGGGAGTCCAAGCCTCTCTCGACAGCGTCTCACTTGCATAACAATAGCTGACATCTCTCTCCTTGATTACACTGTGATGCTACGATCTGCATGGATGCCAGCAGACGAGACGCGAGCTCGCGTTACTCCCAGCAGCTGGATTTTACGCTGCATATGCCGTTTGTGAAGGAGCACAAGTGCATCAGTTTGAAGCACCCGTGGTCCCAGTCGGGGAAACTACTGACCGTGACCGTGGCACTCAAACAAACATGATCGTTAATCTTTTGCTGTACAGATGCAGATGTTGTATGCAGGAGTGAAATAATCAATACATTTCGACAAACATTGTTTTATTTGATTTAAATGGTGGTTTAATGTCTTTTTTTTTAATAGATCAGTTAAAGGTTATCTCAATAAAATGTAGTGCCCCCCTAAAAAGCTTTTTTTTCACTAAACAAGAACTCACATTTTAGATTCAGAAGCAAGCACATACTCAATAAAGCTGTCAAATAACGCATTTCAGGAAAAAGACAAGAAAAAAAACACAGCTATAGAGCACAGAGTCAGGCTTTTGTTCAAAACCCACAGCTCATGAATAAAAACAAGATTTTTTTTTTTGGGGGGGGGGGGGTGTCTTTGTGCAGAGGAAGCACAATTGTTGGAGAACAGTAAGTCACGAATCCAAAGTCAAATCTCCAAATGTACCCAAAAAGTAATTAAGCTTTCAGTGATGAAATAACAGCTGACCTCATGTTGATTTGTAGAAGATTAAGAGAGAATGGGCCGAGTGTATACCGACATTCACTCCTGTTGTTTTTTTACTCCCCGCTTTAAAAGCCTTGAACAGCTGTTGGCTGCTTTTGCAGGAATGTGCGTAAACACACGTGTGTGGGCACACAAATGCACAAAGCCGTAAGCCTGCTCTGATACCAAACAGGCAGCCGTGCTCTCACACTAATTGACACAGATTGTGCAGACGCACAGTTTGATTTGTTGATGCAGCGTGCCCTCTGCTTTCCTGATGACACAACCATCTGACCACAACTGGATCTATTCTTATTCATTTATGTTTTCATACTGAATTCATAACCTCAAATTTCAGTCCCATCTCCTGCATTTCTTATGTGGCAGAGCTGCCAGTTTGGTTCAAAGAATAGTCCACAGAGCTGCACAACAGGCATGCTGCTAATGTTTATCTTTATATTTGAATCAATTAATCTGCTTTTTTGCCTCTTTTTTTCTTAGCAAACATATTAACCATTTAAAGTCTTAACCATGAAGTAGTTGCCAGTGTTCACTGAAATAAAGAAATTACATATTAATTTGTATCACATTTGCTACAAAGACTCTGTGGTGCAAAAGCAGAGAGACTCACTTGCTACACTTCCATAATTTACAGTGCTGATAGGTTCATATGGTGAAACAATATTATTACAGACTTTCTGTACACAGTAGACTCCGTCTCAGCAACGTGACATTAAGACGGTATACTTCCAGATACACAGATATCAAAACTTGGTAAGTAGAATCAAATAATACAGTTATTTTACATCATTAAAAGGGTAATTAGTTAATATAAACTGTAAACTGCTTGTTAATGCAAATAGCTAATCAGCCAATCACACTGCAGTTCTCTCTGGGTGTCCCGTTGATGTTAGACATCAGTGAAAGACGGCTTTGCGCTGATATGAATCCCGCAGTAACGCTAATAACCACTTGTTAAAACAAAGGCGTGCAGATAAGACCGGCCCGGGGCAACTCCTCTCAGCTAGGAACAGGAAACGGAGGCTTCAGTTTGCCCGCACTCACCAAAGTTGGACAATATAAGATTGGAAAATGATGAGTCTCGATTTCTGCTGCAACAATCAGATGCTATGGTCAGAATTTGATGTAAATAATAGGAGACCATGGATTCATGCTGCTTTGAATCAAAGATTTAGGTTAGTGGTGGTGGGGTGTGGGATGCTTTCCTTCCACATTTAGTATCATCTGAGCATCACTTAAATGCCAGAGCCTACCTGTGAGTTTGTTAAGTGTTGCAGATTTCATGATGAAAACCATGAAAACCAAAAATGTTTCCCCGTGGTCAAGCTTATGCTAGTTGAGTTCAAATGTGAGCAAAAGTCTTCCTTTCATTGGTCGACATTTCATTTCCTCCACTGGATTTGAATTCAATAAAGACTTTGCTTTCAGTCTATTTCTCCGTTTTAATCAGACCTCATCAACAAATGATGCTGACATCTTAATTTTCTAGTTGAAAGAATCTATTTGACCAATCATCATCATCCCGAGGTTCCCCGTGTTTATTAGAATGGGTTCTAAGCACTTTAATGTGCCTAGATGCTGCAGTGTAAAATCAGAAGGTGATAGCACGTTATCCAAGAGGTATGAGAACAATGAATGAATTCCTTAGATCCACAAGTGGTTTCTCTGTGCAGCGCTTATCATTCCCCAGCTACGTGTTCTTTGATTTACAGCAAAAGTTGTTCTCTGCTCCACTGGAAAGAAGAACTGTCAAGACTTCACCTGAGCAAAGACTGTCTGAAAACTACTCATCGCACTTAGTGTGGAAGTGGGTTCTTTTCTTCTCTTCAATAAATAAAACACAGTCTCTGTGGATGGAGATACTCATGTTTTCCTTCTGTACTTTGGGACTAACTGTCACTCACTCTTGGACCCACAGAAGATGACACATGCCTCTGTGGAAAATGTTTCACTTTAGCATCTGATTTCTCAGATCCCTTTGCATTTTTCTCAACAAACAAAGAAGCTCCTTAACCTGTGTTCAGGCACACAAATATTAGAAATGGGGTGAAAACACAGTCTTTTTGTTTTTAATGAGGTTTTCCAGTATGAGTGCAAAGGTTGTGGGACTCCATGAACTACATTGCTACTGAAACAGAGAATAAAAATGGCTGCATTCAGCATTTGCAGATGAACCTGGGTAATGTCTGCTAAAAAAGCTAAAAAAGTGGGAATGAGGGTAAATGTTTAAATATGGCTTCAATGGGAATTTTAAACACGGCAAAAGCTACTTCAACTCACTTCATTAGGTACATCTGTTCAACTTCTCTTTAATACAAATATATAATCAGCCAGATACATAATAAAAACCCAATGCATTTACATATAGACATGTAGACAGGTACTCAGTACTTGCTTCTGTAAACCCACTTCCATCAGGCCTCAACATATCGTCTGCATACCGTGGTTTTAACGGGTACCTTCATGGGAGAATGGCTGCTTCAAGCTGATAGAAAGACGACAGAGTTACAACCATGTATGCAGAAGAGCATCTTTGAATGCACAACATGGTGAGCAGCCGATCAGCTCATACTAGGAACCGCAGTGTGTAGACATGTCTGCACTTCAGTGTAATAGGTGTAAAAGATAAAGGTTCAGTTGATGGATTGGGACAGTGCCTCTACATGCCTTTAGTTGCTACTGCTGCTACTGAGCTAATCCAACGTAAAGAAAATGCAGCATTTATTTCATGGTTTGATTTCTGGATGTTTTATATGGCTCCATTGCATGCAGTCAAACAACAACAACAGCTAACATGGCATGAAGCGGACAGACTTTTCATCACCATCCTAAGAAATGTTACCTTTTCCAGGCTGATTAATTACATTTAGTTACCCCGGGTTCTTCACCTAAAGGGTAGATCTCATTTGCATAAGAAAATGTCAGCGTAATACCTGTTTTGAACAAAGCGCGTAAACACAGACCGATCCATCGTGGTTCGGTGAGCAATGACATCAAGGCCAAAGCTGATGCAAGGCAGTGATAAGACACAATGAAGCAGTAAGAAGTAAGAAGAGCAGGTTTGTAGCCCTGTGAGTGTAGATGTGTGTGTGTGTGTGTGTGTGAGGGGGATGGAGGAAGATCATGTGTCACAGTGAGTTAATAAGAAAGGGATTTAAGTGGCTTTCAGCAGGCAGACTCGACCTCTTCCCCTTCATCCACCCTCAGCCGCTGCCACCCTCTCCTCCCTTCACCTCGTAATCATCTTCCTCCTCTTTATCCTCCTTCAGCACAAACACTCTGGCCTCTTTAATTAAAAATGTCTGAATAGGTTTCTCTAACGATCGCTGCAGATACAAAAGCACCGAATGAGAGGACACCCAATCCTGTCAGTGGTAGTAGTACGGCTTGTTTTGTGAATAAAATGAAGGCATCGGCGTGTTGCTCATTACCCCGGACTTGGCGGCTTTGCTCGTTCCTAAAACCTCATGTCCTTTGTTGTTCAGTGCTTTTAAGTTTCATTCTGGTATCTCTAATTTAATTTAGTCCAACAAAAAAAAGCTGCAACTAACTTAGCTACTGATGAACTGATAACACTTGTTGTTCTCAGTAAATGCATCTACCACAGACACATGGAACATATCTGTGATACACATGGCTGAATTCTGTTTGACTGTTCATTTAAAAGGCAAAGAAAATTCCACTTAGGATGACGCTAAGGTGGAATTTTACTGAAACATATCACCACACCTCACATACCTACAATAGAGTGCTTTTGTCTTTGTAAAAAGCACATATTTGTTAGAGACTGATATTTCTCTGCAGACACAGTTTATGTAAGGTGCTGGTAAATCACAATAACACTTTGTTCTCGTTCCCTCTTTACTAAAACATTAGATGTAGTAGGGTTCTCACATTTGGCCTGTTAAATACATACACATATTAGTTTGTAATGAAGCTCTAATAACAATAGTTTTAAATCATCCAGAAAGCGATGAGGCGACAACTGTGCTTATTTGTGTCTTTTTTAATTTATCTGCTCCCAAACTTTGTGCCAAGTCTCTTCCATCAGTGCAGTACTCATTTTATTGTGAATCTATGCTACGTTTCTGCATTACTGCTTTTGTTGTCTGCTCTAAGCTTGACCCACAGACAGGCAGAGGTAACTAAAAAGTCAGAGTACAGTGGATTAGTGGCCTTTTCCCCCCTAAACACAACCATAATCTTGCCGCAGTCAGTCTCTGTTTCCGCTTTTATGACTGTAGCGTAATACATGTTGCGTCAACTGCCTTACCTCAGTGTGTGCTGTAGAAAGGATGAAAGTAGCATGTGTAAATATGCAAAGTGCCAGAAACAACTACCTCCCACTGCAAACACAACGGCACCACTTTCCGAGCAAACGAGCATGCTAACACAAAGCTAGCAACAAAAGACTTCCATGCTCAGAGTGATGCCAACCGAAACCAGGCTAACCGGCAATGGATATGTTTTTCTTTTAGGCTGTGACAGTTTGCAAACACAATTTAATCTGAGATCGAGATAAGTTAGAAAACAACATCTCTTTTAAATTTTCAAATTCTGTCCTCCAGTCTCTACTATCTTTCGGAGAGTGTACCTCTGTTCTCCCAGAGGTCTTCTTTTTACATCTCCGCTGCTGTTATGTGAAAACACAATATCTCCAAAATGTCAATACTTCATGAATCAGTGAAAACAAAAGCGAAACACTCTTAAAAAGTTATATTTCCTTTGGCTCTGTGCGAACCCAGGGGTGAGCGCTGGAGTAGCCCGGCTCTGCAGAAATCCAGCAGCGACACAAGAGAATTACGATTCAAAGACACATAATACAAGCGGTGAGAGAGAGAACCTAACGCACACAGTAACACTCAACAGCCACTGCTTGATAGAGAAGCAGAGGAAAAAACTATCAAACTAACACGCGCATTTAAACAGCTGTTCACTGCAGACCTTTGCCACACACACACAAATGCAAAGCTGACTTCTACCTAATGAGCGTGTATAAGTAGCTTCCTCGCTCCGGGCCAACAGCAGCTGCTCCACTCTATAATCGTGTCATCTATACTGATGCCACATTATGATCTCTGACCATAAAGGGACTTTTACAACACTTAGATGCTCTTTAATGTTTCAAAGAAATAAAAGTCACACGCATCATTCCAGACTTTGACTCCACCGCATGTATATCTTGTATTTTTATCACACTGTGTTTGCCTGTGGCTTCCTGCTGATCGATTAACTCCATAGAGTCTATCTCATTAAAGAAAGCCACATATTTACATGTACGTACACAAACACATTAAAGGTAACATGCCAGAGTTCAACCTGGCATAATTGTTGTCAGACAGGACAGTGTAACACAGTCATAACCAGTCACCAGGACCTCATTAGGTGCACCTTGCTCGTACTGGGTTGGACGAGCTTTTTCCTTCAAAGCTGCTTTAATTCATTGTCTCACCTTCAACAAGGTCCTGGAAACAATTTTGGTCCATATTGATTGGTGATCTGGTGACTGTGGAGGCCATCTGAGGACAGTGAACTCATCATGTTATGTTCAAGAAACCAGCTTGATTTCTTGAATAAGAATATCTTTAATAACAGGTCCAAAATATGCAAAGACAAATATACACCATTACACCAACACCAGCTTAATATGTTGGTAGAAAGCTCCCTTATTATATACACACAATTCTGGCCCTACAGTCTGTCTGAAACTGAGATTCACTGAAATGCTTGATTTTCTTCAGTGCAGCTATCACAGCATTTAAAGGCTCACAACTGGACCTAATCATTAACTAGCCTAAACATGAAGACACATGCAGAAGACAGAGTAAAGGCTATTTTATTTTAGCCCAAGTTTAGTTTAGATTGTATGTATACCTTATTTAATCTGACATTACTGTACTTGTGATTATTTATTCAAGTTTTCACTCATTGAACGTGATTTTAATAAGACAGGTAAAAACCATGACAGGGTTTACTGTCACTAAACTATTAAAACTATCGCAGTTTCTCAAATGGAAACTAATGAGTATTTTACTTTGGAAAAACTGTGACAACAACCATGACACGTTCACATACAGTTCTTCCTCATTCAGATGCTCAGGTTGGACGTTGGAGTATAATTTATGACATATTTCTGTTCTTACATACAACGACTTTCTGTCATGAGATTGACAGTTTAGATAATCGCACAAAAAAGCAGTTGGACAGGTGTAACTAGTAAAGTACGCAACGACATCAGAGACATCATAGGCACCCTTTCAGTCTGTCAACAGCATAAGATGAGATGCTACACACTATATTTCCTATGAATCTAACATGAGTCAAACACACACCCACAGCCAGTCATGTGGCCACACATTTATACCAGCGGTGAAGGTGTGCATACTAGGCATCAATACTCAGACAAACCTCCACATCAGTGCTGGTACGGGCAGGGAAGAAGTCAAAAGTGGAATCAAAGAAATTGCAGGATTTTAATTTTTTTTTTTTTTTTTTTAGAAAGCCTCATCTTTTTTAAACAGTTGTAACGTGTCCCTGTGTATAATCTGTGAGTCTCTGAGCTTCTGCACTCATTACACTGGCAGTAAAAGACATACTAGCTGGAAAGCTCATATCTAATGGGGTCGTCTGTGGCTGTTGTTCAGAGATGCTCTTCTAAATATCTAACAAGTTCTGTACGATATTTATTCTGATCTGTTAACTCAAATGATCTTGAACACAAATGTTTTCTCTTCTTTGCTTTGTTTAATCCGTAAGTTTGTAGCACTCAGGTGTCACAGTGCAAACACGTGCATTTCGCCCACATTTGTGACTAAAAGTAGACCTGCAGTAGGACAGGCAGAGCTGTTACCAAGACACAGAGCTCAGGTCGAGCGAAAGAAAACGTCCAAACCGGCAGCGCTTCTTACAGTGATCACCATTAAAGCCTTTACTGAGATACAGCCGGCTCTGTAGCTGCTCCATCCACCACCGTCTGTTTCACACAGAGAAAATCTGCTGCAGTTCAAACAAAATATGAACTGCTAACTTCGTTTATTACAATATTAAAATCCTGACGGCAGCCGTCCCACTTTATATGGCAGCAATACTTGCAGCAAGCAGGGGTGAGTATAAAGGGGGGCATGGGGTGTGCTTGGCCGTGTTTATTTCAAGGCTTTTACTAACATTATTTTTGCACATTTAGATCAGTATAAATAAATATTATGTTAATTAAATGGTATTAAAATTTAAAAATAACTAAATACACTTTTTTACGGGATCATAAAACTGTGACTCTGCCACTGACCTGGGGTTATTAAAGTAAACATTGAATAATTATTAAGATTAATTATTAACATCAACCAACCTTTGAAGCAACTTCTCTTGCTGTAGAAAACAAATCGAAGGCCACATCTCAGCTCGAAGGTTGCTATCAGAACCTTTGAATGTTTCAAAAATACTTTCCTCAGCGTGAGCATGCAGACACACGCAGATGGAGAAAAACACATACACACGTACCTAGTAAAATACGCGGTGACATGAAGAGACCGGGAACGCCACGTTTGAGACAGCTGCAGCCTTAGCTCGAAGCAATCTGAGCATTCCCCTCCCCTCTGACCTCTGACATTAAAAAGGCATTTTTTCTCCTTTTCATACTTTTCACTGTGCACTTTAGAGATGACTGTGTGGAAAAATGCCAGCAGGTTTTGAAACACTCACGTCGACACGCCACGTATACGTGCAATATATCACCTTTCTTCCTCACTTTGATGATCAGTTTGATCTAAAGCATACCATAACAAAGGACAACAAAGGACAACAAAGCACAGCTTGCCCCGGCGGGTGTGACGCCGCTTTTTGTGGGAATTTAACAGCACCATATAGAAGTGGTCTGTGCGTATGTCAGTGACTATGTATCAACATGCCATCCCAGTTCTTTCTGAAACACACACCGCATGCATGACACTGTAAATAGATGAGCAGACCTGAGGTTACGTTTGCACTCGTGCCCTTCATCAGCTATGTGGAAAATTCTGAGGTGCAAGCAAGCCAGTGATGCTGGTGCAAGATCCACGTGTTCCTCAAGCTTCATTCACATTAGTAACGAGAGCTGCAGTGGCCATAATGGCAAGCCCGGGTGAAAGGGCCACTTTATTAAAATAAAGTGATAAAGTGCCAGCTGCTGAATAACGCTCTGGGACAGTAAGGCAGGTAAGTACCTCGATCTGGGAACTTTTATCACAGTGTGTGCTCACGAAGGTCAAGAAAATCATCACATCACACATTTATTGAACTTAAACGGGGAATAAATAAAAGAAAAATGAGGTGGAGTTAGTGGGAGAAGACAGAGATTTGTCTGGTTCGGACTTAAGCTCGGAGCAGGGTGGTGTTTTTGCCCACCCACTTCCACCTGGTTTGTGGGTAACGAATTGAGAACAGCAAAAAAAGAAACAAAACTCAGGCAGCTGTGGACCAGCAGCTCTCTTTTTGTCATCCTGGCTTGAGTCAAATTAATCTGTGCGCGAGTTTGAGGGAGAACATTCAAACTCCACATAGAAAGGCTGAGATCAGGGCTTAATATCAAATTAGAAATTAATTGCACAGCCTAGAAAAACATGCTTTTCAATCAGAACCTCTGTAATATACACATGACTGCATACCAACAGAGTATGTCTTAAACCTCCTGTGGTGGCAATCGAGCTGTAAAATCTGGATACTGGATCCTTTCCAGGTCGAGGGCACCCGACCCTTCGATCTGACCTCCCAGCACAGTCCAGCAATTTTCTGCCCTGCAGGGATCAATAAATATCTCATCTGATTATTGTTTTTGTTTACAAGGTGCAGTGACTTAGGTTTGACTTTGCAAATTGTGAAACGTCGTGGGGTGCCCTTGTTGGAAAAGAGAGAATCAATAGCTGGACGAGCGGCGGTGGAGTCGAAGATGTGCTGGTAACAGCTGCATCCTGATGCCGGCATGTGTCTTAATATCTGTAGCTGCTTAAGGACAAAGACTTTATTTTGTTCGCGACTGAAGGGATTTACTCGAGAGCAAGGCAGCTAAATGCTAAGACTGTTGTTTAAGGTTGTTTAAGCGTGCCATTTGGAGCTACTGTATTAATCAAGTTCTGAGAAATCCTCAGGGGGCTTCGGGACAGTCTAAGAAATCACTCATTTTCCAGGAAGGCTGTTTTCTAATGTCTGATCCCTTGTCTCTGAAATCCTCTAAAAAATCAATCTGGGATATGAAGCTTGAAGTTATTTTCTACAGTTGTACCTCCTCGCCCACGTCTCCGCTGCTCCACCCTTTCACTTAATGCCTCTGAGTGAAGTAAAGATCCTCCAAGAGCAGAGATATTTTTAAACCCATTTCATACTTAGGCTAGACGGCTGCTTTAAGGCAATATTGGGAAGTCATGCACTCCAGCAGCAGCAAGATAAAGGTGCCTTTTTGATCTATTGGTGTACAACCAGTGACGTGTGAGTCTTGAGTGTGAGTGTGAGTCTTGAGCTCAGCTCAGTCATTTATAGTTATTTTTTCTCTTGTAGATATGAATAAATGAGATATATGCGTGTAATAGTTTCATCATTTCTGTAAATTTCACCTCACAGTGCATTCACACTTGTGTCGATTACGCCATTTTCCTGCAACTTTTTTAATTTCTGTCTTACCAGCACTGACATCGATCTATCATCTATCTGTGTAGGGCCATGGAAAAAGCTCTTTTCTTTGGTATGGTAAGAATTTTAAAAACCTACGTCACCTTGTTCGGGAGTTACTGCATTCGCACTCCGCCCACACGCCCAGCGGGGTGACGACAATTTCTCATTAGCCTTTTACAGTTGAGGAATAAAAATGTAGGGAAATATCCTAAGCTTTATAATCTGTTAGTTTCTTTAGTTTTATTACAACTTGCCTGATGAGGCATTCAATGACATGTTTACTGAGACTGTGGACATCTACAATACCATGATACACTATGAGTCAACTGCTTTCAAAGAGCTGTTTTTATCGTAATCACTGCTCTAATTTTCCTAAAAAAGCGTCTGACACATTCCCTGCACACAGTAATAATTAAAAAGACTAAAACTAACAATGAAGCGGATAAAACCAAAGCAGAACTGACCATTTTCAAACAAGAAAAACTCAGCTGAAACAAGAAAATCCACTCTGGAAACAAACTGAAACAGAAAAGAGAAAACGTTCAGAGGAAATAAAAATAATTAGAAAATACAAAAGTATAATCACACTGTCAGGTATTCATTACACTTCTTTACTCTACACCTTTAAGTGCTTCCTAGCTGCCAAGCCCACATTTACACAAACACTCTGATTGATGCACTGAGAGAAATTTGGGGTTCAGTGTCTTGCCACAGGGATGAACCTCCCACACCTCCTCAGCCACAGCTGCTCCATTATAATTTATATCAGAATGTGTGCACGTCCTCAGAGGACGCTGTTTTGCTTTGTGTTACGCAGATGATACTTTTTAGTCCTTTGTCTTTCGACCAATATCATACATTAGTGTGTTTTGATTCATCACTGCAGAGGTGAACCAGTCAAACCAGTAGACTCATGTCATGTGCTTTTGCAAGCTTTGCCTCCATTGATGGAAAAGCTCACAGTAGCTGCCGCCCGATATGAATTCTGGTAAAAAGGTCAGATTTGTTGTTATTTACGAGATAAGCGGTATTAAGCCTGCTGAACTTGGAGGGCGGGGCTCAGCACGAGCAGTCAATAAACACCGTGCTGAATCAAACACTTCTTATTTTGTTGCGGTGTGTTGGGGGTGGGGGTGTGGACGACGACCCGAAGAGGATCACAGCTTCTGCCTGCACCCGTGCAAAGACTATTTCTCTTATTGCTCTCTCCCCACAGTCTCTTGCCTCCCATTCTCATTACTTTAATCTCCACTGCACCTCACTGACCCACCCTCCTCCTCCACCTCTCCTCTGGGCTTTTCCTCTCCCCATCTCTCCATCTCCCAACCCTTTATCTCTTCCCCGTATCCCTACAGTGCTTTATCACCACGCGCCCCACCCTGTTTCTGGAACTGCTAGAGATGGCTGGAAACAGAGTGGATGTCTATACTTTAACATGTATGTTAATACGTGTGTGTGTGTGTGTACGTGTGTGTGTGTGTGTGTGTTTGGGTGGGTGTGAGAGCACGCAGCTGTGTTTGTGCCTGCCCGTCTGTGTGTGAGTGCTTGTGCATGACTGCGCCTAAGAGCGTGTCCAGATCATTACTTGTCTGCAGGGTAGACTCCCCGTGGACCCACACATTCAGGCTTTATCTTACCCCAAATGACCCCCCAGAGAGAGTGATGAGATAGCAGCAGGGAAAAAGGGGGAAAACAGGGAGTGAGGGGGGATATGGGGTTAGTGAGGGAGAGAGGGGATGTGGGGTGAAAATGGGGAGGAGAGGCAGAACAGAGGCAGCCAGGGAGAGAGATGAGATCTGATAAAAGACAACCAGAGAACATGTCAGGAGAAAATGAAAGAGGCCTGAGACCAAATGAGCGGGTAGAATCAACATCGGGCCTTGTACTTGTGTGCTTATCGACGAAAAGCCTTTTAGATCATTTGTTGCTAACAAAAGCCTTAAGCCAAATCCAGGGAACGAACACAAGAGAAACAGAACATCAGCAACACAATGTTCCCTTCAGCAAAGTCAAATGACAGGCACATCTTCTGGTTTTTCATCTGCTTGTATAGACACTGTCTACGGGCTAATCCATACACTGAAATGTGGTGTCTTTTGGCTCAACAGCAGTTTTGTGATAACGTCTGAATTACAGCGTCAAAGGTTGAAGAAAGCTCGTCAATGCTGCGAAAGAACAGGAGCGGCGAGTGGTGCGTTTTGGGTTTTTTTTAACACCACTGAAGCATTGAGTACGTTTTATCAGAGGTGCTTTCAGAAGGCTGAGAAACCTTTCTCCACCGTTCTCCTCCATCCACACCTTTAACACATCAAACACGCCGGGATGTTGAAAAACCAATAATGGCAGATTTTGCAGCTTTCTGCACGATGGCCGGCTTTTTCCCTCTGCATCTGAGGGAGCAGCTTCCACTCGTATCACACGACACATCACAGCATGGTGTAACACTCTGACCTCTTCTTTAAGGTCAAATAAATTCAAACTTTCATAAAATGTATTTTATCTTTAAAAATGTGCTTCAAATTCGACTTCTTTTGCCTGTATTAGCAACATTTAGGAAACGATACTGGTATATGCAGATTGTGAATATCACATTCTAGTTTGCATCCAAATGCAACTGTCACATTTGCCCTGCAACCTCACTTTTACATTTCACATCTGCTTTTCTTTCAGGTCGAGTAATGTACAAGCGCACTGAAAAACTCAACATGATGAGTT
Organism: Neolamprologus multifasciatus; assembly: GCF_963576455.1. NCBI lineage: Eukaryota > Metazoa > Chordata > Actinopteri > Cichliformes > Cichlidae > Neolamprologus > Neolamprologus multifasciatus. The sequence goes on from NC_140441.1 coordinate 25,359,872, forward strand.
GGTCCTGATGTTTTAAATGAGAAAAATATTTAAAGAGTTTTCTTGTTTCTACTGCATCACACCTATGGGAAAAAAATGACACATTTTTAATATGCATGAAGTTTGTGGATAAGCTCGATGAGGACGCTCTGTTTGCTTTCCCAGGCGTTTGACTGCTGGTCAGAACACGGTAATACCGGTGTAATTTTGGGCAACGATAGGAAAATTAAATATCGCGATAGAATATGGGTAAAACGCGCATACGCAGTGCCTATGTTTACATACGCACATGGCGGCGACGCAGAAGAAGAAGAGCGAAAGCGGATCGTTGAATGAAGCGGATGAACCAGAGCTGGTTTGTAAAAATGCTGAAACTTCAGTGGTGTGGAACTGGTTTAGCTTTCGTCCGTCAGCTACACAACAAAGCACTATTTTTGGTAGAGCATGCTAGCGGGCCGTCGTTATTACCGTGTTGTTTGGAAAATACGGCACACTTAAAATCAATCCTTTGATTTTTCTGAAAATCGACAGTGCCCCTTATAATCCCGTGTGCCTTATGTATGAATTCTGGTTGTGTTTACTGACCTCGAAGCGATTTTATGTCGTACACGGCGCTCGAAAATCTGTCAAATGTTTCAGTACAACTTTGCTAAGCAAGAACCCGCACCGCTTGATGGATTGTCGGAGCATTACAGCTATCGTAGGCAGGAGCCTCGCAGAGTGATACGTACTGTGCTTCAACATAATATTACCGTATTGCGTGTGTATAACCTCTTTTTAAGTTTTGTGGATATTATACATGGTTATGCTGAGGATATGTCGGCCAATTTCCACTGGAAATGCCTTTTGGTTAAACTGTCAACAAGGAATTTGCACTGTTACATTTTTATATAACTTTAATGCGCATAAAAACAGCTGCTTGTTTAAGTGAAAATACATTTATGGGGGTTTTTTTTTGCACTAATAAAGTTGTGGAGTTGTACAGTATTTTGTCTAGTGTCAATTATATCGTCAGTTATATCGTTATCACAAATTATATATCGTGATAAATATTTTTGGTCATATCGCCCTGCTCTAGCTGTCACTGTCCCTTGCAAACTCCTTCGTGCAACCCACCTCCACCCCATCTCCACCCGAACCAAGTCACTTCATCCAACCCTGCATCTTATCTTCACCACCTGCATCTAGACTCCGGGAAGTTTTGCCGTAATTCCTATCACTGCTGGAATTTTCATTCTGCTGGTGAAATCCCAGTGATGAGCCATCAGAGTCTAATAGCATAATAGAATTCTGTATATCAATAAATTATGTTCAGTTCCTTCTAATGGTCTCTCCTTATTGAATTCCTTGTTGGCAATTAGGCCAGGTATGTGAAGAAGTCAAGCATCAGTTATGCTGTTCATGCTAGCTTCTTAACAGGACTTGACACTCCCTCTGTAATTGTTCTGTGTCACCAACAGACTGATTGCCCGCTGCCGTCTATGAGGCTCTGGATTTGATCCACATGCTGGCCTTTTTACTAATTACTAAAGGCAACCCCATCTGTCAGTCCACTTCAGGAGCATTTGCAACTCACTGATAAAAGCCAGCGAGCTTTTTGAACAAGTGTGTGCATATTCCTCTGCAGCGCAGAGGAGTCTTTAATGTTCCTTCTGTCTCCTATTGTGACAGCGTCTCAACTTAATTGCAGAGTGCAGGCAGCGCTTTTGGTTTTCCGCTCTGGTGCGGGCACCGTCAAAGCTCTTCAGTTTGAGGGATCTGGTAAAGGTTTTTCTGCTGGAAATATATCGTAATTATGAGAGAAACTGGTGTGTTTTAGATTCACAAATCTTGCTTGTTTGTCACACTGATGAAGTGGGGCTTTCTCTTTCATCTTTACCAAGTGGAGAAACAGAAACAAAGCGGCACCCTGCAGCAGAATAAACTGTCATCCAGTAAACCAAGAATATAAAATAGGGCTCATGTCCAAACAAACCTGCTGGATCACTCTGCTCCCTCACTAGTAATTGGTGCTTAAGCACAGAGCAGCGGCACAGGGGGCTTTATGTAAATCCAACAACTGCAGTTTTGTAGCAGCAGCAAAACAACGTGCGCTAGCGAAGCACACGTGAACTCCTCAGGTAGGGCCAGCTTAGCCAACAGGAAGCTGCGGCCTCATCCTGTGAAGATGCTTTCTGGCTTTCGCCTCAGAACATCAAATTCATTTGGCAAAGTAGAAGGCTGTGTCTTATGTAAATGAACAGCTCAGTTGCAAAAGGCGCATTGAATTCCTTGAGCAGAATATGAATGCAGAAAGACGAGGAAACGATATTTTGAATGAGTGTTTTCCCCTGACACACACACACACACACACAAAAATGCATCACGCCCCATCAGAGTGAACTGCAGGCATGTACGCAAACACTTTTTGCTCGCCCAGACAAAAACACAGCAACCTTTTGAGCTCTCGTGCTCCAAATTGCTTTTTTATCTTTCAGTAGGAAGCAGACTATAGTGAGGAGGGCTGCTAAAATCAGTAGAAATGTCTTTATTGCTCATTCCCGCCAGAGGCCCGGTCTTCTCTGTTGTTTGTTAGGTGACTCAAAGGTACTTTCACATGAAATGGATTTTCTTTTACAGAAAAAAAGTATTTTCACCATTTCTACATCAAAGTAGAAATGGTGCTTTTTAGCCATGCAAGGAGAATCTTAACTGCCGGACATTCGTGAAACTTTATTCAGGTGTTTAGATGACTTTCAGTCATTCACTAAGTTTGTATGGATTTTAATTTCTTTACAAGATTTCTAATCAGTTTTCCACGTTATTATCTTATCATGTTTATGCCACTAAAAATCACTGCTTATCTTACAGTATTGGTTAATCTTTAATCAAACCTTGATCACCTACTAGGTCTTAAGTCAAATTTGTCTCAAGGCAAAGGTCAAATTAATGATTTTATAAGCAATCGTGATGAGATACTGTATCATCAACATGGTCTTTTTTTTAAATGCCTCTTTTGACCCAGACATACATTAACTGTGTACCTAGATATAAGAAATCATTTAGAGCTAGAAGTTGACAATGTTTATTTACTGTGTCACATCAGTTAGCTCTGACTGAATCCAGCTTCAAGATGCAGTGAAAACGCCTGAAATATGTACTTGTCGTTTTCATAATGAAGATTGCTTTATTTCCTGGGTAAAAGGAGAGAACAAACAAGAAACCCTAAAAAGTTGCAGCAAACAAGAAAAAAAAATTGTTATTGGCACTGGCTCCCAGCTGAATCCGACTTTTTGCTGCCCTCATGTCCACAAATGAATGTCAGTAAGTTTGCGAGACTGTTTTCAGTCTTCACGTTTTTTTTTTTTTTTTACTGCTGTTTGTTGTTTTGGATACTTCCTAAAACAATATATGAAAGTAATGAGAAAGTGTCCACTTTCATGAGTAAATCATATAAGCCTTATATGACTCACTATATGAAGTAGGCCACATCTTATCCAAGTCTTTTATAATTTTTTACTATTTCTTTTCCATATGGGTTACTTAAGTTGGGAATCCTGACAAAGTACTATAGTTTATAAAGTAAGCAGCAATGCAATTAGGCGAGCTATAATGCCATCAATCATTATTAACATTAAGCGTGCTGCTGGTAACTTAGCAGATCTGCTGGTTTGGGGAATCGTACATGTATTTAGCAGGTCCCAGCCAATACTTCATGCGGTCAGTGAAAAAATGTAAGCGTGTAACCCACAGTGCCAGATTTTAAAAGTTTAAGTAGCGCTGAACAAATAATGAGCTCACTGTTTGTTGAGGCGCTTTGTCTACAACTGTACTAACTGCACAGCAGAACGATTAAAAAAACAAGAGCAACATTACACAGACCAGCTCCGGTCTTGTAATTGGATACCATTACCCCATAAGCTGAACCCTCACCCCTGCATAACACAGGCTAATGAGCCAATAATCCAACATTCAAGCAGCAAAAGGAAAGATCAATGCATACTAGATCTACATTACGTTGTTATTGTAGTGAAAATCCCTGCATGCAATTAAAAGACGTCGGAGAAAGCGCCATCCTTATTCATACCCAATTATAACCAGGTCAAACGGCCTTAATTGGGTGTCTAGCTTGTTGATTATTTGTGAAGAAGGCGGATCGCACAGTTTCTCATACTGATAGAAAAGAGGTCTCTGGTTAATTTTGGTTGTGTCTGCGGTGATAATTGAGAAATTAAAAAGCAAATAAACCATGATATTACCGTCAGTGTTGCGGGATTACTTGTGGAATAATTAGTAAGAGGAACGGACAGAAAGGATGTCCAGTTCTGATAAAACCTGGCAAACAGAAGCTCATCACCAAGGACTGATGAGGAAGGTTAATCCAAGCCAAAGACAGAATGAGAGAAATTCAACAACATGTTATTTTTTATATAAAAGTGGTAAAACTACATCTGTGGCTCATATGTAATCTGGCACTTATGTGAAACCCCTCCTAATGCACATTTTTTGACGTGTATGCTAGAATGAGAGGCAGCAGGTATCCTGTCAGATCTGGACTAAATGTCAAATCACCACAGTAACTGCAGCAAATATAATGATTACCATGGTTACGAAGCTAACAATGAGTCTAGTACAGACAGGTCTGTTTTTAAAAAAAAGTACAAAAACTGCCATCAGCACTGGAATTATAATGCTTCATTGCATATGCTACACAGTCATTTACAACCCATTTTCTATAATAGTTTGGACGCTGTGTAAAAATGTAAATTAAAAAAACAGAAAACAATGATTTGCAAATCTCTTTTATTCACCACCGGACATATGAAACACAATAAACTGAGAAAACGCACCACCTAAGGAAAACCTTTAGCTAATTTTGAATGTGATGGCAGCAACGTGTTTACCACTGCGTAGCATCCCCCTCCTCTTTTTGTAAAAAAGAGTCTGGATGACACTGAATCCATTGTTTCCCAAACGCATTTAAAATTTTGATTGGTCTGACCACTGAACAGTTTTGCACTTTGTTTCCATACATTTTAAATGATTATTTGCTCAGAAAAGACACAAGTGTTTCTGGATCGTCTGCCCGTATGACGTCTCTCTACATGATAGAGCTTTAACCTGCAGACAGTGATTTAAAATTGTTCCACAATCTGTAGAAAATTGCAAAAAAAAAGAGAGTATTAACAGAGCATCTTAAAAAGGCAGTCATGTTACTGAACTGTTGCTAATTAGTTGCAAAGCGTTCCTCCAGCTGTTTAAGTTTCTTTGAACTTTCTTGACCTGTTGCTGCCATCAAAAATGAGCTCATATTTTGTGTGAAATGGTAAAATGTCTAAGTTCAAACATTTGACGTGTTTTCTGTGTTCTGCTGTGAGATTTGCACATCAATGGATCCTGTTTTTATTTACACTTTACTGATGTTTTACTGATAAAAATACATTGAGTCACATTTTATATTTAACACATTTTTAGAAACTTGATTCAAACTAGGAGTACAGTACAGATAACTGAGGTGTGCATAATAATGTAATAGAGGTCTAAATGGTAAATGGTAAATGGCCTGTATTTATATAGCGCTTTACTAGTCCCTAAGGACCCCAAAGCGCTTCACACATCCAGTCATCCACCCATTCACACACTGGTGATGGCAAGCTACATTGTAGCCACAGCCACCCTGGGGCGCACTGACAGAGGAGAGGCTGCCGGACACTGGCGCCACCGGGCCTTCTGACCACCACCAGTAGGCAACGGGTGAAGTGTCTTGCCCAAGGACATAACGACCGAGACTGTCCAACCGGCTCGAACCGGCAACCTTCCGATTACAAGGCGAACTCCCAACTCTTGAGCCACGATTGCCCAAAGTCTAAAGAAGACTACAAGCTGTTGCAGGCACCAAAAATCCTTCCGCTTGCACACTAATGCAAATAGACAGCTATGTACCTACTGTAGTGACGTGTTAACATAACATAACAAGTTAGTTTGCTAATGAACTTTTTTTGCCACCTAGTTCACGGCAAAGAAGCCCCTATATCGAAGTGAGCACCCATCTGTAATATGGCTAGATGTAAACAGGACAGATGTAAACAGGATGAAAAGTCTTCTATGGAGAAGTTCTTCCAACTCTATGAGGCATCATATTGCTTAGAAAAGTATAAATGTATTTAATTCCACTGGTTCACATTCAACATTATTGTAAAGGATCAAAATTAGCAGAGCAGAAGAATTTTTATACCACACATTCTGTCGTCGAAGTCTGACATCTGCCTGACACACAAGTTCACTCAACACCGTCCTGTCTGTGTGATACAAGCAACTTCTGCTTGGAGCCACTACCCTTAAGCAGAGATAAGGAGCAGGTTATACAGGTAAACTTCTTCACCTGTTTACTTTCAAACTGAGTGTTCTCAGACCCAGGATTTTTACGTTCTGGAAATCTAATCCTTTTTTGGTTTTGAGAAATGGCTTACATTTGACCTGCGTGGGTCCTCTACAAAAACTCCAGCTTACTCCAGCAGTCCAAGTACATGCGCCTAGTATGGTTCAACTAACAGGGGAATCTAAAATGCTCATGGGTGTGAATGTGAGTGCGAATGGTTGTGTGTCACTCTGTGTTAGCCCTGAGACATCCTGTACATTGCCTCTTGCCCTATGACAGCTGGGATAGGCTCCAGCCCACCAACCCAACCCCACAACCAGAAACAGAAGAAAATGGATCGATGGATAGATTTACATTAAAATATGATTTACTATTATATCCTTTGAAATTTAGCATTTGTCTTTGTTAAGCATTGTTTTTTAAAATTCTTTAATATTCTTCTGATGCTTTGTATAGGCTCCTTTATCTTCTTAAATCGAATTTTAACTTTTGCGGACTCCTTTTTATTGTCTTTAGCTATGTTAACTCCCCACCTGTTAACTCTCACCCTTATAGGTAGGGATGGGTATCGAAAACCGGTTCTTGTTGAGAACCGGTTCCCACTGTTCCTTGGAAATGTTTGCCATTTTTGCAAACAATTCCCTTATCGATTCCAGTCGCCCCGAATGACGTCACCACGTTGCGGGGCGTCATTTACCTGGCAGGAAACACGGCGCCTAAGCGGCTCAAACGCTCAAAAGTTTGGTTATACTTTACGAGAGCGGATGACAACAGGGCAACTTGCAATACTTGCAAAGTAGATATTTCATTTAAGGGAGGAAACACTACGAATATGCAAAAGCATTTGCTCACAAAACACGCGATGACCTTAAATGAATGTCGTGTTTTTAATTCCGCTCCGGACTCGTGAATCTCAACCCAGCAGCAGCGGTAACGTTTGCACGTCCTCTCCCGTTAATGCGGCAGGTAAATAATCAACTAACAGTGCATATTATGTTAGCGCAATCTGCCTTTTTACAAAACCATTACTGTGCATTTAGGTGACCATGATGAGAGAGACAGAGTCTGGCTGGCTCAGATGCTGGCAGTTGTCGCTGCAGTCTACCGTTAGCGTCTCCTTTCAGGCCAGGATAGACGAATGTCACCGAGCAGTGACTAAGTTTGTGGTCAAAGGCTTGCACCCATTTGCCACAGCAGATGCCCCGATTTTCGGTAAGTGAATGTGTTTAATTGTAGGCAGGGACATTACTGGATACTCTTGTGTAATTGCTACAGAATAATTTGTTATACTTTGTTATTGCTACAGAAGAATATTTATTTTATTATTTTACATTTACAATTTTTTTCCCCGGGGACCCTGTGACACCCAATTGAAGAGCCGTAGGCTGTGGATCTCTTAAGATCTCACTGTTGGGTTTGTAAGGCCATGTCACTTACTCTTGTTCAAAGAGAAGATAAAAAACAAAGTTCTAAGCTAATCGACCTTAGTGTTCTCCTTTTTTAAAAAGAATCGATAAGACAATCGATAAAGAATCGAATCTTTAAACAGAATCGAAAATGGAATCGGAATCGTGAAAATCTTATCAATACCCATCCCTACTTATAGGTCACATATATATTGTCTCCGTCTTCCTTTATGTTGTAATCTGCATGGTGTCCTCATAGAGGAGTATTCCCTATATTGGTACTCTTTGTTTTTTCTTACTCTGGATTCCTTGCGCCGAAGTTTTTGTATTCGTTGATTTTTCCCTTTGTTTATCGCTCGACTTTGTAGTTTATAAGTTATCACCATGAAAAAAGTGCCCTGCGTCCTGCATTTGGTTACACAAATGAACCCACCATCGCTGAAGCAAATTTAATAGTTCCTTCTGGAGCCTCGTAACACTTTCACATCACAGTTTTTGCATATGAAGCAAGCCCTGCCCGACAATGATAAACAAACAAACTTTGATGTGAAAAATTGCAAAAAGTGCATTTCAGATCACTTGCTGCTGGACCACAACATGTGCCCATAATGGGCAGCGTGCCACGGAGGTGCTCTGCTGTGATTTTGACTGATGACCTATTGTTGTCATTTACACTCTTATTTCTGCACTCTGCACTTCTGACTAATTGCCGGACCAACAATAGGGAGTCTTATTCTACTCTCAGCTCCAACTGTTACCTCCAGACTGGAGTAAAGCAGCATCGGAATGATGAATTCCAAATTTTGAATTCTGCACAGAGTGTCAGTCCAGCTTCGCACAGGGCAGTGCCTGCAGATAACCGGCCGCTCTGAACCGAGAGCTGCTGTTTGAATAATTAACCACAATGGAACAATAAACAGGCTGTTCCCACAAGCTTTCCTTATTCTGAAAATGTCAAAAGCAGATGACACGCCGCCTGCGGCAAAACTTTGGTGTGGAGAGAAGCAGGAATGTACCGTAGAGGGGGGGAAACAAGCGAGGCAACACAATAGAAAAAAAAAACCCTTCTTATTATTATTTTTGAACAGAGGGGGAAGAACAACTGACCCAGGCTTCTTAGCTAATACTGATATAGAAATGCAAGTGTCCTTTGTCATACCGTGCCGGAGGTGTGTCTTTTTATTAGTGCATCGCCACAGGCGAACATAAAGGCAACGATGGCAGAAACAAAACAGGAGAAAAAGCCGAGATATTCAGCACGCAGATGATCACACAGATGAGATCCAAATGGAGAAAAAGTGTTGAGCGGAGAGAAAATATGCAAACACAAAGTCATTGAAAAGACAAAGGCAAGTTGCAGAGCTGATGGAGGAAGATAAAAGTACGAGGCTTTTGAGTCGAACAAAGTCCTTGTGGTTTGACTTTGTCCTCCCAGTTTCACGGGAAAGCAGAGGAGCTTTCTCCTGAGATGAACGCTTGGTCTGTCTGCCCACTTTCAGCGAAACGAAGGAACAGGGAAACAATAGCAGTACAGTCAGGGCCTAATAAACTCATGCTGTTCAGGTCATGAATGATTACATAAAAAATGTCAGTACTTTCCTGTTCCATTATTCCCAGGGTTGTGCTTTGGGTTTTCCTTTCCTGTTGAAGTAGCTCACATGTACAGTAGCTGTAATGGTCTGTTCACACCAAATGCAAAGTTAAGTTTCAGGGGAGCACAGTTACGGCCAAAATTCAAACGAAAATGTGAATCGTCACAAATTTGCACTGGGAGAAAGTGTTTACAAGAATTTGTAGGATTGCAACTTTAAAAATTGAGGACAAGCTCTGTGTGATTCCACCTTGATAAGGCGAGCCGTGTCATAGGATTTGGACTTGTTGTTATTGGTATTTGGGCAATAATGTATTCTGTAATTTTGTCTGTACACCACCACAGTGGGTTTTACAGTTTTTCTCAGTTGCTTTGGTGCATTTCTCACAACAGAATTAAACTTTGCACCACTACTAAGGCTCTTCTCAAAACAATTAGTGCAAACAGCAAAACATGGTGGATAACTTGCAAACGTGAGTCACTTCATCAAAAAGAAAAGTCAGTTGTTCAAAATAAGTAGTCAATGCTTCAAAAGCAAGTCCCTTAATCAAAACAGATAATATATTCATCAAAAGCAAGTACTTATAATATGTGATTAAAGAGCGGACTTTCAGCTTTAATTCAAGGGGTCTAACTTGCATTATCTCTTCTCTGCAGACAAGCCGGCGTCTTTCATATAAGCTTCAGGTGACCAAGGCTTCTCATCTGTTTGTGACCAAAGCCACAGCAAGGAGATGTGTGCTGTAGCACCCTCTTTGTGACCAATTTTTCCAAGAAACCTCCAGCAAGCACTTACAATCAGTCGGGGAATACACAATTTTTCCCTAGCAACCAGTGGTTGCCAAACGGTTGCTATGATTGAAGCCATAATTAGCTAGCATAGCTTTTTTCAAAAATTTGCTACAACTGCCAAATAAGATAAGGGCATCAAACACAAGTGACAATTCTTAAAATATGCTTCTTTCATATTTAAAACCAAAATGTATGTCCTTGTTGTTGTGTACTTTCTGTCCTCCCTGTTCCACTGCGTAGCATCAGTGCATAAGTATTAGCCTCAAAAGACCCCTGTAATATTTGAGGGACTGACACCTAAATTAGATTCTTTTCCTTCAAATTGTTGCTCCAGTGAAAAAACAATATCCACACGAACATAAAAAAAAAACTTTCAGGTTTTTCTTTGAAGTTTTACTTCTACAGCACCTGAACAGATTGCATCAGCTCTTGCAAGAAAAAAAACAAACATGTGAGGCTCTAACCGCTGGGCCAGACACTACCATTATACAGAGTAGTGATGCAGACAGAGTCCCACAGAGAGGAAGAGGAATATCAGGAGGAGGGAGGCCAGACGGGACAGGCGAGGCGGCAGTAACAGAGATCACCCTCCCGCCGCTGAGAGAAGCTGTGTAAGACCGTAATCAGATTTCACACATCGCTCGAGCATCTCAACCAAACACCCCGATTCTGCTGCAGTCAGGTGGCTGAACTGATGTGTGTTACAGGAGAAGTAAAAGAAAAGCAGGGTGTTGAGTCATTCTACAGAAATACTGATATTATATTTTTTTGAATTTCCACAACCATTTATTTGCTCTAAAAATGAAAATATTCGAAGAAAAATTAAAGAAGTTTAGTGATGTAATCCTTCAGCTTTAGGTGTAACAAAACTGAATGTATGTAAAATAACTATCGAATGACACACTTTATATGATGTAACAAAAAACAAATACATGGTAACACCAGCGACTCAATGAACCATCAGGGGACATATATGGCACTCAATGTAAATGTACCTGCCATATAGAATGATGGACGTGAGGATTTGCATAAAATATTCCGTTTTTCCGAAAAAGAACTGTAAATGAACGTCACTAGTGTTACCAGCAGCAACTGAGTAATGACTCTGGTCTTAGCCATAAGGAAGCTAACAGCAATAACTGTCATGAAGCAAGTGTCATGAAAAAAAGTGGACCCAGGACTCAGAGACAAACCAGTAACTGAAAAATGAATTAGGTTGAGTGAATAAGTCCATAAACACAGGGGGCAAAATCCAAACTCTTAAACAGAAGCACAGCAGGGCTCGCAAAATCGCTAGCCCGACGTCCTGGGGCTATCAATTTTTCCAGTTGGGCTACCAAAATCTATCTCTGCCCTGCCCGTCGGGCTATTGTAGGAAGGAAAAATATATGTCAATGCTTTTGCATTCTTTCGGAAATGTAGCTGGGTAATTATGTCATTGGCATCGGTGAGCCACTGTCAATATGTGACATATTGAAATCGCGTTTGAATTTGCGCTTGTTTTTTGCTTTCACTTTGCAATCGCGCAAACTGTGTATAGAGAGCGACAGCACTGATTGGTGAGTGATGATAATTTGCGCACCAATTCCTCTGACATCGTCTTATCAATCGTTAGCTTACTATGCAAACATGACAAGTGAAATCTCCCGCAGCAAGCTTAAACATGTGAGAGGTTGATCGCGCAGAGACTCGCTGAGCGTTATGTGAGTGCGTGTGTAAAAGCAGCAGGATATATATTTTAGTTCTGCTGAGCCAAATAAGACAGGTCAGCGTGAAGAAGTGACAGCCAAAGAAAAGCTTACCACAAAACGGAAAAGTTATGGCAAATCAGACTATAAGGCAAAAAGAAAGTGCAGCTTTATGGTTTCATGGACAAAAGAATTTCTGTGGCTGCAATATGACGAGTTAAATAACCAGGGCTGCACATAAGTGGTCCGCAGGTGCGCATTCGCTGTCAAAATAAAAAACGCGCACAAGATAAGAAGTTGCAACGCGTGTTTGCGTACATAAGATTTTCTGGAGGAGGACAGACATTTGTTTAGAACTCTTAAAGATGTCGAAGAAGCTCCTTTAAGCAATTACTTTGGTTTTCCTCCACCTCCAAAGAAATGTCAGAAGGAGTCCAAACCACAAAAGAAGCGCGTATTCTCGGAAAAGTGGTTGCAGGAGGTGAGCTGGCTTCAAACAAATGATGAACGCACATAGATGTGGTGCAGAATGTGCCGTGAAAATCCCACTCTAGCGGACAAAAACAGTGCCTTTTATATGGACGCAAACGCGCGTTGCAACTTCTTATCTGGTGCGCATCTTTTATTTTGACAACGAATGCGCACCACTTATGTGCACTCGTGTAAATAACATAATGTTCTGCCGGCTGTGTTGTTGGTTTTCCCTCGATTTCTGAATCGAAACGCGCCTTTGTTACTGGGACCAGTAATTTTAAGAAAGGCCCCCATTAGAACCCATGAGAAATGCAAGAAATGCATTATTGCTCAGTCTGCAATATCTTTCCCAGAACAAACACCAATTGCAAATAACATACTAAAAATAAACCTGAAAATCTGTTTAGAACAGGTACTATGTTGCAAAGAGTGAACTACCACTGGCACAATTTAGCAGTCTTTGCAAACTTCAAAAAGCAAATGGCCTAGATCTTGGTTCCACTTGCCTCTTACCCTGACTTCAGTGGAAATTTCAGATTGAGGATCTGACACAGACTGATTCATGTTCTACACAGTTCTTACAAGTTCATAGAAATTTCTGTTCAATTAGAACCAAGTATTTGAGTTGATGATTGTAATTTTTATACAATGTTGTAATTTGTGTTTCAACAATTTTTTGATTAATGTTTTGTTTCCTTTACAATATTATACATTAAAGTATAATATTGTAAAGGAAACAAAACATCAATCAAAAAATTTGCTCTCTTTTTTATTCGGGCTACTTAAATTTATTTTGGGCTTCCAAAAACTGAAGAGTCCCTGCCCGAAGGGCTACCAGGGATTTTGAAATTTTGCGAGCCCTGCACAGGGATCCCAAACACAGACTTTTTCCAAGTCTCTTTGTCCAAGGGATGTGGCCAAAATAGCATGACATTGAGCCTAACACGCCTAACGAGACAAACGCTGACAAGATACAAGGAAACGCGAGGGAAGCAGTCAAAACTGAAACACAAGAAACTAAAAATACACTGCAGCTCTAACCACCATAGGTTTACTTCCAAAAGGTTTCAAAAATAACTAAGAAACCTTAAAACTGAAGTAATGATCTGATCAAGCACATAAACCAGGAAATACACAAAAAAGACATGAAACTTGAAAGGGCTCACTGCTCAGATAAGATACTGTTTTACTTTAACACAGGTGTTATTGTTAGACTTATTGGGGTTTTTTACTTTAATATTTTTGTACAGATCAGGGACAGAAAACGTTCCACTGAAAGCTGCTGACAAAGTGTGTTTGCATTCGTTTTTGAGGTTATTGGCTGTGCACAGTTTGTGCATGTGTGCATATCCATTTTGCTTACACACCTGTATTTACAGTCTTCCTGTGCCATGTATTTGTGTGTCTGTGCTCTTGCAGAGGATATTTTCAGAAACTGAGGACAAAAGTCTGACTTTTGACTGGAGTTTGAGTTTCAGAAGTCAGAGAAGACGAACACGAAGTGTCACAGTAATGTGGTGCTGATATTTTCAGTGGGGCAAGGTGGTAAAACATGAGGTGTGCAGCTGATGACGATGCTTAAAGGAAGGTTTTCGTTTTTCTATACCTTAATTATAAAGATTGCGTGACACGAGATCCATTCACATGACAAAAGCAGTCTCGTGAGCCAAATCACTCGGGGCATAAACAAAGCAACTTGTCAGGCAGACTGAAACTAACTTGAACTGTTTGTGAGAACCTGTAGCACAGGTGTAGGGGTGGCCCCAGACTGACAGGCTGTAAACCCTCAGGCTGTCCTATACATTAATTTTTTTAATTTTTGCTTTCAAATAAATTAAGCTGTATTTGCAAGCTCGATCATATGAACGGTTCAGGTAGCTGATACCATGCTCCTAATCGAATTGCGTGACTGCCCCCAAAACAGACATACACCAAACAAAATCACAATAAAACATACTATTTGTGCTGCATGTCTGCACTCCTTCTGCTGAAGAATAATAAGATGGTATTACTTCTTTAGACTAAACTGTTCCTTTATGAAACGAAACAATAAAACCCACCTCAGTACACATAAAACTGGATTTCTGAAAAATTGTGTTTATAAAATAACCAAAGTAAAAATTATTATTCTGCAGAACAATGCTTTCTCGGTTAATTTTACTGCTGCAAATGTTAAAGATTGAGCTCATTTTAAATGCTTTATGTTCTGTTTTATGTCCAGAATCATATTCTATAAATTCCGTTTGTAGTGGCTGCGCTGTGAGGAGCATCTGTGAAAAAAACAGCTGTTTTTGTGAGTTCATCTGAATTTTTAAAAAAAAAAAAAGTATATTCAAATCTAATCATAATGCAGTGACATGATAACTCTTCAATATTTACAGGAGGATAAAAAAAATAATGAAAAATAAAGTTGGATGTTGGCAAACCAGCTGGTTAAAGGTATTAAGATCAGTCAACCTTATGAACCAAACAATTTTTCATATTCTTCTTATCTGAAAGTGCTGCTGAGCCTGCAGCTGGTCAACTTCTTTTTTAACTATATGAGACCTGTTATGTATGTGTGTAGACATTAATAGATTAATAGATTAAAACAAAAACACTTGACAAGTGTTTTTGTTTGGACGTCTATAGAAATGACTATAAACAAATACAAATTGATAGCTCAGTAAGGTGTAACTGTTCAAACACATTGTTTTACTTATAGGTGCACAGTTTGTGTTCGCAGGCATGCATGTGTGCATATTTGCTGCTTACACACCTGTATTTACAGTCTTCCTGTGCCATGCTTACTCTTTGTATGTGTATCACATAGTGTCACAGTAATGTGGTGCTGATATTTTCAGTGGGGCAACGTGGTAAAACCTGGGGTGTGCAGCTGATGGCGATGCTTAAAGGAAGGTTTTTCTTTTTTCTAACTTGAACTGTTTGTGAGAACACAGGTGTAGGAGGTGGCCCAAACTGACAACCCTCAGGCTGCATGAATAGATAGATAGATAGATAGATAGATAGATAGATAGATAGATAGATAGATAGATAGATAGATAGATAGATAGATAGATAGATAGATAGATAGATAGATAGATAGATAGATGACGTCTATCTGTCTTGAAGTCAAAGAAGACGAACATCAAGTGTGATTTTTGTTCGTTAATTCCTTACTAAACTGGGTAAGATGAGATCCAGTAACACAACATTTGCAGTCTGTCATCAAAAAAATCACTCAGCATGTAAACAGTCATCGGGCTAACTGAAATATGGTATTATGAACTAACTTGAAAGTCAGCGATTTCAAAATGTAATCTTGAGTGATAACCTAAGGTGGTGGCACCAGGTTGAAAGACAGCCCGCAGGTCCGTCCATATACATTTTTACAGCCATAGGTTTAAGCATAAGTTATGTTACATATGCAAGCTGATCATATGAAAGGATGGGCAGCTGACGCTTTGCTGCTAATCCAGTTTGTTTGAACTTGAACTGATTTATCACTCTTTAAGGGTGTTTTTTAGAAGTTATGGAAAACATTTCATTATGTGAACTGTCCTCACATTGCTGGAAGCACAGCTGTGTGAGTGAGTGTTGTGCTCTCGGAGATCGTGCTGTTAGGATTCAGCCAGCTTCTCTGTAAAAACCTAATAACAGAGGCCCTCCGGCCAGAAAACGGATTAATTAAGGGTCCACACCAGAATCCCCAAGGGGTGGGCAGCCCTGTGCATCGTAACTCCACGTAATGCACACACCAGCGCACAGATGCTGCTGCGAATAAATAAGGCACATGCACACACACAGGTAAGCAGATCTCATGATTAAAAACCCAAACACACAGGTAAAAGGAGTCAAAGTGTGTAAGAGCCCGCCTCTAACCTGACACCGGCAGCCTCCGGAAGAAACATCGTTAGCACTTCACGGAGGCTTTTACTCGCCTGCCTGGGCAGCTCAGCACACTCATTAAGTTCCTCCTCTTTATTAGACCAAACATATTGTTTCAGGATGAAAGAGTTGCAAGGCAGGTGGTAAAAATGAAACGAGAATAGTCAAAAGAAAACAGAAAAAAACTTTCTTCATTCCCCCTGTGGTTCTTAATCAAAGAGAACGAGAAATTTAAACAAATATTAGAATTTCAATCATTCAAGCTGCACAATAAAATAATTTCCTCGGGTAAAATAAACAGCACAACACACATAAAGTGAGAAATAAATCCACTGAAAAAAATAATTGTTTGCACTGACATCAGCTGAAAATGGATTATCATCATCAAACTATTACAGTGTTCAGCCATAAATAGCCGAGTGTTTGCCAGCACTGCTCAGCCCTCGGAGGTGTCCTCTATTGATCCGTGTGCCTCATCTTGCTCCTTGTAGCCTAATGAATAAGAGGTAATGGGATCCAGTCTATTGAAAAGAAGCTCTTTTTTTTTCAAACTGAGCCAAAGTGAAATATATTGTAAGTCCCTCAACACACGCTGCAATACTTCTTCAGTTCGTGGCATCGGGAGTTCTTTGTGATGAAGCTCTTCGCTAGTGTGGAAAAGCGATATTCAGTTTCGAGTATCTGTTTTCTGGCTGAAGTCGAGCCAGTGATTCTATAGATAACATATCGAATGGCCTGCCGGAGTTAATAGCCACCACAGTGTGCTCTCACCGGCCATTATCATTGTTCTTATGCTCTGTTTTATGTGGCTTTATGGGCACTATAAGCTTCCCGTTTCATCCAAGGTCATGGGAACCGAGCTATTTGGAGGGCAACGACAGGATGTAAGTACACTGCCCAGCTTTTTCAATCAGAATTGCCATCAAGGGCCAGAGTACCCAAACCCACTGTATCTAACCTTGTTTCACTTCAGGTGGGCTGAAGTTCCACAGAAATCAATTTCAAAACAAAATAAAGGTAAAGCCCGTTATGAGTTTGTGCCGGCAGCTCACGTTCATCCCACTGGCAGAAATAATCTGATTATGGCAAAACCTCTATCTGATCATCTTGATTAGAATTAGAAGTTTCATCATAACCTGGTAGATTCAACCAATTACAGCTATGTTTGGTGTTAGGGTTTGTTGGGAAAAATATACTATTTAGTAGCTCGTTGTTTGCTTTTTAATCACCTGAGCACCTCACTTTATTTTCGGAAAGTATGCTAAAACATCCATTTTTACTGAGCAGATGTTACATCCATGTTTGTTTGTTGCTAATTAAGGTTATGCAATGTAAAAAAATGAAAGGTCAAGAAGAGTTACTAAAGGTACAATGGTGTTTCCAAGATTAAGGATGAACTTATAACTGCATAATCCACAGTTGTGCTTGTGCCCTTTGCGATCACGTGGCATGAATGTTAAATGAGAGCCACGAATACAGTGATGTGAAAAAGGACGTTTTCTCAGGACTCTTTGCTGCCCTGCTTCTATAGAAATAAAGAGGGTAAGTAGAAGCCATGTTCTGTGAATCAAATGCACTTGATTGACTGATCATCAATAAGTGTGAGCACCTCTATAAAAGCAAGAAGTCCACTCTTGGGAAGATTGCTGATCCGGAGCCTTTTCGCAAGAGTGGACGACCCAGCAAATTGACCCCGAGGTCAGATTCGTGCAATGCTCAAAGAAACTGCTAAAAGCCCAAGAGCTGCATGTCAAACTCTACAGGGCTCAGCTGTTTGGAAGAACTGCAGGAGAAAGCCTCTTCTCTCAAAAAAAATCCCAGCTCAGATTAGGTTTGCAAAGTTGCATTTGAACAAAACCAGAAAAACTCTGGAACAATGTCCTTTGGACAAGGGCACAAAGTGGAGATGTCGGACCATGATGCACTGCACCACATTTGGAGAAAACCAAACACAGCATATCAGCACAGAAACCTCATAACAACTATCAGTGCGGTGGTGGAGGGGTGATGATTTCGGCAGTCACTGAGTGAACCATGAACTGCTCTGTATACCAAAGTATTCTAGATCAGCGGTCCCCAACCCCTGGACCTCGGACCGGTACCGTGAGTCGTTTGGTACCGGGCTGCGAGAGTTGAGGCTCAGGTGTGAAATGTATAGTTTTCAGGGTTTTTATCGGTTTTCAGCGTTATTTTGTTATCGTTTTTATTGTTAACTCGGTTTGCCTGGGTCTTTTCACGTGTGTTATGAATAAATCTTCTTTTTTTCGGTACCGGTACTAGTTTTATTTTGTTGTATTTATCCGCGACACCTTAAAGGCGGTCCATGAAAATATTGTCGGGCATAAACCGGTCCGTGGTGCAAAAAAGGTTGGAGACCGCTGTTCTAGAGAATCTGTCCTACAGCTAAACTTCACTCAAATTGGGTCTTTCAGCAGGACACATAACCTCCCGACCAGGTTATGTTTTCAGTACAAGTTACCATGGTGATTTTAGACAAATAAAATGAGAGCCACCTTCATGACGCCGACGAACTTTAAACTCAGATTACCTCACAAACCCTTGATTCTTGCTTCATCGTGCACTCATCAATCCTATCAGATAATAACACGTACAACAGATAGCTCTCAATTACCATCAGTCACCATATTCATTACAGACACAATAATAAAACCGACACCAAAGGAACTGAACACACTGACAAGTCAGAGATTACAGTAGCATGAGGGAGACCTACACAGCGCTATGCAACATTAGAAGTTTTAATGTTGTGGCTGATTGGTGTTGCACCATGTGATCACTGCAATTAGCTTAGAGAGCATCAGCAGCTGCTAGATGAGGGGTTTGTGCCTCTCAGGGTAGTTAAACTGGAAACCACCCCAAATTATTCCTACTCGAGGATGGTTGTCATTATAATAATATTGATTTCATTTATATTCTCACACAGAAACATTGTAATGATAACTGTAATAAACACAATTTGATATCAGTCAAACTATAGGACAGGGCTCTTTGATCAGAAAGAAAGCCTGATCATCACTGTATTTTGAAATGTAAAATATTTGTGTTATTTGGGTAAATTGATGAAAATCTACAAATTTCTCAGTTAACCTCATGGTGTCCCCTGCACCGTATACGCTCTGACTGACTAGCGCAACAAAGAAAGCTTAAATGTTGTTATTACCCCAGTCAGATTAGTCATGGTGCTATTCATAGTACTGAGAAAAAAAACAACCTCAGGCTCTGGTTCACTCAAACACTTTCCAAAAGTCTCAAGAGCAGAGAGTGTCTGAATGGAAAAGAAATTCAAGGTCAGGACTTCGGAAAAGGGAGGACTCTGCTACGTAGAAGTTTGCCCGACAATAACAACAGCACCCAGACCGAGATGCTCTCGGTATTAATAATGAATAATGCATTTTTGTGTTGTGCGGAACAGCAGGGCCATTGAGATACAGGACTTTGCTCCCATAATCTTTCTGCCCAGACCGTTTTAATCCAGGGTCTGCTGGTATCTGGCTATCGGACATCTACAAGTAGATGAAAGCGTTCGTACCAAGGGTTGCTCCCTGGAGCCGGGCCCAAACCCCGACAAAAACCCTCGCCCATCTGTCTTCATCTGGCACCAGCAGCCAGAACCACACATGACAGGGAACCGGGATAAAAGCCTGTCTCGTTTTGTGACAAGCAATAAAGAGCGCTCTAGCATTAATTTTTCATTATGAAGTCTTTGCTCTCTAACAATTATACAACAAATTACTGATGTCTCTTCTTCTTCATCTAGCAGGCTCCCCCAAGGAATCAATCACAACCAGGGATATCAATGATATGCGGCACCACAGGGGGGTGACAAGAGGGCATTTTCAACTCTACACCCTTCATTTTTGTATCCAGTAAAGCCTCTAATCTGAAATAAGGTGCATGCCTGCGCATCAAAATCTATTTGCTCCCGAGCCACAATGAGGAGAAAATGTACCTTTGCACTAATGCATCAAAGTGGCTGAAAGTTGGCCAGTTTTCAATGTTTGTTTGTGTGTGTCTGTGTGCGCATGCATGCTTCTGCAAGGAGGGTTGCTCAAGGCCAGCATCAACCTAACAGGGGATCAAGTGGATGGTGTGTGCGTGAGAGAATACGTGTGTGTGTGTGTGTGTGTGTGTCTGCTGGCCAGGGTCAAACCAAGAGGTTTGTTAACATGGAGCATTAATCTCGCTCAGGCCAGCATCCACACATCGCTAAATCAGCGCACACACACACACTCCCTCAGTTCTCCGCGGTGAGCCGAGATGCCCACAAGTAAATTTTTAATCACATGCGCTCTAATCACTCAGGCTCACAGTCGGTCTTAAACCACAGTCATGACCTCCGCTTGCGCACATTAAGAAGACCTCAGTGAGCACCGCATCCTCCTGCACCCCTGAAACCTGCGTGCCCGTAAAGCCCTTCCCTGTCAATACCAACTGCACAGAGAAGAAAAAAAAGACAACGCTCACCATCTGTCCTCCTGTATGATTTTCTCTGCCCCTTTTTTTTCTCTTCGTGTGCAAGTGTGTGAGCTCTGCGATGCTTAACTGTCCCCTTCCTTCAAAGCTTTGCTGATACTGTTGCATTTTCTGAAAACCCCACCCACCCACCCTAAAATCACCATCTGGCTCCTTTTCACCTCTCCCCATCACCAGAATGTCATCTTTGTTGGCTTGACAGGGTACATGCAGGCGTTTCTGTCACTCGGAGTTAAATTTGAATAAAAAAGAACTGCATTATACTGTATGCAGACACTCCACATCCTACTTATCCAGGTTATTTTCCTCCCTTTCTTTTAGAAATTCCTATCTCACACAAATGGAGGAATTTATGCTACATACCAGCATGTCTGACTCTTTCCGCCTCCCAGGAACCAGTAAACAAAGACTTCTCCTTTTCTGGCTCGGGGCCTAAGAACGACCGTTTTCAGGGACACTGTGCAGCAGCCAGACACAGAGCAGTATATCATAGTCTACTACAGTATAAATAAACTCCTTTCTCAGAGCCTTTAAAGGGCACCCTCCATCTAAAAAGACTTTTGTGATGAGCTTTAACACAGCCGTGCAGTGAATCTTAGTCAGCACACTTTATCTTCGCGTTTTTTTGTAGAGGGCCGGTGTGGCCCGTGCGTTTGTGTGTGAGCATTTATTCGTAAGTGTGTCGCTGTTCTATCCCTCCCTGCCCCCTCCATCAACACCACCTCGCCTCACCTCCATTGTTATTCCCTGCATCGCTGTTCTCCCAACAGAGTGCACATTCATCACTCAGTCTTGTGCCTTTCTTGTGGGCACGCCAGAGAGAGAGAAGAAAAAAGAAAGAAAGAAAGAAAGTCAGGAACCTTTTTAGGTCCGTGCTTGTAAATGACCTGCCGCGAGATGGGGTTTATTAAGTCACCTCGCCTCCTTTCTCGCTAACCTACTTCCCGAAGACAGACGAGGAGGTGAGAGACAGACGGACAGAGGGGAGGCAGGTAGACGCACGGATCAAAAAGGAGCAGCAGTGGGCCGGGTTCGTGCAGGGGGGCGAGGATTGATGAGATTTCTCAGTATTTTACGTGGGCCGTCCATCCACCTGCTGTCAAAGCCATTTAAAAAGACACAAAAACAAGAAAATCTGGGAATTATTTCTGTTTTGTGAGACATTTACAAAGGAGTCCCACAGTTATTTGCTTTACTTGATGGGAAAAAGGGGGGAAACACCATTCTAGCTTCCTGGAGTATTTGATGCCTTTAAAATGTCTTGTTTTGTCTGACCAAAAGTCAAAAACAAGCACCAAATAAAAAAAATGGTGTCGGGGGGCAAATTCTTATTTTGACAAGCTGGAGCCTGCAAATGTCTTTTTTCCCCCATTTTAAGCTTACTAAATGACTTGAATTATTCATTAGATGTGACAGCTATTTCACTGAGTGACTGAGCTGAAATAGGGACAACTCCTCTGATACTCTTCATGTTTATTTTAAATCTTTTTTATTTTATTCCCCCACCCAAGTAAATGATTTCTGCAGGGACTGACTTGCTTTGAGTGTGGCCCATAATTTTCTGTCAGCTGTCAGATTAATGAAGTACCCCATTAACATGTAACCAAAGTACATTTTATGTGTGTGTGTGTGTGTGTGTGCGTGTGTGTGTGTGTGCGTGTGTGTGTGCGTGTGTGTGTGTGCGTGTGTATGTGTGTGTGTGTGTAAAGAGCCACTTCAAGAACCAGCAGTGACAACAATGCGCATTTCCTTCCAACAAGGCAAATACAAACCTCTGTAAGTGATGCAGCAGACTGAAAAAACTTCAGCCAACAACAAACTAATCAACTAATGGAACAGAAGCAAATCTGTGTTACGGAAAATATTGAACAGGCTCCAGCAACAGCTGGAATCATTCTGCCATCATGCTAGATTCAATAAAGGTATAAATAGTCTGTCATTAACAGTTGCCCTCCTCTCCTCTGGGTGTACGAAAGAGTTCACACTGTTAATCCCGCGCGGTTAATCTCCGCGTGAAGTTTAATTAATTAATTTCCCGGCACAGGTGTTGACACTCTCTTAATCTGACTGAGCAGGAGAAATCAGTCATCCCGACAAGCTTTGAGGCGCTGGCAGAGAAGATCACGATAAATACACCGATTCCATCTCGGTGTATAGTTGGTTTTAGGCTAATGTGTCCAACAGTGTAAGCGTCTCAGCTCGGACAGGACGCGCTTTCGTGCAGCTCTCCAAAATCCTGACTGCACGTCGCTGGCAGCGGATGACGAAAGCATCTGCCCAATGTCGACCTGTCGACAAGCAGACCGGTTTTCCAGGTTAAAGCTGGGTTTATGGTCCATGGTATGGTATGTTCGCACTGCTGAGTGCAGTGAGCTCTGTTGCCAGATGGAGGCAATGCACAAAGTATGCAGTACAACGGGTCTGTTTTACTGTGCTTGTGCTTTTGCTGGTCTGTCAGAAAAGGGGTATTATACAAATATATATACAAATCATTTACAGCTTTGGTTTTTGCCTTTTTGCAAGTATTCCATATGATTTGACTAAAATAAAGACCTCTATGGAAAAAGAAGGTTTTCATGTCCAGTTCATGCAAATACATGTTGTAGTTATCTTCATATTACGATGCAAAATACTGGCACCTGTGTGTCCACTGACATGAAATCACAAGCTGATATTTTCCTCCTAAAACCACAAAGAAACTCATCAGACTCGAGATGAGCTGGAAACATCAACACCTGCTACCTGTCACCAGTTTCTTACACAGTTTAACACAGCTTCCCGCTTAACTGGCACATTAATTTGCTCGAACAAAAAGCTGAATGTGAAAATATTTGTCATCAGCATAGTTCGCGTTGCTATTTGAAGATACTATCAGCACCTATATGCACATGTATACACTAAAGGCGATGGCAATCTCCTATTTTCCGCCAGGTCTTTTATCTAATCTATTCAAAAAATAGACAAATCTGCAACATCTGGAGAGCGTAAAATGTAAGCAAATCTAACCAGTTGAAAAAAAAATCTGTTAACCTGGAAAACCGGGTTAGAGCAGCGAGTGAGTTTAGCGGGAACGCGATAACCGGGAGGGGAAAAAAAGAAAAAAAAAACTTCAAAAGGCTAAAAAACGACATGAAAAGCACGGACAGTGGTTACCGTGTCCACTCTTCATTGCTTTTAACACTCAGCTTCACTTCAGCTCTTTGTATGTGAGAACTTCGTTCTTCTCCGCCGCTGGATCGACAACAGCACCAGCACGCCTGGATAGCTTTGAGGGGTCGTGCCGGAGTGAAATCACTCCGCGGCGCATTTCCAAATGACACACATGTTGGCTCTGAACACCTTTTTTTTCTGAGAAAAACGTGTCAGCGCAGGGGGGTGGCCATAAATCCGCTTTTGGCGCAGCTATCGGTGCGTAATTGTCCCCACAGAGGAGCTGTGAGGATCACAGAGAGAGAAAAACGGAGCATTGGCACAATAGAAACAAACATGATCGTCTACAAATGTCCGCTTGTGACACATCGACCCCCCTTTTTCCCTTTTAAACAGCACATCAGACACGTCCACTGCTGCTCTACTACGGGGATTAACGCCGCCATGTAAGGATAGGGATGCTGCTATTACACCGTTACCGACCTTTGTTATCTCCGGAGCTGTGATGTGATGTGACGGTGGTAGCGGTGATTTCTCCCCTCAGGCGGACTGCGTGTCCCGGCCAGCCGGCTGCCTCCTGTCCCCTCTCCTCCTTCTTCTTCTCCCTTCTTCTTTTTCCGTTATTTTATTTTAAATTATTTTATTTGTTCGGTTTATTGGAGGACCTCCCGCTCCTCCTGCTCCCCTTCACTCTTGGCTCTCTTCGGCACTGTTTGGGGCTTGTTCAGGTGAAGCAGTCAGTGAGGCTGCAGATCTGCTGTCTGTCAAGAGGATGGTCCTCGCGAGCGACTCCTCGTGCTACATAACGAGAGGCGTTTGCCTCTCTCTCTCCTCGCTCTCTCTCTCTGCGCGTGCGTTCGTGACGCGCGAAGAACGCTGTACTCGCGCGCTCACAGCAAGCACATATGGTCTTCACACACGCCACGAGCACATTAACGCGCATGGACAATCCTAGCGGAAAGTCGTTCGACCGTGACGAGAAAATTATTGTAATACTTATGTAACGTTTCCCCGAATTTTGTATCTCCGGCTCCGGGCGCTCGGTTAACCCCGCGCTCTCGGTTGTAAAGTTGCTTCTTGCCGTTCACTGTGAAAAGCTTTTGTGATGCCACGCAGGCTAATTTAAATTTGAAGTGGGGCTTCACAGAGAGCTCGCATGTAAATCTACAGTCAACAGGGGTGCATTTAGTGATTCACGGGCCTTAGGCAACCCCAGGAACGGGGCCTCCCTCATCTATTATTCACAGCATTTTCATAACAAAGGGGTGTTTAGTATGACTGAAGTTACTAATTGCAATGAATGCAAGCATTTAGTAGATTTATTTTTCATTATTTCAACACTTATACCCCCCACCCACCCCCCTCGGTTAATTACAGTTCCCATCCAACCCTCTCAAAATGAGCTGAGTCATATATTTTGTTTTAGCATGTCTAATGGAGACATTCCAAAACACCATAAATATGGGTATGGGCACAAGTTTGTTTTTTTACAGGTTTACATGACATCAACTTTCTGCTGGTATCATGAGTAACAAGCCAATCATCTCAGCCTTGATAATCAAGTTGTCATGGAAATCACTAATCTTTGCTGCAGTGGGACCACTGTCACGTTTAAGTGTCCTCCAACATTTCTGATCCAAGAGGCCCACTCAGCAGTCACAGTCCTCTTTCACAGAACTATAAAAACCACCAATAAAATATATGTTTCTTGAACACTATTGTGATGGAAATGTTTAATGTTTTGACATCTTGCTATTTTGTTTCTATGTCTCGATGCAAGGTTCTATAGCATCATGTTTTTGTCTTGATATTATCAGGCGCATTATCAGGGATTGTAACATGTAGTCCTTTTACGGAATGACTCAGTTGCAACATAAACTCAAGTTATCACTTTCACACGTTGTTCTGATTGTATTCTGTGACCATGCTGGGTGAATAACTTGATCTATCCAATTGTTCTCTTCCAATCATCCTCATCAGGGTTGTCTAACATAAATGCTGCTTCTGTTCTAGGACAAAAAAAAATACACACCCCTAAGAGAGAAATAAAACGAACAGACCAAAATATGAAATAAGAAATCTTGGTACAACAGGGAGCGATTTTAAAAATATGTGATGTTCTTGTCTAATCCAAAAGTCAGCGTACTGAGATAAAGCAGTGCTAAAAGACTGTTAACAGCACGACCATTAGGCAGGGAGGGAGAAAAACACAGTCACACAGGCAGCGGCACGGAGCCGCGTGCCGTGATCCAGGAGGAAGTGTCAAAGTATGTGGATGGTGCTGTCGGCCCTCCAGCTTAGCCTCTGCTTTCGGGAACATAGAAGTAACACAGAGAACTTCTTTGTTGTGTTAGAAACAACGACAGCTCTCAGCTAGGAGTCCATTCTCTGTGCTTGTCTCTTAGGTGTTTTGGGGGGGTTTTAAACACTGGCTGTTCTTTCATGTTTCTTCCTGTTTGTGGTGAACTCTACTGTGGTTCCCTTTACTATTCTACTCTATTCTACATACTTACTGAGATTGGGTTATGCGCAGACGTTGCTTTGGAGAACTGGACGCAAATCGAAAATCTTTTACAGTGCATGGCTAAAAACCTGCAGAAACAGATAAAGCACCATTAATTCCACCTCGAAATCAAATAGTAGAAACTGCCGTGGTAGGTTTTCATTGTTACTCGGAAAGACTAGCTCTTTGGCGTCTGCGAGGAACCGCGAACAGATTGCGTTCCTGCTTGGAATGGTAATGGCTAAAAAGTTAATCCTACAGCAGTGGAAATAAAAAGGCTCAGCACCCACATTTGAGCTTTGGATGGGAGAAATGATGAATACATCACATTTGGAGAGTCTGAGACTTCTGAGCGATAACAGACTCAATAAATCTGAGACATCCTGGAATCCTGTACGAGCATTTTTGAAAACAAAACAGGTCATGCTGTTCCAAACAAGCTTTAATGCTGCTTCAAGGATCACTGTTGTTAGAGGTGCTGTTTCTCTCTTCTATTAAAAAAAAACCCCAATACAATTATTGGGTATAAAATTGTCATCGTACTTATAGCAGATCTTTTATTTATTTATTTTTTAATGGTGTTGCGTGTGAGTCTTGCAGTGCTAATTGGCTCGAGTGTTCCCCTAATCGTCTCTTTCCTGGTTGGCCCTGGAGGTTTACAACACCCTCACAATCTGACCCACGTCGATGTTTATCGCCCTGCCTCTCTCTCCCCTGCCATTTGAAGTCAACTTTTAAACAGTCTTTACTAAGAAACATAGATCCTCTTTTCTCACGCTTATTACAGTCTCCTTAAACTGGCTCTTTATAAGTTATTATTCTCGTTTGTATTTATTTTGCCTGTACTGTGTATTGCAACTTATTTCCACTCCCTTCTTTTGTAGTCACGTTTGTTTTTTATCTCCGTTACTCAAAAACACGTCTCAAAGACTTAGTAGTCATCATATTTTCCATCCTGTTCTTACAGTGTTCCTGTGAACTAATAATGAGTCACCTGTAGTGTATTTAAAGGACAGTTGGACTCTTTCTGGCTTTTACCTCCTAATACATCCCACCGCTCTTTGATTTTATTAGTATTACGTTCCTGTTTTTGGGGGGGTGAGGTTAAGGATGCTTCCTGAATCCTGACGGACAGACTGAGTAACGATCTGGACTCGGGGGTGTAATAAATTAATGAGTTATTGTGTTTGCAGCGTATTGCCTCCTCCATACGGGTTATTATTCTTGTGAGGAACAGCGCAGACTTTGATTAGGCAACGCTGTCGCTTCTTCCTATTGATCCTGTTTGTGATGAGCTGCGAGATTGGCCGAAGCTTGTTAAACACCCCGCTGGCATTATAAATTCATTGTTTTTAGCTTGTTTGTGGACCGGCAGTAATGCATGACACCGCTGTGCTGAATGGATATTGTTTAATGGGCTGCTTTCTGATTGATTGGGCGCTTTCTTGTGGTTCCTCTGCAGCTTTTTATGGTTTGTGTTTGATGTGATTTGAGAAGCAGGGACAGATGTTTCTAAAACTTTACAGACTTTTTCTTCTTTGATACAACTGATTGTTGTTGAGCATTAAAAAATATTAAAGAATGGCTAAATGACTTTTTATATTCAAAAGGCTTCAAAAGAGGCTTCTTAAGAAAGAGATACCAGCAAAGTATTATTCAACATTATATCTGTTTGTATAATTACTTTTATTGATTTGTGTAGACAAGAATCAGGTCAGCCTGGACTGACAAAACTTTAAAAAAAACCTGACTTTATCAATATTTTGTGCTTCAGAACCAAAGCAAACGTCCATCGTGTTCCACACCATGAATGGCACAAAAGATTGAAAAGAACTGAGGCAGGACAGAGTCATGCACCATTTACTTTATTTTTAAATTATTTACAATCTCTGCTCGCTTGCAGAGATCCCCGGACACGGCTCACTTCATCTTCCATTCGAGCTGTCAGGGTACAATCAGCAGACATGGAGGGCGCTCTGGATGGTCCGTGACGTTACTTTGACCTGTTCAGGGTCCCTCACGCTCCTAACAAGACCCACCATGCTCCTGCTGTCAGGCTCAATAAGTCAAGGTTGTGATGTTGTGGACAATGTTGCTGGTATATAATATGTGTCTGTGGTGTGCTTACCAGCCATGATTTCAGCTTTTTGACTGGTTACAGCAATAAACTGTTTGGTTATCATAAAGATTCAGAAGAATAAAAATACACTGCAAAAACTCAAAATCTTACCAAGTATATTTGTCTAATTTCAAGTCAAAATATTAAGTGAAAAAAAATCTGCCAATGAAACAAGTGAAAATGATCTAGTTTGTCTGTAGTTTCAAGATTCACTGTCTTGAAATGTTACTCTGTAGCTGTTTTTGTCTTATTTTAAGTAACAACAAATATACTTGGTAAGAGTTTGGGTTTTTGCAGTGTACACCTGCAGCGGTTCAACACAAGTCTTGAGATGATTGCTCTGAAGCAGCTGACATAAAACTTTATGGGTGTTGGATAGCACTCAAAACAGATATCACCTGGTAAACAACACTAAGTGAAAATGAAACAGCGATGAGTATGTAATTTCCAGATTTAAAGAGACCAAAGAGCTTTGTTTTTGTGCCTCTAGCAAATTTGATCATAATTAATATTGTAAATGGTAACTCCCACAAAGCTTTAGTCCACCTGAACTGGAAATGTGAGATCTGTTGTTATTATTACACTGATTACATTGACCAGTATGCGAATACAACCCCTATTCCAAAAGAACTCTTTGACTCTTGTAAAAACATATAGCAGTCAGTGAGGCTGCTATATGTTCCAGTAACATGTTTTATATGTCTGTGACCTTCATGCCCATGGGACACACTATATTAAAAGCAGGCATGATTCTTTCATGCAAATCACTGCATGGCCTCACAGACACTTCTAGAAATCTGTGTCTGTGAACCCAGCTCACTGTGCCATTAAAGATATGTCATGCACACAGGAAGCCAGGGTTGACAAATTAAATGTAAACATTTGCAAATAACATGAAACATGCACACTGAAGCATGTCGGGCAGTATCCTAGCATCGTTTTCAACACGGCAATGAATCCTATTTATTTGACTGCAATAAAGAATGCCTGGACCTCTCACTCGTTTTCCTCTTGCGGCTTGTTGCTGGCTGTAACTGCTTTCTTTCCCTTGGCAGAAGCTGCTGTTTTCAGCAAAACCTCTAAAATCTCACTGTGCACCAATAAGGATGTTTAAAAAACAACTTTTTTAAAGGAGTCCCAGTGGGTCGAGCCTGTTTGACTGTGCAATATGAGTGGATTCTGTTGGTGGCCTTCAAGTGTTTCTGCGGCATCTCCATATATATTAAGTTTACTTGTGTCTGCAGCCACAGGAGGGTCAGAAAGCTCAGCTGCTGGCAGAAGATTAGAAAGCACCTTATCTCTGGAAGAATAAACTGAATATTTAAAGTACTGTGCTAAAGTATCAAGCCCTCATTTCTTTATATTTCGCCAAGAAATCTGTGAAGTGGTTTATTAAAACAAAATATGAGCAAACATACAGGAAATATGTATGAGCTGGAAACAGAGAATGTACAACTCTGGTGAGCTTAAAAGTCAATATTTGGAATGCAAACCTTTATTCTTTAATGCAGCGTGAACTCTTTTTCTCTAAGTACTCTTCGGGAATAGTTCTCCAGACTATTGAAATTGATTTTCAATCCCGTTCTTGTGTAATTTGGCAAACCTCAGCCTGTTCTCGCTGTTGAACGCCTTCTTGACAGCCACCCTTCCGCTGAGACCATGTCTGATGAGGCTTCAGTGAACAGTCGATGGATTGGCTGGACTATTTTTTTCTCCTCCTATTTCTTAAGGATGTAACTTTCACATACTGTTCATCTGCTATACACAGTCTAAACTGAAAATGATCAGGCACAATTATTATTATTATTATTATTATTATTATTATCATCACCATGTGTGTTTTCATCACAAGGGTGATCTTTTAAATTTTTTAAATGGCATTAAAAATATCTGAAAAGTGCGATTTATGACTTTTTTTAAATAGACCCTGAAAAATGCTCTTGGTGGAAGGACATCCTGGGAACTGGGGTGCTGATGCAACCTGCAAAGACATGTAGCCGCCTGGTTCTTATTTGTATTAAGATAATAAACAATTCTATTATATCTGAGCTTCCTGGAGGATTCTTTCTACACTGAGGAGACATGTTCTTGTCAAAATGTTATACAGTGTAGATTTTCTTTGGTGGTTTATAAAGATAAAAAAGATAGTGATAACGCCTCTTATCAGCCATTTGTTCACATGCACTGGATCTGCATACAAAGCAAGTCTGATGTGCAGAGCTTAGAGTCAAAGCCAAATAAATGTATATTTATATACAAATACAAAACAAAGTGCACAGTGAGGAAAAGTAAGGGGACACAATTTCAAGTAATTTCAATTATGAAACATTAATTCCCATACTGCACTTAAAGGACAAGTATGAAAAAATATGTATTGCACTCCTAGATTTTATCTGTATTTTAGGGGTTTTTTTCACCAACAGTCTGACTTTTGTTGGAAAGAAGCTCTTGTGGAAGCGTGTTGTATGCATTGCCAGTTCTTCTCACCCCGTGGTGGACTGGCAAACTGATGGTGAAGCCTCTTAGTGTCTCGTGCACACTTTTAGAATTGGATGCACATTCACGCTCGTGTGTCTCCTCCTGGGAAAAGTCAAGCCAGGGATTTTTACTTGTGTGGGGTAACCCACCACACTGTGGAGCATCCACTTGAAATATTTAATAAGAAAGTACAACAGACTCCAGGTCAGTTTTTAATAGGCCCGTGTAGGATGGGATATAGGGCCTCATTTATTAGCACAGATAAAACCTCTACTGTTCCAAACGGGCCTGACAACACATCCTGTCAGCACTGCTTCGCACTGCCGTCCAAACACACTCACACACATGCATTCCCACACTCCTCTTTGTCATCTTTCTTATTTTTCCCACTGCTGCCTTCTCACATTTGCTTTGCCTTCTCTCCTCTCTCTTCTTTTTGCTCCTTCCAGCAGACACATTTTTTTCCTCCAACTAATTTCACCATCTCTTACCTCGCTCCTTTGTTCTCTCTTGCTAAATCTGCTCTGGACGATGTTCGAGTCGTTATTAGGTTTCCTGCCGCTTCCTCGCTGTCTTGTGCCTGTTTCTGTATGTGTGTGTTAATGAAATCCCCACCACCACCCACTCCCCTGGGCTCAGGTGGCACTCCTTTGACCGGCGAGCTCAGTGCTGCGGCTCGACATGAGGGCAAAGGTTGTAACCAGTTTCCCATTTACTGAATAAATTAGCTGTGTGGGCAGTGTGTGTGTGTGAGAAAAAAGGCTGCTCGGCACACACATAAACGGCTGCGCTCGTGTTTTCTGCCTGGCGCACACTGGCTCGGCCCTCTTAAAGGATATGGTCATATTACTCGGCACGGGGTCAAAGGTCAAAGCCAGCGAGGCACCCGATACAGAAGACGCTGTGTTCTCGCTGAGCTGCCACTCGGCTTTCTTCTGTGTAAGACATCGGCCTCTCTGTGTTGTTTTGACACAATGATCGTCCTGTTTTGGGATCGACACACCGCGCGCACAAGCCTACGTCCGCAGTGGCGAATGTGTGTCACTCTCTATACTTACACGCCCAAATTTAGTTGGAGAAGGTTTCATTTTCATAGCTTTTATTTTAGACTGGTGACCCAGATTTTCTGACATCATCCCATGTCCCCATGGCTCGCCTATGCTATCAAAAGTATTACAGAGAGCCATGCACTATATTGCCAAAAGTATTCACTCGTCTGCCTTCGCACGTATATCAATTCAAGTGACGTGTCATTCTTAATCCGTAGGGTTTAATATAATGTCAGCCCACTGTTTGCAGGTATAACAGCTTCAGCTCTTCTGGGAAGTCTTTCTACAAGGTTTAGGGGTGTTTATGGGGACTTTTGACCAGTTTTGATCAACTCCACACCACGATTCCCCCTTCACCAAACATTACACTTGGCACAATGCAGTCAGACAAGGACTGTTCCCCTGGCAACTGTCAGCCTCGTCAATCACATCACCAGATGGAGAAACGTGATTGGTCGTCTCCGCTGCTCTACACCAGTTTCACTTTGTTATATACCACAAAACAGCTGACTGTGGAATATTTAGTAGTAAGGAAATTTCACGATTGCACAGGTAGCATCCTATCACTGCACCACTCTGGAGTACACTGAGCTCCTGAGCGAGCCATTCTTTCTCTAATGTTTGTAGAAGCAGTCTGCATGCCTCGGTGTTTGGTTTTATACACCTGTGACCACTGAAGTGGTTGACACAGCAGAAGCACCAGCAGGCGATGGCCTCCTCATGAACCTCCAAAAATCTGGGAACAGGGTATCTAGTTTCGAGGTGATCTCTCCTGTGCCGTATGTAGTGCTTTAATGCATAGTGTATCATATTTGACAGTTTCTGTGAGTTTTTGAGACCACATCATCCGTGTGGGTTTTATTTCCCCACTAAAAACCCAAAAAAATTGCACAGTACATTTTAAACATATTTGCTCCACAAAAAGGAGCAAATATGATACAAAGAATATAGATTTTCATTGTCAGAAGGTTAAATAAATACTCAATTATTTAATGGTTCAGGTTTTAAAGGGTTAATCCGCAATAATCAATACACCCTGTAAAACTGAACTGGAGGACCAGTAAGCAGAGGGTAAATCTAATCTTATATCTTCTGCTGCCAGCTGTTTCTGTCCTCCCACAGTCTGAATAGCTAAAATGATGTTCCTTGACTGTTTCAGTGTGCTCTCCTCTCATTACCACATTAATACATTGTCTGATAATTGTGACTCACTGTGGCTATAGGATTTTTTTTTATTAGTTCAGTAAGGAATGAAAATCAGCTTAAATGGATTAGATGGATGTAATGGTTTAAATGTGACAAATCCCACAGGAGAAGCCATCCTTTAAAAATCTTTTTGCTGTTGTTCTGCCAGATCAATCCAGAGAGCCGGCAGTTTAAGCCAGTACTGAATTTTTGCATAAACACTACAGGATATCTTGACTTTGTTAATCCTGTGTAGTTATTTAAACTGTAATTGTAGCTCAAATCAATTTCAAGCATTCAACATTTTTATATCACCATTCTGTCTATTGATATTAACAATTAGTAAACATTTCAGTATAACACACTATGACAGGGGTGCACAGTACAGCTTTTGCATATAGTACTGTTCACCCATCATTTCTTTATGTTTTAATAGGGAAATTGGCCATAGGTCCATTGATTGACAGTTTGTTTACCAAGCTTCTAACAACCTTGAAAGTCCACATGTATTTTCCAACTCAGTCTGAACTCTCTTAGGAAGCTTTGTTGTCATTTCTGTAAGTAGCCTTTGGGAATAGTTCTCCAGGCTTCTTGAAGGACATTCAAAGCTCTTCTTTGGATGCTTCTGCCTTTTGTTCTGGAGGCCTGAACATGGTGTTCGTTTGTCTGCAAATGCACACTGACCGGCAACGTAGCACGAGGACACTCGTGGACAACCCCTCGTTTGTCGTGCACCGGCAGTCTCTGTGGCGCAATCGGTTAGCGCGTTCGGCTGTTAACCGAAAGGTTGGTGGTTCGAGCCCACCCAGGAACGACCGCTTTGTGTGCTTTTGAGCATAAAGCACAGAACAATGCCAATTTTGCTTTATACTCAGCGGTAAGCTTGACATCATTGCTTACTCAAAAGTAACAACAAGCTTTTTTGCTAGACTTAGCGATATCGTTTCATTAAATATATAAATTTAAAATTATAAATGTATCAATATAAATGTATTTAGCCAAAAACGCCAGGATCCCAGGTTAAAGCTCACAAAACTATTTCAGAAACCATCCAGCAACTGATAAGCGACGATACCCAGCCCTACTTACCAGTAGTAAGTAGGGCTTTCCCCCGTTCTTTTGACCGTAACAGTCTCTGTGGCGCAATCGGTTAGCGCGTTCGGCTGTTAACCGAAAGGTTGGTGGTTCGAGCCCACCCAGGGACGACGATTTTTTAGGTTTAGGAGCAAATAATGTAGTTTTGTGAAAGGCTGCTCAAAACACAGTGTCCAAAACTAAAATAGAATATATATATATATATATATCTTTTTGCTAAGTTGTGTATTACGTGCAGTCACATCACTGCTTCATCTCTTATAAAATCTAAATAAATCGGTTTTGATAGACATTTCCTGTATATAATCTTTTAAGAAGTTTCAGATTCCGATGCTGGTTTTATTATTACATTATTATACCAATTAACTGGTGTAAAGTTAGTGGTTATATAATGATATCATTACAAGTACAATTTTTAAATAGTTTCACATAGTTAATTGATAATAATTGGATTATGTGCATGTGATCAGTGTACAAAGATTTGATTAGATTGATTATGTGCTCTACATTAATATACTACAACATTAAAATATGTCTATGTATATAATTTGGGTAAGACTCTGAAAAGTAGCTTTTACTGTTTATATTTAAGCAGCGTATTTTAACTAGATTTGAGTAAAACATTTTTGTTACGCTAAATATTTATTTTATTTTCCGAGGATTTAATTAAAGAATAACACCACTTAGCGCTCTCTTAATAAAGCCAAACACTTCTCCTGTGAAGTGCTCTTCGTATAAAACAGGAGGCTGCAGTACCAGCTGGTGGACACTTGACGGCGGCAACGGGCGGGACGTCACTCTGACCTCACAAACATGGCGGCGCCCATTAGCAAACATTCTATTTCCGTTTCTCGAAAAGTGGGAAGTTTTCTGTTTAATTCAGTGTTTTTTGCCCAGGAGGCGCACTGCTCTAACAACATGGACTGTCAGGGGCCCACTAAGGTTTGTCAGCACATTTTACCCCTCTGTAAACCCGTGTTTTGTTGTGTGGTGACGTTATTTTACGTTTTTGTGTTAAACATGAGTTAGCGAGCTGAAGCCGCTTTACCGCGGCGTCGCCGTCCTACGCAGTTTGCTGTGCAACTTGTCAGGTGTCTCCAGCTGTTTTAATGTCCGCTCCGTCCTCCACAGCTGGAGTTTGCGGTGCAGATGACGTGTGAAAGCTGCGGAGAGAAAGTCAGAGCAGCTCTGGAGGGCAAACCAGGTGAGCAAGGACATGTAGAAAGAGCTGCTGACCCCCTCTGCATTGTTTACTTTCCTACAAACAGGGACTGCTGAAGTTTTCTGCATCCTACGCACTTAAAAGTACAGTACAGACGCTGGTTAACATGATTTTGCATTTCAATATTAAAGTAAACTCATTACACTAAGCAACAAGTGATGTTTCCAGAAAGATCCTGCATTTTTCTGCAGAGCCCACTGAACTCTAAGGCAGCATTAGTCATATAGTAGAGACGGTGTCATTTCAGCTGCTTCATCTTAACTGAATGCTGAGGCACTTCCATCAGTGCAGGCGAGTGTATAATGCAACACATATGAAGCATCTGTTAAGTGAGTCAAACCATATTGAGCACCGGGAAATCCACAACCTTATAAGAAAAAATGATTTGATTTGTGATTTGGAGATGATGGCATTTCATATTGAGTGACCAGAATGGACAGAATTAGTAATGAGTACATCAGAGGGAAAGCCGAAGGTTGAGCAGTTTGGTGACAAAGGCTGGAAGACGAGGCTGAGATGGTTTGGACATGTGCAGATAGGACTGTGCGATATGAACAAAATCTCTGAATTCTATGGTCCGATAACGATATAAATCACAAAAATGTAACATTTTCTGTAAATTCTGTGAATCTCGGGCAGCTCGACTTGCGGGAAATGTTTCCAGCTGCGTGTCATGTAGCTGGAGTCCAGTGTTTTAACCGATGCATGAAACGACATTTTTAGACATAAGTTGTAATGGCCGTCGTTTTCTTTGTGAGCATTTATTACACAGCGTGCTGCGAGGAAAGCCTGTCTAATGTTTTTTTTTTTTTTTTTTTAACACCTGGCGGCTCTTTTTTACTTCTCATCCGTAAATAATCTGCTTTTTCACGTGATTAAGTTTATTTTGAAAAGTCTCAACGGGATCTTGAGCTTTATTGTGAAAGGTTTATGTGGAACATAAACAAGCGGACACGCGATGCTGTTACAGTCATTGTTGCTAATGACAACACATAAAAACAGGTGGTCTGTAGTGTGGTTATATAAAATATAAGAGAAAGAGAGAACTTTAAGAAATTAATATAGCCACTACAGTGACCATCAAAACGATGAAAAAATATTGCCGTAAACAGTTTATTTTGTGACACCTCGAAACAAACATATTGTAAAATGAAACGATAGACGTTTTTATATCGTCATCCCGATATATATCGTTATATCGAACAGCCCTATGTGCAGAGGAGGAATAGTGGATATAATGGACAAAGGATGTTGAAGGAAAAGAGGAAGATCACAGAGGTGATCATGGATGTAGTGAAGATACACGCAGGTGTTGGTTTGATAGAGGTGGATGTTAATGCTGGGTGAGATAGAAGCAGATGGTCTGCTGTGGCGACCCCTTAAGGGAGCCGCTGAAACAACAACATAATTTTGAAGAGAGAAAAAACAACAGCCATTAATCTCACCACAACTAATAAAAGTCTTATCAGGAAATAACATTCATGGTTCTGTCTCCAGCAAGTGTTGGATGTTATTAGAAAACAATAAAGCTTTAACATTTTCACAATAACAAACCAGCTATAGACTACGTATTATACAGATATAAACAAGAAAATGTAGACACAACCCAATAAAAAAAAAAAAAACCTCGCTAGTACCAGGTTGGACCAATTTATTTCCAGAACTGCTTTAATTCTTTGTGACATTCCTCAGAGATTTTGGTCCACATGACAGCATCACACATCCACGATTTGAATCTCCTCCTCCACCACATCACAAAGGTGCTCGATTAGACGGAGATCTGGTGACTGTGGAGGTCGTTGAATAAGTGTACCTAATGAGGGTAGATTTTCATTGATATAGATCAGTGTAAAGCAGTAAATCTAAGAAAATGAGAATCAGATAAATCTTAGGCAAACTGTTTCTGTCTGTTTTTAGATTATTCGCATCACTGAACGTTCTCCTCAGCTGTCTGCATTCGTGTTATTCTCCGTCTGTCTGTCTGATGATGGTTTTGGTGTGTTTGCAGGCGTGAACTCGGTCAGTATTGATGTCGGTCAGGAGCAGGTGCTGGTGGAATCTGCTCTGACCAGTGCAGAAGTGCAGGCCCTGATAGAGAGCACCGGACGGAGGGCCGTGCTGAAGGGCATCGGAGGATCAGAGCAAGGTGAGGAGGAACGGCAGCAGGAGCTGCACGTGCCTGCGCTGGAGGTATCAGAAGCTTTCCAGTACCACAGAGTCGGATTTATAGTCCCGTTTAATCTTGGAACGACTGGAAGAGTGCAAGAGTCCATATACCAAACTGTAGACCGTGCAGGCAAAATGCAGCTGATTAAATGAATAAATGTAAGCCCTACCCCAACACAAGTAAGTGCTTCACCCTCTTTGTTTTTCCGTGGCAGATCTGGGTGCAGCGGTGGCCATGTTAGCCGGTGCCGGATCGATTCAGGGGGTGGTGCGTTTCCTGCAGCTGTCCGAGGAACGCTGCCTGATTGACGGGACCATTGACGGGTTGGAGCCCGGACCCCACGGTCTCCACGTTCACACGCTGGGGGACCTCACACTGGACTGCCTCAGGTTAGACCAGTGTTTCATACCAGTTTCATCAGCTCATCAGCATCGTGTAGAGTGTGAAGGATATAAGGACTCATTGGTGATTTACACTTTTCCTAAGCTCAAACCTGGAAAGAGTCATGGTTTTGAGTCTCAGGCCTTTTCACACCCATAGTTTGTTTAATGTGGTCCAAATAAGTTGACGAGTTTGTAAACTTTTAGCTTTTCTCTGCGGTTTGGTTTCTTTTCACACAAAGAAAAATCCAAGTTAATCAAGATGCGTTACTGCAAACCACGTGAGAACGTTCAGTCCGCTCCTCGACCAGGCGTTTGGCAGGAGTAGCAAAAGTAAATACAGGGGGAAGGAGGTGTCTTCTGGATTGTTGGAGGTGCCAGAGGTTCTTGCAGCCGTGAGAGTGACGCAGTGAATACGTTTCACCTCGCTTTGATCTGTGTGGTCTGACCTGTGATGTGAAAGAACAAAAAACGGGGTTTGCGGTACCGAGGCAAGCGATGACCTTCAAAACTCCCACGCATATGTACGGGCTTATGTTACAGCTGTCAGTTTTAATTATCTCATCTGTGTCTCTGAGGGACATTGTATACTGTTGTACCCATGAGCCTCAGCTCTTATTGCCTCGGAGAAGACGGCAGCAAGAGATGAAATTATTGTGTAATGTAATTATGGTTTTAATTAAAAACAGGGCTTTAGCGGAGTTCATCTAAAATCCAGCTGATTTAATGTGTTAATGGGACAGTGTGTCATTTTAAGCTTCCACTTGTCAGTTTAGGCTCAGTAATTCAATTAACCGAGCGCATATTGACGGGCGGCGATAACTGTTGCTCACAGGCGTGTAGCTTTAGTATTTTTATTCTTTGTTGACGCCGTCCTGCAGAGATGTAAAACGTATCGGACATCAGGGGGAATAAAATACGCTTGTGAAGTCTTTGTCGTCAAACTCACAAATGAGAAAACTGAGGGACAGATCCATCCATCATCAAGTCCCCCACAGCTCTACCTGTATTTTCTGCCTTATACACTCACCAGACATTTCATTAGGTACACCTAGACTCCCTTTTTCCTTCAGAGCCGATCAGACCAGGCGACGTTCTTCTGATCTTCTCTTGTCCAGTTATAGTGACTCAGGCCTGATTTAGGCTTCTGTAGAGGATCTTTATGGAGCCTACGATGTAACCTACGTTACAAGTGTCGGACATGCTAGCATTTATGCTTGTGCTGGTGTATTACATGTTAATTGCCATGTGTTCGTGTAATGTAAAGCTAACCGATGGAAACAAATAAAATGTTGCCATTGTTTTCCTCCTCGGCCCCCGTTCTTTGTTACTTTTACTATTTTAGTAACTGTTGCCGTCTTATCAACTTGAACCAGTCTGACCTCTGAAATCAGTAAGGTATTTTCTCCCACCGCTCACCGGATGCTACAATGCTACAGTATATTAAACTTGGCCAAAGTAGGAAACACCCCGGACAGGTCGCCAGTCTATACCAACTCCAACAATAACATTATGGAAGGTGGAAATGATGATCAAAGATGCCTTTTATAGAGAGATGCTCAAACTAATTTATGTTCCATATATTTGATTCCCATCATGCTCTCCTTTCTCTGCAGTTGTGGAGAGCACTATAACCCCTTTGGGAGACAACACGGCGGTCCAGAGGACTCCGACAGGGTACGGTTAAATTACTTCTTTAGCTTGCTCTAAAATAACCTCTCCATAAAGTCATTCATTTTCATAAGTAGAGTCTATTCTGTGATCAGCAGTGCTAGGATCCTTGTGTCATAAATTCAGACAGTACCTCCTTCTGGCTTGTACTAAAATGTCAGCGGAGGCCAAATGCGAGATGCAATAACCCGCTCAGATTGCCAAACACGTCCCAGAGGAGCCGTTTTGGGCTCTTCTGCTCCAGGTGCTAAATTATAAATGAAGCGTGTGAAAGAGTTGTAACTCTGCCATGCTGTTAACTCCTTATTTTTTAATAGTTTTATACTTCACTTAACCACATGACGTATAGTTAAGTTTTCATAGGTACTGTTTTGTACACAGCATGTCGGCGATCTGGGAAATGTCATCGCTGGACCAGACGGGAGAGCTTCATTTAGACTGGAGGACTGTCAGCTTAAGGTAGCACACAGAGTTATATTTGGCACTCGTACTTAGCCACAGGATATAGAGCTGAACAGCATGCCTTGGTCTGTTTGCTTCCAGGTGTGGGATGTGATTGGTCGATCACTGGTTGTGGACGCAGGTGAGGACGACCTGGGTCGAGGAGGTCACCCTCTCTCCAAACAGACTGGGAACTCTGGAGAAAGGTGGGTGTGAAGGTGGTTTGTGTTAAACATGCGTAGCTTCAGGCTGGTTTCCAGTTCATTCATGGATTCACTTTGCTATACATCACAAAACAGCAGTTATCGGCCGTTTTCATCACCCATCATTGAAGCCAGTTTTCTTCGACAACAAGTAATTTATTTACTTTGTAAAATGTATTGTAAATAAATATTTCGTGCTCACTATACTGTTGGAACATCAGCAATACATTAGTATTATTGCTGAAAAACGAAGTAACCAGTTAGCATTAAAACGATTTGTGCTAATTTTGCTCACATTTTATGATAGTTTGAGCAAAAAACTCCAGAATCATCCATCCAACCAGTTTACACCACCTATGTGTTCTGGTCACGGGGAAACTATCTAAGCAGAGATGCCTCCGAGACCTCCATCTCCCCAGCAACTCCCTCCAACTCTACTAGGAGGACCCTGAGGCATCGCCGAGCCAAATGAGAGATATAATCTCTCAATTTGATCTTTCTCCAACGTTGCCTAAAAGTCCTCACCTAGGAAGCATCCAGGAGGCATCCTAGTCAAACCAAACCACCTCAGCTGCCTCCTTTCAATGTGGACTCGCAGCCTCTCTACCCGTCTCTAAAGGAGATCCTTGACATCCTTTGGAAGAGTCTCATATCCGTTGATTAATCACAACTCACAACTCATAGCCTCAGGTGAGGGTAGGAATGTAGATCCGACGATAAGTAAATAAAGTAGCTTCGCTTTCACGCTTGGCTCTCTCTTCCTCACAGCAGACCAGTAGAGCATCTATGTTCCTACAGATGTGAATTGGAACTTCGCCACTGCTGACAGTAACTCATCCCAACTCAGAGCGGGCCCTCCTAACTCCACTGGCTGAGAACCACAGCCTCAGACTGGGAGCTGCGCGTTTTCATCCCAGCATCTTCACATAGTTTTCCAGCCTCTGCCTGCCAGAGCTGAAACACGAATTAGTGAATGAAGTCATGATACAAATCTTTTTTAGCAAATATTCGTACTAACAAAAACAGATTTTTGACCAGCTCTGGATCAAAGCTAAGGTAATGAGGAAGTGTTGGTTTAAAGCAGGAGTACATTGGTAGTCCGTGGAAAGCTCCAGGCTATCCGTCTACCTCCAGAGAGCGTCTGTTGTCAGATGGGTGCAGTATCAAAAATATGTGGTACAGCCAGTCTGTAACCTACTCGTGCGGTTGCTGTTTAATCTGAACAGTGAAAAGCGTTCACTGCAGCCACTCCCTGTGCTGCTCAAGCTGTACTTTTGTATCTTTGATGGGTTTTTCCACACTTGTCCCACTCCTGGTGATCTCCACTGTCACCCCATTCCCTGTTCAGGCCCACTTGTCAACAAATCAGCATTCAGACTCCACCCACCCCCACAAACCACTCCTCTATGACTGCAACACCTCTCTACATACCTGTGAGATAGAGAGAAACCCCACAAAGCAGCTGGACTACACCACCTGTCTCCATCCACGCCGAAGCACCACATCCTCCTGTCTCCAGAGTCACCTTCAGCACCTCAGTGGAGACGCGTCATGAGCCAGCCTGCTTCAAAGCTTCAACCATTACTCCTGTGCTGAGTCCATCCTCACCTCCATGATTACCATCTGGTGCTCAA
The DNA here is from genome assembly GCF_963576455.1 of Neolamprologus multifasciatus. Taxonomy (NCBI): domain Eukaryota; kingdom Metazoa; phylum Chordata; class Actinopteri; order Cichliformes; family Cichlidae; genus Neolamprologus; species Neolamprologus multifasciatus. Next base: position 25,401,818 of record NC_140441.1, read on the forward strand.
GGACAGAGGCTGATGGCAGCGTGGCATCTGTTCCACCGAGGAGGCGATTCGCTGCAAACAGCCTTCTCTTCAAGACCCTGCCTCCAGGACCCAAGGCAGCCAACAAACATGGTTCCTGTCCCTCCTGCATTGGTCATAGAGTTTTTGAGTCGTACAATGTGCCTAAAATAATATTTGCATATCCAAATGACGTGTGTATATAAGAGCTGTTATTTCTGTTATTAGTAACGAGAGGAGGAGAAACAGATTTGTCAGACTGCTATAAATTTCCTGGCCACCTGTAGACTATCTGCTAGTTTTATTAAAGCCCTCTAATGTTAAACGCTCTACTCTGCTGCAGCACTCGAAGCTTTATACAACGTGCCTCCATCACTCATTCACACCCATACAAGCACCTTTTTTTTCGCCTGAGTGCTTTCTATCTAACATTCACACTTCAGTGAATGCATCGGAGAGCAACTTAGGGGGGTCAGTAACTTCAGTATTTTGCCCAAGGATACTTTGGCATGTAAAGAGGAGCAGCCAGGGCTCAAATCACCCGCCTTCTAATTAGTCGATGGCTTCTGTAGCTTCTGAACTACTCTTAATAGCTGGGTAACTCCTGTAGACTGTCAGTGTTACAGAGGTCATCCACACCTTTGTTCAAGACCAGGAAATGTTTGTTTTCACTGACTGACTAGTGTTTGACTGCTGGCATCGCCCAGTTCTGTGCCAGTAATCCTTTCACCTAGATATCAGTCATGACCACAGCACTCAGTGTTTTTGTGATTAATTAACTAAAATCTCAAAACTTAAATAATGAAAAATGCAATGTGATGTAACGTTGGTATCAAAATTATTATTTCAGGCACTTTAAATTGGTCAACTGTAGGTATTTTAAATTTCTTTGTTCTTTTTGTTTTGTTTTTTTTTCCCTGTGCAGGCTGGCCTGTGGGATCATCGCCCGATCGGCGGGACTTTTCCAAAATCCCAAACAGATTTGTGCCTGCGACGGCATCACGCTGTGGGAGGAGAGAGACCGGCCAATAGCCGGGAAAGGTCGGAGCAAGAACAACTCGGAGACACCGGCGGCACACCTGTGAACCTCTCAAACCTCTAGATACTGATGAGAGTTTGAACAAGGGGAACAAAAAGCGTCTTGAAGAGAAATGCAGATTCTCGACGGAGCGCGAGTGCTGATGCGACGAAGACAGAGTCCTGACGATTACTGCACTGATGACCAAACAGCAATGAATGGACTTAATTTCATGAAAATGTTCTTTGATCGAATCAAACGCTCTCTGCAGTTGCTGTTTAATGTTTTTTTGAGCATTTTAAACATGTCACCTCATCAGCAGGATGTCTGTAAATGTTTTCTCAGCTACAGATTTAATTTCTCTGTGTTGCCGTCCACTTGCAGGGGCATGTGAGTAATTATGTAAGCCTCTCTAAAACACTTGTCATCTCCACATATTTGAGTTTTATTAAGTAAAAATATTAAAGCGGATGTGATGCAGAAGATTATTATGATTGCTCATAGGTGGGTCACGAGTAATGATATTTGTTTTAAGTAGAATATACAAAACGTTGTTGGAAAACCAAATCAAATCCTGAAATTCCAGAAACTGAGATGTGTGTGTTTGATTTTAAAAATATTTAGAAAAAATCTGTGATGAAGGGGGAGACCGTCCCTCCCTCTGTGATCGACTCTGCAGGAGAGTTTAAAACGAGCCCAGGAGGGAGAGTGAAATTCCTTCCAGAGTGAAAGGGGGCGAGGAGGGGGGTTTAAAAAGTGACAGAGGGAGTCCTTGAAGGATTGTGTGCTCAGCTGTTTTTCTTTCCAACATGGAGAGTGAGGTTCGTGTTCCTTTATCACTGCTGCAGAGGACGTCTGAGCCACACAGAGAGGGCAGCTGACAATCTCAGACACCCCCTCTCGCTCTTTGTTATCTTTTAGGAAAGTTAGACGGGTGAATCATGAAGTTGTCCAAACTGCTGCTCCTGCATATACCTCAGCCACATGTTGGTGCGCTGTCTGTGGCACATTTTGGATTGATTTTTTCCTCCAAATCGAGCAGTGTCTTGTTCTGCTGATGCTCGAATAAGTTTATTGAATTTCCCAGTAAATGTTCTGTCATTGTCCCTTTCTGTTTGAAGTGGCTGGGCTTTGAATGAAGACTCATTGTTATAGCTGGACACCCAAAAACAACTGTATTTTTAAAAAAATCTAATATCAAAGCAGGAATCACAAATCCAAATGTTTGATTTACACCTAAATAAATCAGCACAAGTACGGATCAGTTAATTAGTGTGTCTTTTTAATTAGGACCACTACTGCTGTGTGATACTGTAAATACAGGGCCAGGATTACAGATACTTTTAACCTATAAAGGCAGCTTATGTATTAGAGAGCAGTGTGTCATGATTTATGAGATGAATCATCATCAGTCTGCAAAATCTGCACACGTCAGTGACCTAAAAACATCGATTTTCACAATACACAATAGTTTATTACCACACGCTTCGAATGTGGGTTTTGGCGACCTGAAACATAAATGTTTCTGAAGCAACTTGTCTTGTTTAAATTTGCTATGGGCTATAAATAAAATAATAAAATAGGCTTTTGGACACTTTCCTCTAACACATACCACCACCCATCTAATAATAAATAAATAAATACATAACACAATTCAGTGGGCTACATACTCAACAAATAATACGTAAAGATATCGATCTCATCGTGCCAGTATCGATCCATTACCAATACCAGCGTTGATATCGATACTATGATATTAGGATCCCACATAAACAATAATCCTGCACTTGGATGTAAACGTGCCATCAATAATTGAGCCCCCCTCGCTTGTTGTTTGGGGGCTTTGTTCAGCTGTAATACACAAAGGCTCATGCGAGTCTCTGTGTGTGCTTGAGTCATTTTGGTGGCTCTTCTTTTGTGAGGATTCAGCATCCTCCCGGTGCAGCAGCAGCAGCAGCAGCCCTCCCCCTCTGCAGCCTCTCCAGCAGTATGCCCGACGTTCAAACGGAAGCAGGCGCTACCATTTTGAAACACAGCACAGCTTAGGTAAGATGGTAGATCCTTTTATTTAATCGCCTTTTCTGCACCCTTGTTCTCATGTGGGAGCTCGTTAAAGCCCGCCGTCTGAAAGCTGCGAGGGGGCTGCTGGTTTCGGCGCTGTTGTAGGGACGGAGAGCTTTAGATCGCCTCGCCGTTTCACTGTATTCATTCCTGTGCGGGAGGAAGAAGGGGAGGGAGAAAAAATGTGGTGTTACATTGTATCGATCTGCCACCGAGAGTCATACTGTTGTATCAGGTATTAATATTGATCATCGACGCCTCGCAATCGGAAGTGAAAGTAAGTGTGTTTAATGCGTGTCCGTGGCTGTTTGGCTGTCGGGACTTTGTTTGGTTTTGCTTTGAATCGCCGAGCGGAACCAAACAAGCATCTGCTCTCTCTCCCTCTCTCTCTCTCGTGTCTCCATTCACAAAAACACGGACAGCCTGTCCGACCAACTCATCTCGTGTCTTTTCGGTATTTGTGAGCTGGTAAATAAAGCGAGCTGTGGGAAATGTGTCGACTCAGCGCCGTGCTGCGTCATCACAAAACAGCTTTCCCCCGCCACCACCTCTGGTTTATGCTTCACTTGAACCCAGTGTTAGTGCAGCAGCCATACTGTATGTGAGCGGGGTTCACCCAGTATGGAGAGCGGGTATCTGTGGTGGTGAAGGTGGTTGTGCTGGTGGTGTATTCGGTAAACTCAAACCAAAAAAACTAGAAACCCAGTTGTGTGGTGTTGGGGTGGAGAAGTGGGTTGTCCTGTAAAACATGTGCAGGCTGAAGTGAAGGGGATATGCTCGCTTCTAGCTCCATATTTTTATTCTTGGGCCCTGTTCACGTTATTTACAACTGAAGAAATTCCTGGTGCAGCCATACTGTCTTCTGATTGGCTATCCCTCGCAAACAGAAGCTTCCTGTTAAATGCAGAAACAATTCAAAATCCTTCTCCTCACATACAAGGTCTTAGATATTCAGTCCCCATCTTATCTTAATGACCTTATAGTACCATATAACCTGATTAGAGCACTTGGCTCTCACTCTGCAGGCCTACTTGTTGTTCCTAGAGTATTTAAAAGTAGAATGGGAGGCTGAGACTTCAGTTTTCAGGCCCCTCTTCTGAGGAACCAGCTTCCAGTTTGGATTCAGGAGACATACACTATCTGTACTTTTCAGATTAGGCTTAAAACTTTCCTTTTTGATAAAGCATATTGTTAGGGCTGGATCTGGTGATCATGAAGCCTCCCTTATTTATGCTGCAATAGGTGTAGGCTGCTGGGGGACTCCCATGATGCACTGAGTTGTTCTTCTTCAGTCACCTTTTTGAATCACTGTGTGTTTATACACCTCACTGCAACGATCTCGAGCTCTCTTCCACAGCATGTCTTTGTCACAGATGGCCGCCCCTCCCCGAGCCTGGTTCTGCTGGAGGTTTCTTCCTGTTAAAAGGGAGTTTTTCCTTCCCACTGTTGCCAAGTGCTTGCTCAAAATGAGTGGCTTGATTGTTAAGGTTTTCTCTGGATAATTGTGGGGTCTTAAAATCACTATACAAAGCACCTTGAGGTGGCTGCTGCAGTGATTTGTCACTATATAAACAAAACTAAATTTAAACCGAAGATGGGCGGAGCTTCTGTGCTCATATACAGAGGTGTGAGCACAGACACACTTTTTTAATGCTGTTGTCATCTTCGGGTCAGATTTAGTAATGTGTTACAGCACAAAGTGGTTTCTGGCGTAGAAAGAAGTACTGTGTGTATTTAGAAAAGAGCCCAGTGACAAGATTGTGTGTAAGTGGACATGGAGGACGAGGTGGAGGAACTCTGAGACTTCTCAGACCGACCATGTTGGATATGTATGCTGGGAGTTCCTTTCTGAAGGTGCAAAATATAGGGAGGAAAATATATAAATCAAGCGTGCAAACCGATTTACTGTTTGTGACACACCGTTTACTGCTAATTTAAGATTTAACGGAGGAAAAAGCTTGCCCTATTTTTTGTGTTTAACATTGAAATGGACTGATTGTGCTTGTGCTTGGAAAACGGAGCAACTTTTGTAAATCACACGCAAAACTTACCACACTTACAAGTACTATTTGGGGATTGCGCTAACATGCTTTTTCCACCCCGTTCAGTAATTGTGTCTTTAAACTGACTCTGAAACTGTGGACACAAGCTCGCTGTCTGATGTCTAATGATTGAGAAGTCATTATCCAAAGAGCGTAAGCGGGATAATCCTCCTTTCTGACTCTCAGAATCACCACATTTTGCATTACTATTTGCTAAAGATCTGTTTTGCACTGTGTCAGTCTCATTTTTCTTTAACATAATTTTGTATTATTTTATCATTGTTCCATAAAAAACTTTGTAAATATTCAATATGAGCCCATGACCTGTTTATTGTAGATTATACTACTTTTATTATTATTATTAATGCTGCTGAAAACATGAAGCATTAATATTGGTAAAATACATCTTAAATGTGGCCAAAATCAAAGGTTTATTTACTCAGATAATTAATCATTAAGTAAAATATCCATCTATCTATTCATCTTACAAAATTCACTTATTTTCTTTGCAGCATGACCTAAAACAAGAGACACTGGGTCCACTGGAAGCGATTTGTTCCTCTCGTGTCATTTACAAACTGACGGCTCATCACTTGCAAGCGTTCCAGGATCCGGTTGCCTAGGTAACCCACTAATATGCTTACTGACAGGTCATATGGTAACAACACTATCCTGTGCTCACACTGACAGTCGCCTGGAAGTTGAGAAAAGATGCTGAAGTCACCAGCTGTCCTCTTTCACTTTATGTGCTCCATGATCACCACATTGCTTCTGGTGTGGATGCATCTTAGGGCCAGGATTATGCTTTCCCCGTCAGTCCGCTAGGGTCCATTCAGGTCCGCTCCACATAAACGTCATCATCAAATGGTGAGCGAGTCCACAGTAGAGTATAGTCGAGGCCTTAGTCATCAGCAGGGTGTTTACCGAGGTCACAAAGCGAGGAAGCAGAAGACCATTTTCCAATAGAGGCCTACACAACCGGAAACCACAGACGTCGCCCCCTGCTGGCTATTAATATGAATGCATGTTTGAGGCACTTTGACATTAGCTTTACTTATCAGAAAGTTGAACGCTACATCCATATTTGTGCCTGAGATGACCATATTAGGCATATTTCCTCTAGTGAGATCACACAGAACCAGGAATTGACAACACTGTATCAAACTGAGCTTTAAAACATGATTTATCTCACAGAGATTATTTCTACATATGTGGACCTCATTACAAGAAACTTTCACCACAATTAATATGAACATTCGGTGTTATAACGGTGTATGTGTGACAGAAAAATAAGGAAAACTGATAGGTCCTCTTTAAAGCACCCGGATTCATGAAAGTCACTATAAATGCGTCGTGAGTTCAGGAGCAGCACTGCTCCTTGAAGTTGTTGGTGCAAAATGCTCCATTCGCCTGTCTGTCTCTGCACGAGGGTGACTCATAGCTGCATGGGTAGTCACAGCCTGCTTCTCGCGAGTGAGAGCGACGTCTCCTTAAGCGAACTCTGTGATCTCTGTGGCATTTATCGTAAATGTTTAGCGGTTATTCGCTAGCACGATTTCCACTGCTCTGTTTTTACATAATATGACTTTATCTGACCTCAGCGGGCAACTCTGAGGCAAATCTGTGGTCAGTGTGGTATTCAATTTGAGGAATTTGAATGTTAATCTGCCTCCTCATTCATGCGTAAAGGTTCTTTATCAAGAGTGTGTGTATATATGGGTGTGTTTAACGTTTTCTCCAAATAACGAGTTTCTGGGTTTTTCTCTTTTACTCTTTAAGCTAAAAGTTGATAACTGTGATTTTTTTTTTTTTTCTTTTTTAGTCGTCTAAAAATAAATAAAAGCTTTAGGCTTGAGATAATGACATTTCCAAGCTTTTGATGCTCATACACTGTGTCTGCTTTTCACCCCTGTAGTCTTCCCCTTGTCAGACTAACGCTGAGCCAAAGGTGTGTCTTCATGCTCACTCAGTAACTGTCACGTCTGGGGCAGCTGATAGTCATACTGTGTTGCTAATCCTTTCACTTATCTCTAAACAAACAGTCAAAGCGAACGCTCCCCCTGTTTCTCCGCAGCGCCATGGACAAGAGCCACACAGTGAAGCTCTTCGTGGGTAACCTGGCATTGGACACCACGCAGGAAGAGCTGTCGGCCATCTTCGAACCCTACGGTCAGGTGGTCAGCTGCAGCGTGCTGCGGCAGTTTGCCTTTGTGCATCTGCAGGGGGAGGGTGCTGCGGAGCGGGCCATCCGGGAGCTCAATGGACGGGAGTTTCGTGGTCGGAATTTGGTGGTGGAGGAATCGAGGGGGAGGCCGCTGCACTCCACCAAGGTGTTTGTGGGTAATCTGAGCGGCATGTGCACCACAGAAGACCTCCAGCAGCTGTTCCAGACGTTCGGGAAAGTCCTCGAATGTGACAAAGTCAAAGGTAAGCCAGGTCTCTACTCACAGTTGAAGTGAAGTTTAAGTTTAGATTCTGTTTTATGGTTTAATTATAGCTGCTGAATTGCTGGGAGCGCCTGAAAAAGACTGCAGAGTGCAAAGTTCAAAGTTAAAGCTAATGCCCCGATTGTAAAGTTGTGCACTTTCCTTTGGCACAGTTCATTTTCCTAGTAAGCAAATGTGATCCTTATTATTATCAGTGCACTGAATCACATCCAGCCATTGCTTTTCCACAGGCTATGCTTTTGTTCACATGGAAAACAAGGAAGATGCGCTACAGGCCATCGAAGCCCTGCACGGCACCTCCTTCAAGGGCCGGCCCCTGTCCGTAGAGCTCTCCAAGGTCCAGCCCAGCAAGCAGGCGCCGACGGGGAAGATCCCGTGTGTGAACTGTGGGAAGCAGGGCCACTATGCTGGAGAATGCCCTGTGGGGAAACCTTCTCTGGAGCAGTACCAGAGTCAGGCAGCGGTCTTGGCTGCTGCGGCCGCTGCGGCCGCCGGCCTACCGCTGCAGGTCCAGCAAAGCGTGCACAATTCAGTCTACAACACCTCCACCTTTGATCCCACTTATGCTGCTCTCACAGGGATTACCACCGGGACACGCACAGATGGGAACCCGGTAAATCCAGCTGTTTATGGTGCCCTTGCCAGCCAGGTGTACGGTGCCAACGTTGCCAATCAGCTTTATGGAACGGTGGCCAATCAGGCCGCTCTCACGTCAGGGGCCACGCAGGTATACAGCTCCATGACACCTAATATTTACGGTCAGGTGGCTGCGTCCCCAGCAGCCGCCGCTGCTGCTGCCGCCGCTGCCGCTGCCTACACAACTCCGGTTTACACCCCGACAATGGCCAACCACCCCGTCTATCTGGCCGCGGCTCCTGGGATAGAAATGCCAACAGCGGCGGCCGCCGTTAATCCTGCCTACTCTGTAGCGCCTGCGATTTACAGCGCTGCCGCACCAGCCTACGCTCAGTTAAGCGCCATGGGAGCAGCGGACCCGACTACGGCTATCTTTGAGGCTGCCAGGCAGGCGCATTACTTCGCCCAGGGCCAGCAGGTTGTGGCTGAGCAGCAGACGGCAGCTGCCGCCACAGCAGCAGCTGTGGCAAAGTCCGGAGAGAGGGATCGTAGTCCACTGCGAAGGTCGGCACCTCTCCTTCCAGACCCTGTGATGAAGCCATTTATGTACCAGAGGGCCAAGCCACGCCGACCCCTGCTCCCCACGCCAGCTGGTCGAGCAGCTGAAGAGGCAGTGGAAGCCGCAGAAGACCCCATGGCCAGGTAGGATATAATCTTTGATTCTGTTTCCTGCTAAGCAGCAGATGTGAAATAATGACAGAGATCTTTCTAAAATGATTCTTTCAAGATGCCCCCTCACCTTTACAAATCTGATGTTGTTCTTGTGGTTTTAGCTCGTGTTTCACTGTCTTGCAAGCTATTTTCTCTTCAACTAAATTTGACCTTAACCTAACCATCTCTGTCCTCCCTGGTCTTAGGTACTACGCGGAGTACTACCAGCAGCTTCAGCAGTACCCACAGTTCCAGTATGCCTACGCATCACCGAGCACAGTGACCGCCATCCCTGGCATGCCGGGAATGCAGGCCATGCAAGCGGTCCAAGCAGTTCAGGCTGTCCCCGCGATGCAAGCCCAGCCCGTCGCCACGCTGGATGCACTCAGGCCAGTGGTCCCCGCCGCTGCGGCAGTGGCAGCCGCCATGGCTGCGCCCAGGGTGTATGAGCCGCCGTTGCCGCCGCCCACGCGCAAGGAGGCCATCCTCCGCCGCCCCGAACTCTCCCTTCACACGCCTGAGCCCCCCTTCCGATAGTCGCACACAACTCTCTGCCCGCCCCTCCCTCTTTGCCCTGAACCCCTCCCACCCATCACCTTCCCTCACCCGCCCCAATCTCCTCTTCCAACCCCAAACTTGACCACCTTACAGCAGCTGTATGTATGTGTGTGTGTGGGTGTGTGTGTGTCTGGGGGCTCTAAGTGTGTGGTATTAAACTGGGGACTCCTTGGTTTATTAACCTGCTTTAGGAGAAACTTGATACGCCAGCCTTGGTTCAGTTTGCACGCACACACAGTGCAGCCACCGAAAGGGAGGCTTTCATCTGTCGCGCGGGCATTCTTTGTGCTTCTCAGTTTTACTTTTTTATCGTGCCAGTCTCACACTTGTGCCAGTATTAGGCCGACCCGCTCGGCCGTTTCATATATGCCTTTATTTCCGCAAACCCAGTTATGATTTTCTAAGGCCGAGACCTTCGATTGACGACATCAGCCATCCTCCTTAGGCCTAGATGATCAGTTAGGGCAGCTAATTTGAAACCTTTTTTGCCTTATGTTGAAGAGTTTCAATTTGCAACGTAACCAGATGGAAAGTCAGGGCGACGCTTTTGCGCGTGACGGCTGCGCTGCGTCGCGTCCGGCAGAACCAAGGTTGAGTCTTCTTTGTTTTTTGGTTTGTTTGGTTTTTTTTCGAGGGACGTTTTGTCTTAAATGTGACGTGGGCTGTGACGCGAGTGAGAGGTGAGGGCTTGCTGACCTTGCAGCGCACAAACGCAGCAGCAAAAAAAGAAAAAAAAACTGCGCCTTGCCGAAAAGGAAAGGAGAGAAAAAAAAAAAGAGTAAAGCACACATAAACGTACTGTAATGTATGTTTGGATCTCCCCTTTGACTCCCTTTTTTTTTCTGAACCCCCCCCCCCCCCCTCCGCTCCACCCCTCCCGCTCCACCCTTACTCTAACTGCAGCAATGAAAGACACTGCTTCACCTCTCCCTCTCTCGCTCTTTGTAATTACAGCTGCCTACCTCTTACAGCAAATTTCAATGTCTATTCTTTTCTGTTGTGTTCTCTTATATTGTCGGCAGTTCCCGCTCCTTGTAAAGGGACAGGGTCAGCAGTTTAGAGGGGGAGGAGCCAGATATTACCGACAGTGACTTTTTTTTGTAGATGTTCCGTATGGAGTCCATCATTTTCAGAGGCCTTTTTTAAAAATAGTGTAAATGTGTTTTTTGTTGTTTACCTGTGACGTAAGTCAGCCTGGGATGTGATGAACTGTAAACGGTGGTGAAAGGAGGAAAAAAAAATCAATGTGTTACTACTGAGGGAGCAGTTTACAAAAGGATCTTTTAATCGCATCCTGTTAGAAACCACGATGGTATGTGACAAGCTCAATCATGTGCCTATAAAGCCTCCAGTGAAGTGCATTAAGTGGAGGGACCTCCCATTTTTAAGTGCTTTTGACATTATTTTTTAATCATTTCAAGGAGGGCGGGGGGAGCCCGACCTCCAGAGCTTTAGTATCCAGAAGGCTTGGAGAGCGAGCGAAGCTTTCTCTGGGATTTGTTTCACAGCTCTGAAAAGAAAAAGCCACAAACCGAGCCTTCACGGGTTCGTTACTTTACTAGCTGCTGGTTAAAGCAGAAACGACAGTGATAGCACCAATGAAGTGAGAGGTGGGGCAGCGTCATCCACGTGCTTCTTTGACCCTCCGAATACCAGACCAGCTTTAGATTGCGATTGCAAAAAAGGGAAAAGAGCGAAAGTGTCTGTTTTAATATATCTGTTAGAGCTTGTAGAACTGGACTTTGACGAGTGGCAAATCCCACCCGCGTAGCTCTGCGTTTCATTAAAACAGCCACTTTCAAAGTATTTTGCAACTGCTATGTGACGGCGGTCTGCTGCACACGCCCCTTTACTGCCCTCCCGTTCCCCTCTCCTCCTCCCCTCCTCTCTCTCCCCGTGTGTTTTTTTTTCTTTCTTTCTTTTTTTGTTTTTTAGCAGTTAAGCGACTTCTTTGCATCTCACGGTGTAATCTCTCTCTGTGTCGTATATACAGAACACATACCAGTTGCATCCTTTGTAGAACTATGTGGTTTGCGAAATGTCTTGTTTGCCATGTTTGAGATCGTATTTTTTAGAGAAGTATTTTAATTTTTTTTGCCTTCTTTTAAGAAAAATATAAAAAGTCAAAAGTTTTAAAAAAAAAATCATTCAAAAAAAAAAATCAGCATGCTTTTTATTGAGAATATGTATTACTATAAACCTTATTATAATAAAGAATGTTTTGGCTGACACTAATGTGGTAAAAGAAAGCAAAGGGTTTGGACATTTCCCCTTCTTCTTCTTCTTGTTTATGTTGTTCTTCTCCCACTATCTGTTTCTCTTGTGTAAAATGACCACCAGACCCATTTGACTGGGGACCCAAGGGGGAGACAGGTGTAGATGCTGGCCCAGCTTTGCTCTCTTTGGTCGGGGTAAGTGCAGGTTGGTGCTCCTTTCCTCTCTCCAGCCTCTCAAACTCAGTGCAGACCAACTCAACCAAAGGGTTTTGGGGTTAATTTGCATTTGAGAACATGCATTTCAGCGATTCATTCTGGCTCTGTAACATTAAAAGTTAAAAAAAAAAAAGGATTTTTCTTGTAGAAATGATGTTTTGGCACAGTGAGAGCTGGGGAGAGGCACACAGATAGAATGGCCTGGGTGCATTTTGATCTGTGGAGCAGTCCTGTTTCCTTGGGCGGGTGGGGGGTTTGATGGGTGTGTGTCTGGTCTGGTCTGGTCTGGTATCTCTCCCCTGCTGTACCAAATTCTCCCTCTCCGTGTGTCTCTGTGTCCTCTCTGCTCTCAGACCTGCATGTGTGATAATCTGTAACTCTGCCGCACAAACAAACAAACAAACAAGCCCCACGTCAGTCCAGCTCTTGACTAACTATCTCAACTGAAATAGGTCACCGTGCCGCCTGGAACGGCCGGGGTGCAGCCGTGCGTGAGCGTGGCGGCGTGAGCCATGGGGACGACTTTTAGCGCGACGCCAACGCAGCGGGAACTCGTTCTCTCTCTCTCTTCACCACCAAGGTAAATAAAAAAAGTTTACAAAAAAAAAAAACAAACGCAACAACAGCAGGAAAGAAATCATAAAGAGCACTGACTTCCCCTCTCCCAACCTGCCGCCCCCTCCTTTGACTGTGCCTTGAACAAACACTCCTTCCCCACCTCCCTCCTCTCCACACTGCCATCGCCACCTTCCTCCCCCACCTCCCCCAGTCCGTAACTCCTCCTCTGCTGCAGTGGCGGTGCCGCGGCTACAGCCTTGGGCTTCTCCCCTGTGGGTTTGGTGGGCAGGGTTTGGGTGGGGTTAGGACCCCTGCACAGGTCTCAGTCAAGTCTTGCAATCAGCTTTAGGAGGCGACTGGCGCGCCCTCTCTGTCCTGCTGGTGTGTGTCTGTGTGTGTGTGTGTTAAAGAGAAAGAAAGCTTCTTTTTTGTTTGTCTATTTTTCTGTGGGCGGTATTTCATTGATTGGTGAGGCTTGACACCCCCACCCTACACACCCTCCCCCCTGCCCTCGCCACCGCCGTATTCGCCGCCCCTGCCCCTTCCCTGCCCGCCCCAGTTCCCTCCTTCTTCCCCCTTCCCTCTCTCACACCTCCTCCTCCTTAACCCCGCCCTCCTGTGCGCCTCTCCTTTCCGCCGTTCACACACAAATACACAGCGCTTTTTTTTTTTTTTCTTCACCCCCCTACTCCCGCCGCCACCGCCGCCGCCACCACCACCACCACCACCTTGGATCTGGGTTTGTGGCTCTGGCTCGGACTCAGACTTCCCAGAACCACCCACCTAAACCCAAACTACCCACCCTCCTTTTGTTACCGTAGTGGCCTGGGCGTGCCAAAGGACAGTGTATGTGTGGTGGCCCGCCGCCGGACTCAGTAACACGACACAGAGAGACTTCAGTGTTGGACGAGCCGCTTTGCTGAAACTGTTGAATGATGGGTTTGCGCCACACAGCTGTGGAAGGGATCGTAACTCCCATAAGACCTTAGCGCCATCACAAAACGAGATAAACCAACAGGGGGTTTGCCTTGGGTCCCTCACAGCCTGTGTGCCAATCAGAAACGTCCTATAAGATCGGCCGAGCTAATGAGGCCAGTCTGACCTGTAGATTCTCACCAATCTCGGGACTCCTGTAGGACTTTTCTGGTACGGCAGCTCTGTTTCTCTAATCCTAGTGTCAGCTGGACCGGCTGGATATGTGCTATGAGTGACTTGTATGAGGTGTGGCTATTAAATAATGAGACGTCACACCGGTATAACTCACAGAAGCTCTGTTTTGTTGTTTAACAGCCACGCCTCGTCTACATTCTTACCTGTTAAGACTATTGATGCACACACACAGTCCCGCACACACTCGCTGTATGTCAAATGAGTTTGTCTCACATTTGCTCCGACCGCTGCGAGAAGGAGTCGAGACAAGCGTGGCGCTGCCTTTCTGTCCGCCTAACAAACTAAAAGGAGGTGGGGAGGATTGAGTAGATGACTTACTGATAAGGTGAGTTGGTAGTGGAAGGATCCTTTGGCCCAAAGCTACTTTCTAACCTCACCTTTCTGATCTTGGAGCATCCCATAATAGAGTCACTGGCCAGAACCTTATCAAAAGGAAACGTTGTCGCACACAGTGTCTGTGCTAATAATAACGAGCCCTAGTATCTGATGTCTCTGTTGCTTGGATACAAAGTGCAAAAAAACAGATTTTTTTTGCGTTCACAGACACATTAAGTGTTTTTTAAAAAACACAAATGATGAGTTCATCATGTGTGGAAGCATTTAGAGGCACATAGAGGCCAGTTTTATTTCTCTCCAAAGGACCGATGTGTAGGATTTAGTGGCGTTCGAGGACTGGACGTGTAGTGCAGGATCCATAGTCCTACATTAGTGCACATTTGCCTAGAAAGAAGGATTGTGGGTATTTGACAGATGCAGAGGCCATGTGTAGATGTGGTGAAAGACCAAAAAGCACATATCCTGAATGCTGATTGGCCGAAAAGCTGGCTCGAACAGGAAAGGGAGCAATAGTGCAGTTCACCACAAAGAGGAACAACTGTGTCCGTTTTCATTGCTTTCAGTCACTGGGTTTCACTTTACTACAAAGGACCAACAAAAGCACAAAAACGAGGGTAACCTGTGTCACTAAATGCCGTACACATTTACAACCAGGCCACCATGGCAACAGCACACAACCACAGCGTGAAGTTGTGAGTCTGCAGACCTCAGCGTAGCACAGATTAGAGAAAACGTGAAGGGCTCTTTACACTATGAAAACAAACACAACTATGAGTACTGCATGTAATACTGTATGTAATATAGTCACAGGCGATTGCCCACTCCCTGAGCATGGTCCGTCTGGAGGTTTCTTCCTGTTAAAAGGGAGTTTTTCCTTCCCACTGTCGCCAAAGTGCTTGCTCAAAGAGGGTCGTCTGATCGTTGGGGTCCTCTCTATTAATGTAGGGTGTTACCTTCCAATCTAAAGCGCCTTGAGGCGACTGCTGTTGTGATTTGGCGCTATATCGATAAAATTGAACTGAGTACTGCATTCTGTTTCCACGAATAAATCCTACACACTGGTCCTTTAAGCAGTGCAGCTGATGAAACCCCTCCTCAGCCTCCATGATCAGGGCACACGGTGCTCCAGTTTTTTCCCCCTCCAGCCACCTCACCCCTCCCCTCCAACTCTGCCAGCTCCTCACTAAAAAGGCTTCTTCTGGTGCTTGTGAGTCTAGGCTTCCCGTGCTTGGGTGAATGCAGCCACGCATCTCTTAAACACCCCCGACCTCCCCGCGCACCCTCTTGCTCTGAATTCACAGACAGACAGAGCTGCAGCCTCCTCTCTACTTCCACTTCCTCACCCAAACTCCCCCTGCCTTCTGTGGTTTGGACAGCTGAAGAACTGAGATACTCTGCACACACACACACACATTTATATAGATATATATTTGTGTATTGTGTTGTTTTTTTGATGGGATCCCACAGGGTACAGCAGACACCGGCAGAGATGTACATCCGGAACAGAACCCACTCCGGCTTAGGTTTGAGCCCAGCCCTCACGCTGTAGACCGCAATGCCTTTTTTAGTTGAAGCAGGTTTCATTAACAAGACTTTTCTAGGTCATCTAGCACAGATGTGAATCACAGAATCACACTTCTAAGGATGCTTATCCTCTCTTCAGATAAAAGCATCAGGAGTGTCTTATCTCACACGTTACCTCGTATAGAGGGGGGCAGACAGCATGTGAACGCCAGCAGGATGTAGTGCAGCTCAATACAAAAATCACTGCATTTATTGATCATTTATAAGGTTTTTTCCCCTCATAACTGCAGTAATAGTGTGTTGGCTGGCATTAGAGTGAAAGGCGTTCATGTTATTTTGTCCACCCTTCTGCCCTTATATGATTACAGGCCACCTGAGGCCAAGCCCATCTTTTTTTTCTCCCTCTCCACGGACCATTTCATTGTCAGCAGTCCCACGGTGGCATTATGTTTAGCCATTTCAGTTTCCACGGCTCAGCGGCTGCCCAGTCACAAACCTAATTGTAACCACAAATAGTCGCGCAGTAGCTAAGCTTCTTCAAGTAGGTTAATGGACCAAGCTTAGTGTAGTTAAACGAAACGCCTCAGTTAATTACAATATATCGTTCTAGTTTCCAAAGACATCAGGGGTGACAGAATAGTGTGTCATTTCAAGAGGAGAGCGATCGGGATCTGCTCCTCTTTCAAAGAAATCGAATCCAGCACAAACGCTGAACGATGAGGGGATTTTCACACCGTGAATGTCGGATCAAACATTTGCGTCAACATGTTTACTGTGAATGACAAATCCTGATATGAAGACAATTATACTGTATGGTTCTGTGTGCATATATTTATGCCTTTTAGTCTGTATTTCTTAAGATGTTGAGGTATTTTTTTCAGTCTGCATGAACAAAAATCATGAATAAATCTTTTTGTTTCTCATATAATTTGCCTGAGTTTGTTTTTATTTGCAAGGTTTGTTTTATTCGAGTTCCTCTCCAATGGTGCTTGATCCTTTGCTGTGTAGTTTATGACAGCAGGAACTATGCATTTTACCTGCAGCCTAATTTTAGCGTGAGGAATAAGATGGCGTGAGCTGCTGCCAGTGAGAGCAGTGCAGGGAGGAGCTGCTTTGCCTGGGGTTAGATTAAGCTGGAGTCAGAGCAGAGAAGTTGTCAAAATCTCAGAAATGGGTGTCTTAATTTTATTGACCCATGTGGGGTTTGTTTTTTGTTTTTTAAAGAATATATGATTCAGTTGTTTGAATTTGTAGGTAGGCTGAAAGCACAGAGGCCTGGCTTTGCCATTGAGGATCATTAACAGCAACAGGTGCATTGCACAGGCCATAAAAACCTCTCTGCTGAAAGGAGGCGTTATTGACATACTTCCACACCACTCACGAGCCCCCTCATCCCTACCCGCGGGAGACCACCCCGCCTTTCACACCTTTTTAGGCCCAGAACCTGATACCCACGCTGTCCGTTCCCATACTTATTGGGGTGCGGTCACGTGTGCCACTTTTGACCAGGAAAGGAGCACCGGCCAGCAAGGTCTTCTGGTAGTGGGAGCACCACCTCCGCACAGGCACCTCGCACCAGTGGAGTCTGGTCTCTGCAGCCCCTAACTCTCTCTCCCCCCACGAAAGCGAGACCTTTAAGTCTCAAGGAGGTTGTTTGGCCTCACGGCGTCATCTTCGTCGTTTCTATTGCTGATTATTTTTTTCTTACCAATAAGCTGAGGGGGACGCGTAAAGTCCTGACTGAGGCGGAACCATGACAGCTGTCGAAACCCAAATAACATACACCAACTCCTACACGATCCAACATGAAGACGCGTACATGACCCAGGAGGAGGACTGGGACAGGGATCTGTTGCTGGACCCCGCCTGGGAGAAGCAGCAGCGGAAGGTAGGTTTGGATAAAGCGGTTTCGAGTAGCGCTTGTACCGACGTGCGTAATTACGCACAGATCGAACCTCTTCGCTCGCATTCAAGTCAGTGAGCGGCGCTTTAAAAAAATGCTTTTAACACGTTAACAAGGCAGACTGAATTTAATTTGGGAGTCAGTGGTGTTGGTCTAATTGTGTGAAGTCTAATATGAAACTGCGCCTTCGCTGGCCTCACACCTGGCACTTCAGTCCTGCTTGAAGCTGTGTGGGCAGATATTTTAGGCTGTGGAACTTTCTCAGTGTTGTCTTTCAGTTACCCCTGATTGCCTTGCAGACTGTCTAAATATATTACCACCTCCCGAAGGTTTTTGTTTTCTTACTTTGCCTGCATTTTTTACTTAACTTTTAAAGTACACGCGAGTTTATAGGGATATAAGGACATTAAGCCAACCTGGAGATAATTAGAAATTAGAAAAAGCGCACAGGATGCAAAGGATGGCGTAAAAGCAGAGGGGAAATACTCACAATAATTATACCATTTGTTAAGTTACTTTAGACCAATATAAGTATGCCTTTTTTAATTATCTATACCACAACGTCCTATTAAAACAGCCTCTTATGTTACTGAGGAATATTACATTTCATTACTTAAAAAATAAAGCAACAACTCTTAAAGTATGTCTTTAATCTTATTTTGAAACCCATACTGAACGAGAGTTGGGCGGGTGGGGTTTGGCCAACCTTTAAGGTCGCATGGAGAAAGAGCATGACAGGTGTGTTTAATGAGCTGCTGGAGCAAAAGTCAAGTGACACAGGTGATGTCTGCCACGGCACACTGGGGCAAAAACAACACCGGCAAAGGTTAATGAGCTACACTTTTGTCTTTGAGGTGTTCACCTTGCACACAAATGACCCACTGCGATGTTTCAGTTCAGTGAACAGACTGAACTGATTTTCATGTTTGGTATTTTTGATTCTAAGGGTTGGTAATTGGTCGCCATGTTGGATGACCACAGCCTTCACCTACCAGGAAGCCCGGGCTGGAAATAGCCCTCAGGAAGATTTCTGTTTCACATAATGAAAGAGAGCTACCGAAACATGTTCAAATTAAACAGGAAGTTTCAGCTGTTTGCCGCACCTGACTCAAAGTCATTAGCCTTCTCTTCCTAGCTGGCATGTCAGAAATGCAAAGGGAGCAAGGATACGTTCAGTTAACATGATTTCATAGAGATGTTAATCATGTAAAACCAGAAATAATTACCAGCAAATTTTAAGCTCGATTTTTCATTGAATCTGGAAAAAAGAGAGTAAAAATAAATGTGCATATATGAGAGTTAAGTTGTATCATTTTTAGCTACATTTGGCTTTTTTTTTGTATAATTTATTGCTCACAGCCTGTTAAACAAAGACATGTTTTAATATAGTCAAAAGAAACTCATAAAATGTGATACAGTTGATGTTTCACTTTTTTTTTTTAAAGATTTTCTTGTGTTGCTGTACAGTTTGGCTCAAGAAAAGTAAAAGCAGAGACTTTGGCTTCAGCTAATGCAGAGATGGCACATGACTTGACTCTAAAGATGACACATTTGGACTAATGAGGTTTAAATCAGCAATAAATCCTTTGAAAAGTTCAACATAACTTCCAGCTGCTGTTTGTGTTCAGCTGAGCTGAAGAGAGCAAAAAGAAAAATCACCTTTGTGAAATATGTCTAATATTTTTTTGAGTATTTTAGGAATCACATGCTCCTATTCTCATCTCTGACAGTTATTGAAGTGTAGGGGCCGTGCTTGCTTCCATATCCTACTGTACTCAAAGACATAACCTAATCTAACCTGTAATCTGGGTATAGATCAGTGAAACGGGCACATTTTACGGCATCAGCTGCAGTGAATCTGCAGAATTGTTCCGTCAATGAAAAATGTCTCCCAGAGCTGAAGCGCAGTGACAGGCTGAGAGACCTCAACAGATGGTAGCAGAGAGGAGAGAGAGAGCGAGATGGATGGCAAGGCTGTTAAGTATACACCCCGGGTTGGTTTCACAGACCCACAAATAAACGTCTTCCTAAAAATACTTCTTAACTTGCTTGGCTCCAAATTGCCCCCCTCCCCCGCTTACTTTCTCTTTATCGCTGTGTCTTTTCTCTGAAAACTTCCTTCACCACCATTTTTGGAATATTTGCCCATCTCTTGTGATTGCGCCTTTTTTAAACTGATTATAAATGTTGCCTTTCTTACTTTGCCTCATGCAGACCACCAGCCTTTTACGCTCAGGGTCATAAAACAGGCCTTGAATAAACCTCTACAGCCCAGCGAGTCTTTAGTCTTCACCCCTCATCCTCCCCGGGGAGCCGGTCATGGTACTCTACTGCTCTCCTTGGCATGTAAAATCTAGCTTAAGGAGCTGATATCAGCCCATAAATATAGCCGTCGTTTCATTCTGCAGTGCCGTGAATATGAAAGGGAAGCCTCGAAGCACCTGTTGTCTCCTCTGTCCCTGAAATTTCAGTGGAAAAAGCCGCTCACCACTTGCTGCAGTAGTAAAATGTTTGTCAACACACAGTGATGCCAAATCTGATACCACACATTAGAAATGGTGTGTGTGTCTGAATTGTACATGCTGACACTGGTTTATATTTATCATAGAGCATGGCTCCTTCTTTGCTAAGAAGTGATTCATGACTTGATTTGGACGAGGCATTTGATTTAAGAGGAGCTGGCAAAAATTGTGTTAGATATTGCATCTAGGGGAAAGCTGTC
Organism: Neolamprologus multifasciatus; assembly: GCF_963576455.1. Lineage (NCBI taxonomy): Eukaryota > Metazoa > Chordata > Actinopteri > Cichliformes > Cichlidae > Neolamprologus > Neolamprologus multifasciatus. The sequence goes on from NC_140441.1 coordinate 25,421,873, forward strand.
GGAAGGAAATATGAGATATGAAAGGCCGGAGTGATGAGATCTGGCTGCATCTTATCTTGGCGAGCTTCTCTCCTCAAAGCAACTATAATCCTGGAAATAAGGAGGGCTGATCCAAGTGGATGGAGGAAACCGGTCCGGTTAGAGCCAGAAGTTCTTTTCGTGGGCTTTCGGAGCTTTATTGATGTCTGCCTCAAACAGATGACGGGCTGACAGGTCCAGCTCCACCGCATCTGCAAAAATAAGTGATTGCTGTAGGCGCAATCAATATCTGTTTAAAGATTTACTCTCACTGCAGAGGACTGCAGAGGACTGCAGAAGACTGCGCTCACAAGAACACATGGAATGGCTTTGTATTTGAAAAGGCGATGCTTTCGTCCTCCTGTGCAGTAGATCCCTCTGTTGGCATGCAGCACTGAGATAACTAGAAAGTAGAAACTATCATTATGCTAAAAAAAAAAAATAAATGAATAAAGATTCAGTGCTATGACTTAAGTCATCTTCTGTTTCACATTGTTAAAGAGTTCAGCTGCTAATTCACTAAGTAAAGCTGCCTGGTGACGCTCATGTTAGCAGTAATCTAAAAATATCCATTACATGAGGTTATCAGCAGCCGTGTGCTTAGCTGACCTGTTAGCAATAAAAGCTCAGTATACGTACACACAGAAGAAATTAGACTGGGCAAGTTGAAAAGTATTTAAAAAGAATAATAATAATTTATTTTTTCCCCACACTGACACACTGTTGGTAATATAGGAGAGGTGGCTTAAACTGATACCTAGTTTTAGCCTAGCTTCCATGTGCCCACACAGAACTGTCTGTGCAGCCGTACTAAAGACGGATCGATATCTTAGGCGACAATAACATTCAGTATTAACCAATCACAGATAAGAGTGGTGCCAAGTCGAGCTGTGTCTTCAAGTTAAGTTGCTATTTTTTTAGGATCAGTAGCTGGTAAGTTTATAGACAGAGACTCTGTGATTTTTCCCCTTTTCAGTATTTTCCCTCAACGCCTAACCAGTCTCAGCAGATGGCCCCGCCCCTCCCTGAGCTTGGCTCTGCTGGAGGTTTCTTCCTGTTAAAAGGGAGTTTTACCTTCCCACTGTTGCCAAAGTGCTCACTCATCTTCTGATTGTTTTCTCTATTATTGTAGAGTCTTTACCTTAGAGTATCAAGCCCCTTGAGGGAACTGCTGTGATCAAGTGCTACAGTAATACAATTGAATTGAATTACACTAACACACTATTTTAATCGAGATCTAATGAATGGGTGTTCGGTGAAGTATCAGGGGAGGACAAGTTCTGCGTGATGAGGCCCAATCAGGAGTAAAATGCAGGTATCTGTGTCATCCCCACTCCAACACAACACATCATATTCTTGTCCTGCAACCAGAAGCATAATTAGAAAAGGGAAAATAATCATATAGAAAACCCTTTTTCACAAATCCTGTTGGAAAACACATTAAATCGCACAACATGTTAGAAAAAGAGAAATCTGCTAAAAATTTGGGCTAAATTTAATCAGTTCCCCCATGCACATCGAGGCCTTTGTAAAAACGCAACAACAGCCCCTAGACATGTTTTAAAGAAGAATTCTATTATTAAGTCGAAGCCTCTCATAGTCTATCATATCATAGTGTTTGTTTATTTTCATTTTCTACAGCAGCACTGAGTTTGTCCAGTCATCTCACATTAAGTGATCGTCAACCTAATTCTAAGATCAGATCTTTATTTAACATCTTTATTGTCATTGTTGCAGAATCAATGAGAAAAAAAATATACACTCTCACACAGACTTACAATGTGGTGCAACATCATAATTATGAACTCTGCTTCTAAGATTTGCAGTGAAACATTTTTCTCTCTGCTTTCCTGTTGTGTTACATTTTCTTTCACACGGTGCAAAATGAAGTGGTCCAAACAGCGTCCACCATCAGAGCCAACTGTTATAGCGTTAGATTGAGTAATGTGATATTTCCCCACTCAGCCTAATGTAAAGTCCTTCTGTGTGGGCGAGGAGAGATCTTAGCAGGCTGAATAATCCAGCCTATTCTTGTCTAATCTCATTTTATTACATTTCAACGAGTGATCACCAGTGTGGCAGACAGACCAGGGTCGTTGATATCTCATACTTGATGCTCAGAGACGGCGCTAAAGCAGTGGACCTCCTCAGAGACGACGATTTGAAAAAGCATCATGCGGACATTCATGTTAAAAAATGAATCTCCAAAGATTAGCGACATTAATTATGCCTTAAATGTCAGCAATGCTGCAGCACAGCTCCACATAAAAGCTACTTATCAACTTTTTAATGCTTCAGCAGCCTGGCTGCTGTCTGTTACCTTGATACTCATCGTTAAACTCAACACAGCAGACTCAAATCACAGCATCATCGAAGCATTTGCATCATATATCGTCAAGTGAGTTGATGAAAAAAGGTAACAGAATAGAGCAGAGAGTCTTTCTAGAGACTTCATCTGCTCCACTTTATAATAATTTGCATCTTTATTGCAGATCTGATTTGTAATTTGGCTCATCAGGCCACCTTTACTCATCCCTGCTCACCGCCTGTGCTTCTCTACCCAAGATGCATCTGAGAGAAGAGGCATCTTACGTTCCCCTCCCATAATTCACTCAGAGTCATGTGACATGTGAAGGAACAGTAACACCGCTAATGTGATCGCAGTGTGTTTTAATTCCCCAGACCTGTGGAGCTTGCACTTATTTAGGAGCTCAGAGGAGACGTTTTGGTGCTCGCAGCCAAAGAAAAATTGACAGGGATGCCATCTGAAACATAGTTGCTGCTTCTACAACACTTTATCACAATAAAGCCCTTTGTCGTATCTCAGCGGCATCTGTATTGATCACTAAATAAGACATTTCTTAAAACAAGAGAATTGCCCAGCAAACTTTGCAGAACTTTTTCAGTTTTACTCTTAAATTGTGTCCATGTATACCGTATCTGTTTTTGTGCATCTGTATGAGAGCTCAACGTAAGCGGAGAGGTGAGAGAGCCCGCAGTCAGATCAAATAGCAGTTGCTATTCCAGAAGCTGTGTCCATGTAGGGAGGCTTCTATAAACTGCTTTAGTGCAGGCGCAGGAGCCCGAGGAGGCTGTGGGAATGGCTGAGGACTGTATCTCTTATGTGTGTGTGCGTGTGTGTGGAGGGCTACTTCTTCATGGTGTTAAACTGTATGCACTGCATGATTTGTGAGTTCTTGTAAGGAATGAAACAGTCTGAAGGTAGAAAGTTGTTGCAGAGTGTTGTAATGGTAAAAGCAGATACATGATACGAGCATGGCGCAGCGTCGGAGTCCACGCGGCAAAAGAAGAAATGGTGATTGATGAGCTGTGAGAGCCGCCATCTTGATCTAATCACAGCCTGTATGGAATAAAAGGGTTTAAAATAGTAGATGAAAACTGCCGGAGTGACCACAGCGGTGCTGCCTTGCAGTTCTGTGCATGCGTGCAAACAAACTGAGCTAAAGCAGCACGCAGGTATGTTTGAGTTTCACACCTCCCAGTTTCAGCTGTTCGTACTCCTCAGGCTCATTCCTGGTGTTGAAAACGGAGAAAATGCTGCAAGAGAGAGGACAACAGAAGCCCGCCAAGCGCCGTGCCCCTCGGTAACTAAACACACATAGAGGACAGATGGCCAAACACCTGCAAAATGTCACCTCAGGTCCAGGCAGTGTGTATGCTATTGAGTTTTCATGTAGTAATGAGACGAATGAGACACCTGAACCTGTCTTTATAAAAAGTGAGCTAAGCTCATAATGTTAGGGCTGAGTGCTTGCTGGATGCACCAGATATTTATAGGCCGCAGAGGATGAGATGGTGAGTCTGTGCCTCATGATAGGACTGAGGTCACAGGGATATCATTATGTGCTTTATAATGGCTTTAAAAGCTGTATGCTATTCTGTGGAGGCAGCTCCAGTTTCAAATACCAAAAACCAAAGCAAAATAACAGAGTTATTTACTTAACTGACAGTCAGCTGTAAATGTATATATTTTACTTTATTAAAGGTTTTAAGAAGAGCTTATGGGTCGAGTGTTGCACAGCAGCAGCGCCCAGGTTCTATATTCATGCAAAATGACTTACAGAGGTTCCTATTAAAACAGCGTCTTTATTAATGGTTAATGTCAAGAAGAGTTCTAGCAGCTCATATTTAAAATAAATACCAAAAAGAAAATTAAATGGCGAGAAAACTTAATTTTTATTTGACTAATTTTACCCTCGTGTGTCCTTCTGAAATAGATGTGGGCTTTTTATCATTGGCCTGCTCCAATGATTGCTTATGTCTGAGCTCACCACATGGATGCAAACTGAGGAATGACGAAGCAGCCGTCATGTGTGCTCATTCTGGCTTTAGCTTCACAACCCGCAAATAACAAAATGAAACCAGAGTTGTGGGATCGCCTGGACCGAGGATTCAATAGCCTTTTTGTGGTTCTCTAATGGAGGCCAAAGTCAAAATCACAAGGTCATCTGTGACTTGCTCTTTTGGCTAAATGAATGCTGAGAATTGTAGCTGGGGCGCATCTCCTAGAGGCAGCCTCGGATCAGTTTCACACACCGTTTTTTTTTCATGGTCGAGGTTTCTGTTAAGATGGAATTAGCTGACCCCAGATCTGCCTGGAGAGTTTTGCCTCTTATTACAGAGAAAGAACTTGCCTACTGAAATTAGAAACAACCCCCTGCCACCACCAACCCCCCCCCCCCCCCCCCCCATCCTCAGTCGCAGGCGCACTGTCATAAATCCTCCGCAACCACTTACACCAATTTATCTCCCCCACCGTCAGTCTTCAAGTCCAGAGCTCATTAAACGACAAAAGAGTCGACATGCCGCCACCGCCAACCGTGAACCTGTACACTCACCTTTATTCTCCACCATCAATCACGCAGTCAATTCACCTGCTCACTCATGTAACAAGAAAGAGGCTGAAAGCTGTAATAGAGTGAACAATGCAAGATAAGGATGGCGCGAGTGTGTGTGTGTGTGCTGCAGTGCCAGCAGAAAATAAGGGTTATTATATAAACCCCAGCTGACAATTTAAAGTAACAGCACTGTGAAAAAATAACTTTTCACTTTGATTGGTAGTTTTTCAAGTAATTAAAGCAGTACATCAGACATTGCTTCCACATAGCTGGCAATATAAAGAGAGCTTTACAAGACTGCTGGCTGGCTTTTGTGTTATCTGGTATGAAGGTTCACACTGAAATTCATATCAGCCACAGGATTAATCAAGTCCTTTTGTTTGCACTGTGAGTTTGTAGTTTTGGGTGAAATTACTCAACAAATATTGGATGGTTGTCATTTAATTGCTTTTTGTAATCTCTGACTCCTGCCACAGCCAGTTTAGATCCAAATACCACAGACTGTATGTAGAAGATGGATATAGCCGCTAGGGATGTCACCAGAGCCAATACTTATACTTTTTGATGCCAAAATCCTGAAAACACGGTGGTACTGTGGAGACAACACAAGTATTCTTGTGTGTCCTTGCATGATGAAGGGCACCCACAAGCACAAGGAAAAACTACATGTGGAAGACGGCAACTAGCAAAGCCGCTGAGATTGCTTTGCCCCAAATTATCGATAGCTGGATATGGAAGTATGTTGTGTTATGTTGAAACACACGTTACTTTTTTGTTTGAGACAGCTTTGCCGTTTAGAAATCAACCAGCGCGCCACTTGTTGAACCGTTTGCAGTGGCTAATGTTGTGTTGGGGATGTAATGAATCCCAAAGATTTAGTATTTGGTGCTAATATGAGTAGAGTTAGCTTGTTCCTAATTCAAGATGAAATTAAAGAAAGATGAAACAAAATGTGTATTCAGACAAAAAATATTCCTTATCAACATTATATTTTATTGACAATAAACAATAAAACGTTAGAATCTTTGCCGAGTAGCCTGCTAATGTTAGCATTAGCTTTTATCGTAAACATTTTACCCTGTGGATCAAAGCTGACTTCACATCAGTAATGCAGCTGTCTCAAACTAAACATTATAGTGCATTTCAGGATACAATGAGAAGGATGACACTTTGTATCTTTCTAAATATGAAGTTAAACTTACTATTATTTAAACAGATCTGAATGTTGGCCTTTTAGCTGCTTTGCTAAATTGGAAGGATTTCCTTCCTTGGTCTGAAAAACCGAAAAGTTTGCATATTGCAATTTGGAAATCAGTTATTATCCGATGATGTGGGCGTCCGTTCAGCATGTAGGGGTAGACTAGGACACATGTAGCTTTATACTGCCCCCTTCAGGTCTGGAAGACCACTTCGGTAAATACCCTGCCAATGGCTACGTTACCAAAGAAAAACAAGTACCGTAAGTATCGGTTCTGGTGACATTCCTACTTTGTATATATTTTATATATCTTGCTAATAAGCAACCATTTTGTGAGAAACATGGTATTTGGCACAGACTACTAAATGTCTCTTATCGTGAAATCCCAACTAGCCACTATAAATCATGTTAGAGGTCACATGACTCACATTCTGAGGTCTATAAGTTTTACTTAATTAATTAATTTGATGTGTAAATGTAATTTTCTCATAGATTTACATTTACAACCAGACAACCTGCCACCTGCTGGCGTTTAGGTGGGTTTTGAAGGCACTTTAAATTTTCATATTTCAGACGAGAAGTTCTCCATCCATCTTTCATGCATCTGTCTCTAATGATTATGTTCCAACAACACTGCAAGACAATCATATGATGTACAATATACGTGATATCTCTGTCACTGAGGAATAAATGTCCCTTAAAAGGCACAAAGAGGCAATTATGGATTCTATATGTTTACTTCATTGTAGTTCCATCTGTGTGGGCATCATTATTGTCTGCTGATTTTATTACCTCTCTGATTGGGTTTCCCCTGCTCTCTGCAAGTTTCTTCTTCTGCACTGCAAGTTGGTTAACTTTACCCTGGATCATTTGATTTGGTTATTCAACCTCTCAGGACAAACTGTTGATAATGATGATAGCTGACAACGGCCTGTTGATAATTGTATCGCACTGTTGTGGCTGAGTTACTTCGTGACAGACAGAGGAGCTTATATAAAAGCATGAATCACAAAAAGCTACCAGACAACTTTAAATCATTTGTCCCCGAAGACACTGCAAAGTGAACTGAGATGACGTGCAACTGAGGAAAATGCCAAGAATCTGTCCTCTAAATAATTGCATCCACTTTTCTGTCCTTTCTTTTCTTTTGTATTTTTTACATTTTGAAAAACAGCATCTGTGCAGCTGCCAGCATTTCCAGTTCAAATTGTACACTCATGCATAGACTGCGCTTGTAAGGGTACGCTGTTAAATTTTGGCTGGCATTTGTGGCTCGCATCATCATTCTGGTAGTGCAGCAACCTGGAGCCACGCAGCAGTGGAACACAATGTGAGGCAGCATAATGGAGCTGGGAAGGACACGATGTTTCCTCTCCTCCTCACGGAGTCGAAGCAATTAATATGACAACTCAGACAGATGGTTGTGTCAGAGCGAGTGATTGACTAAACCAGGTTAGCCATCCTGTCCCTTGGGTGGTCTTCAGACATGGACAGACAATAAATGGAATACCTGATCTGGAAGCGATTGCCAATCTCTAAGGTGGCAAACTTGAGTGCTCTGAATCAGATCAAAATGCAACAGATGATGCCGCTTATCCAATATGTCCATACAAAACTCATCCTTAAATCTTTAAACGTTACCATAATGGGTGGAGTGCTGTTGTCTTTCCCCACCTGTTCACTCACCTGTTAAAGTCCCACGTGCACCCAGCGTATCTCACTGGCATCTGGCACCTGGCACCTTGCACACACTGTCACACACACTGACTGGACGAGGTGTCCTAGTCCCTTATATATCCTCTAAACGCAGGCATAAATTCACAGGTCGGGACACACCGGTGTTGCATTGGCGGCCAGCGCTGGCCTTGTTGTCAGCAGGATCTTTAAGTATTAGCCTGTTAATCCTTCACAGAGAAGCAGCAGAAAGGAAGGCTGATAAATTCATGCCGGGTACAGGTTCAGACCGAAAATGCAACTTAGAACTGCTCGTCCAGTACTTCTACCTGACACTGGCTGATATCCATCCATCCAGTAACTGCTTAACCAATTCAAGCTGGAAAAATGTGAATCTTCATTTGCTTTTTCCCCAAATATGAGTCACTGTTGGCTGAGTCTGTTGCTTTATGCAGTCCTTTCTTTCAAATTCAGCTGGTGCCAGTTAACCGTTTCATCCAGCTTTGTTCTTCCACGGATTATTTACTTTGATTAGCTCGTGTTTTTCCTTTTTCTTAACAGATATGAATTGAATTTTTTGTGGTTTGGTTTTATCAGAAATCCAATCCAAGCGTGTGCCACAGCAGTGGTCAGCTGGCCTGTTAGAGGTGTGTTTAGGATACATTACGTCATTTTCCCAAATCATCCCTGTGGCACTGAAGTTCAGGGCTCCGGATCTCTTTTTGAGGGGTGGGGTGTATTTAAAGACTATAAGGGGGGCCGGTGGGGGTGGAGTGCTGGTGGTTCCTAAATATTGGTGACACCTGTTGTGTGTTGTAACCGTTAGCCTCCTCCACTTCGGTCCTGTCACTTTATCGACTCTTAAAACCTCAGTGGAGGAACTCGGTGCAGTTGTTGTTTACTAGAGAGCTCTGATGTGAGGAAAGTGATGTCAGACACACATAGCTGAAAATATAGTTCCTCATTGTAAAGCTCTAGTTTTGCCATTAAGAGGCTGAAAGGAAAAGATGATGTTTCTAATTCTCTCCTTTAGGTGTAGCTGACAGCTGAACACCTTTTTATTAGTGTGGATTTGAGTTTGCCTCTCTCACTCACACACACACACACACACACACACACACAACAGTCGTAGTTTCAGAAGTGCTGTGATTTTCTTCTTTACTGACACTTGTTTGAGATGACGAGCCTTGATGGGAGTGTTGTTTGTCCACTCAGAGCTCATATGGCTCAACCGCGGCTGTTCCAGTCTGTCAGAAGTGTCGTGATTGAGGACTTACATAAGCGCCGTCAGTGTTTTCATGTGCAAATCCTGGAAATGTCATCACGTCAGCAGCTCTCCAAAGTATTTTACAAATGTGAACAGTGGCGTCGGTGCAAGAGGTTTATTTATTTGGGTTTTTTAATTTTTGAGTTTTTGAGTGTGATCAAGAGGAGAGCTCAGCAGTGCTCACAGAGAGCAGCCTGTGACATTTCCTGCTCTCTCTGTCAGTGTAGTTAAATCACAGCAGCTTGTGTCAACAGGAAGCAAACCTCACAGAATATTTTACTGAGTTATTTATGCATTATATGTTAATTAAACCAAAAACTGATGATGAGACGGATTATTGTAGCTTAAAAACGCAGCAAATGAAATGAGCAGGAGCAGTTCAGGGGCTGTGTCTGTGTGTGTTTTTAATAAGTACTGACCTGTGGTCTGTTGACTCTGGAAGCTGTAGCTTTTGATTGCAGAGGGGGAAAGGGTGCATCTGCTGTTCTCTGTGCAAACAGTCATTGCTGCCTGACAGGTGGACTGACGTGCTCGCGGTTCAAAATCGACATGGCTATAAATAGATTTATGGCTTTTGGTAGTTATCAGAGTGATAATTGCATCTTCAGTGCTCACAGCAGTATATACATTATTTTTATTGTCTTCCTCTGGATTTAATCTTAGCCCTGAATCACAAGCATAAATACCCCGTACATAAAAGAACGCAGTGTTTTCATGCATGTGAGTGAGCTGTCACTGGTTTGTACATGAGTGCTGAACAGTGTGACCAAAGGTAGCTGTGGTGGACAGGTGTGAATGGGGTCCCAAATGTCAGCCCTGCAGGCAGGCTATTTTTAAAGTGGCACAGACATAAATACCTGGGCTAAATTAAGGATGGGCACGTGCAGGTGTACTGTGGGAAGACTGGCTCTTTCCTTTCAAACCACACGAACAGATTTTTATATAAAACATACTGACACAACATCATGTCAACACTTTCCTCATATGTTTGACTCATTTTGGATGATTTAATAAAGTCTGCTTTGTAAACGCTGGTCGAACTATCATCAAAATGAGAGATTAGCTGCAGTATGAAACTGCACTCTCATTGGATAATAAACCACAAGTATTAGCCAATAAGCATGGGGTTTCACAGTCATACCTGCCCCTTGTCGTCACATTGGGGTGGGGGTGCAAGCAGAAATGCTCAGAAACTATGAGTGATGCCACAGTAGCTACGCTGGGCTAGGCCCATCTAAAGAAGGCGGCCACTCAGTCTCTTTACGTCCCATGACTTTTCTCTTGTTTTACTCTGGACTATTCACCTGATCTGGTTGGGAAAGACCTGTGATTGGCTCCACTCATAAGCTCAAATCCTAAAAATCCAGCGCAGAGACTTCACTTCAGTCACAACATACTGACAGGTTATAGATTTTCAACAAACCCTTTGCTTTCTGTACTATGGAGAACTCCGATTTTATAGAGCTGGGCTCAAACACTTTAGTTACAAACCACAGGACAAATGCTAGAGAGTGAAAAAGAATACTTTTCTGTGCATCCTCACCATTATTCTTTATTTAAACTAATGAAAGTTGAAAGAATGAGGTTAGGGGCTTAGAGTTGAGCGCAGCAGTGAAAGCGTCCTGTCTTCCTCCATCACGGCCTTGCTAAGTGATGCTCTAAAACGCAGCACTTACCAACAATAACAGACTTCCGAAAATGGTTTACAATCGATTTAACTGCTTTTCTACCACCAAGTGCTGCCAATTTGTTTTTCTAAAGCTCTGTTTGTTGTTTTTAATTCTGCTCCGCATCACAGACCTCATAATTTCCCTCCACAATCAGCAGATTAAAACGCACCAAATCTTAATACTGGCACACAAAGCCATGCAGAGATGATCTGTGCTGGCAGTGTTCCCTGTAAGCCACATCGCTGTGCACATTTTTATTCCAGACAAACATATTTCTGTAATGAGATCAGCCTCGTGTGATCGAAGGCACTAATTAGTGAAATCAGCTACTGTAGACTTTTGTAATTAAATCTAAACACTCTTTGGGGAAAAAAAACAAAACAAAAAGGCCTGCAGCCAGCGATGCAGTAGTCCAAAGAGGTGAGGTGTAAGCTGAGCTTGTCCTGAAGGTTTATGTAATTATGCATCCTTTTAGAAGTGATTTATATTTACTTATTTATCTATTATTTACTTATTTATTTATTTAGATTTCCTTAGGAGAGGCTGAGGCAGAGAAATGGAGCTATGAAAGTGCAAAGACAGGGTTGATATATGTGGAGCAGCGCTCAGTCTGGGCTAATCATCGAGTCAACTACAGCTGACTGTGTGTGTGTGTGTGTGTGAGATGGTCAGCTGTGGAAGGCCATTTTGTGCACGCAGGGCGCTGAGATTTATGCGGGAGGTAAACTCAATATAATCCCACTTTACGGCCACCGTGTCATGCGGCACTCACTTTATGATGGAAGGCTTTTCTTAAATGTAACCTCATTAAAAGAAGCATTACTAAAAGCATCTCATAACGTTTGACATATCGACATTCTAATAATCCTTCATTTTGAATAAGTTTTATAATCATTAGCCGACATTTTTCATAATAGCAAAAAGGGTTCGCAGCTGGAAGATGATGTTTAAGGTGGCGGCAACATCTAGTGTCGGGGGAAACGAGGATGTTTTTGACCTTTGGCACTTGTTCTTCAAATTATAATCAATCAGTTGTCTTGATATCATTTTTACATTCATGTCTTTTTTAATGAAACGTGACAATCGTCAGTCTGAGTTCCTACCCCCACCTATGGCCGAGCTCACAAAGGTTAATATGTGAAAGAATGATACAGTAATGTGCTTCATATAAAGAGCAGCAGGCAGGGCTCAGAGGGGAGCTGCTACTCCTCTACCTTTAAAGGAGCCGGCTGAGGTGGTTCGTGCGATAATGATGATGCTTGTTCCAAAGTGAGGTGTTCATCCATGTCCTACTGGAAGGAGACCAGGACACTCTGGAGAGAGTACATCTTCAAGAAGGTGTCTATGGAGCAGGAGGTCTGGGCATTTCTGGTTAGCGGTCGTGCTGTCATCTACTGGAGCTAGAGCTCCAGCTAGTGGCAGCTAGCTCCTAACATCTTAGCAGCTAACGGGCATTGTGTAGTCAGAAAGTATGAATATTTACTCTAACCAGAGGTTATTCTGCTGCTTGCTGATGAGGGCACCAGCCTTTAATCATCTAGTCGACATTAGTCGTGCTTATCCCTCCAACAAAGTAATTAATCTGCATCTTCTGCTAGCATGTGCGTTCTTTTCAGGAGCCTTAAAGAGCTTGCGGTTGCGTCAGCTCTGTGATGAACAGCCTGGGTAGCTGACATTATCAGGAGCTCATAGCCCGTTGAGATGGGAGGAAGAATGTGTAGGAACGTGTGTGTGTCAGATGTATTTGGAGGGCGAGGGGTCTGCATCCCTGGGTCTCCTGGGGGGACGTAGTTATGACGGGCATTCAGCTGGGCTACACTGTGACCTCATTTTACAAGAAGGGCCTGAAAAAGGTCCCAGCTGAGCTGAGCCAGGACGGACCAACAGGTGCAGACAGACAGAAGAAAGAAGAGGGGAGGGGGGAGGATGCTGGGATGGAGGGTGACTTCATGCCGGCGGACTTTGACGACCACCACAGGCGTTACAGCAGACTGAGGAGGGGCCGGCTGGCGGGTGGGGGGAGATAATGAAGCGGTACAGCACAGACGGAGAAAAGTATCAGCTGTAGTTTCACATGTGTCACAGTTAATTGTTGTTTTTTTTTATCTGAGGCTCATGCAGCGTTTTGGATTTAATGAATCTGTGATTGTGTTTGTGTCTCCAGGTTAAGTGAATCCTTAATTTCACTTAGCGCCACTTCAGCTTCTAACAGCTCTCCCTTTGATGTAGACGCAGCATCACCCCTTTCATCTTTCCCACACTTTCTCAAGTTATTATTTTATATCTCATCATATTCTTAAATCCATTCCTTCCTCCTCCTCCTCCTGTCTTGGACTCTTACAGTTCACCTCAGGAATCCTGCCTTCTCAGCTGTCCACTGGTGTCCCATGGCAATCCGATTTAGCCTCCGCCACCTCCTCTTACTCCTTGCCCCTCCCCTCCCCTTCGCAGCTCTTTCTCCTCCTTTCCCACCTATTTTAGCCTCCACACCTACCGCCCACCTCCCTGCCTCCACCTCCTCCATTCTCAATCACACACCTCCTTGTCCCCTCTCCAGTTTGGCCGGGTGGTCTGTGCGTGCTGGATTAGGAGTCTGTCTAAATTTGGTCATGCATGGCAAAGGAGATGAGCACCTGCTGGTTGGACAGGCGGCCCCTCCAGACCCTTACATCAAATTACAGCAGGGCTTGGGCATTCCTGTCACTCCTCTCCTCTCTGCTCCTCCGCTTTGCTGCTTCTTTGTCTATGAGTCTCCTTTTCTTTGACCTTCAATCTCAAATTCAGATTGAATCCATTTTTGATTTCCAGGTGTGACAAATTTAGTTTCCAAATGTCCAAATCTGGCAAAAGACAGTGATTCTAATAGTAAAACTACTTGTAGTGGAGTATAAAAATACTTAGTCAAAAGTAAAAGTCTTCTTCTGTGCGATTACAAATAAGACCAGATCGCACAAAACACTAAATCTCACAGAATATTTAACTAAATCCAAACAGCTGGTCAATAAAACCCAAAACACTGTAATGGGAAACATTTAAAGTAGCTTAAAATGGAAATATTATGAAAATAAACTAAGTCTCTAATTTGCATTTAAATAAGGTACTTCCACTGATGACCGTTGGTCCTAAGATCACATCAAAAGTTCTTTTTCATAGTCTGAAAAAGTTTTTTTTTTTTTTTAAGTCAAAAACGTGCATTTGGACTCATAATGTTTAGTTAATCATTTTTGGCCTTTTTTTAATGTATACATGACCCATGAATCACCTGAGCCTTAAAAAGTGGTGATCAAGTGTTGTGAATACACATAACAGACAACTTAGCAAAGAACCGATTTTAAATTGTATCTTTAGGAAATTTGTTATTAGCAGCTTCTCGTAAAAACACATAACTTGTTCCCATTTATTTAGCTGAATTTAAGCAAAATTCTAAAGATTCCCAAAGGGCTGTAAGCAGAAACCTTGGCATGGTGTGCAGTCTCTCCTTAAAAAAAAATAGGAAACTAGACTAGTGGAGGACATAAGAAGGCCTCTCTGGCCTAAGATGATCTCTGCAGCAGATGGACAGTATTTGAAAGTCATATTCTTAAGAAATAGGGGGGGGGGGGGGGGGGGGGAGAAACGTAGCAAAGATCTGATACAGGACCTCGGAGATGCATTCAGCTCTTCAGGTAATCCATCTACTGTCTCAGTGGAAGGGTGCCTGTGAAGAAGCCATTATTCCCAAATTGCACAAGAACTGGACTGAAAATCAATAGCAACAGGTGTGATGAAGTCACGAATCCAGATTTTACATCATCGGTACGTGCACAGGAGGTCAGGAGACAGGTACAACTGTGAGTCTGCAGTCTCCCGTAAAACGCAGTGGAGCCTCTGTCATGGTTTGGGCTGCATTGCAGCCAGTGGTGTTGGAGTTTTTGCCAAAACTGAAGAATTATGAGAACAGAAAGTACCACCAGATTTTGAGCACCATGTAATATAATCTGGAAACGGCTTCATTTTTCAGCAAACAGGCTGCCATTGTAATAAAAGCTGTTGTGGATTGGCCTCCTTAGAGCCCTGACTTCAACACTGTAGCAGTGTGGAATCATTTCAACAGAGAACAGAACAAAAGGCAGAAACATCCAAAGAAGAGCTTTGAATGTCCTTCAAGAAGCCTGGATTCAATTCAATTCAATTTTATTTATATAGCGCCAAATCACGACAAAAGTAGCCTCAAGGCGCTTCATAGATACAGAGAAAAACCCAACAATCATATGACCCCCTATGAGCAAGCACTTTGGCGACAGTGGGAAGGAAAAACTCCCTTTTAACAGGAAGAAACCTCCAGCAGAACCAGGCTCAGGGAGGGGCGGCCATCTGCTGTGACCGGTTGGGGTGGAGAACTATTCCTGCTTAAAGAAATGGAAAGACTGACTAAAAGAGTTCAGACTGTGTTGAAGAATAAAGGTGGTCAAACTGAATATTGGCTTCTAAGCTACTCTGTATAAAGTATATTATAAATCATCACATGCTTACATTACATCCGTTTAATTATAATAAACTTTCAGCCCATCACCAGTCTCCTCCAGGAAGGAGAGAAAATCAGCGTGAGTGAAGCAGAGCCAGCCCTGAAAACTCTTTATGTAACGGTTTATCTATAAAATGTCAAAAAATGATGAATATATTCAGTTTGCATTTACATAACAGGGGGCAGAAAATCATTAGAGCTGTGAAACAGGAACAAGGAAATTTGAAGCATGTTTGCTTGAAAAATTGCTTCAATTAGTCATCAGGTTAATTCATTTTTCACTCCATCAACTAATTAGATAATCATTTCAGCTCTAGAGCACATGCAGAGATAAGCAGTGTCTACTCTCCCCCACATGCTGTACTTTCCCTTCACTGTAATTTGCTACTTTTTCTCCTCTTCCACTCTCATCTCTCTGTCTTATCTGTGTCTCTGGTACTTTGCATCTTTGCTTTTCTGTCCGCGCAGGCAGATGCAGACGCGAGGCCCGGAAGCTCATATAGGCATAAACACACACCCACTTACTTTAAAGGGCACATGCATTTTGATTCCTGGGTTATTTAATGTGCTTTGCTGTGTTGGGAAATTTATGCTTTTACCTACTGAGCACAAACCCTGTTTCATTGCTAATTTATACATCTCTCTCTCTCTCTCTGTGTGTCTCTCCTCACTCCACCCACACAATCATCTGTAGTTAGTTATTCAGCTCATGTACTTATTCTGCTTCGACACCCCCACATCCTCCAAACCCTGGCAAAGTTTTGGCTCTACAGCAGAAGCCCTAACGCACACTCACACCCCTGAGTTTGAACACAAGCGCACACACACATTTTTTTCAGATTAAAGCTAAACAGCATGGAAAGCCTCTCAGAAATACCTTTCAGCAGCTGATTGATTGATTGAATGGCGCACTGAATTGTCCCCTGCACGTACGCCGGACGCCATTAGGCAGTTTTCCAGACAGACCGAAGGCAAGGACTCAGCGCTTAAGAGCCATTTCTGTCTATTACACACGCCACCATCACTCAGTGAGCAACTTGGTTTCCAAAACGGGTGATTTGTAGCTACTGAAAGACGTAGCGCCCGAGTAAAATGTGTGATTTTTTATTTTTATTTATTTATTTATTTATTTTAAATAACAGGTACCTTCCTGAACACTTGCAGACTTCACTTTACTGCACTTGAATGTCCAACTGTTTAAGAAATGGATGGTGCTGATGCTGAGGAGTCTTTTGCATGTGTAACAAATGACCATTGAGCAGCAAAGCTTCAATTAGAAACAGGATTTAGTGCAGCACAAGTTTGTTTTATTTATTTATCGAGGTTCAGTTCGCCAGCTTAACGTGGCAGCCTCTACCAGCAGCAAACATATACCTTCTAACTGACAACTGGCAGCCCACTGGCAACCCCAGCAACTCCCCCCACCCTTTCCACCTTGGTCTCTCCCAGAATCTTTAAATAGTCTTCAGACCCCCTGGGACACATGCTAATCAGCAGAATTAGTGGCTAGTATTATCTCTTTATCCTACATCATGTGTCTGGAATTTAGAATCATTAAAATGTTCAATAAATAATCATTAAATATTTAAGAGTTCTCATGTGAAAGTATGTTTTTTTGGTGTGCACATGTTTTCCTAAAGTGCAGAGTCCTAATTAAAATGCAAAAGTGTCTAGAAATGCATCCATTATTAGTTAAACTAAGCATACAAATGACTCAAACACCTCTTGGTAATTATCACATGTTAGTTATTATTATTATTATTAGAGTGAGCGTCGTTCATCCTCTTATGAATTCATCTGGGAAGTTCCACAGCCTCAAAAAGCACACGTCAAAATGATCTGAGCCCAAAGTCAAATTGAACTAAGATCAAGCGGCCGTCAAACTGACACAAGTGTCAGAGTGTGACTGCGCCCGCTCTCCGTCAGCAGCCGCAGTCGCAGCAAGGTCACAGATTAAAGAGGACAGCTCGGGCCTCGCTAAGCATTTTGTGACCCCGGTTTCAAAGGGGAAGCATCAAATTGTGTTTGTAAAGTTTGTAAAACCATGTGTTTCTGGCTCTCTGTGTGATGTATGTGTGTGCGTGCACGGCAGGTCAAGTCTGTGAATGCAAATGTGTAATATGTGGTACATGTGACCTGTGAGCCTCCGTCTCTTCTCTCCTTTAGACCTTCACAGCTTGGTGTAACTCCCACTTGAGGAAGGCCGGGACACAGATTGAGAACATTGAAGAGGATTTCAGAAATGGCCTCAAACTCATGCTGCTGCTGGAGGTCATATCAGGTGGATGTCATTAAGAGCACGCACCCATGCATGTATACACATTTAAAAACTGAATGATACCGGATCACATACTTGGATTTGGCATATCCTTGTGGTAAGAAAAGAGCAGATCTTTTGCTATTTTGCTTTTATTTTGGTGACACTTCTTTTTTTTCTTTTTTTTTGTCATTTTCTTTGTAGAATGAGACTGATGTTGATTGCTCACACTCCTAAACATTGTTGTGATTCACTCCCACTCTGTACCTTCTTCCATCTATAAAATCCAGCAGTCATCATCACTTTATATATAATTTTCCATAATTCCTGTCAGACTATAGTAATGTTTTACTCATTTGCATAATGATGGAGACTGGGTAAAACGGCAAATCTGTTTTAAAACAGTGAGTTGAAAATAAGAAGAGACTGTATCTCAAAGATGGAGACGTTTAAAAATCAAATAAAGTACTTGCATTCTTTCTTGTGGCCACCAGGGGGAGACTGAACAAAGTCTGACTGTAAAGAAATCTAAGAGTAACATTAAATTATCGCTCACGTGATTTTATGACATCAATGAAAACTTTCAGTGTTAGTTTATATTTCAAGTTTTAAGACATATTTTTTTAATTTCTGACTGTTGTATCAGAAAGAGTTCAAAAGGCTTTATTTGTAAATTTTAAAATGTATGGCTGAATACTTACGTCACTACCTGCCAGCAACCACGTGAAACTCATGAATCTGCACTTTCTAACAGTACGTGTGTCAAATGTTACCAGTGAACACTGCAGGATTACAGCTTTTTGGAATCGGATCATTCTTTTTAATAAACTCTGTATATGACAAAGTAGGCAGTTCTACCTTGTGATTGACTAGTTTGCAGCATGTCCCTGGCAGGTCTACTTGTCTTTTGTGATGTCTGGTTTAAAAACGAGCAAACCAAAAAAACTGAGATGGTGATGATCAAAATCCTGAGCTAGAATATTGAAAACTGTAGACTGCATACTAACAGGTGGTGTCACATTGGCTACATCTCTGCAGGTTTCGTGAATGGAATTACTCTTATAATTCAGAACTGTGTTCTTTGGTAAATAAACTAACACAAACAAGTAAAAGTGAGATCACATGTTCTTGGAGATGGTGTATTTTTCCTTGACACTTAGCTTAAACAGTAACTACTGATCAGCTTGATGGATGAGCTAATAAATCTGTTCCTCATCTTTCTCAGGTGAGAGGCTGCCCAAACCCGACAAAGGCAAGATGCGTTTCCACAAGATTGCCAATGTTAACAAAGCTTTGGACTTCATCTGCAGCAAGGGGGTCAAGTTGGTGTCTATTGGTGCTGAGGGTGAGACAAGACCTTTAAAATGAGTCTGAGTTTTGTCTGATTAATTCATCAGGATCTGCTAAGACGAGTAACATGCGTCCGTGTGTTTGGTTTTGTAGAAATCGTCGACGGTAACGTGAAGATGACTCTTGGTATGATCTGGACCATCATCCTGCGTTTTGCCATCCAGGACATCTCTGTGGAAGGTGTGTTTCCATAAAGCAACACTGAATTTTTTAAGCTCAAATTAACTTTTTTAGTGGTTGTCACCTAAATAGTGAGATACAGAGTCTGGGAGATAATGCACGAGTTATGAGTTTGCAATTAGTCTCCTGTCCAAACTGCTGGAGCAGTCACCATGCCTGAGCACAACAGACAGAGACAGTTGTCTGTGTCTCAAACACAGTCACGTGAACGCAAAGTTAAACACATCTTGCTAGAATACACAAAATCTCTGTGTGTTTATTTGTTTCTTTGGCTGCCAACTCCTCCCACACAATCAGGAGTTGAACAATCAAACTTGGCACACAGGTACATCTCAGGCCCCTGAAGCACCTGTTGTGCTAAAATCACCGTTTTCAGCTTTACAACACTTTATAAAAGCATCATATCATTTTCATTTCACAATAATAACATTTAGCTTATATCCACAACCCTTAATTTGTGCATAATGTTTTATGATGCCAAAATGTTGCCTGGCAACCACCTAGCAATGAGCTAAAATGACCTGTGTTTTTGCCTTTATGCACTTTATTAAAGCAAACCAACAGCACAAGCACTGCAGCTTGGATATGTCTAGTCAGTCAAATCTGTGAAGGGCATTCTGAGTCATCTTCTTAGGAAATGAGATAAACAACACACACACACAAGTATATATACTGTTAAAACTGTAGATGCTCATATTTAACATCTCCTTGAGACTTCTCAGCACCATTCTACTCTCACCTCTGTATGATGTCACTAAGAGCAGATATCCTAATCATCATCAGTCATCTTCTGTTTGCAAAGGAAAGCCAATCAAAGAGGAAGAGGAAATAAAATGTCTAGTTTCTGACAGAGAATGGACCAAGGCCCAGTTTTAGCTAAATAAAGCTTATTTCAAACTGTATGGTCATGCAAAGCTATCTTAAGTAATGTAATAATATCTTAAATTGCATGCGCACTGGAAATGATTTGCAGCACCATAGCAACCAATGACCACAGAAAGTGAATGACATGCAGCAGAGCTACAGGTACCACTGTGGACAGGAAGTGGGCACGATCACAGGTAAACTTTAGCCAAGCAACTGAAACGACTACCAATGAAAGTTAAGAATGCCGATGATTGGCACATGACCTGGTAGTAAATATATTAGAGGGTCACCTAGGCAACGACAGCCTGGAATATCCTAAGCGACCAGCCGCTGGCTTCAAAGCGATGCACAGAGAGTGAAGCGCTTCCAGTGTGGATGCAGTTGTAGAATAAAACGATGAAGCTGGAAATGAGTGTAGTAGATTTAATGCCTTTAACGCTGTGCGTGTGTGTGTGTGTGGGGGGGGGGGGGGGTGATTTGTTGCTTCCTTGTTTGGCAATCCCACCCCTGGGCTGCATTTGCACCTCATGCCATTTTATTTTAACCTTAATGCTGTCAGCAGGTCAACCCACAATAAATTCTTGTTTACAAAGACTCCAACCTTGTTCACTCTGTCCTTCCACACTCCGCCCCCACGCCCCCACTTACCTTCAAGTCATCTCCTTTAGCTTAGCTTTTATTGCTTCCGCTCTTCAATCTTCTTCTGCTGTCATACAGCTTGACATTCTTCGCCATCGACCTCGCTCTAACCTCTCATAACTCCTCTTCCCTCCACTAGTGCAGGAAATTATCTTTAAGCCACCCGTCAGACGAGCTTGAGAAATATATTGACTGCTGCTAAAATCATACAGCTTTTTTTTTATGCCAGATCTTGATCCTAAACATCTTTGTGCAGTATTTAAACTTTTGACAGCCCCAATCACTCTCTGTCATCCTGCTCCTCTTCCTGACTGTTATTCTTCTTCTCTTAATGTTCAAAATAACACAAACCCTCATCTAAAATCTTCTCCTCTTCTCAACTTTTTCAGAGACCTCTGCTAAGGAGGGTCTGCTGCTGTGGTGCCAGAGGAAGACTGCCCCCTACAGGAACGTCAATGTACAGAACTTCCACATTAGGTGGGTGAGCGATGCCGACCTGTGGCATCAGCAGGGAACTGCAATCTTTCAGCTTATACTTCTGTCTGATGCTGATTTCTTTTCCTCTTTATGTTTTCTTCCCTCCATGTCACCCACTGATCATCTACTCTCCTTCTTTTCTCCTCACGCCTCTTTGCCTGCCGCTGTTTCCTCACTCATGCCTCCCTCCTTCCTCTTCTTCTTCTTGCGGCTCAGTTGGAAGGATGGCCTGGCCCTGTGTGCCCTCATCCACAGACACAGACCCGACCTCATTGACTACTCCAAACTGAGAAAGGTGGCCCGTCCTTCCCAACTTTCCCCTCTATTTTCAACCTTTATACTGAACCATGATTAATGCAGGCTTTTTATGTCTTTTCACTTTCATCATTGAAGCTCTGTTAGAAATAAATTTTCCTGTGAACTGATTTCAGCTCATTAAAAAGAACCAAAAAGACAACCCATCACAATACTGCACTTGTAGATCACAAGCTTGATTAAGAGTGTTAATAAGAATATTTGCCAAAATTGCATCCCTTAAAGTTGGATGTGATGCGACAGAATTGGAAACTGCGCTGCTGTTTGCTCACCTGCCAAAACTCTGAAACTGAAACATTTCTTAATGAGGTTTATTTCTCGCCTTCAAAACACTCATCAGAACTGGCGTGGCTGGCGTGCTTCCCCGTGTAGTCTTTTGGCGCGCACGTGTGTGACACTGATTGTGTGTTTCTTCAGGACGACCCCATCGGTAACCTGAACACCGCCTTCGAGGTGGCTGAGAAGTACCTGGACATCCCGAAGATGCTCGACGCTGAAGGTGAGGCCACGAGACGTCAAAGTGACGGAGCAGTGCAGGAAGCGGGTTCTGTCTTGTTATGCTGATGATGAGCTCAGCTGCAGCGAGATGCATGATGGCAGACATGGTGGCTCCGGCTTGCTCGGAAAATTCAATCATCTTCAGTGAAAAAACGAATGCATTTTAAATCACTTTAAATGCATCTACTCAGGAACCAGCAGCTCTGACATTGGAAATATGACTACTTTGTAGGCAGATGTCCTAAAACGAGTGATTAATGCAAGAATAAATCATAATGCTCTTTACGCTTGACGGTCACATTTTAATCCAGCATATTTAACTGAGGTGGGAGTCACCAGACAACCAACCGTACGATTTTACGGTATGCTGATTGTTGTAGTAACATATTAATCCTTTTTTCAGCTGCCCTCAAAGTTAAACTCCCATCAGCATCTGTTTTATCCAAAAAGATAAAGTTATCTCACTTCAGTTTTATTTATTTTTTGCTGCAAAGAGATTGTCAAGCTGACCGACATAAGATGGAATCAGTCAAATTGCTATCAGCCTGCGATTGAATGGGTCAAGTTTGCAGTTACACACAGTCTGTTTCTGACAACTAACTGCAATAAAAACTCAAAAATCACGTCTGTTGCTGTTTACAAAAGACAGGAATTCACATTTAACTGTGACAGTTGCACTCAGTAAACCTCCTGGTCTACAGGAATATAATGAGGACACAAACAGCTGGCAGCCAGTCGAGTTAGGATCAAAGATCCGTTCAGACTGATTGCAGCATGTTGGTAATCTGTCTGCATTTCTAAGTTATTTGCAAACCTTGATCAGTCTCTCTGAGAGTGACTGCAGTCAGTCCAGGTCAGACTGTGGCGGCTTCCTACCAGGTGAGATGAGTTCTAGTTCTTTAGTGAAATATTTGGTGTCCCTGCATCGATACAATATTGCCACACTAAGCTGTATCAACTTTTTAAATATTTAATAAAAATGTTATTTAAAAAATGCTTTTTAAACCTGACAAAGTGGCTTTTCAGAATAAAATGCAGTAAAAACGAATCAAACGTCTGCTCTGCTTTCCTGCACTGTGGATCATTCTTTCAAACCTTTGCCAAGACAATTTTAAAATAATATAATAATAAAGCTCAACATTGTTTTTGCACCTTCAGATATCGTGAACACACCCAAACCTGACGAGAAGGCCATCATGACCTACGTGTCCTGCTTCTACCACGCCTTTGCCGGCGCAGAACAGGTGAGCTGGTGTTTTCATGTTAGCGGTAGAGAACCTCACTTCTCCACGTTTCATGTTGTTATTTTTCTGTGGATTGAGCAACTCGGAGCACAAACCGAATGAGCAAGTGTTCCTTTTGTAATTGAATAAATCAGATGACACACGTGAAACGCGGTCATTGTGACATAACGTCAGCGCTGAATAAACGTGCGAACTGCGCGAATCTGGGTAAATCAGCTGTTGCTACTCTCCCTCTCAGGCCGAGACAGCTGCCAACCGTATCTGCAAGGTGCTGGCCGTCAACCAGGAGAACGAGAAACTGATGGAGGAGTACGAGAAGCTGGCCAGCGAGGTGAGAAACCGCTGCGACCGCACAACTCCCACTCTCAGTCTGTCCCACACTTCTCCTCACTCTTTCTGCTCCTTCACTGAAGTCGTTTTATGAAAATTGTTTTTTTTTCTCAGTTATGGAAGCATAAAAGGGAAAGTTGACAACTAAGTGCATTTATGCCGAAAGTGCAGTGGAATATGAGCAACTTTTTCCTATGTACAGAAATCAAGGGTGGCTCAAGACTTTTGCACAGCATTATATCTTTAAATAATCAGAAACATGTGAGTAGCTGATATATAAAGCAGCTAGAACTGATGTACAAACATGACCCTAAATAAAGACTTTCTTTCACTAAAGACATGCAGAATATAGGTCATACAGGTCATATGATGTGTGTGGGTGCGCATATAAACTGCAGACTGAAGTAATCAGAGTACTCTGAGTAATTTTTGCGTTTCTCTTCTGCAGCTTCTCGAGTGGATCCGTCGCACCATCCCCTGGCTGGAGAACCGCGTGGCGGAGCAGACCATGCGCGCCATGCAGCAGAAGCTGGAGGATTTCCGTGACTACCGTCGCGTCCACAAGCCGCCCCGCGTGCAGGAGAAATGCCAGCTGGAGATCAACTTCAACACCCTGCAGACCAAGCTGAGGCTCAGCAACAGGCCCGCCTTCATGCCCTCTGAGGGCAAGATGGTGTCGGTGAGCAAGGAGGATGACTTAATGCATCACTGAGGATTGTGTGTTAGTTTGGAAAGGATTTTATGAGACAGAGTTTTAAAAAAGAGACCAAAACAACAAATTCACACTTCGATTGGTGGTTAGACACGGGCACTTCTATTCAAGGTGCTCTTTGAAAACACCAAAGCACTCCCCTTTCAAAATAAAATCAAAATTCCTTTATTTTCATGGCAAGGTTATGTAATGACTCCAACACATCATCAGGGAGTAAAACAGAGATAATGAGCACACTGAATCTTTTCTAGTAGTTTGTCACCAACAGGGACTTCCACATATAGTGTCCCACCAGCAGGCAAGCTTCCACCTAAGGGTGAGTGGAGTACGATCCAGCCCAAACATTCACCCAGATTCAGCTCAAATTAGTCAAGAAGAAGGATAAAAGGATAAAAAGAAAAAAATAGTTTCTTCATCATCTTCTTTGTATAAAGCAAAACTTCAAAGAGACTCTCTTTTCAGCTACTGCTTTCTGAGAAATTTACAGATATTAAAAACCTCTCAAGGTCTACAATCTCAAATCAATTCAGAGTCAGAGTACGGCGGTCCGCCACGAGCTTTTAATTCCCCTCAAATGTGTCGATAATACGCCTAACACTCCTCCTCCTCAGCACAGGGTAATAATGAAAGCGCTCCCTCTCCTTCAGGACATCGCAAATGCCTGGAAAGGTCTGGAGCAGGTGGAGAAGGGTTACGAGGAGTGGCTGCTGACAGAGATCCGCCGCCTGGAGAGACTCGACCACCTGGCAGAGAAGTTCAAGCAGAAGTGCGCCATGCACGAGGCCTGGACTACAGGTAGGTGGTGGATAGATTTTGTATTTTATTTAGCTCACAATATAACGCACTTTAAAGTGAGTGCTGCTGCTTGTTTGCTTCCTTAAAGAGTGACAAATGCGGATCCTTCTTAGCGTAGTCATTTACACAGTGACTCGACAATTGAAAGGTCGCCTTTTTGTGTAAAGAAACATTTATCAAATATTAAACATGCTCTTGTCCTCTCCTTGTTGTTTTTATATTTGACGTATCAAACTATTCTTTTTTGTAGCTTTTTTTTTACCTCCGTTAATCGCGAGTCTTCACACTTTACTGTGTAATAAGGCAAAGCACCAAAAGATAACCCTCAAAACCACATCAAAGCACCATAAATGGCCCAGTAA
The DNA here is from genome assembly GCF_963576455.1 of Neolamprologus multifasciatus. Taxonomy (NCBI): domain Eukaryota; kingdom Metazoa; phylum Chordata; class Actinopteri; order Cichliformes; family Cichlidae; genus Neolamprologus; species Neolamprologus multifasciatus. The sequence goes on from NC_140441.1 coordinate 25,447,089, forward strand.
GATTATACAGAGCAATTAAAAAGGATCTAATGATTCATGGGGACACTGAAACGATACAGCGAGTCGGAGATATAAAAATCTGAGCGAGAGCTGTAAAACTTTAAAAGCTTGTAGGCCCGACTTTTACTTGTTACCGTCTTTAAAGTAACTGTGTGTGTGTTTCAGGTAAGGAGGATCTTCTGTCCCAGAAGGACTACGAGTCGGCCTCTCTGATGGAGATCAGAGCCCTGATGAGGAAGCACGAGGCCTTCGAGAGCGACCTCGCCGCTCACCAGGACAGGGTGGAGCAGATCGCCGCCATCGCCCAGGAGCTGAAGTGAGAGCGTGTGACGAGATGTGTCCTAATGCCGGACGTTAAGGTCATGGGGAGGAAGAGAGATGTTAAAAATCATGATGGGTGGGGGCGGGGGTGGAGAAAGCATTATCACAGTAATTCTGCATAATGGGAAGAAGAGCAGGGGAAGAAAGCAAGTAGCTGAAGTGACGGCATGTCGAGAGCAGACGAGAACGCCAACGCAGCCAGGAACAAAAGATGCAACAGATGAGTGGAAAATGTTAATGAGAGATAAGAAAGATGAAAGGGTGCTTCACGAGAGAGCGGAAACCTCTGATCTCGCCATTTCCTTATCCTCCGCAGCTCCTCGAGGCTTTTTTTTTCTCCGAGATAGCCTTGAGATGATTTCTTTGATGTTACAGTATATGAGCAGATCGGCACTGTAAAGCTGAAAAAATGTACAGTATAATTTATCAGCGAGGACTTCAAAAGCACAAATCATGACCTCGGTATCAAGAAAGAAAAGTTCTTAGATGACCCTCAACTCAAAGGAGGGTGAAATATCAATGCATTTAATAAAAGGGCATTAAATATTCGGGTTATTTGGAGAAATGAGATCACTTCACAGAAGAGTTTCCTCAACTTTACCTTACTTTAGATCAGGGGTGTCAAACATAAGGCCCGGGGGGCCAGAATCGGCCCAGTGAAGACCCTGATCCGACCCACTGGACGGCTTTGGAAAATGTGAAAGATGACATACATTTTAGACTTTGAACTGTTGGCTATTCATACCACACCAAAGTAATTTAACTATAGATTTCTCTAATTTTACACTTCATTTTTTAATATTTAACTCCAGAGAGCTTAAACTTTATCATGTAGAACAACTGAGACACACTGTTTATATTCAGCTTATTTTCTTATATTAAGAAATCTCATTGGTTAAACGTGCAGCTAAATTTCTTTACACTGACTGAAAGGAGAGTTTCACTCATCTGACAAACTTAATTATTCGTAATGATGATTTATTAGCGAATTTAGCTGAGTTTCAGCTAATATTATTACCATTTTGTAAATATTTGTGTGATAACAGTCTATGTACTCGTCTGTTTTGTTGTTTGTCTCTCTCTCCAGTGAGCTGGACTACCACGATGCTGCTACAGTCAACACCCGCTGCCAGGGTATCTGTGACCAGTGGGACAATCTGGGCACTCTCACCCAGAAGAGGAGGGATTCACTGGAGGTAAAACTAAACAGCAATCAGCTGCTTATGTAAACAACTCACTGAACACATGTTACAGTTTTTTGTCTGGAAAGACAGCTGGGATCGTCTCCAGCCTTCCTGAGACCGTGAGCTGGATGAGTGGAAATGAGTGCATGAATGATGAGGGAGGCGATGGGGAGGATGCGGGATGCACAACAGGTGGTGCAAAACTGCTGATTGCAGTTGTTGTACACAGCAGGGGCTAGCAGCTGATTGGCTGTGAGGGTTTGGTCAGGCTTAGATGATTGGATAATATGAGTGACACTAAAAAAATTACATAAATGATTTTGAGAGTGTGGGAAACTAAAGATAAAATAACATGTTGTACACAGAGATAAAATTTTGATTAGTGTAATATGAATTTGAGTTTTGGTGGTTAGAGGCCAACACTAGGAACAGGCGGCAGTGGAGGAAAGTCATTTCAGCTTCAGTTGTAGTGCACAGGTCCAGAGATCTGAGTACACTTTTATATGGTTCGAATATTATAAATAGAAACTCAACAATACGCTGCGAGCAAGCAAGAAAACACCTCCAGCTGAACGAGTTTCTGGGGTGGTAGTCTGCCTCAGAGAGAGCAGGGGGTCAGGAGGAGAGTGTAGGGACAAAAAGGAGAGAGTTGAGAAGCAGCAGGTAAACCGAGATCAGAAAGCAGCGGAAACACGGTGAGAAAGCGGACAAAGGAGCGTTTCCATGTGAACAGACTGAAAAGCAGAATACCAGTGATTACAGGAAGTGACAGAGTTACAGGAAGTAGGCAGAAAGATCTGGAAATTGTGAAGTTGTGAGGTTTTATAAGCACAGGTGTCAAGAGATTTATTCTAAAGACACTTCTTCAGCTAAGAATCTAAAGGTAGAAACACACAGACGCTGCAGCTTTTACTTGCAAGGGCGATCACAGAACGCTCACACCAGAGTGGGGGCCCTGTGATGTGCGCTCTGTTCCTGCACTTGTCTTTATTTATATACAAAAATAATACAACAGTGAATACGTCTATTCATAGAAAGAGGAATGTTTTTGCGTATGTAGGTGTATGTGTGTGTGATTCTGAAGGACGTGGCCCCTCTTCTTGTTACGGAGTCTTCCTGGCAGGAGTGAAATAATAACAGCTTGTTCAGCTATTATCACTGTGAGAAAGAATTTATAAAACAAGTCTTGTAGTGGACAACAGTCTAAGTCACAAAAAGGTCATCATGCAGTATTCTATCATATGCAAACTTATATCATTAAAAGCTTATACTGACTACTAAGTACAATTTTATATTGACAACAGGACACCAGACAAATACAGCTAATGTGATTCAAGACGTCTTGATTTTTATCGGCAAATTCGGCTTAATGTTTTCACGATGCTCAGCGAGGGGTGACAAAAACAACACAAAGAGTGCAAATGGCAGATTCCCTCCGTGTTTGTGTGCACACGTCTGCTTCAGCATCACGAGTGTGTTTCTGTCTGTGACGGCAGCGTGTGGAGAAGCTGTGGGAGACCATTGACCAGCTGTACCTGGAGTTCGCCAAGCGTGCGGCACCCTTCAACAACTGGATGGACGGAGCCATGGAGGACCTGCAGGACATGTTCATTGTCCACAGCATTGAAGAGATCCAGGTAACCATCTGATTCAGTTTTATTTATATAGCACCAAATCACAACAACAGGCCCCTCACACTGTTTTATATTGTAAGATAGAAACCCTAGAATAATACAGAGAAAGCCCAACAATTATGAAAATGAATGAATGAAAAACTCCCTTTTAGCAGGAAGAAACCTCCAGCAGAACCATGCTCTTTTCTTTTTCTCAGTCATTTAAATCTGTACCAAAGGAAGAAGTTGTACAAAAAAACATACACTCTGTCTTTTTTCTAATACGCCACCTTATATTTGTTTTTCTCCCACACAGAGTCTGATCACAGCTCACGACCAGTTCAAGGCTACTCTGCCCGAGGCCGACAAGGAGCGCATGGCCACTCTGGGCATCCACAACGAGATCCTGAAGATCGCCCAGACCTACGGCATCAAGCTGTCCGGAATCAACCCGTACACCAACCTCTCCCCCCAGGACATCAGCACTAAGTGGGACACTGTGAGTCAAGTCAAACGGACCCCACGAACACAGCGTTTGTAGAAGGAGCAAATTAATTATTATATCGCAGACACAATGAGGAGCGCGGCTGCTCTTTAATCTGCTTTCAGCAAGTTAGCATTATGTAAGCAGCAAATGTAAACCTGGCTCTCTCTCTCTCTCTCCGTGTACACTCCATTTGGTCATCCAGCTAATATTAGCACAGCGCAAACATAGCGACAGGTCAGGAATAGTACAGTGCATGTGGGTTAGAGTGACACTCAGCACTGCTGGCTGTGAGGCTCTCAGGGGAAATCAAAATAACTCCACAGGACAGCCTGTCAGTGCAGCCATAGTGCGACACACATCAGACCATCTGTGCTCAAGAAACAAAATTTTTTTCTTTCTATCTGGGCAATCATGAAGTTACAATCTGGAGTGAAAAACTATGTATATAGACTTGGAAAAAGTGACAGCAACATTCAGTTAATTTAAAGATGCAGTGATGCAAGCGTAGAAATGGAAGAGGTGACAACATGTTTAAGTAAACTGTAATAATGTAAGTTACACACAGTCACCAGATATAAACTGTGTGTGCAGGTGAAGCACCTCGTGCCCCTCAGAGACCAAATGCTCCAGGAGGAGGTGGCCAGACAGCAGGCCAATGAGAGACTGAGGCGCCAGTTCGCCGCTCAGGCCAACATCATCGGACCCTGGATTCAAACCAAGATGGAGGTACGAGATGGGGGTGCTTGGGTAACCAGTGCTGTGTGTAAATCTGCACGGTCGGATCAACGTGATCTGTGGGAACAGTAACACACAGCTGTTGCTACAAAATAATGCAGTAAAATATGTGAAAGTATGGCGAGTGCTGCATTTCCTCATTGATTCCTGTCTCTGCAGGAGATCAGCCACGTGTCTGTGGACATCGCCGGCTCCCTGGAGGAACAGATGAACAGCCTGAAGCAGTACGAGCAGAACATCATCAACTACAAATCCAACATCGACAAACTGGAGGGAGACCACCAGCTCATCCAGGAGTCCCTCATCTTCGACAACAAGCACACCAACTATACCATGGAGGTGTGCATGCAGACCGCAGCGCGATCTGCAGATGGGCTTAGCTCTCATTCCTCTCTACTCAAAGCGTATGCTACCTCCGTTTTAATTTCCTCCCATTCCCTCTCCACTGCAGCACATCCGTGTGGGCTGGGAGCAGCTGCTCACCACTATCGCCAGAACCATCAACGAGGTCGAGAACCAGATCCTGACCCGCGACGCCAAGGGCATCAGCCAGGAGCAGCTCAACGAGTTCAGGGCCTCCTTCAACCACTTCGACAGGGTGAGGCGACACCGTAGGTCGAGGAGAAGAGAGCGGTGCTTCGTATAGTTTTCAAACTTTTCCTTTGGCATTTCCTATTTAAGAGGCTGAAAAAGTTTAGATACGTCGCTTAAGTTCATGCTCATTGATGTTTTAGCATCACTAATGAGTGAATTCATTAATTACTACGACTCTTTGGCACAGTAATGAAACCGATACTTTGTGCTGTTCCTTTGCAGAAGAGAAACGGCATGATGGACCCAGACGACTTCCGTGCCTGTCTCATCTCCATGGGTTACGATCTGGTCAGTGGTCAGGCGCTCATAGGCTTGACTTGTACAACAACTTGAGCGTAGTTAAAATGTAAACTATAAGGATTTACTGATTCATTTGCGCGGTAACGATTGCTGATTGTTGCTTTTGCTGACAGGGTGAGGTGGAGTTTGCACGTATCATGACCCTGGTGGACCCCAACAACACGGGCGTTGTGACCTTCCAGGCCTTCATCGACTTCATGACCCGTGAGACCGCCGAGACCGACACTGCAGAACAAGTCATGGCCTCCTTCAAGATTCTGGCTTCAGACAAGGTGAGCAGATGGATACAGCATCTTCTTACCTTATATCTGATATCATCTAACTGTTCATTGACTAGTCTTCTTATTTAGCCTGTACAGAGCTTCCAGTGTAGCCAGAGGACACATTGATATGGACAAAAGTACTGGGGCACATAAAAGGAGCGACACAGACAGGGAAACTCATGTAGCGAAGCTCCCGGCACACATTTTTAGTGCTGATGTTAATAAAACTTTTATAGATTATCCGCGTTTGCACTTGTGGCCGAGTTGCTGTGGTTCTTGGACTCTGCTGCTTTGCAATAACAACACTTACAGATAACTGTAAAATATCTTTGAGGGAAGAGAGTTCAGCGAGCTCCTTATAACAGCTGATTATTTCACAAATGTTTATAAAGACAGACTGTGTGCTTGATTTTAAACACTTGAATTCACAGATTAAGTGACTGTGTGGCTCAACACTTTTGTCCATATTGTGTATTTGGGCTGAGACGTCTTGTCTCATCTACTACTCAGTGATTAGAAATGCAGATGCATTTTAAAAGCCAAGGCAGACTATAGCTAGCAGTTTTAAGATTGCATTTCAGAAATCCATAATTTCCTTTCAAATTCCAATGGTTAGCCTGCATCCAAACATGTGACCGGTTAGGGCAGCCATTGCCAAAGTCAAGAGTGCTACTGCACTCCTTCAAAAAACAGAAAATTCAATGGATCTGAAATCAATACAAGAGACAGTGAAGTTTATCCTTGAAATTTTTATTTAAAAAAAAAAAACAAACATAAAAAAACCAGACTGTTGGCTATAAATCTCTAATGCTACACAGTCATATGCAGAGTTAAGTCCTAAGTATGACCCACCCACCACTGGGACACTCAGAGTAATGAGTAACATCACAGTCAACTCCTCCTGTTACCAGTTTGCATTCACCTTTTATATAAATAAATACATTCATATAAATATGTAACTGTACATACTTTCATTCGTAGCCCACACTTTAGAAATCACTGAGTTTGGGGAACTCAGACCACAAACAGATAACATAAAGGTTCTGGTATCAAACACCTTGTCACCACTGATATAGTATCTATTTACAGTGAGAGTAATGTATTAGCTGTGAGCCAGGAGCGCTGTGGTTTTGTTATAAGAAAGTCAAGTTGCTGGATAGGCTGTAAATGACCCAGGCTGGAGTCGGCTTTGTGAAGTGAAAATTTAAGCAATAAACCAGAAACCAGCTTTCGAAAGCTGAAAGAAAAAACTATGAGCCAGTACATTTCTTATTAATGAATATGGTTTCTAACCCAACAGGCTAAATAAATAGTATAACTTGGCTTAATTATAACCAGTTCAATAAATTAAACAAAAACAAAAAATCTGACCAATCAGGTTTTTGGTCATTGGTATGATTGTATCAGCACTGATGTGTTGATACTTTGTATGTAGGTTAATGAGACTTTTTGAAATGTTCACATTCATAGAAAACACCTCTGACAAGGGAAGGTGATGCTGTGGCACCTAAATGCTTATATCCCAAAATAACTCAATCCAAACTGAGGCAACTCGCTCAGGTATGCAAGGAAGAAATTATACAGAAGCACTCTTTATCTCACTCCAAGCTTTTTCTTTGATTACTTACGTAACCCGGATTCTCTGAATGTCCCGATCGAAACAAAGAGCAAAATTTCCCCTTAAATCTGGGACAAACATCGCGATTTATCTTGTACAGCTTTATTTCAACAGTAAGTCCGTAATGTAAATTCAGGTTTTCATCTTTCCAAATTCGAACTGCAGGACTGTTTGCCTGAACCTTGAGTCATCGTTCTCCGATCCTCACAGATGCACCACTACATTTGTAACAGGAGACAATAGCTCCTCGTGAATCACACCTCGCCCCCTCTCTCTCTCCCGCAGAATTACATCACGGTGGAAGAACTGCGCAGGGAGCTGCCTCCCGAGCAGGCAGAGTACTGCATCACCCGCATGACCAGGTACGTCGGACCGGACTGTCCCGCCGGCGCCCTGGACTACATCTCCTTCTCCAGTGCCCTCTACGGAGAGAGCGACTTATAAGCGCAGCTGCTTCTCTTCACGTCCTCCTCCTCCTCACCCCTTCTTCCCAGCTTCTCTTATTTCTCCTGTATGGAGAGAGCGATTTTAAACCCTTCCACTGTCCCTTTAAAACACGTTATTCTTTTTTTTTTTTCTCCCACCACCTTCTCAAATCTTAACTTTACTCCCATCCTCCCATCCCTCTTTTTAAAACACAGGAACACTGCTCAGAGAGGGGAAGAGCAGAAGACTTTGCTCAGACCTCACAAACTCTGTTCAGGCTGCTCAGCTCCTCTCTCGTTTAAAAGAAGAAGAAAAAACAGGTGTACCAGTTATTGCACTGAACTTATGTAAGCAGCATACATAATGACATACCTGCCTTCACAAGGCTTTAAAGAGGAGGAGGCAACGAGAGAGAACGAAAGTTAGATTATTTTTGAGCAAAGCCGTGTGCTCTTCCCCTCTCCTCCTTTTTTTTTTTTTTTTTTTTGTAGAAGGGTGATCAAAGAAGAAAACGAGTTGGCTTGGTTGGTTGTGTATTTGTGCAGATGCATGCTATGTTGAAGTTTAGAAAAAAAAAACGGCCTTTTGAGTCACCGACTCGCCCTCACACGAACCCCCGCAGGAGCCCGTTCACAAGTTCAGTCAGCAGAGGAGCGAGGCCTGTCGGGTGCTACTGAAAACTCTCACCACAGCACTGTGAAACCTGAATGTTAGCAAAGATGCGATTTAACCTGGAGATCTTAAAGCCTTAAGAAACTCAGGAACACACGGAGGACGAATGGGAGCGCCGAGTATTAAAAGACACAGGTGGGGGGAACGGGAGGAGAGCGCCGTGGCTGGGCGGTGACTCGGGAACGGATACAGAAAGATGAGCTGTTATGGCCAGAGAGAGCGACCTCTCCCACACACCTCTCTTATTAAACTCGTTTTTTTTAGCCTTTTTTTGGGCTAATTGTAAAATTATGAGGAGAAGGGGGGGCAAAGACAGAGAGAGGTGTCAGACAGGGCATCAGGAAAGTTGTGGATGAAACGGGAAGAATCAAAACTGTACGTGGAACCATAGCAGGCGTACTCACAACACAGGGTTTAGGGTAGCATTTGAAGAGAAGAGGTCAGCCACGATGATCGCTGTGTTAGGCTCCTCCCTGTGCATGATCTCGATATCTTAACTCATCTGTGCTCCATTTTCCTCCTCCTCCCCCTCATCCCTAACTCATGCTGTCTCATCACTGATGCCACTCTTTCAGTCATATGTTAAAAACCTCAACTTGAAAATAAAAAAGGAAAATTATATTATTAAAACCACACGTGTTTGTGTCTTTATTACTTTTCTCCCGTTTGATCCCCGGCCTCACTGCTGAATGTTTTTTTTGAAACGTAGCTGCACAGTCTGATAAAGTGTCCGACCCTTAACCTCTGTGCTCGAGGTCACATGTCCAATTCTTTGTTGGGGTCACAGCAGAGGCGGGAGGGGAAGTCCAGCCCCATCTCTGCAGCGTAGAAGCGCCATCGGTCCTCGTCGCCTCGATGCGTCAGGTACCTGCAGCCCATCCTGAGCTCAAACTCCCGGAGGTCGCACCACAGCTGGAAG